>NC_060216.1:14502619-15133119 GCF_907164935.1 Osmia bicornis bicornis | reverse complement strand
ATTTTCATGAAATTTTCCCTTCGGAATGCTTGGAATTTCGTTCAGAAATTGCACAATTTTATTCTGTCTCTCGTTGTTTATAAACAACGAACTGGAAATATAGAAACGTTCAAAGGTTGATTTTACTTTTCTGATAAGAAGCTGGTAAATAACCAACTTCGTGAAACGAACTGGAATTCCACATTCTTTTATACAGAGAAAATTAAATTAATCACTTTTGAAAAAGAATTTAATTATTTGCTCCGCTAATTGAACGACCGTAAACCGGACTTGTTAGGTCAAAATTGCTAGCATTGCATAAAAGAAGATAATTTCTTGTAACAGTGCGATAAGAAAATAAAAATAACTGATTTCCCGATCGAGCTGAAAAATATAACAAACCGCGCTTTCATTTAAATTCGATAATATTTAAATGATCCCTTGCCAATATAGGAATCGCAACCATTAATCTAATGATCCAAGGAACAGAGTCGCGTTGTGTGGCCATTTCTGAAAAACATCGCGAAAAATGAAGAAATTAATATGAAACGCGTATTCATTCAACGTGAAAATTATTACAAACACGATAAATATAATAAATTGATGTTTCTAGTTGTGATTCATCGTTAGTTGTTATTTGTTTTGGTTTTCAGAACTTCTATGATTTCTATGTAGATGACGGTATTAATTATTCTAGCATTACTATTATTATTATTATTATTATTATTATAGTATTTTCTATATTTTACTATTATTACTATCCTCTTCTTCCATCGTTCGATCATAAATAACGCTAACCTGCATCGGTGCAGAATGTTCTCCGGTTTCTTTAGTTCCATAAATATGTTGAAAATGAAATGGGTTCAAGTACGAGTCGTAATGTCGAAAAAGATAAAGCCACATTTAACCGTATCTCTATTGGAACAAATGGTCAACTACTTCTCGAAAGGCTAAGAAGAAAGGAAAAAAAAAGGAACGTAAAAAATGACCCTGTTTTTCTGAGTTCAAACTTATCTTTAATATCGACTTGTTCGACCTTTACGATAAAGGTAACCCAAGATGATAACCACGTGTTCTACGTTAACATCCTCTAGTAAGAATAAAAGTAACAATATGTAACGTAAACAATTGATTGATAATAATAATAGTAAGCTTAAAATTATTTATTATAAATATTTCAGTATTTAACTTGAAGGGTCAGCTGATATTTTTAAGAGGGCCAAGCTTACCCTTCCTTCTTTAACACTAATCAATTGTTCACTAATCAAACAAGATAATATTTATCGGGATTGAAGTGAATTTTGGAAGAAAATATTGTTGTATACAGTAGGCTGGAGTCATTGTTTGCTTGGTATTATATTACAAACAAGTAATAACGATGACACATCGTGAAAAGGGAAGGAAGGGAGTTGCTCATCGTCATGTTAATCCTCTGAATGTCGTAACACAGCTCATCGTATTTTCACGTCCCTACAGGATATGCTTGATTGGACATGATGCCGCAAACATACTTACACTAAATCCTATGGAAAATAAACAAACGTCAGAACGCATTGTTTAGTATCTTTAAATAAAATAATGAAACAAGAGTTATTAAAAATTTGCTTTATTAATAAATAATTGATTCTGATAAGGTATACGTATACACAAGCAAGCACATTTATTTGCAAATCCGAGGTTTAGAACAGAGACTACAATAGGGGCATTATATGCGCGGGTGGTTCATCCTCCGAAACTGAATCGTCCCCCATAAAGATCGTTCGCGATATCTTCACAGAACTGACCAAAGCTGTTTTGTTTATCGGTTAATGTTAAAAATAAATCCATTAAATCCGATACTAATTACTCGTAATAACTGATTTCAAATGAATCTATTTCAAATCCAGCATAACTTCAACCTCGACATTTTTTTTTTAAATTTCTTTTCTTTCTCCCTAAGGGATGTTATCAATTCTTGAAACTTTATTTAAACGAATATTTTATATATATTTTAAGTTACGAACTAGAACTTGAAAGTAATGTCATCTAGGGAACCCTAGGATTCCGTGGAAAACAAAATGTAACCAGCCCTGACTATCAGTTAAAAAGAATTCACAGAACGGTCGAGTCTTTTAATTACGTCTAATTAACACGATTAAACGTAAACCTGATAGAAAAGAACAAGGATAATTTTCCCCACAACTTTGCGTCAAAGTACGATAGATATCACGGGTCATTCGTTCACCCATCGACAGCTTCCACGTACCACTAATAACGACAAAGTTCAGAGGTCATCAATGATGTAGGTAACAACATTGTTCAAGAGATGACTGCTAATAAAAACATTACTATTAAACAGAATACGTATTCGTAGCTGGAAACTTTTACCATTGATTTCTATACTTCCGCGTGTCCGTCTGATAAATCGACACATTTTCGTGGAATTGCAGTTTCTAGGACACTCATTGTTGATTACAAACATTCTGATGTGCATTGTTTGCTGAAAAGTTGAAGCTTCCTTTGTAAAAGTGTAACGAAACGTCACTTAACTAAGAAACAATTTTAGTTTATTAGATTTATTCTGTAATATATTTATTTCGTTCGAGTACCTCCATTAGAATATCCCTAGACCGATTTGAAAAGTTACCAGATACAGTAGCGACGATGGATTCTTGATTTCAAAGAAAGCTACCGGTCAATTTCCAAGTATCCGGACCGTTTCGATTCCATTTAAATGCATCGTTCCTTTTCGAGAATACCGAAACTCGTGGGTATTCGGTGGAAGAGGAACGATGAAATGGTGGTATAGATGCATAGGATGGCAGGGAATAACGGGGGCGATAATAGGTACACATAGCGAGACTCGTTGTCGGGGGGCGCTGACCGCAGAGATAACGCTTTGACCCGTTACAAGCTTCAAGCACGAAATGAATGCCTTCACTGTCTCATCCAAGTCGGGCCCAATCCAAATATGTAGCCCTTTTTCTTACCAGCTCGCCCTTTATTAAACCGTCGGTCGTTTAAGTTCGCCCGCTTCACCTTAACCCGTCTTCCATTTTGCCGCATCTCGAACGCGCTCTCTCCACAGCGTCGTCGATTCCGTGCTCGGTGCAGATTAATAACTCGCTTTACCAATTCAATTTAGCAGGTTACTTAAAAAATTGAAACATCGTCGTCCATTGGACAGTGCGGTCGGCTGTTCTCCTGGTACCGAGCTGACATGATTGGAGGAAGTGGTAGAGAAGGATAGTGCGACAGAGACAAACATACCTAACTCGCTTCAAAATGGCGTCGCTTGCATGAATTAATACCGAAGAATTATGAGTTATTCGTTTATTGGGAACAATTTATGTACTTTTTTGATAGATTCTTATGACGCGCGAACGTAGGAACTTTTTTGTAGATATTCTAGCAGTAATTATTTTTTATTGCTAGCTGGGACTTACTTAATCCCACGCCATTTGCAAGCGGGATAGCTTTGTCCATCCTTGTCTGCCTCCGCCTCCAATCATGCTAACTTGGTACCAGCAAAACAACCGACAGCACTGACCAATGAATGGCTTTGTTTTAATTTTTAAATATCCCGCGAAGTACGAATGACCGTGAACCGATATTTAAATTGAAGGAAGAAGTACGAATCCAAAAGGAAAGTATTAGATACTCGGACTTCCACGATAGATAAAGCAGCCTTTATTTACCCTTAAACCCATTAGATAGTGACACAATTGGAGATAACGCGTTAAATATTGTTCCAGATTTATCGACGAGTTCGTCCACTCAGCAATCGGAAGTAATAGTGAGGTTACAGCCTATCAACGGGAACTCGGAGATCACAGGATGCAAAGATCGACCTCACATTTGTGGAAAAGAGGCGGCTTGTCGTAGTTTCGACGACAACACGTCCAAGTGCGTCTGCCCCCATGATTTATCCCCTCCGACGACGGACCTGAAGTGTCCGAACCGTTTAATAGGTCCGAACGATACATTTTCGTGCAATCTTTAGCATTTGTAAACGTGCAAAGAATTTAACAAGTATACTTTCTTTTCTTCTTTCAGTTCCCTTAACCCCTCGACCCATACCTAATATAATACCCCCAAATGGTAACTCTACCAATAGCACAACCGCTCTTCCAGAAGCTGAACAGGTAAATTATTTGAAATTACCTGCAATCTTTTGCAAACATAGTTTGTAGTATTTTCATACTGTCCAACAGGTGGAGCGGTCAAGACAAAGGGTACCTGAAATAATAGGAATTGCTCTAGCTTTCGTCGCGGTATTAGCAATATTGTTGAGCATAGTTTACTGCGTGAAGAAACGGAGTTACAACGTGAAATCGCAGAGGAATTCTCTGGATGTATGTCGATTAAATTACATTTTAATTAAACCTCGAGGAAATGAAAGCATTACGCGTATAGTAACAGCAATAGTAACAGCCGTATCTCGTGATCGGATGTTCAGAGGTTGACGTTGGATCACGCGATACGGCCTTAGCTCGTCGATACGAAATCGATAAAGAATAATTTCCATACGTTCGCTTCAGGGAACACCAATGAACCTAAAAAAGGGACTACTACTAGCGAATAAGTACACACCTAATCCACAGTATTTCAGCTGCGCTTCGCCGGAAGTACCGATTCTGCAGCGCGAATCTCTCATGTTCCTCCAGGACATTGGCGAGGGTTGCTTCGGGAAAGTGTATAAAGGTAGAAACGAATCATTAAATCGAGAAGCCCGATAGAAAAATGAGAACGATCGTTTCATTTTATCAGGAGAATTAAGCACCGGAGAATCGAAGGAGATCGTTGCCATAAAGGTGCTGAAGGACAGCGCGTCGCGCGAGGCTGAGGAAGACTTTATGCGAGAGGTCGACATCATGTCCACGTTTGGACATCGAAATATTTTATCCCTGAAAGGGGTGGTGCTTCGCGACGGAAACAGCAGCCCTTGGATGGTATTCGAATATATGCCCTTCGGAGATCTTGCTGAAGTTCTGCGATCGAACTCCCGACAGCTTAGATCGTCGAAACCAGGTCTGCAACCTTTGACTCAGGTAATTGCTCTAACAAAGCGGTATATATTTAACCCTTTTCTTTCAGAATTTTATTACTAATGAAATTTGATTGCATAAAACCATTCATGGATTAATTTCGCATGTTTCAGGAATCTCTGCACTGGATAACGATCCAAATCGCGGCTGGTATGACTTATCTATCGGGTCAGAGATTCGTCCATCGAGATCTGGCTTGCAGAAATTGTCTCGTCGGCGAGGATCTGATCGTGAAGATCGCAGATTTCGGGATGTCACGAGACGTATACACTTGCGACTATTATAAGGTACATAGGAATAACAGATTCGCAAAACTGGATCCTTAAGCAACGAGTGAAATTATTTTCTTCCTTACAGATAGGAGGTTCTAGACTTCTACCCGTTCGATGGATGTCACCTGAAAGTGTGATGTACGGTCGTTTCACCCTGGAAAGTGACGTCTGGAGTTTCGGGGTTGTTTTATGGGAAGTCTACTCTTTCGGGAAACAACCGTACTACGGGCACAACAACGAGGAGGTGAGAAAAAATCGAATGCAATATACAGGGTGTTCGACAACGATGGGCAAAATTTTAAGGGGTGATTCTAGGGATCAAAATAAGACGAAAATCAAGAATAACGAAATAGCGTTTGCGGCTTTGTTTTCCAGTAATTAACGTTTAAAGATTCGAGTAAAAGCGCCTGAAACCTGCAACCCGCCCAGCACCGACGTCTGAACGTCAGGTCAGCAGGGGAAGGTACAGTCATAAACAAGAACCTTCCCCTGCTGACCTGACGTTCAGTCGTCGGTGCTGGGCGGGTTGCAGGTTTCAGGCGCTTTTACTCGAATCTTTAAACGTTAATTACTGGAAAACAAAGCCGCAAACGCTATTTCGTTATTCTTGATTTTCGTCTTATTTTGATCCCTAGAATCACCCCTTAAAATTTCGCCCACCGTTGTCGAACACCCTGTATATATTCTTATTTTTCCTAGCTATTTCGATTAATTTATAAGTTGTTGCTCATCGTTATTTCAGGTAGTTAAATTGATATTCCAAGGAATAATGCTGATCCCACCGGAAGGATGTCCGCCGTTCGTGTGCCAATTAATGAGGGAATGTTGGAAAACTGATCCGAAAGACAGAATAAAATTCGCTGAGATATTAGAGAGGCTTGAGAAAGCGAAAGATAAATCCATCCAACAGTATACGTTGCCGAGGCCACCTCAAGGACCAGTTACCATTCGTACACCGGATGTTCTTGATCCTGACGGCTATTTACTGCCAGCCCCAACCAAACCCCACGAATATTTGCAAACTTTACCAGCCTTATCGGACTGAATCATTCATTGATAACGATGACAGAGATTAAAGTCTATGATATCAGGGAACTCGTGAAAGTTCGACGAACTTTCGTTGTCCAGGAAATAGTATTAATACGTTTGTAATGCTAAGGGAATGTAACATATGTACTTTGAAATAATTTATTATTAACTAGGGATCAGAAAGGGAATTGTACATGATTGTTACACGTTCGTACCGTAGAATTCCATCCGTGAACATCGCTTCCTCTATTCGATATTTTTACAAATACGAAAGATGTTTCCAGCATACGCGATCATTGTATTAAATAATAAAATTTTTATTAAATTTCTGTAAAGAATATTTCTTACCAGACGGTTCACTTCTAATTTCTATTCATAATTCGATCAAATATGTTTATTAAATCATAGGGCCAGATTAAATTTGAAAATGGTGGAAACGAAGAAATATTGTTGCTGTGATACGATAGTCTTTTGTTCACGAAAGATACACCTATACCAGCAGACTTGCAGTGTCCGTTCTTTTTCAGACGTGTTCTATCCGTTCCGATCGAATAATCAGAATGTACGACGATTGCATATTCCTTTCACTGAGATTTCCCCAAAAGTTATGGAGGATCGTGAACGAATGCAAGAGCGGTGCCATTCGATGGAGCCTGAACGGGAACACGATCCTCCTCGACTACAAGAAGTTCCAAGAACAATATCTGGACGCGGGTAATTCCATCTTCAAAACGAAGAACATCACCAGTTTCATCAGGCAGTTGAATCTCTACGGTTTCCGAAAGGTTACCTCGCACAATCGTGACCCAATATGCAACTCCCATAATCCGGATGTACACGAATTTCTTCACGAGAACTTTCGCACCGGAAGGCCGGATCTCCTGTCCAGAGTGTATAGAAAAACCGCTGGAAAAGTGAAACACTGTCACCGTGTTAGTTTGAAAAATCCCACCGAAGCCGAGTTTCTGAACAAGGACTCTGATCACGTGTCGCGTTTGCACATGTGTCGGGTAATTGGATTAATGATTTTAACATCGATATCGAAATTGATCATTTATTTAATTATTTCAATCGCCGATCTCTAAAATTCTCCACTCTTTTACACAGTTGGCATTAACGAAAACCCTAGAACAGATAGCGCTGGAATATCAAAAAGCGCATAACCATTCGACTAAAGAAAAACATTCCTTAAACTCTTTAAACCCCCAAGAGAAAGGTATTATAACGAGGATACTTAAATGATAAACTAGACGGTTAAATTAATACTAATTGTACAAATTTCAGTATTCGGTCTTGACTTGTACAGTAATCAAGACCACGAAGAGAACACCAATTGGATTACGAGAAATCCGGTATCAATTTCTTCGAAAAATGATCATTCAGGCAGCAGGCGATTCACTCCGAGCGTTTATGTACAATGGACAGATTTTTCAAAAAATACTAATTGATTTAAGCTTTCTGTACTATCGATATCATTGTAGCATTCGACTATCCTTAAAAGAATTATTTAAAATAGTAATTCACTGTACTCGTAGTATAAAATACATCACTCGCTTCTTTAGAAGAAAATTTATTTATAAAAATAAAAATAATTATTTCTACAGAAACTATGTATCGCTAGTGGTACCGGACTGATTAGCCATCTGTTTACTTTGCTGCATTTTATGCCTATTTAAGAAATTTCTGAACGTCTCTGCTTCCTTCTTTTCCTCCTCGTCCTCTTCTTCTTTATAGGGATTTTCAGTCCCTTCCTCGTCCTCGCTCGATTCGTTACCAGCATGTTTTAAATATATATCTGAAATTTCTCTTCCGCTGTTGAGCGTTGTTACGAATGGTACACTTTCTCCTACAGCTTGTCCAGTTGCCTTCTGAAGCTGTTCCGCTTCTGTCTTTCGTCTCTGAGCATCCCGTTTAATCTTCATCTTTTCCCAATCTCTTTTATACTCCTTATCGTACTCTTCCACAGCATCCTTGACGAGTTCAAAGAACTTAGTAATACCTGCACCTGTTGCGGCAGAAACACCACAGCTACGTAAATGACTGTAAAATTCATCGAGCGTCAGTGCCATACTGCGCGTTAAGTTACTGATGTAGCTCGTCTCCGAATCCAACGCTTCTTGAAACGCTTCGAAATCATGCATCCATTCTACTGCGTAACTGTGCTCAACGATATCAATCTTAAAATTCATTGTTATAAATTAGTACATGAAAAAATTATTGATCAAACTTATAATTACCTTGTTCATGGCAATGATAAACGGTAGTTTAGTTTTGTAGAGTATAGAACATGCATAGAGCATGTTAGACATGAACGTGACGGGATTAACGCTTCTCACGGTGTCTAGCACGTAAACCACGATCGTTGGAAACTCGGATGCTAGAGCTTCTGTTATAATTGTTCCACTTGCTGACCATGTGAATACTTCAATTTGTCCAGGTGTGTCCAAAATTACATATTCGTGCTCTTTACCTGCTTTGTCAATAAGATCTATAACTTGATCAAATTTTGTAGAAAAAAGATTCAAGGCTGTGACAATACCACCATTTGGACCTAAACTGTATTGTTTCATTACTTCTTTGTAATTGACAGTGTCCCTAATGTCTGCAACACAGAGTATGAAATGAAATATATGGTACAGTTAAATCTAATAACATTATAGGTACCTATATTTGCAGGATAAGGGACCTCTTTGCATGCAGGATCCAAATTTATTACATATGGCTTTCCTGTGTTATATAATACAGAAACAAGTCTTTGTACAAATGTTGTTTTTCCTGAACCAGCCATTCCAAGAACAATTATGCATGATGGTTTCTTTTTTGTAGTAGCATCAGTTGTACAATTTGTTGAGGAACTGTTTGGTTTTTCAGAAGAATCAGAACTATCCATAGGCTCAGACATTTTTGATTTTGCTACTACAAACACAAATGAAAATGTAAGATAATATTGCACATATTAATATATTATAAATTAAGCGTATATTAGTATTATCAATATTCTTAGAAAAATGATATAACATTATCAAAATTAAGTGCCACTCTTTCTTTATTTATTTCGCACAAATTTTATGAACATAGATGTATGTATGTATAAGATTTGGAGTTCTTTCTTGACAACACACCTGAAATTTTAAAACCTATTACAACATTCTGTTTTCCAAATTAATTAAATGTTGTTATATTGTGTCAGATTGTTTCAGATGTAATTTAACATAAAAATATTCTAAACGTTTTTTGCCAGTAACCTAACCTCACCAATAGATTATAAACACTAGTAGACCTATTGGCCACAGATCCAACAAGACTGGGGCATGCCCAGTGACTATAGATAGTAGAAGACTGGACATGCCATTGTTACCGAAGGGTGGCCATTTTTGGGGAGTGCGGCTACCCAGTACGAAGAGAGGTTTCCACAGTCGGCATAACAGTCGTGCCTGTTTTGCCAGTTCTTCTATTACCATACCTCACTGGCACCTTATCGATTATGGTAAGGTGTAGAGACGCAAATACTATTCACGTCACTTTTCGCATGCACCTAAATGACACACGGATGCTACCAGTGACTAGAACGAAGTCAAACCACATCAGTCCTACACCGACCGTCGAGGGGTGCGGATCTACCTCTTATAGACATACACATATTTTATTTTCTGTGTTTATTTAATTTACTGTATTTCGCTCCCTAGCTTATTAAATAAACTCATTACGAGGAACAAGGTGTTGATTTTATTACTCCTGTGTGTCTCACCTATTATTTTATCCTTTTCCGTATCTTTTTCATCCCTGTATTCCTTACATCACTACATCCCTTATATCTTTGCATATCTTATACCCCGCAGCCCTTATAATCCTACATCCCCTACATTTCTGCACCCCCTATGCAGACATCCCTTACATCGCTGCATCTCCTACATCTATGCATCCTTTATATCCTTGCATCCTGTACATACAACAATGTTGTAATACGAGAAATTCAAAGTCTCTGACGTAATCGACAACGTTGCAAAACCAGAAACAGTTTTTGAACAAATTTAGTTCCTATTTTTGCCGCCAGAGGGCGCTGATTCGACATCGAAAATTTAGTTCGCATATTTCCCGCTAGAGGGCCAAAATTTCGGATTGATTTAGTTCCTTTTTTTGACACCAGAGGGCGCTGATTCAACATCGAAAATTTAGTTCGCATATTTCCCGCCAGAGGGCCAAAATTTCGGGTTGATTTAGTTCCTTTTTTTGATATCAGAGGGCGCTGATTCGACATCGAAAATTTAGTTCGCATATTTCCCGCCAGAGGGCCAAAATTTCGGATTGATTTAGTTCCTTTTTTTGACACCAGAGGGCGCTGATTCGACATCGAAAATTTAGTTCGCATATTTCCCGCCAGAGGGCCAAAATTTCGGGTTGATTTAGTTCCTTTTTTTGATACCAGAGGGCGCTGATTCGACATCGAAAATTTAGTTCGCATATTTCCCGCCAGAGGGCCAAAATTTCGGGTTGATTTAGTTCCTTTTTTTGATACCAGAGGGCGCTGATTCGACATCGAAAATTTAGTTCGCATATTTCCCGCCAGAGGGCCAAAATTTCGGGTTGATTTAGTTCCTTTTTTTGATAACAGAGGGCGCTGATTCGACATCGAAAATTTAGTTCGCATATTTCCCGCTAGAGGGACAAAAATTCAAAATTCAAAATTCAAAAATGTGAAAAATGTGAGGCTTTACTTACCCTTACTCGAATCAGTTTTTATAATATATTTATTATAAGTGTTGCCGGGTTATAAGGGATGCCGGGATGTAAGGGGTGCTGGGTTGTAAGGGGTGCAGGGATGTAAGGGGTGCTAGGATGTAAAGGGTGCAGGGTTGCATGGAGTGCAGGGATGTAAGGGGTGCAGATATAGGATTAAAATAATCAATAACATGATAATAAAATCTTTTCAATGAGTTTATTCAATAAGCTTTGAAGATAAATACAGTAAATTAAATGAACGCAGATAATGGAACGCAGAAAAATCGAAAGTGCGGCAGGAGAATCGCAGAAGAATCGCGGGTGCGGCAGGAGAGGGATTGGTAAAACAGGCACGTTCGTCATATCGATTGTGTTCCGTATATACAAAACCCCAAAATCATGATCCCTCGCGAACAAAGGCATATCGAGTCTTCTGGTATAGGTAATGTTGATACCGACCAGTGACATACCTTTATTTTCGAAAAATCAGGATTTTGGGGCCCCAGACACCCCAGGATGATATGTCGGTAAGCTGTCATTGGTGCTTCGGGGTCCTAGACACCGCTTGATAATATGTCGATATGCAGTCGTGACGTTTCGGGGTCCCAGACACCCCATGATAATACGTCGGTATGCAGCCGTTGGTGCTTCGGGGTCCCTGACGCCCCAAAATGACCTTAGGTCGAAAAGTAGAGTTACCAGTGCTTTGGGGTCCCTAACACCCCAAACCGTATATGCACATACAGAGCAATGAACATCAAGGGACGCCGGTCTACCTACTTGTAGTCACTGATTAAAACTTGATGGGAACTTTTATTGCTATGCTAGTAGGCTTGTTGATTGAATTTTTCAACAGTACAAATATAGTTGCGAATATCAATTAAACAAGCACGTGACAGATAATCTTGTTTACTGGATTATGTAACCAATAATATTTTACTGTAATCACAAATGAAATAGCGTTAAGTGTAAGGCATGAATAGACATTACGTGCGTATTAAAAAAAACAATACCTACACTGAAAAAATTATGATCAGAATGAAAATTGGAAACTATCAAAAAATTCGTTTAGTTGCACATATTCAATGAAAGAATCGAATTATACTACAGAATTTATTAAGTGTAAATTGCAAATGCAAGGATGCAATACTTTGAAAATTTGTATGGAAATATGTACGTGCATGTGCATATATGTTAATTATGCATTTCTTTGCAATGCAGAAGCAACACCATATTAGGTACATATATATTCATATGTATTTGGTGGTATATGGTTTTCGATAAGATAAACGTATTTCGAAGAGATTTTCTTTCTTATTTCTTATAATTATGAATCTCTTTCCATTTTATGGCACGTCTAACTCCTGTTTTGTATTTACCGACGTAAGTAACTAAAGTTTATTTAAGATCAGACTAACTACTGATAAGATTACAAATCTTACACATATGTATTATCGATTTATGGTTCATGTCTATTACAATTTTATCCTATGTAAAACTTCCTTATGATGATATAAAAGGGTTAAAAAAATACATGAAAATCAGTTAAGTGTTGTGACAGTAGGATCACCATAATTAGAAATACTTTTATTTCTAATATATATATTTAGCTATATCATAATTTTTTTCATATTATCTTTTATCTTTAAATGATTAGTTATAATTTCTGTAATCAGTAATTATTTATTTTAGTGATAGTCCAAATTGCTAAAAGTATAAATATTTTTAATGTTATTAAAATAAAAGTAGAAATTTAAAATTGTAATGTTAAAAAGAAAATACTTACGAATGTATTTTATTTTCAGAAACAGTCTACCAATTTTATAACATTTTTAATATAAGGTATACTATTCAAGTAGCAAGTAGCATGTTCACAAAATGGCCAAGATAACTTCGGGTGTGAGCTTAACGGTAGAAAATTATTTTGGTATTTGAAAGGTATAGTAGTAATTTGTTCTTTTGATAATGATAAGATTAACATTTCTTAATGAATTACAGAAACTTCGTGTAATTAAAGATCACACAATGCATACCTGTTAATAGCAGAAAGGAAACAAAAGCTTTGCGCTAACTATAATGCTTTTCTTTCTATTAAAATAAATAATTGTGTACCATGGTTCGACAAAGGCTCCCAAATATTAATGGTAACAGCTTTGGATAAAAATATGTGAAAAAATCGTAACTGCTTTAACTGAACAACCTTTATCTTTAACATAGGTGTTAGAAATAGTAAACATCTTGTATTAACGCTTATTACTGGTGTAATTTTTGGATTTCTCTCAGCGTGCCTTCTAAAAGCATCTACAAGAGATGTGCCATATATATTTAATTGGTTTTCTGGTAACCTTCCACTTTCAAGAGACCCACATCATTATTCAGAGTTGGAATCAGAGGTGCGAATACATTATCTGTAATTTGTAGCTTTCTTGTTCACATTTGTAATGTCATGGATACACGTAACAGGTTGGACCTGAAACAGAAGTAAAATTTCATGGGGCGGATGAAGATTTCCATAAAGGTGAAGATAAAGTCGCGCAGGATCTTGCAAAAAGAGTACGCGTACTTTGTTGGATCATGACAGGGCCTAAAAATCATCAAAGTAAAGCGCAACACGTGAAAGCGACATGGGGCAAACGTTGCAATATTCTTTTGTTTATGAGCTCTGTTGAAGGTAAATTATAATAAGTTCACCATTGAAAAGAAATATTTGAATTAATATTAAATTTATTATGTCCAGATATAAATTTACCTGCAGTTGCTCTGCCGGTAAAAGAAGGGAGAGAAAATTTATGGGCAAAAACCAAAGAAGCTTTTAAATATGTTTATGAAAAGTATAAAGACGAAGCTGATTGGTTTATGAAGGCTGATGATGACACGTTAGTAATCTATGTTTTACATTTTTCTTTCGCGCCACTTTTCAAATCCACTAAACGCGGGAAAATTTGAAATAGTGACTGAAAAGGAGCAATGTATATCTAAAATAAAATTCACGATACATTTTCAGATATGTGGTGGTAGAAAATCTACGGTATATGCTTTCATCATATGACCCAAGTTCGCCGCTGTATTTTGGCTGCAGGTTTAAGCCGTTTGTGAAGCAGGGATACATGAGCGGCGGTGCAGGATATGTGCTTAGTAAAGAAGCTTTGCGAAAATTCGTGGAGGAAGCTTTGCCCGACAAGACAAAGTGTCGGGGGGACAACGGCGGCGCGGAAGATGTAGAAATGGGAAAGTGTCTTGAAAAGATAAACGTTAAAGCAATGGACACGCGAGATCCCCATGGTCGTGGACGATTTTTTCCTTTCGTACCGGAACACCATTTAATTCCAAATCATGTGGATAAGAATTTTTGGTACTGGAAGTACATTTACTACGATACCAAAGATGGTCTCAACTGTTGTTCCGATAGCGCTATATCCTTTCATTACGTATCACCAAATATGATGTACGTTCTGGAGTACTTAATTTATCACTTAAGGCCATATGGAATCACGCATAGCGTGGAAAAACCTACTGCGGATCAGTCAACTACAGTATTCACTGAATACTAGTCTATCTACAATATTAATCAAAATACTATAAATATAAATCATTGATGCATATGATGGCATATCACTTGCTATACACTACTGATGAGTAAATTTATCGTTAACAAGTGTCAGAATATAACGAAGAATTCAGATTCATTTGTAAATTTTGACACATTGAAATTATTCAGAAATCTTCAAAATGATAAAAATCCATAAATTATATATTGTTGTATTTAAAAAAGAAAAACTTATGGAAAATGTTTAAAAAATATTTTCCATAACAGTTGAACTGTACATCTTTAAACCCATCAGTAATAGCAAGTATAATTATAATTTTATTCCTCTCTGTTGTCACGTCATGACACTAGTCTATTTAGACCAACGAATTAAACGTTAATATATTCACCAAAAGATGAAACGTGTGATACATACGGTATTTCATAATGATATATATAATATATATATATACATATAGATATAATGTTTATACGTACCTACATGTAATGATGAGAAATTTCTAATTTCATTCATCATTATTTAAGAGTCGAGTAAAATGTACACTATTCTATAAATAAATGTTACAAGCGCATTAGAATTGATCTTTTTCTACCAACGAAACAATAAAGGAAAATGTAACAAGTATTCTAGAAAGATCTATTTTTCAATTAAATAAAAGACGTGTAATCTAAACTAAAAGATTTCTTTTTATAAATTGAACGTTAAATATTATATTACTAGTAACTTATCAAGAACTTGGTAAAATTCTTTGTAGAGAAACAACATAACGAATGTTTGAAGAAACGGAGAGGTGGTGATGTTTCCGATGATCCCTTTCGATTGCAATAAACATTACAGGGAACGTTGTTTGCAACATCAGAACTGCAAGACACAGAAAATCGCGTGTATCGCGTGAAATGAGGTATATAATTATATATACACATAAAACTGTATTTCGTAATATTAATATAATAATGGTAATAATAATAATAATTAATAATAATTAATAATTAATAATAATAATCCCAATAATGATGTTCTACCCAGATAATAAATACTATAGATACAGTGTGAGTGTGGTGTGTGAGTAAATTAACCAATTAATTTTATAAGGGGGAGAGGATTAGGGGTTGCTATGTACAAGTCATATTTGTACTATGCGACTGACGCAATTAGCCACCATTGGCTTCCATTCAGACGCGCCCTGTATTCTCATCTCTTGTGTCTTTTATTTCTTTTCTTTTTTTTTCATTTGCTCGTTTGTCCGTTA
This sequence comes from Osmia bicornis bicornis, assembly GCF_907164935.1. Lineage (NCBI taxonomy): Eukaryota > Metazoa > Arthropoda > Insecta > Hymenoptera > Megachilidae > Osmia > Osmia bicornis. The sequence continues at coordinate 15,117,296 of NC_060216.1, read as the reverse complement.
AATAATTTTTTTTTTCTTCTTCCTAAATTGCAGCAGGAACAAACCCTCTGTGTTCTCCGCTTTTTTTTTCATCCCTCAGCTCATTCTCAATTATCTAATTATCATCTCGGCGATGTCTCTCATTTGATAAATTATTTAAAAACAATATTTTACACTATTAATGTATGTATAATATATAGAGGTCACCTAATTCGAATAAAATTTGTCAAACAGCATCGAAAAATTGCGCTAACGGGTCCAGGAAACATGATAACAGTGACCCAGTGCCGCGCGGAGCATAATATAATTATAATATTATAATAATTGTCGTACTTATCTCACACCAGGGGCTTGTACGAGGCATTTCATATTTTTTTTTTTCGTTTACTTGTAAAAAAGAAGTATCGCCTCCCTTTCCGTTCTTCTTCTCATTTATATCATCTATATAAAATTAAAAAACAACGTAATATCATTTTATATTACTTCGTCGTTATTAATAATAAAAGCTTTGTACAAAATTCAATTTACAATTAAAAACGTTTTGGTTACGTAATTTTCTAGAGATTCTGATTCGTAATTGAACTATCTACCGATAGAGAGGCAATCGAAAGGTAAACTTCTTTTAACGCGCTCTCTTATTTTGTTTCCCCGTTTTTTTTACACGCATCTCTCTCTTTAGTTCTCTCAGTCTCTCGCATGCAACATTTAACTTTCATTCTCGTCAGACTCCATTTTGGTATGCGGCAATTATATATGGTCGATAATCGTTGTGATTATTGGTAAAACATAAAGTACAATCCATTCGTTTCTTTTTCTTTTTTTTTCTCCACCTATTAAATTACAGAAATAGAAAAACTTTAACTATCGGGTCTGTATTACTAAGTCGCGAGGTGAAAAAAGAAAAAAAGAGAACCCGAGTTACGCATTCGGAGGATCTTTAATCGAAGGATCGTTCTTTCCCGGTTATCCAGAGAAGCTGAGGGGTCTCTAATATACAGTTGAAGACGGATGTAGGAAACCAGTTGCTCTCGTAAAGCCCCAAGTGACGGTATTGGTAAAGGAGTGCGTGAAAGAGGTGCACATACTGCACTACGAAGAAAGAGGGTGTGGGTCAGACGAGAGCTGCCGCCGCATGGTAGAGCTGCATGAGCGCTTGCACGTGCACTGGTAAGCAGGATAGACGATCCTTCGTGTTCGCATCCACTGCGAGCCACGATAATGCATTGTATCCCTCCAGTACGTATCTGAAAGGTACCAACAATAAATATACTGATCAATTGAAAATTTTACTTGAACAAAATATTTCTCGATCACAATCAATGACTTCCTGATTACTTAAGAATAATTATTTTATAAATTTTTTTAAACCGAAATTTCAGTGTATTAAGGCATTGACATAAACCTGAGCACATCGGTGGTATACTGCGAGTCTAATGGATGAGCAGTGAGCGCACTTTGTTGTTGCAACAGATCGTCACTATTCTGCTGTATTGCTGGACTATGCAAATGTAAGGCATTCTTCAAGAACACGGGGCAAACACCCTCAAGATGAGGACAAGCTGACCAAAACCATGGTGGCATTCGTCCCGTCGGTGCAGTAGATACTAGATAACCAAGAGCAAGTGGTTGCTGTAATAGCGTTCCAACTTCCTCTGCCTGTTCAGCAACTGCTACCTATTAATTCAAAGTATTATGGTCAAATTATATATTATTCTCTGACACCACACTGTACCATGTATTAAGAAAATTTTAAGTTGCATTAGTGAGGTAAGATGTAATTTCTGAGGGTTAAATAACACAAAGTGAACTATTTCAGGAGAATCTTTGTTAATGTTTGCAAGCGTTTAAATTAATGTTAACTTACTCTTGGTGTGTTGCTACACGGAAACGGACTACCAGGACCATCGTGATTTCCTAAACCCGATCCACCACCATCTCCACCCAGTGGGGATCCTTCGGGACGATGCGGACTACCACCAGGGCTCTGTCCTCCACCAGCGCCAGCCTCCGGCCACACACTGAAGATATCGTTGAAGTCTCCCATACCTTCTATACCTTCGGGCATATCATCGTTCAGCGCTGAGAATAGTTCATCGTCTCCTAATTCTGGTCCGTTAATGTGTTGCTCTTGAAATGCAGTCTGTGATGACTGTATCAAAGAAGAAGATTTGTCTTGTAAAATCTTTTAATGAATGTATCTCAAAAATAAATGAAAATAAAGAGTTGTACTACTTTAACACAGGATTATCTTTTAAATTAAGATTACTAGATTAATAATAATATACAAATAATATTCTCACTCGTTTTATAAGAAAAATAATAAGAACTTATGAAACACAGTAAAACGTCGATTAAAGAAAATGTAAAAGAAATAATATAATTAAAAAAGTCTAGAAACGGTAATAATACTCATTTCCCAAGAACTAATGAATTTTCATTAACTGACATTTTATCGTGCTCCGCGCTAGGCTGATAATTGAACACAATTTACCTGAGTGGTAGCAGATGTGGGAAAGACGAGAATATGAGTACATGTAACGTCTTGTGGTGTGGATAATTGGCAGTTTACCGACGCCTGGCTAAATCTCTCATCGGGTGTGAATTGGTCAGCCATCAGCCTAAGAGTGGAATCTGGTTCAAGGGAAACTAAACAGGCGCTAAGCACGCAAGGTGCCGCCGACGGATAAAGAAGACTACACTGGCCGCATATTTCCTTCAGATGTTTCGAAGCTTTTAAAAGGGCTTTTCTAGATAACAACCAACTCCAACCTTTCAATTCTCCATGACCGATCCGACCCACGCGACCTACTACTAACCTCCACGGTTGTACCTAAAATAATAAATGAAAAAAGTCATCCGTTTCAGAATAATTTTCAACGACTCTCTCATTTTTATTACGCCGGACGGTTTTAACATACACTTACACCTTGGGACATCACTCCAAGTATGAAATCCATTAACTTTTGCAATCCGATTCGTCTGGCCGAGGCGCGTTTCCTTCTCTTCCTGTTCGGTATGTCGATGTTGATGGTAGCCGTTTCGAATATCTCGCCTCTGTCGTCGGTAGCGACTGCGAGTAACCAAGATTGATCCTCACTTAGGCAGTAGCTAAGATAAAGAACAGCGCATTCCTCCGGTCCGGCGATCCCAAACGATTCCGGTGCTTCGCTCTTGGCCCGTAGCGGGGCCAACACGTAGGCGGGTGCGTACAGTCGGTACGGTGCTCGATTCCGTTCCTGATGTATAGTTGCAACAGTATTACGACAAGACTGAAAATAATTTATTCAACGCCTGTTCTATACTACTTCTGTCGTTTCAGTTATAGAGAGAGAGAGACACAAGCAAATACAGTTGCGAAGGGATCCATCGAATATACTAGATATACAGAAAACGGAGTCTTACGTCTTTACTCTTAAGGAAAAGATCCGCGGCAGCAGCGGTACCAAAGCCGGTTAGACTTTTTACCGTGGAGTTATGGTTCAACAATCGTCGACCCTGCAGAAACACGTTTAAAGCTAAGGCTCTCATCTCGTCCTGTATCTTGCGCCTTTCCCTAGCTCGCCCTAACTCCATTATACTTTCCAAGGATATTAACTGGGGACAAACACAGAGAACACGTTAGAAAGCTCGTCTACACTATTTTTCTTAGTCGACAGATAATTATGCGACGAAGGATTAATGTTTTCACTCACCTGAACGTTGATATTCGACCTAATGTTTTCAGGCATACTATTGACCGCGGCCGAGTATGCACGTAACAATGCTAGAATTGCGAGTCTTCGACGATCAGGATCTTCGGGGCCTCCTAGGGAGAACGGTTCTACTAGATAAACAACGACAGCCGGAGGTTCGACTTCCTCTTCGTCTGGACCCGACGTGGTATTAGTGGGTATCGTGGCAGTTTGAGAAGTTGGTGTCGTATTACCGGTATTAGAATTTGTATTTGTTGCGGTGTTCGACGATGGAGTTTCGCTTCTGGGATTTTCTCCCTCTGAAAATTTCACATTATAAACAATTACAACATCTGCTAATATTTGGCAAGACGAATAAAAATTGATAACGTACCAACAGATTCAGGTTTGGTGGTCATTACGTCAGGCGTGGCAGGCATCGTGTCGGTAACAGGTATAGTTTGCTGTTGTTGTTGCTTATTGATCGCCTGCGAATCTCCAGGATCTAACAAACTTCGATCTTGTATAACTTGCGTTAAATACGGGGCTAATCGATGATTACAGACTTGAGCGTATAATCGCAACAGTTCTCCCAATTGATTCTCTCCTAAAAGTTTAAACCAGTCGTCTATAGGTTGTTTTGTTTGCTTCTGCACGGATGATTTCCCTACGCGAAGAATGCCATCGCGCAGTGCTTTCGAGATAGGTGTATGCCTTCCTAGCCGACAGATCTGAAGAAACGCAACAGAATTTTATATAATTGAACGAGAAAGAAAGTATGTATGACATAACTGTTTCACTTACTTCGTACGTGGTTGATAGTTCACGGAAAAACGATTTCACTTTATTGACGACACAGTCGCTGTCCGGAGCGACGACCACGTAGGCGACGTCCCTGGGCCCGGCGTATGGTTCCAGAAGTAATTTTTCCCAATAGCTCAACGCGTAAGGAGACAAGGATAGCCAGTCGCGATCGTAACCGACAACCAACGCGGGTATCGGTTGAGGTTCGCAGCGATCGTCGGTACCGCGTCCGGCTAAACGATGGAACTGCCTCCAGGTAAGAGGACCCGCAACGGTGTACGGTGCCTCCCACATACGCGTGGTACATTTCTTCTGTACAGCGTCTTGCAACAGAGGTTGCAGAGCCCTCATCATTCTTACGATATCACCACTACACTGAGGACCTTTAGCTCTGAGGAACACCCATCGATGCACACCGTTCACGCGATTAGTCCTCTCGTTATGGGTACCGTCGATTTTACCCTGATCGAGGGCCGCCAACGACACTTCGTTCCCGTCGTTGAACTCGAGGGTATTCACTGTTGGCGCGAGCATCGGGTAACTCTTCATCGCCGCGTAGATCCTAGACGCTCTGTACAGGCTGCTCGCGGAACTCTGCACGATCAGACATTGTTCTCTGAGTAATTCTAACACGTTAGGCGGTATCGCGTCTAAACCTTCCGATGTTTTCCCACCACCGCACGCGACAGCTACCAACGACGCTTTCTTCTTCTCCGAGGGATCCTCGGCGATCCCGGTGATCTCCATCTCGTCCTCGAAGAAGAGACCAGCTTTGTGTGCCAACCGTCGATTCACAACCGCGCTAAATCCGCAGCTGCATCTGATCTGATCGTCGTCCTGGTACAAAGCACCGGCCGACCACGAGTGGGTCAGATACACCCCGGCATCAGCGCCTTTGATGTTCCCGACGACTTTAGGACCCGCGTTACACACGCAAAGGCTGCAACTGTCGAAATTGTGGTCGCGAAAAATGTTGAGCGCTGTATCGCCCAATAGGATATTCACTATAAGAGAGTTCGATTCCGGTGCACGTGCGGGCCCCGGCGTGTCCGCCTCAATACTGTTCAGGTTTTTGTTCAAATACGACGAAGTGGTCGAGGTTGCAGGACTCGGTTGGTCGTACGGCGGCGGCGGTGGTCGTCCGGTGATGGTCGCCGAGCGATACGGCGCTCCTAATGGCGCCGGGCTTGGCGGTGGTTGTTGCTGAACCGAGCCAGGTCTGGTTGGCGGTAGCGGTTTATCTGTATTGTTGGAAGTAGGATTGCACTGCCAAGAAGGTCTGTACACGCAGTGCGACGGCAGTGTAACGGGCGGTAAAGATTGGCTGGGTAAATTTGTTAAAGGAGCATACTTGGAAGAACCAACCATTTTACAGATCGCCGCCGGTTTGAACACGTACGACCAATCGTCGATTGGCTCTTCTTGAGGGGATCCCATGTTTGGATAGATGTCAGGGAGATGCCTGAGTGGTCGTTGAGGTACAGAAAGTTCCGTCTGGTCCATCAATGGGTCGCTTAACGGGCAAGGCGAAGCAACCGGATTATGCTCGAGTGACGGTGGTGTAGGAAACATTTTTGAAAGTTCTTCTGGTCTTAACACTCCTACACCTCTGTTATTGTGTCTGTTGTTCGCGTCTACTCTAGTTTCTTCGTGTAATCCACTGGATCTATTCGACTCCGGCGGGGTTTGTACTTGAGGCTGGTTCATGTTCTGCGAAAAGAAAGTATTTTCGTGTTATTTTTAGTACCGTATATTAAATATGAAAAAAAAAAAGAATTAAGGAAAAACGGGAACGTACAGTTTCGTCGCTAGAAGTATCAGGATCGGAATTGTCAAAAATTTGGTCTAAGTCTTTATAGGATGCCTGAAGACCTTCGCTGGTATATAAAGATCCCGGCTTGGTAGGATCCTCCCTTTGCCGTCTAAGTCCATCGACGTTTGTACCGTTTTCTTCACCTGTCGCGTCAAACTCGTAAGGATCCGATCTTCTTCCAATGCAATCTCCCTATCATAGAACATCAATAAAATAAGCGACAGGCAAAAGCAACTGATTTCCATGAAGAAAAATAAGGACAAATCACTTACAACACCGACATTTGGTTCTTGCTTAATTTCTAATTTTGGAGTCTGAGATTGTGGAGCCTGAGAATTCATCGGTGGATACAATGTGTTACTCCGCACGTTAACCGGACTGTTATTCGATTCCTTAAAACGTTTCACAGGATGATTGAGCCATGCTTCTTGCGTCGAATAATCGTATAGCCAAGGTAACGACTGTTCGTTTTCTAAATATATATCCTCACATTCTCTAGAGGCTAAAACTGGTCGTTTTAATGTTGGTCCAGGTGCTGGACTATGTACTTGGTTATTGCATGCAGAAGAGGTTGACTTTGGCCCTTGAGATGGTGTTAACGGTGGGGCAGTATTTGGGTGACTGGGTGGTGGTTGAGGACTGAGAGTAGGCATTGTTGGCTCTGCTGGTGGAACCGATGCTGGCTCGGAATGTGGAGTTGGAAGAGGCGAAGGTGCTGGGGAACCTGGCGAGCCAACCGATGGTACTGGTAGACAATCTCCTCCTGTTGGTGGTCCCCTCGAATAAGAAGGAGGCCCTCCCGGCGGTGTACTTGGCGCTTCTGTTCTGTTCAACACAGACCTGTTTAAACGAAAATACTAATTAGATCGTTTTAAAACTTAATCGATACGTAACTGATATTCGATAAGCTGATTCATGCTTAATTAAAAGAAATATGATGAAAGCATAACTACCACCATGAGTGCCTTTCATGATACTATTTATCTACAACCATCCCACTATTAAAGATAGTTATCTGAGAGTGTCACGATATATTAGAAATTAATGGGCGATGTTAAGATTGTGAATAACATGTTCGAATGCAACACTGATATGAACAGGTAAACTAATAAGAGAAATAAAAGCTGCAGAAGTTTGTGCTAAAATACATGCGAAACATTCTGTATGGAAAATAAATATTGATCAATGGAAGGAACATGTATTTGTCTATGATGTTGTTACGATACGATTTTATCATCTATAACTGAGAAACGAAATCACTTTGTGTGTATGTATGTCTGTGACATTTTTGTGATTTTTATGGTATTTTTATCACAGCGAGAATATACTTACTACAGCTTACCATTAGTAAGCTCGCATACATAATACATTCCATTAACACTGATATTAGTTGCTTCTTTCCAACAGCGAAAAATGAATGAAATTCACTTTGTTCGCTCTTTTTTTCTTAAGTTAATATTCTCAGCCTCTCCCTCGGCAAGAAGTAAGGAAAAAAACAAAAATTGTACAATGATGTTTTGATTAATGCGTTTGTACGTGCAATTAGATTTAGTTACTCGTATGACTAGATGGTGGAGCCTCCAGAAGCGATGTGAATTAAACGTTATGACATCATAACGATCGTATGAAATTAGCATTATTGCGGGTGATTAATTAAGATGAAAATAAAGATTCTCTGGTTGATATATATATCGGGGCAGAAATTACCCACCTGGGGGCATTAGCAGGGACAGAGGGGCAAGCATCCCACTGGGTGGTAGAGCGTCGATGAAACGGTACGACCCTCCGTCCACCTTTATCTACTCTCTCCCTCTGAACCTGAGAGGAGGCCAGGCTCTTCCAACCCCCGGGGGTCGTATACCTGCAACCGACGTATTTAATATCTCGTTTTTTCATATGCTCTACTTAATTATACATTCTTCTGATTTCGCTAACAATCTCAAATAGAAATTTTTCTTTAATCTGCGCTTAAATTTTACTATTAACATTTCTATTATTCTTAAAACCTAAATTCTTTTCATTTTCCTTCTTGATTTCAGGTTTATTATAATCAACTTACCGTTTACTATTCGGATGAAAGATAATCTTACTCTGTTTTGTGGTAGTTTTAAATATAGGCAAGTTCTGTTGTATAAATAAAAGAAACAATCGCATTCGCGCCATCCTTAAAAACTAAATTTACATGCATATATAATATTGCAGCAGGCATTAATCAAATTACCACCTGTACTGTAACAATTGAAATAATCTACTTTTCATAAACTGTGCTCTATAACATGCAGACAGAATAAATAATAATTGTGGGACATTACTATTCTAAATATCGTCAGGTAAACATAGAATGCAGTCGAAGAAAATAAATGTTTACTGCTACACTTAATATAAATGTGCAAAGGAAATAGTACTTTGAGGTCTAACGATAAACCAGTACATTCTGTACGTTTACTTCCGTACATTTAATATTCTAACAGTGAACATAACTATTGTTATTACTACTACGACCGTTACTGCACTGCGGTATCTGAAATTTTCTACTCCACCAATGTATCATTAAGTATAGAAATGAATTTGAGTAGCGGCGCAGTGCAGTAAGAGTTAACAATTGATTAGTAGAAATAAGTGGAAAAATGACTTACTTGGAACAGGTACAGGAAGACTTTTGCGTTGGATCGATGTACGTCCAGGTTCCAGGCTCTGTGGAAGATTCTGTCTTGGAAGCAGAGATCGGCGAACTCAAAGTACATTCAGCCCATACGCGTTCTGGTAATTCGGTAGCTGCTCGCAATTCTTGCTGACCTAAGAGAGGGTGTTCGCAACTAGCAGGGCTATTTGGCGGAGAAAGAGGAGCATCAGGTGGAGTGTCGTCCATATCTGTGACCAGGACATAACAAGAAGGATAACGCATTCGAACACCGCCAACTAGCACTTCCACCAGAGGCGGTAGTCCTGCCTCGACGTTACTGCCATTGATCGGATAAAAGTGTTTCCATTCTTCGAGAAGTTGACTGTCGGTCCGTCCCACTGAACCGGTTAACGTGCCTGCTAGTCCGTAAGGAGCTAGAATCACTGTAATAAAATTAAGTAATTACTACGTTTGGCAATTTTCAACCTACCGTACCTTAATTATATCATTCTCCTCGAATTACCGCGGTTACCTTTAACGCCAGATTGGGAGGTTTGGGTGCGTTGCAAACAAGTTCTCGTGAGATGCCGTACGGCAGGGTGCTGCCTGACATCCACGCTCGCGCATACAGTGCTCTCTCCGTGAACAAAGAATGCAAACGAGAACGACAAGTGACTACTGTAAACGATAATCAAATTATTTTATATTAATACATCCGATAAGTTATCGTTTAATTGATTCGGAACAGCAACAGGTATTGTATCGGAGAAGAAAATGAAATGGAATAAACATACCTACTGCAACGGTGTTTCTCGAATCCATCATAAGGTTGTACGAACCACTTTCCTAAGCGAACGAAATCACGAGATAGTAAGCACCGTTCTATCAAGTTATGCAGAGCCTTGAAAAGAAGTGACCGGCACTCGTATGATAATCCGCTTTCCCAAGAACCTTGTTCACTTTCTGTAATCATAATGAACATTTCAATTATCTTTCTTGATAAGTGTAACCGTGGATCAGAATCTAAAGTAGTAATATTAAAATAACCTTACGTATTGTTACTAAAAAAAAAAGCTCGAGGCGATTTTCATATCGAGCGATTATAAAATTTTTTTTTTTTTTTATGAGTTTGCTGTAGGCGTTGCAATGATTCATATGATCAAATGTTTATAGTATAAATTCCCCATTGGAATCGGGACGATTCTTGTTCTAGAAGCATACAAATTTTCTACCGTTTTCCCGCGATCTACTTTCTTCGACGAATCGAGGCGATGCCTATTCCAACCGGTCGAAAGAAACGGCTGATTCCACCGTGAAAGTAACGCAATTCGAGTATAAAGTTACGACGAGTCACGTAGACGACAGGCGGTTCGTAGAAGACAACAGAAACGTTGACCGAGAAAACACGAAAAAATTCTGACCGTACTTTGATTTCACCTTACTCCGCATTAGAATAAACAAAATACAGAGATACAATTCGATGGTACATCAATTTAAAGCACAAAGTATGATGAAAGCGATCGCATAAATGTTTCATTAAAATTCTTACTTAGAGCAAACAATGAACTAATTATTACAGAATGAAATTTTTCAAACGGAAATAATGATAATTCTCATGCTTCGGAGGTGTTAATATATAATCATGAATAATCCTGCCTTAAAGAAATCACTGAACACGATCATAACAGTTTGAAAAGCGAAAGTATCATAAGAAGAAACGAAGGTGGCTTAAAAGCGTTGCTTTCGATTTTCATTATACGCTCAAAGGATGAGCGTAAATTTTTCAATAAATACGTCAATCTTAAGGATTTCAAACTTGAAGAGTTTACACGCAAAGACTTTCTCTCTCTAATACTCCCATTTCCCCGAGGAAAGTCTCCCATGCCCGGTACTGTACAATAATGCAACCTTGCGTTACGCGTCACCGACAAGTACCATACGCAAAATTGAATAAACCTGTCATCCGTTTTGGACCGTTCAAACGTTGAACTCGTTCGGAAGTAACGGTTCGCCGGTTGGTTCTGCAATTGGTGCATTCCTTGCGGTGCACAATCATGGAAGCTCGCGTTGCATCGCGGCGAGTTGCAGACAAGTAGCCATGGTTCAGCGACCCTATACTGAGAAACACGGTCTAGCTTGCGTTACCGCTTTGCTCGCCACTGAACACCTTCTTTCACCGAAACAAAAGCGTACGAGATTCCCTGCAACGTTCGCCACAATAACGGCGACCGGTGCTTTCAATTCGCGTATCGTAGAAAAATTCAGCAATAAACAGTTGATCCGAGTTATTAACCCCTTGACATACAAATAAAACGAAATTTGATGCGCCTGAAAAATACTATTACATTTGGCTCGACTGAACATTTATGTGCAAGCTTAGAAACAGAACATTTTATTTTGAAATTTGCATTGCTATATAACATTTAATCAGTGCAATAATTAAGTAAGAATTCAATTAAGAATTCAATTGTATGTCAAGGGGTTAAGCTACTATGAAAATTTAATTGAAATTTTGATGTATCAAGGTAACAATTACAATTGAAGGGTTCGTAACAAGAACCTTATATTTTTGTTACGAGCCTTTCAATTTATATAAACCAATCAAGCATTTCAATATCTCACATGGCTATCTTGTCAATCCTGTTTATTCTTCTTTTACTTCTTCCTCTCCTCCTCCTTGCAACCTCATTCAAAACTTTATCTTCACTGACTTCACACTCATACTTCGTCACATTCATTCTTCCAATTAACATAGCGATCGGCGGTATTCATTCTTATACTTTATGGACTTTCACAGCGAATACTGTAAATAATTTAACAGAATATTTAGAGAAACATAGATTAAGGTATACAGAATGGAACGTTGACGATGAATGGGCGAGAAGCAGTCAGTGAGATTTAATAAAAAAATATATAAAAAATTATCTTTCTTACCACACGCAATGAGTTCTGGTGACACGAGACCGGAGAGATCGGGTTCCTCGCCGTACCAGAAGATCCAGAGTTCCTTCGCGGCGGTGAGGGAAAGGGAAGGTGCGGGCGAGGGTGCGATGCCCAGGTCGAAGATACCAGCTCCGGTTGCCGAGGCGGTTGCCGGGCCGGAGGTGGCCGGCGTAGCGGCGACACGCCGCCACACGCAGAGAATGTCACCCGCGAGGCACCGCGAGAAGCTCGAGAGCACCGGGTCCTCGAGGGGGGTTCCCCCGAAACCGCCGGCTACTTCGCCCCACACGAGCTTCCTCCATTTGATGCCGCAGAGGTCCGTCTGCGAATAAAATAGCCATCGTCAGGGTAGCATTAAAAGAGCACCGGTACTTGAGTAATTTCAATCGCGTAGGGGTAACTTTAATGTCAACCGGTGTTAAGGTCGATTCAAGGTTAATTACAGTTTTTTAAATGTCAGGAAACAGTACGCCTGATTTTCTTAACTTATAAAAATAAAAATTTAACAAACTCCTAAAAATACAAATATTATTTGTTTATAAACAGTCGAACGTTAGGGTAGGGAATTAGCGAAGATAGAGTAGGGATTGCAGGGAACGTATCGAACATTCGTCGCGACCATTGAGAAAGGTCGGTCCTTGAACTTTCGCCACATTCTATTTCCATTTGTCACGCAACGTAACAAATCGTTGATTTAACCGTGAGCAATAGGATTCACCCTTAATTGGCTATTAGAATGAAAAGGATGCATTAATGAAAAAATTTTATAAATAATTAAAAATTTAAATGTTATAAGAAGCATAATTTACGTTTCATTATTGAATTGTTTAAACTCTACATCGTATATCATTTTGTCTGTTGCATCGGAGCTTCCGAAACGCCAATGAACTTCTGTTCGATAACACAAATACTACAGTTGCAATCCAGTTACGTCCAAGGTCGGCGTCTAAAGAAAATGCCTTATCTCAGTGAACGAGAGTCCATTCACCTTCTACCGATATCTCGACTGCACCTGATTCGTATATTTTTTTCTAGCTCCCGTGCGGTTAATCGATATTTTTCGAGAATCGTCAACGTCCGATTGTCGATTGCAAGTGTAGTCACGGCGCATCTTTCGAAGCGCGTCGTTACGATTCACGCATGCGCAATAATCATTTTCGCGCAAAAATTACAGTCAAAGTAAAAATTAATCGATTGTTTGTTAAAAGTCTTAATCTACAAGTATTTGATACTTATCGATAATATTCTTCCTCGGAAAGCCTACCGTGTTCCCTATCGTACGGAGTAATTGAAAAATATGTAATCAAACATGCATCGTATAAGAATTTGTAATATCTAATCTTGACGTTTCTTATTATTTACAATGTTACAATTCTATTTGATATCAAAGTTTTAACTATCATTGATAAAAATCTTGTTGAAAATAACGACAACAATGATAATAATGCAACAGGGTAGACAAACTGTGAACATTATCTTGTTATTTAGTACAATGTTTCATGCGCAGCGGCGCCACCATAAACAAGTCTGTCTGTCGTATGGCGCCACAATGTGTCTGTCAGAGCAATAAAGGCACGCGCAGTCGCGAGCAGGTCGCGCGCTTCTCAGCCAATCAAATATGCGGATTTCCTTACGTCACATTGCCAGCTGACATAACCGGAACAAATTCAAATAAGTGCGGAAATTTAGTAGGGAGCCTTAAAGAAATCACAGAAAAACAACATTAACAGAAATAATCGTTATCCAAATTTTTATGTAGCATTGTTCAAAACAATATTTTCAAACTTCGTTCGTTCGTTGGATTTTTTCCTGACCATTATTACGAGTCGATGAAAATAGAGAATCGACCAGTTTCTTAAAGAAGAGCAAAATCGATTTCGGAAGGACGTGCGATGGCGCCTAGCGTGTCGACGCGACGAAATAATCGGTGAGCAAAGGCGCACGTCGTAACGCTACGGGACTGTCAAGTTGGCTGATCAATACAAGCAAGGCGACGTGCAAGGCCGCCCGCGTGGATTCAACTCGCGGATCCCCTACATTCCCTCCGTTTCATCCTGCCGTACACGTTTCTGTTTCTAATCCTTTTTTATGTGCATCCTACGTTCGAATAATTTTTTTTAGATTAAATTAAAATGTTTCCACTTTCCCCTTCCAATTCGATGTTTATTTAAATCATATTTTCCCGCCTTTTGAAACACTGCGATTCTCTTGCGAAACGATTATAATTTCCTATGCAACCGACTGTCACGCGTCGAATTATTGATGAAAGCGCAGCAGAAAGGGAACAATACCGACCGAACTGTACAATCTTACGATCTTATTCTTCTAGCGGTGCAACGTTTCGTTGCGCTCTGAACATAGGCGCACAGCTGTAAATTCCCATTTCTGTTACTGCCCTCCTTACACACGCTCGCCGTTAAAGCAGCACGAACATTACATTCGCGTGCGTAACGAAGCGGAATTCTCTTGCGTACAAGCCACTCGAAAGTGGATAGCACGCCTTTTAGGCGCGTCTTTCTTTTCTCTATAAAATCGCGCTTCCTGCCCAGTTCGTAGAACTTATTTTCCCTCGATACGCGGTAGTGGATGCATTTAAACGCGGATACATTGTGCTAGAACGGATTAATTCAATGAACTTTATCGTACCAAGGTGGATGTGTGTTTAAAGAGATGGACTCGGATATTTCAATTGATAGAACAACTATGTTTAGGGGAAAATCTCAATTGATAGTGTTATTGTATTTCGAAGATAGATCTCCCTAGGATCATTCTTGGTTTAAACGAGAGATCTACAATCTCCTTCGGTTTGATTGTTCCTATTGTTAATGGAGAAAATACGAGGAACGAGCAGAGAAACACTGAGTTATCCTCTATTATATTAGCCCGTTCTGGTGATTTCTCGAACGAGATACGCGAGGCACGCGGCTTCTTCGCCGACCAAGTCAGAGTCGGCTAGATTATGCTGAAACTGGTGCTCCGTGGCGAGAAACAGGAGAAGCCGAAGGGGCTTGACCAGCCTAGGTGAAAGCCTTGCACCGCGAGGACGTGACGTGTTAAGACTACAAGAGAGTTTACACGCCATTCGGCTTGGCTCGCCACTTTTGCCTGACCTCGGAATACCGTTCTTTCATTTTTAATAAGAAACAAGAAAAAAAAAATTATACGAGACAACATTTCTGTAGGATGAAAATTCTTTCCTAGGGATTTAGCGCTTTGCATAGGGGAAATTCGATCGAGATCTCAAAACCGTTAATCGATACCGTAACAAGCGATACCACCTGAGCGCGCGTGTTATGGCCCCGATCGGTGCTTTTCTTTTGCGTTTACGAGAATAAAGTGAAATTCATTGAGAAAAATCTACCCAACCGCTCTGGTCCTGGAGAAAATTATTTTGGTGAAAAATAACTGAAAATAACCAGCTTCTATTTTTTTTTTTTTTTCGAAACGATATTCTAAACGAATTTCAAGCAATGTTTATAATAAAAATTATACTTTCTTTTTTCAAAATAAAATCAATAGTATATCAAGTGCAAAGAAAGACAAGGTCACAACTTGACAAAGATAATATGCTGACTTGTATATTGAACGTTTATCATTACTGTCATTGAAAAACAGTCATCATTCACGAGTCAAGAGAAACAACTGAGAAATTATTTGTCATAAACATAAGGTTTCCAATAGTACAATGAAAAAAAAATATATGTATCTTTATACAGCATGTTGAAAAAAAATATCTAGCATAAAATCCCTAGTGAATTCTACAAGGCTGCGTGACTGCGTGCATTTCAATCGTTCCAAGATTCCAAGATCACGATCCCCCTTATTATTTCACTAACAGAGATCCTTCTTGTAATCCCTATTAATGATTCGTCAAATTTCGTTTGCAATATTTAAAATAATTTCTGTATCAACAGTATCCACTATTTCTTGAAGAAAATTTGTAATTAATAAAAAGAAAAATTGTTTCGTTTTCATGAAAATTAAATTAATTTTACTGATAGGTTATTAAAGAAATTAATAATTGAGATGAGAACCACTGTGGCAGAGCATTGCTCCTACCTGGCCGTTGCAGCTCGAATTTTACTGTGAATACAAAGTGACTATAAAGCTGTACACCAAAACTGCTTTCGAATTATTCTGTTCGCCTACATTTCCAAGGATTTTTTCTTTATAAAATTGTACCAAACTTCTGTATATTATCCGACGAATTGTAAATATTTTATAATAAATAATAAGAAAATATGGCATACGTAACTTAACCCAAGTTAAACCCTCCAGTTGACATTTTTAAAAAATAGAACCTCATATTTATATCAGAAGGCCAATAATTAAACAAGAATATTTGTCGAATCAAACGATCCGGAACGACAGAGGACGACGAACTGTCGAGGACGTAAACGAACTTCGTTGAGGGGGGGAAAAGCAACGAGAGGAGCCAAAACGAAAGCATAGCTTTTCCTTGCGTACCAGTGACACAACAAACGACTCGACTTTCTTGAATTTTAATCGACCACAGAAACTGAGAAAAAAAAAAAACTTGCGAAAGAAGTGATTATCTTGATGACGTCTATGTCTGGAAAATTTCCGAAAAAGAGCGCGAGATACAACTGGCTAAGTGGTAAATGGCCTTAATCACCAAGGATCTACCACTTCCCTTTAAAATTAACCAGTTAGAAGGCATTGGAAACGTCTTGGTTTAATAAAAATTTGATTTGGAAACGAACTGTTATGTAGGAGGTTCCCTGTTTTTAAGGTTAAGCTAAATTGATATAGGAAAATTTGATAAGTCCGTCCTAGGGGAAAATAAAATTGACAAGTGGCAAAGAGGAACGGTAACAGGGCTCATTCACATAGTACTGGTTGTTTTGATCGAGCGTTCGTGGGAATGCGATGCGCTGCCAGTGTAACAGAAAAATGTGTCTGTCTCGCCGTTATACCCAGCGATAAGTATGTATATACACGAGTCGCGCGCATACTGCACGGTCGAAAAGGAACGAGAAAAAGGGAGAGAAACAGCCTTTAGAAGGCTTGCATACAGGCCGCTTCTAAAATAGGTGGCCCCTAAGTCTAGAAAAATATGAACAATGTTTCGCGATCTGGATCGACAACGTATTCCAACGGGTCGCAAATGTCAACTGTCGAAACTTTCGTTATGTTGCAACGTGTTTTATCAATTCGCCGACAAACTCAAACACGTACAGTTAAATAAATACACCGATCGATGCGACGCGTGCATCGGACATTTTTTTCATCGTTCAACAATGACATTCGACGCACTTCAATTTTTTTACCATATGCTCGAAAAACGCGGCAATTTTGAATGGGTTATTTTCGTAAGCACTGACAGGACACGTAACTAGAACCGTGCACGAGACATTGTTCATTTTCAAAACATCCTGTAGACAGGTGGAGGTGTACGAAGAATCCATATACACCGTTGATCGGGTTCAACGAAAAGGAGTTCCTAGATTCGCCGGACCAGAGCAGACGACGACTTTCGAGCGGTGGAAACACAATGTCTGACACAGTTTTCTGGCTCCGTTGAAAGGCGAAAGGAATGTTACGAGAGACGATACGATTATCTGTCGAGCGAAGTAGACGAGAGCGTCTCGTATAGTTTCTAGATGGATAGTAGCAGAGTAGATGCAGTAACAATAACACAGCGCGCGCAAACGGCACGATGAAAATTCACTAGGATCGAAAATGATAAAGAGATGCAACAGCCACCGGTTAGCCCTGTTGCGAGCTCCTTAATTCTCTGACGAGTGCAGAGAGAACTCAGGGACGACATGAATCAGGAATGACATTGGCTCGTATAAACTTCAAATCTCGGTGACGCGCATATAGACGCGGATTGCGCATGTATATATGTACCAATATACGTGTACATATATGTATTTATCCACGTATAAGTGGTATGTATACACGCATGTACGATGTATATACATAGTGGCAGGATGGGAGGGGAGGGGAGTGCCGCGATACACACAACACCGACGTCGACAACGAACGATCGAGTACTGCCCACGGGAATTCTCTCTGATATATAGGTTAACCCGGCCGACTTCTTACTCGCAACGTAATGCGGTACCGTTAAACAAGTCACTAGACAACTGGCTTCCGTGTTGCGAAGCAGAATCCTTCGAATTGTCTCTTTCTGTATACACTTCGAAGTCGAAACACGATAAGTAAAAAGATATGCGCTCGGACTGGTTAACGAAGACTAGTGGGCTCTCACTGGAGATCACTCACCAGTGCGAAGAAATTCGTGTGGCAGTCCTCCAGGCTAGCGCCGTTCGTTTGATGCGACGGATGCGTCATGGCTTCTCCATCGTACGCCGTACACTCATTAGCAACACTTCTCGCGGCGGCGCGCCTCTCTCAGCCCCGAAAATCACACGGCGAGGCCGCTATTATTCGAGAACATTTAGGAGGGTTTTCACTTCTCAATGGCGACCGTAAAATGGCGGACGATGGGAAACAACAAGCGCAGCCGCCCGAGGCGCCTCCTACTGCTCAACTCGCGCAGTTCCCTTCAACGACGAGGAAGAAGATGGCGGCGCTCATCAGGCATGGTTTACTCGCGAATCCTTTTAAAAGTTCATCCACTATTCTTGTTTCAAACACGGTCAGTGTCGACACTTCACGTACACTTTTCAATCACCTTCGTTACACTACACTCCTCCAAAGGAGTGAAACTGTTTAAATCGTATAGAACGCGCACTAACCAGACCGTCGTCATTTTACAGACGAGTTTCAGATACGATGTGACGCGATTTAAGAGCTACAAGAAATCGAAACCGGTCAAAAAATCGACTCCCACTTTCGAAGACGATACCGCGTCCCTATCTACCAAAGGGTGAGTAATACAGTCAGCTTACGCACGAATTCGATCGAAATATTCGCGTTACGTCGCGTTGCTGGCCAACTGACAGAGGACACACTGCGGCCATATTGCCGTTTACCACCTCCCTTTCACATGACAACCAATGAACTGTCGTATCTGACAGCTCTCAGGGATGACACGAGGGTCCCCGGTACCCTTGCGTTTTACATGCAATTCTTTCATAAATACTCGTACAAGACTGGGGATGAAATTGTCATAACTTATCTAAACATGTTTCAATTAATAAACAGCCTATTCTTATGAAAAAAATTCGGCTCCTACAAATTGAACATTTTTCAAATTGGTGATGCATCGCGTAAATAACAAAATACATAAATGCAACGTATTAATTATTGATGTGGCGTGTATAATTAGTAGAATACTTTTGTAGAAAATTTGAAATAGCTATACTTTAAGAATCTGTGTATAATTATTGTAAAATTCAAATCAATTTCCATTTTATTAAATGACACATCAAGTTTTAGGAATGTCATTCGATTCAGATTCATGAGTATATGCAAGCTGATTTTCTTTCCATCTTTACACGTGACGTAACGTCTGCTGCCATACCCTTTTGTACCGCTATATCAGATTTTCCATGAACCAAGAGAAATCTTTCTAGCCACGTTACCTATTTCCCTTAAATGAAGTTTCTTCATTTAATTACCAATTATAAAAATAGTAAATGCACGGACAGTTTAGTTGTTGCATATTGTCATTGCCCGACTGTGCCAGTTTTCATTGAGAACACCTGTTTCGAAGAGCAAGTTTCTCCGTCCTTGTGATTAACATTGACAAACTATCGCCCGTTTCTCGTTACATGAATTGAGACGTAAGAATGAAAAAAAAAATATATATATCAAAGACAAAACGACACATACGCGTACGATTTTTCCGATTAATCGGTAGCAGCAACGTCGAGTCAGTTACATTTCTAAATAAAATCAAATAGATGCGACAGTTTCAAAGCGGAACGAAAGGTTTTCTAAAATATTAGGAACTTTCGTAGGCTACAGGGTTTTTCCACGATGCATTTCGTTCCTGGCTAGTATTGGCCATAACCGTATCCTCAGAAAATACAACTGGGGGCACCACTGTACGGTCGTTGGACATCGATCTTGTCCCCTTCTCACCCTCTTCTCTCTTTTAAGGGAAGCCTCCCTTACCGCGCTTCGTCCGGTAACCGGAGTCTTTTACACATTACGAAAAGTTTGGCGCGAGTCGTGTTGAGATAATCTACAAGAGACGATATTGATTTTCAAAGCGTGAAATCAATGGCTATCGGCAGAGATAGTCTTCGGAAAAACCATCTGGTAATGCCCGTGGTATTTTTTTATCAAAATACTTGTGTTATACTTTGTTGTTAGGTATATGAATTTTCTTCAATGAAAATTGACCAACTGTAAAAAATCAATCATATTATAAATGATATTCGAGAGAATATTAAATTTATTTCGTACTGTTTTGCCTACGTACGTCGATTGGCGTAGTTCCTGATCGATCCGCGTTCGCGGTGAAGAAAGAGTTATGAAAACAATGTTGTTTATTTACTGAAATTCATTGTTTCCGGTGTAAACATGTAGAAGAGCAATATTCATCGAAAAGAAATAAATCATGCGTTAATTAAATGTCGTTTTAGACAACATAACTTTCCATCTCGATGATTCAATTCTAACTGTCTTCGCTTCTTCAGCAGACTTTCTAAATTTCAGGAAAGTCCAGTCTGTCTTCGCAAAATCTTGTAAATGTCATTTAATCATTTATTATGATTTTATATTTTATAAAAATAATTCTTTAGAGTTTCAAAAGTCGAATTGTTTTGCGCGGTAAAATTATTGACAGTGGGCGTATTATTGAAGTACACCTTTCGGGAAGCGGAAGTGCTAGGTACTCTTCGCAAAATCGATATTTTCAACATTCGGTACAGTTGAGGTAAAAATGGACTTCCGATAAATGAAGCTACATTTTCCTAAAATTTCTTTACCGTACCTTAAATGATAATGAACAATGATAATTTTTATGAAAAATAACATTTACAATTGTTTCAGATTTCTGAGGTATCGGAAGGCATACAATCCACCGGATGATGTATCCAATCGCATAAACAAAATATGCGAGGAACAAAACATTTCGGCGAGCAACGAGACAAAAGTCAACGATCTGTTGCAGCGTTTTAATCTTTTCCTAGCGTGTGAACGAGAATTTGATCATTTATTGACCAATTCTAATTTATGTTTCATCGAAACAATTGGTAAGAAGGGTGTCCGTAGATTTTGTTAAAGTTTACGATTTATATTTTCGCTGACAATACTGCTCGATTCTCTTTCGTCATAAATATCACCAATTATAGCCGTTTTCCGGTTTCCTTTAATCATCAAGTAATTTTTTACTTTGAAAGATAATTTTATCAATATTTTGTTGCAGCCGACTTGAAAGAATATTATCAGACACCAGTCGGAAATGCGACTCCATTGGAAGCAATGCGTAAAATGGATCTGCCACCGAATTTGCATATTAATTACGATTATGTTCGATTCCATCCTGGTATGTTGTTTTCAAAATCGCGATGATATTCAAATTTCATTTTTTTTTCTTTGCAAATTTATGGAAAATAACATTGATAAAATTTCAGATACGGATACAATGTTTAATGGAAAAACAGCATTCCCAGAGAGTTCCACTTTGGTAACTGGTCTGAAATACAAGAAGAAATACCCTGGACATCAACAGGAGAATCCTTACCTGAAATATATGCTTAAGATTTAAGTATTAAAGAACATACATGTATAATTATTAAGTGTATAATTGAAATATAAATAAACCTGTTCTTTATAATGTTCTGCTTTTTGTATTAAACCTGTAATGGTTTGTAAAACACTTTGAAAGACCAGTTTCAAATGATAGTAATAACTGAAGGTAAAAAAGCTGAAAAATTTTAATCAACAAAGGGTTGAAGGTAAAAAGTCTCTAGCTTCGTTAATCGACCCATCAACGTTTACGTTAGCAACCTACCTCCAAGACGACCAGCAACCGACTTATTTACTTTGCTGTAACACAGTGTAATACATTGCACGGTAATAAAAATTTCGTGAAAAATAATGCCGAGAACTGCGAGTGCAACTGGCCTTATAGAGGCACGGATCCGACCGGTATATCGTCCTAAACCAAAGGTATTTTTCCAAAGAAATTGGTAAAAATATATCAATTAGTATTTCGTGAAAACTTGATTCGTTGCAGAAGGTGGAACTTTCAGGATCTACCAAGCCAGTACCTTTTATCCTTCGACCCTTCTCTGGTCTTTTCAATCCCTATCCTTATGGCTGCTCTGTACTGTGTAATCATCCAGCAGACTGTGAGGCGAAGGAAGTTCTCAGGCGGGCAAAAGATTCATGGGTAAAAAATGATTGCATATATTTATGATGAAGGCATATAATGTTGAATATTATGCGTTAAACCATAGGCAACTGAAGGAAAGGCTTTGCTATTGCCAGAAGAAATGGAAATGATTAGGGCGAATTTGATAGCTGCAGCTAGTGCTGTTGATACAAATGGAATAGAAGCTATAAATACAGAAGAAGCCACTGTTCCCGAGGAATTATTTCGAAAATATACCGAGACAGATTCGAGACCCTTAACTCCAACACCTACGCTTGCCAGTGGTCCTATTTTGACCAATAGACCAATCGAAGAAGAGTTTCCAGTAACTTGTAATCCCAGAGAACGTACGACATTGGTTCTGGATCTCAGGACCAAGTCACAGAAACAGGTGTTCTTATACGTTTCTCTTATTTACATGAGGATATCCTTTTTTAAAGAGAAATTTTGTTTACAGGAAAACGATACTTTTACTTGGCATGCCTTGACTTTGGAACCACCGCCGTCTCACAGAAAAACTGAGATATTTATATCCAAGCCTAAACCTTTTCGTCATCAATCACGTTTATCGAACACTCCAGTTGATGTTTCCAATTTATTCCTTACTGCAGACAACTCTGAATCGGTACTGAAGTTCACTGAAACGTAAAATATGATATCTAATATTATTTGAAGAATTTTCTGATTTGTTCAGAATTCTAGCATCAACATAGAGAGAGATCAATTAGAAAAGATAAGTAAAGAACAGCCTGCAATCGTACGTAGAAGAGGAAAACGATTACGGAAAGGAAAATGTAGAAGAGGATCAGCCTATGGACAGCAAACCGAAGTCCGTGACTTATTCGAAGCAACTGACACTCAAATATCACATATAGGAGACGCTTCCAGAAGAACATCGTTAGTTATGATTCATAACTATCGTTTGCTACCAATGGTTCCTTTATTTCTACTTATTTCTTTTTTTATAGAGTTCATACAGCCAACGGTGATTCGGAAAATCTTTCAATCTCTCCGAAGAAAAGTTCTGCGGTAACTAATACGCCTTCTACGATGCTTCCTAGTTTCTTGGAGCCGGATATTTTGAAGCACCTTTGCAGGGAATTGGATAGTGACAAAGTGGAAGCAGAATTTTCAGTTAGGGTAAGATTGTAAGCTGAATGAATTGTTTCATGGACAGTGAACTCTCGCTATTTTCTAAAGAGGAAAATCGCATTTGAAGAAGCTCTAAGAGTAAAGGGTGAAACCTATTCGCGTACAAGAAGATCTCAAACATCCTCGAACCCTGCTCTAATAAATACACCAAGAGTATTTTCTCGTCAAATGGCTCGTTTTGAAATCCTCGATAGCAGAAGTTTACGCGGTAAGTACAAGTCGAGTGAATTAATACTTAATTTCTACTTAAAATTTGTCTCCAGGATTAACGGTATTGGATTACCTCGGCAAACACGTGTTTGTCTCTACGGGAAGAAAATTAATCTTTGGTAGAGTTTTCAATAAGTTCCAAGATGATACGATAAGGGAAGTTAAAAGGATCCTGTCAAACAATATTCCAGAAGCTCTCCAAGAAGTGATTGGAAAAGCTCTGAGCGAAGAGGAAGAAAGATATTTGAAATCTCTGATCGATGAAATAAAGGAACCATTAAATTTCAGAAGTTGGTGCGGTTTATGCGCTGCAGTAGAGCGATTATTCTGTCCTCTTTCTCCGAAAGAAGTTGATCCTCCCAGTTGGCTCGAAAGAGTTGATTTTGAAACCTTAGAACGAAGACTCGGATCTGTCGAAGTGGATCCAAAGCTGGCTTTGTTCTTGAGAAAAATTCGTGATAAATAAAATTCATTGGTACTATCGTAGGCGTTTAGTGGAAGGGGGAGAGGGTTTTAGTCTCCCCGGGGACCGCTAGGTGGCGGCGGAGATAATGGGGACCAGTGTTCTCGCTGGCGGTCGTCTGACATGCAGTTCAAATGTATAGGAATTTCGAATTGCGGTATGATAGGTGTCTGGGGCAGGGATCCGTCTGTTGTCTGACAGTTTTTCCTCCCCTCTCCTACACTATATTTTTCAGTTCTTCTATGTAAGTGTCGTCGGTAATGTACTGAAACCTTTTTAATCTGTAACACAGAGCATGCAGTAAAAATAAATTTAAATAAATTTGTGGCAAAATTTTTACTATGCGATCCTTTCAAACTACTTACTTTTCTATTTCGGGCATGGGACTGAGTCGAATGAAGAAACGTAGACGGGATGGTACGTTCGTCGCACAATTTTATTGCCGGACCGAACTCGCCTGTATCCGTTCGAACGTACACAAATTAATTACACAGCGATCCTCGGTTGGTTGCCGACAATGTACAAACTGTTCCAAAGTTGTTCATTTCTTTTCGTTTCTTTTCTCGATTCCTTCAACACAATAAATAAACGAATGTCGCGCGCGCGTGTTGTATGTGTGTGTGTGTTACCGTTTACGTAACGACAATATAAAATCGTTCTGCATTAGTAAATAAATTAAGTAAACGAGCGGTATAGAAGAAGTATAATGGGAATCAGGGCGTATTTCGTACTGATATAACAATAATACACTACCGGTTGCATTTTCGTGTCCACTGTGTGTACATGTATTGAAGTATATATATATATATGTGTATATATATATGTACGATTACGTGCAACTTGGCTTTCCCTTAGTTAAAGGCGTGCACAGCAAGTAGTGAAACAGGGCACTCGAGCGCCATATGGATAATTTCGTGTGCATGCCTGGTTAAGAGGAAATTTATAAGAGAAGAAGCGTTCTACTGTTTGTTTCACTTGCCCACGTTCTTTACATGGAAGGACAGGAGATTGCAGATTAGGTTCTCCGAGACAAATGGTGGAAGACTCTCCTCTACCTTTCCCCTTAATCAAGAGAAGTCGACGTTGCACCTGAATGTACAGCACAGAGCACGGTAGCCTTCTCTAGTTAAAACAGCGGACAGGATGAATTTAAAAAATTTTAATTTTAAATATACTAGTTTAGAAAAAGTTAAAATTATCATAGGATTTACTGTATAACTAAAAAAATATAACACACGAACAGTGGGAATCATTTTCTCTACGATTGTCCACCTTGCTCGGTACTGTACGTATCCTGCGTGCATGTGTATGTGTCCCAAATGAAGTATTTAGGTGAATGGGCGCGCGTACGCGCGCTTGTGTCGATGGGCATTGTTCAGTCGCTAGTTCCTACGCCACATTGCACATACAGCTAACGTACAAATATAACGACGTGACGATTCGTACGACACTACTTCCTAGAGTCTCTATACAGCGCGACGCTACCCGCCGTTTAAAGGGAGTTCTTCTTTGGAGCTGTTTCCGAGACTTAGATTAATTCTGATCCCGCGAACTGCTGGCCGTAGAGGGAGAAGACACCGACCACTCTCGTCTGTATCATCCGTGCTGGAAATTCTTCTAGGTCTCTCTCTCTCTCTCTCTCTCTCTGCGTTAATTTTCAGTATAAAAAAAGTTGCTCCTGCTGGGAGGCAGTGGGACTGGAGTATGACGTCGGCGTGCAGGTGTTAGCAATGGGCTAGTTGCTATTCGCGGAGCGCTGCATCGGCGGAATCACCGCGTCCCGTTCAGTCCCGTATATCTTGAATGCTTTCTTCGCCATGTTCCCCAGCATCTCCATCGAACACTTGTGCGCGGATCTTAGCGACACCGCCCATTCCTTTAAACTGATCTCATCCTGAAAACGACAACTCATCGTTTACCTCTACCATTTATAATCAACAAGTTGCAAAATACCGAGAGCCCGCGCATGCCTCTCTAATTTTCGGTACTTACGGGATATGTAAGTACTATTTTCGCATCTCTTGTACGGATGATAATACATTGTTCTCCCTTCACGTGCTGGAGGTCAGCGCTGACTTCTTCTACCTGAAATTCATTTACATAAAAAAAAATTCTTACCCTTTACACTCCTGGTCGATTAATTCATTCCTTTGTTTACCTGATCGAGGAAAACAAGCTCAGGCTTTGTCGTGGACTCGGGATGCAATTCTAATCTATTAGGGTAAAGTTTCGCGTAACGCGTTTGCCAAGCACTCGCGAAAGGACCGCCTAATTTCTTAATGTAACCATGTAAAATGCAGTCTGATCCTGTAATCAAGAATTTTCAATAATCGCACCTTCGATTATTACAAAGCCCACCCAGGGTAGAAAGTATTACCTTTTTCATCGGCATCAAACCGCTGCTTTTGCTTAGCTTTCTTCTTATTCTCCAACTTGTCCGCTTCGTTATTGATTGTCTCGAACACAGTCTCGGCTACCTCGGCCTGCCATCTTTCAGAGATGGTCAGAGGGAAATTTTTGTACAGATCTTGGTCCGCGTCCGTCAGTTTGATACCTTTCGTATCCTCCTCGTCGAACGAGCCGATATCAAACGCGTCCGCGGCGTTAACTTCACCGCGCGGCGGTATAAGCGGCGGTGTGTATTTCTGTAGATAAACTTGCTGCCAATCGATACCGCTGAAAA
Organism: Osmia bicornis bicornis; assembly: GCF_907164935.1. NCBI lineage: Eukaryota > Metazoa > Arthropoda > Insecta > Hymenoptera > Megachilidae > Osmia > Osmia bicornis. The sequence goes on along the minus strand of NC_060216.1, from coordinate 15,090,694 downwards.
ACGGGTGTTCCTTCAACTCGTCGGCACCTCTGCCACGGCAACCAAGTCTATTGTTGATGTCGCGTTGCAGCAAACCTTCCAATAGAGAGCGCAGCTCTCGCGAAAACGTTTCTGGTAGCTCGACGTTCTGAAATGTTTTGTGTAACGTTTCATTACACCATCGTTAGAAATTGAACAGGTTTTCCAGAACGGAAAAGCAACAAACCTTGGTCAATGTCATGTGATCTATTTCATGTTTGTCTTTGGTTTTATGCTGCCTGAACGGACTGTGACCCTTCAACAATTTGTGCAACATGCAACCAAACGAGAACCAATCAGCACTGGAATCATAGGTCACTCCCTTCGACAGCACTTCCGGTGCCATGTATCCATGAGTTCCTCTGTTACAATAATAATCAACAAATCTTTAACTCTGATTTATTTAAACCCCCCTCCCTGGTCTCTTTGGTCTCTTTGTATAGAAATACAAGTGTACACGTTCTCGTTTGTACTTACACACTTGCGTGCGGTTTCTTCTTCGAGAAATCACAGGCCAATCCTAAATCTGATATCCTAACGTGTCCATGCTCGTCCAACAAAATATTTGCTGGCTTCAAATCCCTGTAAACGATGTACCTACGGTGCATGTGCTCTAATCCAAGTATCACTTCTGCTGCGTAGAATTTCATCTCTCTTTCGTTGAATACTCCATGCTGGCTGAGGTGGTAGTGAAGGTCACCACCGTTCATCAGGTCCAGAATGAAACAGAGCTTGTCTGGCGTTTGGAAGGCATACGTCATGCATACTATAAATGGACAATCCACCTGGAATCATAAAATGTTTTTATTGTTTTAATAGAATAAATTACTTGATGTTTAAATGATCTGCAATTGAAAGTATCAAATGTTTTTGTGGAATTTTATAAACGAGGAGAAGGGTGGTCGTAAAGTAATGTGAAATATGCTGGTAGAGGCATCAAGATCGTTTCAAGGCCTCTTATTTATATACAATATAAATTCTTTAATTTTTCAACAAATAACAACAGTTTCAAATTTACTTAACACGTCGACTGCCAACCACGAAACAACTCGTAGTTTGCGTTGTTGCCTAGGACGCCAACTACGAAACAACTCGGAGTTCGCGTTGTTGCCTAGGACGCCAATTAAGAGTACTTTAATCCCGCAAAGTACGGGATAACTCGTAATTGGCGTCCTAGGCAACAGCGCAAACTACGAGTTGTTTCGTAGTTGGCAGGCAACGTGTTAAGCATTTTAACTTGAAATTTAAATTCATCTCATATCATTGAGTCAGTTTATATTTCATTAATTCATTCGTTCTAGCACTCAATTAAAAGACAAATGATTATGCTAAAGCTGTTAATACAGATGCTGTATGAAAGTACAAGGTATCGTTATTGACCGGTAAATCGAAATCAGCCTCGACCGCTTCCTAACTATAACCGTCTAAGGATATTTTTAGGATATCACATCCTTGAGTAAAGCTTACTCCGGTACTGACTGCCGAAAGCATTATCCTCTCGTTGAGCGCTAAAGTTTCCCCTTGTTTCATTTTTATTCGCTTCTTGTCGAGGCACTTCATCGCGTACATTTTCCCAGTGTCCGCCTTCCGGCATCCGTAAACCTCCCCGAAACCGCCCCTGCCGATTATCCGGTGCACACTGAAGTCGTTCATCGTCAACTGAAACAATCATTCCGTCCGAGAAACTTTGAAATCCAATCAGCCATAGAAGGAACTTCCAGTAAGTGATTCCGTATCCTCTCGGGAAGCCTGTCATGTACAAAATACTCTTCAAGAAAAATCTAGTTAACGTACCTGCATATTTAACTCTAAGTTCTTCCATTGACAAAATCGAGTGTACTTCTCGCTGAAAATATAGAACAGCATTTCTTAGCAATATTTTCCTCCAATCAACACGAAGCTGGACCACGTGTTTTTCTCTTTCTTTCGTTAGTTGGCTAAACATACCTCTCCAGAAACTTCTTGAACGGCTCTCCCCTTAAGTGATTAAAAATTTCTTCGATATACGGCTGCAAAGAGGTAATCGATGCGATTTAATCGGATCAACGGTGATCGACCAAGTAGCGTTAACGATATTACGATTAAGCGATACAAGACTGTGGGGGACCAACCTCGAATAAGTTTACGGGTACCTCGTTTTTCACGAGGTATTTGTGAACGTGGGACACCGCTTCCGCGGAGTATTCCTGAAATAAAGAGAATCATAGAAAAAATTAATCAATCTTTTCGTTGATAAATAACAAACGTGTGTAGGTTGTTAGAAGAAAAAAAATTTCGGCTACTTCCGGGGTGGTCTGTTTCAACTTTAGACCGATCAGTTACGAATGCTAAGCAAATAATCGCTCTAACACTGAAACTTCCGGCCACACCGGAAGTCGTCCGGGTCGACTTTCAATTGTTTATATCTCGATAACGAATGGTCAGATTAAAAAATGGTAAAGAACGATATCCTTCGTTTCGGCTGTTTCTTATTAAGAAAACTATTTTCAGATAGTTTTATGCCACAAATTCGTCTCGGAGTTGAAAGGTTTCGAAACGGGACGTAAAACACGATCGTACGGTTTCTCGGTCAACAATGAAAATCAGAAATCTTGTAATTTCACGGGGCACGTGTTACTCGTAAACCAGTTGTTATTAGAAAACGTCTATCGACGATACGGAGGGTTCTTTAACGCGTCCAGGGGTAAAATTGTGGCCAGAAAGCGGTTAAAGCCGTGGCTAAAATTAGGGGCGAATGATGCCGGGGGGAAAAGTCGCGTGAAAAAGACCACGGAAATAGTTTCTTTCTCGTATACGAACGCATCGACGGCCATAGATTAGAAGGCCTCGTTCTGAAACTACGAGAAAGACTCGTTCCAGGGATCCTTGTTCAAACATTTATGAAGAAGACCGCCGAGGGTACGCGTTTCCCCCGGTTTTTCAGAACCGAGTTTAGCCGCCTTCGAGAGCACAAAAAGAGAACGCCTTTCATAGCTCGACTTTCTTTTTTCTTTCTAAACGCTTTCTTGAATCAACATCCTCGAAATCATGTATAATTTAAATTGTAATCTTTCCTCGACCGAACAGAATTTCTCCCTTTTCTTTTCTTCATTAACGTGCCAAAGGTTTTTACTGGGTCATTTTGATCTCACAGAAAGCTTGTAAAAAAAAATCTTAATGCATATGTTGATTCTTAGAATTTTTTTTTAATTAAAATGAAAAGATATATGTGTTTAAGTTGTCGGAGAACTGGAAGCTAGAAAAGTTCAGCTAGACTTTCTTTCTTCTTTCTAAACGCTTTCTTGAATCAACATCCTTGAAATCATGTATAATTTAAATTGTAATCTTTCTTCGACCGAACAGAATTTCCCCCCTTTCTTTTCTTCATTAACGTGCCAAAGGTTTTTACTGGGTCATTTTGATCTCACAGAAAGCTTGTAAAAAAAGTCTTAATACATATGTTGATTCTTAGAATTTTTTTTTTTAATTAAAATGAAAAGATATATGTGTTTAACTTGTCGGAGAACTGAAAGGTAGAAAAATTCAGCTAGACGGTAAGTAAATGCATAAGGTGAAAAACTTTCGAGCACAATGGATGATAATAGAAGGGAAAGCTTTTTATTTCGCGTGTTCAAGCGAATGATAAGTTTTTTCTAGGATAAAAAAGAATCGAGAATGAGATTTACTCACATGGGAGTGTGCCAGCAGCTCCTTCATGATGAAATTGTCGTAGATCTTTCTGGCAAGTTTTCTCCTCTCTTCAGGGCATTCGAGCTTCTCGTACGCCTTAATCTACAATGCATAAATGAGAAATTCCTTATGGGGTTGGACGACGATGAGTGGCACTACACAAATGGATGGATTAAAGGGTTAAAACACCTTGACCAGTATTCAAATTGCAATATATTTTTTACAAGCAGAGATCGCGACTTGATTTTCTTTTTTTTTTAAATTGAATATTGTCCTGCCAAGTTGCAATTCTTAACACTAGATTGCCAGGGCGAGTCAATTTGACTAATTTACGATTTTATAGAAGAACTTAAATAATTTTTTTCAAAACATATGTTGGTTTTAAAAATCACTCCTTAGTTCTAAAAATCCATATGTGCTATACTTATTTTGACGGATCTAGTGTTAACACTAGACTTGCATATTACTCTATTGTAAACAGATTTCAACGCACCGCGTGCGCCTGACGGAAGGTATAAAACAATAATAGCTCCTATATCAGATAGCAAACTCCATTTTTAGACTTAAAGCATAAAAAGAAGAATTTTGTCGCTAAAAGCTTTGTGACAGTTTATATCACCCATCCTGTAGCGTATTTATGTGTATCTGCGTAGGGGGATAAAACGAACCTCTTCGTAAAACCTAAGTTGCGGAATCGGCTCCTCCGCCACATTCTCGCAGAAGTCTTTGAATAAGAGGTAACCTGTAATCAGAGAATATATATTTTTTTCTTTTCCTTTGTAAGGTAAATAATGGCTACTTCGGATGTTTTTCTCGTCGTGCTTCTTAACTTATGGAGAAATCTTGGTTTTCTAATTAGGGACAAAAGCACGTGCATCGATTTTGCAATTGAGAATCTACGTTTCAAACAATTCCCAACTTTTAAGAAGTTCGATTCCGATTCGTGTCGTCCAGTATCGTTTCAAACTCCAGATACGCAATATCGATCAATGAAACCGAGTAACATACTATTTTAATAAATCGAAACAAATGCGTTTTGTCGGTCAATCAGCGCACAGTTCGGTGAGCGTTACAAAATTGATTTTCAATTCTCTTTAACGCCGGATGACTGCCGTTGCGAGAGGCTATAATTACGCGTAAAAAGCGGAGATATTTGCAGGCTAACTATACTTAGAGGAACGAGAAATAATCGGTGCAATAGAAGAAGCAACAGTTTTTCATCCCGGCCGTCATTCAATTCAAATGATTTTTCACACGAATTTAATCGTTCATTCTAATTAAGTAATTTCCATTAATCAGGAACGACTGCCACTTCGGATAGCACTGTATATTTATTTTTAATGTAATAATGTATTTTTATGTAATAATAAAGTTATTGAACAAATTTCTCACCAAACATTTGATTGAATATTTTATCGAAGTTCACTTCTTTCTTCTTTTCCAAATATTTATGCATTACACTTCGTACACTGTAACAGAAAGAAGCAACAGAATACGATGATCAATTGAATAATACATGGTGTCATGAAAATAGATAAGTTATGCATGCAATTGATTAAATTTAATAATTCAATTCCGTAAAATTGAAGTTCACCGATGACCAGCATAGAAATTGAACCTGTTAACGATAAGATTGAACACGTTCGAAGAGAACAAGAAACGGGTCAAGTTCCGGTTAGACTGTAATCCAGTAAACTTATAACGTTCAACATTCCATTCCGTGTTATTTCCACTGAAAGAATGTTTGTTGAAAGAGAAAGAATTCATCAACGATACTGCTAAAATAGACGATCGCATTCCTCGTAGGCAATCCCTGCTTTCCCAGAACAGAACTGATAAAAGATCAGAGGCCTGTTGATTATCAAACTTAATTTTCAATTTCAGAATACAAAGTTCCAAAAAATATTAATGCTAGAGAAAAAATGATGGCGTTTCGTCTTGGAAACCGTCCACTAGAACTCGGCAGTGGGGCTGACGTGGACGGTTCCTGCTCCAGAAGTTTTGGTTCCAGATTTTATTTGTATATCGGTAAGGCCCGTGATGGACCGCTTGCGAGAAAGGATGGAGTTACACGTGCGACACCTTGCGCCCATCACAGGAAAGGCCCAAGGCACCTTGGGTGTCCCGCTCCGCTCGCAAACTCCCACATTAATAATAAAATTAATTTCTATTGGCAAGGCCCGTGATGGAGCACTTGCGAGAAAGGATGGAGTTACACGTGCGACACCTTGCGCCCATCACAGGAAAGGCCCAAGGCGCCCAGGGCGCCTCGCTCCGCTCGCAAACTCCAACATTAATAATAAAATTAATTTCTCGAGTAAACGTTTACAAGTTAGTGGGCTTAGATTTCCATTTCCCTTGGGAAAGCCTACCCCGTTTCCCAACTCGTTTGAACCTAATCCGACCTGACCTGACCTTTCCCTTGGGGTTTTTCAATTTTCACTGATTATAATTTCGAAATCGGGTCGACGACACGTCCGAGATTAATCGGAAACGTTTATTGTCGTGAAAATGCATAGCACGACTGGAGAAGCGGTGTTTTCACATCATCGTCCCCTTAAGGTAGGTTCTTTATAGCATCGAACCGCACCCTTGTTAGAATGAGAAGGGGTGGTCGCGACATGGTCGACCACTTTTTCGATTGGGATCGTGTTCGCAGGGGTTGACGGATATAAACAAACGACAAGACCATTAACCTTTGTAAGCGGAGTCGCGGAGAAGGGGTATTTAAATTCCTACAGCTGTTATAAGCAAATAGTAGTAAATTTGATGATATGCGCTCGGCAACCGGCAGATAAGTGCGAGTGAGAACTTGTTTTTACGATGTACACAATGGAAATTAAGCTCTTTCGCAAATATTATGAGACAGGTTTGTGTACACAAGGTGTTACAGACGGATTTTTATTGGAAAGGGATGAACCGCGCGAAAAAAAGAAGTGTTTCGCTCGGAGTACAGACCGGTCAATTAATCCATTTTTATTCGATTTTTAATACCCTTTATCCGCAGTTGTTGCACACCGAATAGCCAATTTCGAAGCGTTCAAAGTCCCTGAAAATTTAAAGTTTAAAAATTGAAAGGAGAATGTTTGGAAATTTTCGTTGAAAAATTACAATAAATATTCGTCGGTGTCTTTAAAAAGACGGACTAAAAATAGACGAGCGTAAAAGTAAAAAAAGAACCGGCTGAAAACTGTCTACATTAATCGAGGAAATTGAACCCGGAAGCGAACGACCCCGTGTCTCTTCTCCGCGATTTACTCTTCCCTCCTGCTTTCTACCCTCCAACCAGCGGCCAAGTTTTAAGGGACAGCTGACTGACACTGGTGATATTAAGCTCGCCAGATTTATGGTGTTCGCCAAGTCTATTGTACCATGGGATTGCTGTTCCTCTTCGATTTTAAAAGTTGAAAACCCTTAAGAAACTTTCCCACCGTCTTTTAATTTCATTCGTCATTTTTACTTCAGTTTTTCCGACTGTTTGAAAATCGCAAATTTTCGCGCCAATATTTCATTCTATTTTTGTACGATACTGTACGCGCCTCTGGAATCCAACAATCTCCCGGAATACTATTTCTTCGATTAAAACGTAAGACGTATACTTTTACGCGTGAAATTGCCAATTAGGAACGGTGATTAAAAAGGCTGTAAGATTACGGCGTGGTTCTAATCGTGAGAGAAACGGGCGGAAATCGTTTTAGCCGTTTCACTGGCGCGTAAACGTGACTGTTCACGCGCTGCTAACAATCAAAACAATTCAAACGGTTGCCAAACGGAAGCTAATATCGATTCTCTCGCTGGAACCGTCCCTGACGTTCGCTAAATATTTAAATTTCCCGCCCGTAAATAGTACAATTTCGTAAGCGCGGCTACGACTTCGGTTTCGACTTGGGTATTAAAAAAGGATCGCTCGTATATTTAGAAGCGAAACCTGTAAATATTCTCAAACTTCCCACCCACCATCTTCAAAGGCGGCTTTTTAAAAAGTATTTTTCGCTGCGCATCTGCCTTGCGCAGCTACGTCACCGAGAGGGGCGGAGCCAGTGATGGAGTGGGGGAAGTGTGTTTATGACCACAACTGTACGATCTATCAAAAATTCGAGTGAATCTATTCCATAGAAAATGTATCGTCATATTTTTCGTTTTAATAAACTTATTCAGTGATTCTTTTTACTTTTCTAAAGTCGAATAATTCTACCATTCACTGGTACTCTCTGTTCTTTGACCGCAACTCGAAAGCACACTCAAAAGCAGCGGTTAATAATCAGAAACAATAAACAATCGAATCGAACAGTATTGGTATTTCTATTTTCAGATGGCTCCTTCTTTCTTCGCTGAAAATTTTTCTCGAATGATGCTGAAAGCATTCGATACGCGAATCATTGAAAATAAGCAAAACTTTTTTGTGAAATTTTATATTTAAACGATATGAAAAAATGTTGAACTTTGAATTAATAGCGTTATCGAAATATAAATTGACATTAAAAATTACGAAAATAATCAGACTTTGGGGAATCAAAAACAGCCGAGAATGATTAAAAAATTCGGGAATTACCAGAATTATCAGAGAAAATGAAGTACAATGAACTTCTCGTACGTCAATGAAGTGCTTTTAATAGAACTCTTTGGTAATCACTTCGGTTATCTCTATAAACTTTTCAATAACAAACGGTGAGTCACGGCTTCGTTACGCAAAGATGAAAAAAAACCATCTATTGTTTATAACATTTTTGTTTAATTAAAATGTCAAGAGTTTTGAATTGAGATATGAAATTTTCCGGAGTAAACGCGCGAGCAGTCAGGTCTTTTTCCCCTAGAGGACTATTTTCCCTAGGGAAACCTAGCGCGCTTAGTACCGTATTATACTTATGCATATATTACATAGAATTATACTGAAATTAATGTTATCGTCTCGCACACAGAAGTATAATAATTACAGTAATTCTGTTTTCCAGCCACCGGAATCTTAAGCGGCATAAAAGCGTAGATATATCATAGGTAATAATTCAAGAGGATCAGATAGATCCCATAGGGAATTTTTCATAGTTATTATACGGCGGCATGATTTGCCTTATCCAGAATCGTATAAGCACGTGAGATCTTCTGGCCGGCCGTTGGCTGGCAGCCAGGAAAAAGGAAGGCTGCTATCGAAACGACTTATTTTCACGGCGTACCTTCCGAACGTCCGTGTTTTACGGGTCGAAAATAACACCAGCAGCGTAAACATTGGCACATTATAATCGATGTGGAGTATCGATCAACGGGTTCGCTCCCGGAAGCGGTACACACCCTAACGCATTCGTGGAAGAGCGATACGTTTGAACCAATCGAATTCAACTGAACTCTCCCACGGTCAGGTTTATACATTATTTTCAAACGATTTATGTATTTCACGAAGACTCTTTTTTGGAATACCAAGCGAAAGCCACCGTAAGGAAGATATCCTTGGCCTTCCGAGACTCCGAGGGTCTTTTCAACACTCACCTGGTGGAAAACCCAGGCAAAACGTATGAATCACTGTAGCGTTGGGACCGAGTTCTATACCTACTCTCGAGAAGCTGAACAAATTTAATCATTATAACCGTCTTAAATTTATAGAAATACGATGGAAAGGAAAATATTCAACGTATTCTACGAATGTTCTTTCAAATGAATTATGCAATTGCTTTTCAGTTAACCACTGATATCAACGATTTTATTAATGGACATCTGGTTCGTAAGATGTTAATAGACCCATTGTACTTTTATACAGTATCCGATAGCGTTTGACGCAATCGTAGGTAAAAGAAGAAACATCAAAGACCAAACGCGTCAGTATTTAACGTCTTGATTGAATGAAGCTAACTGGAATGTTGATATCTAAATATTATTAGACGTACGTAGATCGTGCTAATAATATAACCGTATCAGCTGAAACTCTGCTTATTCCTAAGTACCGAGGCTGTCTGTAAAGACGTATCCGATCTTGGGAATATATTCTATCGATTCTGATGAAAATATAAATTTCAAAGCTAAGAATTGTTATGAAACCTTTGGCCAATCTCGAGGCGCATCAATGGGTAGACTGATAAAAGGGTTTTCCGGTGAGCTGATCGTCACACAAGAAACTTCTTTTTCTATTTAAAATGTTTCATCCATTAGTGACAAATTACTAGTCGAGCTTATGTACAAGAAATAATTCCGACGTGTGCAATATCTTTTTCTTAAACAGAAATAAAGTCTGCGACTATAATTTTCCTTTGGTTCCCCCACGATGGATACTGGGTCATTCAAAGGCTCAACCTTGCGGTGAATCGAAATCGGCGGGAAAATTTGAAGCAAAATATCTGTGGGCGTGGCCTGAACGCGGATTCGATCCCCCATCCAGAGTGGGGGAAAGGGCGGGGCTTCTCCCCACCACGATAACTACTTCCAAGCTGTTTTTAACAATTAATCAACCGACAAACAAATTATATAATTGAATATCGTGTTTGCCAAGTCGGTTTACATTTTTTTTTCTATCTATCACACCTGCGACCGAACAGATGTAATTACACGCAATAAATAACTTATCTTAGGTTCTCGATGTCACTTAACTGGAAACATAACTGTGGTAAATAGAAAAATTGTGCGCGGATTAGAATTTTCATGTTTTCATATTTTAAGTCCTTTTTTTTCTTTACTATTATAAAAACGGTAATGATATTGTAGAGATTAGAGTTAAACTATTCATTATCTTATATAGATACGAAGTTTCTTTCATAGCAAGTAAAGATAACAAATGTAAAAGATAAACAAATGTAAAAATTTATGATCAGTACTGAAATGCTATACTGTCACCGAGGAATACTATGCATAATAATAATATTAGCGATAGAAAAATGAACTCTTTCATTCGATTATAAAATGTGGGAATGAGATGTATTAACCGTTTGAAAGGATCAATTAGAAATACGAATACTTTTATGGGTCACTCTATGTATCAGGAAACTTCTGGTTTGTTTGATAATTCGATATACAGTTATTGCCTCCTGACTGGTGGAATAACTACCTCGTAAACCACTACTCTAACGAAACACCCTCGACCAGTCAATTTCTGAAGCTGACCCCTTAAACTTATCAACCTTATTTTCCAACTGGCACCGCCCAACGCTTTTCACAAAATATTTCCAAATATCAAATTACCCCAATTATCGTAGCTCGAAATTTCTGCGTGAAAATTCGTAACAGGCAAAATGATATTATTTCAACGAAAATCACCGGAAACGAATTTTAGATGAAAACGCGACGATAATCAAAGCAGACACTTATTCGCGTAATACTTAATCTGGCTAAACTGAATTAGCTCGCCTATAAACACCAGCTAATCCGAAAAACCAATTATACAAAGCTAGCAATATTTGCTTCATAATTACGCGCCTAATCCCGCTGCGCTGTACCGGAAATCAAACGGTAGAGCTAACCTAACAATTGCTCTATCGGTTAATAAAACCGAACCGATTACCGTTATTGTGGAATAAATAAATCAGAGATTAACGGAGTTGTATTAAAGGAAGCTTTACATCTAATAATAGTTTATTCAAACAGGATGCAATTATTCTGATCATCGTTAATCATTAGTTCCGTCGCTTTCGATCGACGCAATTCACTGTTTGTAAACATTTTTCCGAAATGGCGCGCTACCGAAGCGAACGAAGCTAAAGGAACCGAATAGATCCGCGTACGTATGCGCGGAAAAACAAAGAGGACTCGAGCTGGCCAGCCGCGGATCAGACAAGGAACGTTAGAGAGAAGAAGAAGGGAGGGGCAGGAAACGTGGTGAGACGTAGCGATGGGATTAATTCGATTATCACGTCGAAATGTACAATCGATGCTGGCCCTTGTAAATTTCTTCAAGGACATCGAACAGATAAACCGTTAATCGAAACCCATTGAAAATTGTCCGTGTCAAAAAATCTAACGGATATTATTCTTATTAGAACGTTCGAGCGTTGTTTCATTTGATCAGATCGACGCTGTTACTACAGAAGAGTTAAGCTTAAGGAAAACCGGAAGTACCTACAATGAACCAGTACTTTGTATTGTTTTTGCTTACGAACGCATCGGTTCTATCGCTAGAGGTAGACGCAGTTAGTTCGTAGATTGGTTAGATTGAGAAAAAGCAGGAGAGATCGAAGAGTATGTATTGGCGTACCTTGGATCGGGCAAGATGATCTTCTTACTAGCTCTGGCGGCCGGTGTGCATTTGCTCTTCTCCATGGCCATCAGGTAGCTGACGTCGGCCAGCACCGCCTCGAGGTCCGCCATTTTCCTCGATGCTCTCTAAATCTCTCGGACGTGAACACGGCTGCCCACCCTGGAGTTGGGTTAACCCGAGGACACACTCTCTTCACCGCGACGGACGCGTCGTTCTCACAGTCGCGACGCCGGGAACGACGCGGCCGACGCCGACATTCTGATCGAACGAACGACGTGTGCAGCGATGTTCGCGAATCTGACAGCTCCGTCGGGTATCTGAGCGCGGTTTACAAGCGCGGCCAAGTATATCAGGGCTCTTCCGAGTTAAAGAGCGAGGTTAACGACACTCCCTTCGGCTAACACAACACCAATCACCCGCGTAACTGTTTATCGTTCACGCGGGCGACGCGACGTAAATTTTTGACACGCTGCTCATCGCGACTCTCTCTCTTTTCTACGTGAACAAATTGAACGTGCAAATAGACACGAATTCGCACGCGATCATTCACTTTCGAAACCTCGTACAACCTTACACGGGACCTACGCTTTACCGACTGACAGCCGGAGTAGTTGTTGGAAGACACAAGTCCGCGCGCGCATGCGCGGTGATTGGTCCGTGCTCCCCCCCTGTGAATCTTTCTCTCGCCATCTGTGAATTGTCAAGCAAAAGACGTACATACATACCGGATTTATTTCTCAAACAGTATTGGTAATTGAACGGGCGAGGGGAAGAACAGGACTCGACTGCAACGTAGCCTTTTCTTGGTTAAGGATAAATGGATGGGGAGAAGACTCCTGTATCTTGCCGGGAGAAACCTAACCTCGAATCTCCACCTTTGCGCATAAAAAAATACAAAAAACAAAGCTAAACAAATATTCAACAGATTGTGCTTACGCAGATCCAATAGCAATAAATGAAAAAAAAATGCACTTACGGTCACTGGCAATATTGGAACGTCGGTGCTAGCGGAATAAAATTTACTTTACTTCACTTTTTCGACTTACCAGAGAACGCAGATCCTTAAAAATCATTTTGAATTGATCGTATGCTTCAATTAGGGATATTAAAATGCATCGTGTGCGTTAAAAGTGACAAAGAAACTATTGTTTTCTAGCGGTTTGAAAAGAACACTATTCGTCCCATCTAGCGGCAATATGGCGAAACTAGTAATATTTTATGGCGGTCTTTTCAAAAGCGCTAGTCAATAACTATGATTCAATTAGTACACGACTTGAATATTTTGATCTCGTGGTAAATTAAAATCGTTCGTCAATTGAATTCTTTTGATAGAACCACAACCTAAAATTTGTTAAACGAATATTATATTAGAATGACTGCTTTACCCTTAGGTAAAGCACTGAATATGAAGTTCTAAACCTACATTGCAGTCACATATTTTTGCAATGGTATGCACCCTTAATTTTCGACATAGAATCTACTTGTAAATCATACATTTAGTATAAAATTCTCCTTATATATGTTACCAGTGTAGATGGATATGAAGTTAGGTTAGCCTTGCTGAGAGCGATGGACCATGATGTAAAGTTTTCCGTCAGGTCAAGTAGCATCGGATTGACCGAGCGTCTCCAGTTTGATGGCAATGTAACTGTTGTTAGACAATTGTATGCAAAAACTGCGAAAAATCAAGCAAATTATTTGCGATTCATTATACACCGTTTATATAAACAATCATTTAAATCCTTGCACCTGGCGACTTTGTTTCCTGCCATTCAATTACTATTTGAGGTTATATGAGGTTATGTTTTTTTTTAAATACATTTAGGATCTGGTCAAACATTCGTTGATCCCATTTTGCAGAGTTTCAGAGTATCTACGGACTGAATTATGTTCTGCTTGTTAAATTTTTATCGATCAAACATTGTTGTTTTAGAAGTACCGAGCAAGAGATTCTGTGCATGTGTTACACGGAAAGTCACGACTTTCTGGCAGCAGGTCTAACGGATGGTTCGGTTAAGTTATTCAAAACGAGCCCCAAAGGAGATAATTTGGTATTACGCGATGTAGAAACAACGCAGAAACCAAGTCCAGTGACTACCATTAAACACAGACCTGTTCACAGATCTCGCCCAATCACGCGTACCCTTTTATCAACTTGTTAGTGTGAATTGTAATGATTTTCTATTTAACTTTTGTTTATTAAATAAAATGTAACGTATTATGGAGAGCTAGAAAAATTCTTAAGTCCATGATGAGGGCGTACAAGTAACGCCCTCTACGTACTTTTACTCCATTTTGGGCAGGCCTAACTTTTAATTTGGATGATTAGCTCGAGTAGTTTCGAGATGAAAAAAATATCCTTGCAACTCTCTTCTATTTATTATAATTTATTGCTTCAGATGCTAATGGATGCGTCAAGTGCTGGCATTATCCAAGCTCCCAGTGCTTGTACACGATACGGGAGAAGAGACAGACCCTCGGTTTGGCTTATCACAATTACCTGTCGAAATTTGTAACCGTTGGTGATGATACAAAACTATTTCTCTATGACGAGGAGACTAAAAAGCTGGAAAGAGTGTTCCATGCTAGGTTTGTTCTTCATAATCCAGTGTCATATATATCTTCCTGGCCAGAGATATATTCCTTAAAGATAACAATCTAGATTAGTTTCAATTTAACGCAATTATTTATTTCAATTTTTTTTTAATACTCAAAAGGATCAGATTATACAAACTTTAGATCCTATGGGGAACTGTATGGATGAATTTGATGAAGGCACGTAAAACGCTTGGAGTGGAGGAAGCAATGGGGTAATCCCATCAGGCCAGTGTATCATGATTATACTTTGGATCATCTGATTTACAATTTCAATTATAACAATCTTAGCGTTATCTTTTTTAATAATGACAATTCTAACTTAAAAACATTCTTTTGTTCCAGCGACTCGTTGGAAGTTATGGACGGTCATAAATCCCGAGTTTTCAGTGCGTGTTTCAACCCAAAATCGGCGCACGAGTTGATCAGCGGTGGATGGGACGACACCATTCAATTCTGGGACACCAGGCAACCTTATGCTATGAGACGGATATCCGGTGTCCATATATGTGGCGACGGATTGGACATCAGCAAGAATGGAAAGGAGGTCCATACATTTAGAAGTCAAGCTCGTTATTGAAATTCAAGTTTATTCCTAGTATAGTTTCTTAAACCACCATCGTCAGTTCCTTCGGTATAAAATATTCCTTTCTGAAGCTTATCCAGCGTTCGTCAACAAATCAAAGTCATTCAAATGAAAAAGTAGGAATTCAGAAATCATTTCTATGAGCAGATTCTAACATGTGCATGGCAGAGGGACAATGCCGTTCAGTTATGGGATTATGGCAGTGGAAAACTGCTGGTCACCATAGAACCTGACAGCTATACTTCTCTACTCTACTGTGGAAAGTTCGTGACGAACATGTTTCTTGCTTGCGGTGGTTCGGACACTAATCTCTTCAGGGTGGTCGATTTGCGATCTCAAGCGGTAAGTTCCAGACATCGTAACAAGGTTCCATGGCATCAATGCCCGTGGGCGTTCTTAGATATTGGTTGCCAATAGGGCTAATTAGCGTTCATCCCTGCCAATTAATGTCTAACATTTCTCCCACAGACTTTGGCGTTAATCAGGAATCTGAACGGCGGCACGTACAGCTTCGACATAGGTCCGGTGAATCCAAAATACGCAAAGAAAACAAGAACGCTGTTCGTGGTGCCACAGTTGGCATTCTGCGCTGGTAGACAGATCTTCGAGATAGATGCTCAGCCTGGATAACCTTTCTTCGCCTTACAAAGGCTTTATCCATTCGTTATATTTTTTGAGAATGATTTTTCTAAAAATGGCGTGAAGACGAAAGAATTTCTCAGCTTGATAAACGATGAACTTGCTTTCTTTATTTATCTTTTCAGCCGATTATTGTTCTGCCGCCGAGTATGGAACGCAAAAGCACAGAGTGTTGGGCGATGTAACATTTCATTTTATTCTAATTCAATGTGTTACAGTTGAATAGCATTCGCTGTCAGGATCGCTTGTCGCTTCAAATAACCTCCGAAAGACAACAGCGGTTAGAATGAACGTATGAGAAATTATCTGCAAAATTATCTCAGTAATAAAATATATTTCTACACACACAGTCGTCGCGGGTGCATCTTATCAAAAAACGAGCCTCGCATTCATCATCATCATCATCATCATCATCATCATTATCATCATCATCATTATCATAATCATCATCATCATCAGGGGAGTATAAAATTGGTCGACATGGCTTTGCGAACGCAAACAGAGAACGAACGGGTCCGATGATATGTCTGAGAACGATGAACGACCAATTTGGAACATGGTTCCAGGGTCGTGTGGTTTTCTCATTGTACTTTCGACGGGCAAAATGGTCGTCACTGGTCGGTAGAGAGTGAAAGAGATAGATAGGAAAGAGAAGAAATAAAAGCGGAAAGGGAAATCAATCAAGTCGCACGACGATGCTACTACGATTACACGAGTTCGGTACGGTAAGAGGAGATGAGGTGAAGGTGAAGGTGAAGGTGAAGGACGTTCGAACGACCCGGAAACATCGCGCCAGGAAAAATAGCCAGAGTTTTCGTCTGCTCGCATACTGTGCACCATCCTAATCACATCGTTCGCTCTAAAATACTAATAGTACAGCTTAACGTTACACGTCGTCCCGTCGCTCGCGCCTCGGCGATCACAAGAAAGCAGAAGCAAAGAGCCAGCATCGTGCGGGGGCCACGGACCCCTTTCGTTCACAGCCTGACCGGGCCCCGACACTGACTCCGACTTCCGCGCTACGTCTCCGCAGAACATCACACGTTTGATTCCAAGCCCATTTTTTGTTCTGTTTCTTTTTTTTTTCATTTAACTTTACAACGACACGTCGTAGGAATAACAGATATATATATATAGAGAGAGAGAGAGTGTGTGAGAGATAGAGAAAAAGAGAGTTTTTCTGTCCGCGTCTTCCTAATTGTTGCATTTCCAGCTTAAAAAATAATTGAACTAAGGGCAGGCCAAGACACGTCTGACGAAGAAGGAACATAAAAACGCGTTCAACGACTTTACACGGTGTGCCTTACGAATACGGGACAGCAAGGCAAGGCACCGTAAGTCTTGTTCGCGTAATGTCTGTGTATATGTATTGTGTATGTGACAAGAGGAAACGGATGAAAAGGCAGTAAAAGCAAGACCGTTGAGAACGAGCGAGTATCGATGCCATGCCTTATTGTCAGCCGGTTCTGTAGCACAGGACTCGCGCGATTAGTAAAATTGTACATCGAGAAAGATGGTGGGAAGCGAATCTAAATCCTGTACCTCCCCGTCGATTTAAATGAATCGAACTCGAAGAGGAGGATCCTCGACTCGTTGGCATCATAAGAGATCACACGGTTTCATCGTGGCCACGACGACAACATACCCATGCATGTCAGGTACGCGCGCTCTGATTCGACAAACGGAGAAAACACGTTCCCCTTCTACATGGTGTTGTATACCGGACTGCTGTGCCTAGGCCTAACCTGCAGCCTGGCAAGAGGATGCGTCCTGCCGTGCTGTTGTTGCTTCTTGCTAGCTGCCACCACTCCGGCCGAGGGAACGGGTGGCCTACCGGGTGCTTCCGGTCCCTCGGGGAACAGAGGGGACGAGTGATTGTTGATCATGATCGGGGCTGACCTTCTACTGTACTCGGGAGTGGCTTTGCTCTTTACCGAATTCGGTGTATCCACAGCCTCCCAATCCTTGTCCTTGTGCACGCGCAGCTGGATCTCCGAGGACTTTCTAGAGTCTGGTTTCACCTCGTACTTGCCCACTAGCACCCTGACCGACCGGTCCTCCGAACTGTCCTGCGATACACTTTCGCTCGGCTTCCCCTTCTCTTTGGTTTCGGACGGGGTCTGAATCTTTGATTCATTGTGAGGGATCACTGGCGACGAGGGTAAACTTCGGATCTTCACGTCCCTCTTTGGTCGGCCGACCATCGACGACTCCCCTTCGAAACTACTCTCGGGACTCTTCTCTAGCTTCGTCGATTTCGCCTCGAATTCCTTTTTCAGATTTTTCACGATACCCGAGGTGCTTCGCGGACATTCCGCCTCGGGGGAGTCGTCGACGGAGAGGCAACGTTTGTTGAACATGGACTTGTTACTCAGCTTCTCTAGCACCATCTTGTGATGCTTCACAGAGGTACACTGAGTGGTGTTGATCACGCAAGGACTCGACGTTTCGCTCTCTGACCTGCAGGATCTTAAGGACAAGGGGAGGTCCGTGTCCGAGGAGAGAGAGGATGGGGCCGGGGCACTGGTGGACAGTCGACCGATCTGACGAATCGACGCGGGCGAGATGTCGATCCCTCTGATCGGACTCGGCGAGTTTCTAACCGGGGTGGGCTCTACTTTTAAGTTATGCTCCTGGCTAGGCGAGGAATCCCTTCTACGCGGGGTAGGGGACGCCGTGTGGTGTAGGAGTACCGGATTGTAGGAATCTTCTTCGACGGCCAATCTGTCCTTGTCCTCGTTATCGGAATTCTGCGTGCACACCCGCTTCACCGTTCCGGAGCTGGTGTTCTCTTCGAGTTTCTGTTTGGTCCGCTTCACCGTACCCGGGTGCCAAGGTATCTCTTCCTTGTCGTAAGGGAAAAGACCACTGGAACCGAGGAGATCCGAAGGTCGCATATCGTACGAACCCCAAGAACTGTTCCTCGAGGGTAACGTGGCCCACGAACTGTGCACCGAATTATTATCTAGAACCACGGCACTGTCGTAACTGCTCCAAGAGCTTTGCCGACTCGGAGAGTCCCTGGTGACCGGCTCCCCTTGCCTCTCCTCGCGATCGAACACTCTGTCGACCTGCGTACTAAAAGGATCCCCGTCCTTCTTCGTCGCTTTCCGCGACAAACAGCCGGGGTACACCGACATCGATATCGTCCCGACGTACTCACTCTCCCCACTCACTTCCCCGTTAGTCTTACCGTTACTACACGAATCGTTACACGTTGCATCGGACGACGATGCAGTCCAGACTAGACATTCACTATCGTTACCGTTCTCCGTTTTCTTCGTTTCGCGTTTCTCACCAGGATCCCACACCTCTTGTTTCACTTCCGTCTGCTGCGACAGCCCGTTTTCGTTAACATCCGACACGGGACTCGGCAGCAGCGGTTTGTTGTCCGAGTCCGAGCTCGGGGAAGACGGTTTGCTGCTAACCGCTTCGAACTGATTCGTCAGGTTCAGCACCAAACCTTTCCTCCTCTGACCCTGCGTCTCGAGCTTGCTGACTCGGTGCTTCACGCTAGGCGAGTCCGCCGGATGGGTAGGCAGGTGAAAGATTTGGTTCTGCGAAACGCTGTACGATTGCCCGTTGTCGCATGGCATCAAAACGTTTCGCGCCTCCTGCGCCATACCCGGCTTCTGACTGCTGGAACGAAGAAGATCCTCCCTGGTCACTTCCGTGCTTCCTGCCTTGTCGATGCTTTCGAGGGACTGCGAAAGGGGCGCTGCAACAAGGAGTTTAATTAACCGCTACTTTCGACAGAATTTCCTTAACGATAGATTTGAAACGCTTCCTACCGGACGGCAACATGGTTTCGCTGATCTTCACGTTCGGCGACCAACTCTTCGGCCTCTGACTGGTCTTCTTCAGTTCAGAACCTGAAACAGCTTGCAATCCGTTATCCACGTTATCGGACTTCTCCTCCTTTTTCGCTTGATCCTTCGTAGATGTCGGAGACTTCAAGTTAGTGTCCGACTTGGACCTCTGAAGTTTTTCCTTGTTCTTCATCGCGTCTAATATACCCTGGTAGGTCTCCAACTGCAGCAGGAAGCTGTTGTTCGGCTTGATGCAGTTACGCTTCTCTTTCACGTGCTTCCACGCCTGCGAGAAGTCCCAATTGTACGCCTTCATCGCGTACGCGATCACCACCGAGGCGGATCTGGACACCCCCATCTTGCAGTGAACCAACACCTTCGAGCCTTCCTTCCTTGCCTTCGTGATGTACTTGTACGTGTCGTCCCAGTGCTTCAACAAGTCCGTCTTCTCGTCGTCGTACACGCGGACGTTCAAGTACGTAAACATCCCGGGAAAGAAGTTGTCGATCTCCCGAGTAACGTTCAGAATATGCCTGACACTGGAAAAAGGGAATAAATTTTGATTTTTAATAAAAATCATTATGATTTGCCAATAGTTACATTATGATATGTAACGATAAGGGGGATCAAAGGAACTAACCCATTCTTCTGGAGCTCCTCTAAGTTGCTCGCGTTCCACTCGCTTCCTAAGTAAACGTGGTCAAATATTTCCGTCGGCGCGTCCATTTGACCCAGAATGGTGAGCATCTCCTGATCGATAAACGGCTTGAACTCGCCGAGATCCATGTCGAGGTCTTCCTCGAGACGACCTCGAATATACTTCGAGGTTACCTCGTCGAGGTCCACCGACATCATGATCTCTTTCAACGTCGATCGGATCACGCGTTCAGTCTCGTCCCTCTCCCTGGGCCTAGAAAGGATATATCGTGAAATAGGCGGACTACCAACATAGCGTGTCTTGCACCAAAGAAAGGGCAATTGGGGCTTACTTGGTGCGCACGCTATCCGGCGACGGTGGTCTCCGTGATTCCAGGCTGTCCATAGCGTGCCACTCGTTGAGACACGAGCGATCGCTCTCGATTCGTTGCTCATAGTAGCTGACCCAGTCGTGCGACAACCCACCCAGGAAGTAGTTCTGCTCCCGTGCCTTGCTCGACACCTTGTGTAACGTCTGCAACGCGGACCTGCACAGAAATCCGATCGACGTCTTAAAAACACCACCGCTGATGCTCGCCTTCGCAGTACCAAACGCAGGGAATTATCCAGCGTTTCATACCTAGTTTTATTTAACCGGAGATCGAACATACTTGATGAATTTTTTCAAACTAACTGCGAATAAACAAGGTTAACAGCTTAAAGAGAATCGTTTATCTTGAACGAGACCACTTCCGTTTCACGGCAAGCGGAAATGGTCGGTAGAATTTCCTAAGCAGTGGTTTTGATCTTTATCAGAGAAAGATAAATATGCAGCTCGTATCGCGGCCGATTTCATAGCAATTCAGTAAATGGTTTCAGGTAAATGTTAGACAATACAACGTTCGATAAAATTACGTTTTTCCTGTGTACACCTTTCGACACTCCTGACTTTATTTATAATAAAAATAGATTTTTATTAATATTCCCACGATTTCTCTGAAATTTGTAATATGGTGGAAAAAATGTATCGAAGAACGGTGAAAATCGATCTACTTTTTTCTATGAAATAAGAAATCGCTGACAAATGTTTCCGACGATGTTCGAGCAGCTTAATAAATGGAAAAACCGTGCTGATCATCGTCGTGATCGTTCGACCATGAAGAGGTTCGTGAAACGGGGGAAAAAAGCATCGCTCCGAGTGGGAACTCGATGACTTTTCTGCTTTGATCTTCGTCGATTGTTTAACACAATACTATCTGATAAATCATTAACACTTAGATTGCCGTAACGTGTGCGTACGGAACGATAAAAAAAAAAAAGAAATCTTGATCAACAACTTATTTTCTAATTCCTTCAAAGATACTACAGATCGATCCCACGTAAACGAACTTTCTATTCTTCTACTAAATCGGATGAAATTTTCTATTGAAACGAGATCGTTCTTTGATGCCGACTATTGGCATCAATCGATGCGTAACCGAGAGAATCGGTGCCGGTTAAATACGAGACTCGTTACGTAAAACGTTTAATTATAAACACGTGATTGTCCTCGCGGTCGTTAGTTACGCAAATCTGTTACAAAAACGCTTCTGGTCGGCCTAAAAGTCTGTTCACGCAGTTTACCTTTTTTCTTAACTACACCGTGGAAAGGTAATTTTCGTTACGGGTCAGATAGACCCCCGAAGGAGGAGAGTAGTAAAAACATGAATAATTGAAAGAAGGGTTAAACGCTCGTTGGTTCGAGCTGGATCATTTAGATTTAGAGTTAGTTGAGAAAGGAAAGGAGCGGAAGTCGTTTTATCTAATCGGTATGCAAAGTGGAAGGCAACGAGAAGAAGTGCTACTAGATCTGAGAGCATCGTTCGCTATCTCGAGATAATGATAAAAATAGAAGTTGTTCTTATACTCTCTTTCCACGTGGTGGCTATATATAATTTCACGAGCATAGGATTTATCTTCCTATCTTTCGTTTTTCAATGATAACGTAAATTGCGGGGTAATTAGAATTCTGTTAGTCATCTTTTTTCTTTCCAACTCGTACCAGAACCGTGTTCACGATTGCCATGATTTGCGAGACACTTCCGGCAGTCTTGATAAAAAAAAAATATTATAAAGAAAAATCGAGAAATGTGAAAAATAAAAATTCTATCGTATTTCAAAGTTACGGACCATTAAAGTCAGTTCCGTGTCGGTTGCGCGCGATTGCCATTCCATTTTCATCGGTAAAAACGAGTGGAACCGGGGGCGCGGGCAATTAACAAAGCCGATGTTTCGATCACTTGCGCAACGGACGAGGACAACAGCACGAGAGAGACTGAGGCTCGAGGCGCAGCATCGTAATTATAATGAGTCGCGTCATCGGCCTGATCCTAAATGGAACGGTTGGTGAAGCAAGGCAATGACGAGTCGATCAGATGCGTTCTAGCGTGTTTGACACGTTCCTAGTGGCCTACGGGTCACCGCTAGCTACCAGCCTAATTTCATCGCAAAAGTTGATTGCAAAATTCGGAAGACAGAGAACGCGTCGCAGTCTACCTCTGCGCTTCCGCGTTTCGCGTCTGAGGACTAACTCGCAAGCTATTAAGAGAAACGCTAAAACGAGGAATGCAACCCACGTGGCGATCGGATCGAAAATAAAATCCAGGATGTTTCGTCGCGACGAGATCGCTGCACCGATTCTGGAAACGTCTCGTTACATGTTTTCTTTGTTGAATCCTCCGCTGGATCGGTGCCAATCGATTAAGAGGAAGAAATCCGGGGACAAAGAACAATGTCCAAGCACGCGGTACCGCGTGCGTCGAACCCGGAATAAGGAACACGTTCAACCCTTTGAAATTTAAAGTAAACGATTAAGGTATGTAGGCATTGAGTGGAAAGGGAAGGCGATGAGTCTCCCCGGGCGCCCTTAATTCGGTCGGCGACCGCTAGGTGGCAGCGGGATTGAGTCTGTTCTCGCTAGCGGTCCCCCGGCATGAGATCCAAAAAGCGGGGTTAACGAGTCTGGCAGACGGTCCCAAGACGAAACGCCTTTTTCTGTTCCTAAAGGTAGCAATAATGGAGCAAGCATGGCCCGTATGCCAGCTGAAACTCGTCGAAACGACGCAGTTATGGAAGTTGCTTTATGCCTGCTCCACCGTGAAATTTATTTCAGTCACAGTTCTGTTGAAACTGACGAGCAGCCGACCTATGCAAAACACCTACAATCCTTATATTTCATTTTTTTTTTTTCTCTTCCTACTTCCTTTCCGTGACTCATCCTTCTTCGTATAAATAACTTAACTCGAACGTGTCTCCTAAACTCTCTACTACGTATTCGTTTATTCAGATTTTACCGAGAAATCTGAAGGAAAATTGGAGAGGGGTAAGCAATGAGAATCTTACCTAGCAGCTTTAGCGACACCCGCGAGGACTTTGCTTCTGCTAAGGTTTCCGATCAGCCACAGGATCACTGGCAAGACAAGGATAATCAGCAAGTAAACGGAACCACGAGTCTCCATCTTTCTTCGCGGGCTGATGTCCGGCCTTGGGAGTTATTCTTGTCAAGGTCATCGGACTTGTCCCAGCTAAACGCGTCTGCCGTCTCTTTTTCAGACCTGTTCTAGGGATTCGATGTTCAGGCTGTTCGTTTAACTTCCCTCGGGGACAGAATTCGGATTATCTGGGAACAGTAACCCTGTGTCCCTAACACTAGTCACTAGTTTGATCACTCGATCACTAGACCTTCTAATTAATCAACTGAATAATTGGACAAGGTATCAGAGCACAAAACTATTCACCAAGTCGTCAGTTTTTCATTCGAGAAACGATAGAAACACCAGCTTGTTCACTGAATTGCACTTCGAAGAGAAAAAATAGACAAAGCAGACGGTAAGGATGAGAAAGTTCCTTGAACCCCGAAATATCCCGTGGTAGAGAGGCGACTGGTGGAAACGGCCCAAACATCCGCTCTCGAAGCCAGCCAAAATTTCGATGAACGAGTTTTTCTTAGCACGGCCACGTTGCGTCTGTTGGCCGAGGAGATCGTAGGATCTGGCGAAGTTGGTGTAGTATGCGTAGGACAGAATGGAGGATGGTGGGGCGATGACAAACGACCGAGTCCGGCCATATTTAGCTCGCAGACGTGTCCGGCCTCTTTTTCGCGGCGACCAGTCCCATCAGCGGCACCGGAAACCGGGATCACCAGTCGCAAGAAAGTGGATCTTGACCTGGGAGAAGTTTTATAGGACCACTGGCCGACCGAACCGACTGGACACTGACTATGCCAGCCTTTCGAGACATCCAGATTTTTAATCTTGGGAAAGAAACTTTTTCAAGTCTCGTCAGGCTAGCTTAGATTTAATCGACGCCTCGAAGTAGATGTTAATTTTGACTTAACCTTGCCTCACCTTTCCCCACATCGTTTAGAGAAACTTAAACAATGGACGGCGGATCTTACGCAACTGAACGTCTCGAATCTGATGCCGAAAAAAAGTTGGTTAATTGTCTGCGATTCCTACACCAGTTGATTGTTCTTGGCTAAACTTTCAGGCGGACCTTGAAGAAACCCCTCTAATATAACTTTTTTATTTCTTGACGACAAATACGACGAATTAATTAAATATCCAAAGTTCCTGATCGACTGGCAGAAAATCTATTCCAACAAACAGTCTCGGATAAAAAAGGAAAGTTTCACGGGTCAGTGTCGTTCGATTGAACGCGAAAGAGACTGGACGGTGCAAAAGTAACGACACGAGTCGTCCAAGATTGCGTTGTCTCCTGAATGGTCCAACGAAGCGAGCCAAAGTCTAGCTTTCCAATTTCGCCGTGTTCCCCGCAGCACAGCTTCACTTTCGATGACTATGTCTCGATCATCACGGATAGCCGAATCCGAGGCTTTGCGGAGGCAAAGTGGACGCGAATCGCGGGCAACTTTCACGGTTGTCCCACTCGAGCACGATTTTATTTCTGTCGGGTTTGTTCCACTTTTCTGACGCGCCCATAAAGGTCTGCTCTGTACCGTCTACCGGTGCAACGATGATCGAGTGCCCGATGAAAAGCTCGCGACAGGAAATGATCAAAAGATGCCGAGTGTTCAAGGAAAAGTGACGGTCTCCTAGGGAAAGTAAACACTTGTATCCTCCATTTCCATCGACAACTATTGCAGTCATAACCAGTTGCATGCAGGTTATATAAAGGCAAATGGAAGTCGAGGGAAACGCGTGTTGTAAAGACATTGCGCGCACATGTTCAGCAGTGAGATTTCTGGAATTCACCGTCTCATGAAACGGTTTCACTCGATCGTCTCAGCAGGACGATTCGCCGGGATCATCGGACGTAATGATCCGCGATGGATCATTAATGGATCTGGATCGTGACGGAGCGTGTTGGACGCGGTTATTCGAGCATGCAGAACGAGCTACGTGCGTAGCGTATCTACGATTCCTGTCTATCCTCCAACCTGTTCTACGTCGTAGTCGGAACGGTGAAAGGAATGGAAGCGATTATACCGTGACATGCACAAGAGGAGTGCGAAGGGAACAACCGGTGACATCAACGGCGGCTGTTTGCTGCATTAACCGCCGTCGATAAAGATCTAAACGTGAGACTACAGGCTTGAAAAGAGGTTATTTTCATTTTCTCTCCGAACAGTACATCTTTTCGAGATTCGTTTGATGGGAAGTAGCGAGAGGTTTGAATAACGATTGATTGGATCGGCGGCCCCTGAATCACGGCAACCCGAACGCGCGGACTTACAGAGGGCGCTAGTGGCGAACCAAGGAAATAACTATGAACAGGGATGTAATTTCGTTTATCGGCATATCGTATAAAACACGTCGATTTCTTGAGAAATTTTCGAATTTACAAATTGATGAATTGACCACCCATCGTACTATCCAATCATAAGGATTCTATAGTTGAAAGATAATATCCCGAGTTGAATTGACGCGGTGATTGGAATAAAGAACCATGGTCACTCGTTCAATGGGCGTCAATTGACCACGGTCATTGTTGTTTTCATCAGTTGCCATTATCACCGGGTTCGCCTCTATATTATTCCGATAATGCGACTGGAGGCAACCTGTTGTTATCCATCCACGTCTGCCGGTTCGATAGGCGGAACTAGTTTGGAAAGCTGTTCGCCGGTTCACGCCCATCGAGCGGACTTTGATAAAAGAAATCATTTCGCTGGAAATCGCGTGCTTATCGTCTGGCCGTGAAAAAAAAAGAGGAAAAAGGAAGAATTGCGTGTTTTGTGAACGATAACGTCGGTAACGAAGGAAACGACCGGTTCACGTGTTGGGATATCTTATACGTTGGCACCTCTAGTAGGAAGTGACCTTTGGGAAAGAGGTCAAAGCAAAGAGTCGATTACTGTAGCCAGTCATCAGGCAGGTTTCGTATCGAATATCGTTGGCCTTATCATCGAACGAGGTGTCATTTTGTGCGGACGTGTTCGTCCGGTCTAGAACCGGTTCGACTCGATGGTTCATCGATTGCCCGCTAATCCGAGATCACTTCCTGCTTCGATTAGCTGATTTTTTAACGTCTCACACCAGTCTCTCTTGGCGATACAATTTAATTACAAGCCGTTACTCCTATCGATACCGATAGCATTATGTTTCTTATCAAAAGGAAGACAATATATCTCATTTCATTCGATACCACTGCTAACTCTGTTCAGAGCAAAAGCTTTTGAATTACGTTGCTCGACGTCCAATGGATTTATACAAAGGAGAGGAAATCCTGATTGGAATCGATGAAGGGAGTTAATTGGAATCGGAGGTGACGGTCGAGAAAGAGGAACGCTTATCCGTGGTGGATACCACGCCTAAACCTGTTGCTGGCGACCTGGAAACCAGCGCACTCGACATCTTTCAGGCCATACAGAGCAAACCCGGATTACAACCGGGCATACTGTTCAGAAGACCAACCACCAACCTTCTAACCCTTTT
The DNA here is from genome assembly GCF_907164935.1 of Osmia bicornis bicornis. Lineage (NCBI taxonomy): Eukaryota > Metazoa > Arthropoda > Insecta > Hymenoptera > Megachilidae > Osmia > Osmia bicornis. Next base: position 15,063,637 of record NC_060216.1, on the reverse strand, counting down.
CATAGAGAAAACAGTTGGAATTTAGATGCAATTCGATTCGACGTGTTCACAGTCCTACGAAATTACCTAAGGATCGCGTAGGTCCAACTTGGTAGGCCTCTGTTCGATAAGTGAACGCGGATCGTAAGTCCCCACTTTTTTCTACCGTTTCTCTTTGATCGCCTTGAGCGAAGTATCAAGGGGCGTGTCGCATCGAATAAATAATTATCACACCTCGGGACGACATTTACATGACTAATTAACGATCGTTCGCAAAGTGACACGTCCCGAAGACAGATTGGGTGGCATTTTACGTATTCCAGTTACTTTCACCGTGCTGTCGCTGCACGTCGATTCGTAATGCCGTCTGCGTGTTAAGTAACCGATGAGTAACGAACAGACAATAGAAGATGAAAGTGGAAATCCTATCGGGACAGTGAAGAACATTACAGTTCGAATATTGAAAAATTCAAACTATTCGTTTACGAGGGTGCAGAGTAAATTTCAGGGTGGTAGATTGCAATTCGGCTAAGTGACCACGCGACGCGATGCGCCCATAAATGGCGCGGCCGATGGTCCATGGTCGCAACCCCACCACGTGGATGGTCGCCTTCGACGAGGCTTCTCCAAAAATAGGATCACGACAACGTCAACGACGATAGAACGACGGAGTTCTCGGTGGCTGTGACCAACTTCGCCGTGTCTTCTTCGTTAATACATCTCTTCAAGAAACTGACCACGCGATGGGTTATGGTTATGGTTTTCCTCAAAAGATGGCGCTTTAAAGGAGTCCAACGAACTTTAACTTATTTTTGACTTTTTCTGCCTTTCCGAATCATTATTTTCTTTTATATATGCACATAGTCGGCCAACGACTAATACCGTTATCGTTAGGTTAAGTTAGGTCCTTCTCCCGTTAGGTTAGGAAACCTAACCTCAAAATCAAGCGGGACTGCCCGTTAGACTTTGAGGTTAGGTTTTTACGCTCTTACTACTGTTGTTGTGTAGCGAAGATTACAAAAATAATTTCTAGTTATTTCTAACTTGGGGGATATTTTTAGATCAACACAATTGGCGGAAAATCGTGATGGGACGGTCTTTCAGAGTCATATTTGCCAAAAGATGTGAAAGATATTAATGGAGAGCATAGAAACGGAAGGTACGATCGAGTTGATGTGGGAAGATAGGGACACGTTTTCACTCGAGCTGAAAAATCCGCGAGCGGAAAAGGTTGGGCGTGCAAGAAAGTTCCTCATCGTCGAACCGTGCATAAGACAATCGCGACGCGGAGCAATTAAGCCACGGCCCACGCTTCATTTTTCCTTCTATTCAAAGCTCCGACCATCCTTCCGCGTTGATACCATCTACCTCGATTCTTCTTTTCGAGTATTGTCTCGGTATTACAATTTTCACCTTATTCGCTTGCAGCCTATGATGCATCGCGTAAGTTCTTTTGTTTTTCAATTCCAAAATATAGATTGCAGTTATTCTTAGTTTCATTTAGAATATCGATCACAACCCACGTGGCTCGAACCCTTTCATGCGTCCCATCGGCTGACCCTATATGTCTTCCGTGGGTGTCGTCTCGGACCCATCCGTTGTAATTACCCGAGGTTATTTATTAATCACGATTATTAAGCAGACGACAACGTACGTTCCCGCGCAATTGAATCGTTCGTTTAAAAAAAGGGGCCATCGAATTTCTCTATTTGAAAATTTGAAATTTCTATGTTCTCCAAATTTCCGATTTCCAATTATCGAGTAAATATTTGTATTTAATAAACTTTTGACTCACCACATCGCCTGCACCGATACGGGCTTGAAGATGTGCTGCCGACCGCAGACGCTGACGCTGAAGCCTCTGCAAAATAAAATAAGAAAAAAAGGAATGAGAAAAGCGCGCGTACAGGGGAACCTTGGAGGGTCACACACCCGTTCACCTTATACAGGGTGGCCAACCGATCGTATCGACGAGCTATTTTATTGGCAGCCGAAACAGAGGCCAACTTCCCCGTTCAGTTCGGCTGGTGCTATTTTCGAGCGCGCTTACCGCGATACATTTTCCCCGAGTTCGTACAGCAACGCTTCTAGTTCGAGCGTTCCATTTTTGGTAACAGGTGTCAAATACGCTGTTTCATCGATCGTCTATCGAATCGTCTAATACTAAAAACCTGTTAATTCATTGACGCACCGCGTGCGTCTTGCGATACGTATCATTGCTTTTCGATGATTCGAAGGTTCGAAGAAGCCTGTCTGGTTTGATTGAAATATTTCGTAAGATGTATCGATAGGGGTAAAGCGAAACGAATCCTCGACCCATCGAGATGGGTTTGCAAGCTGGCAAACGCGACCTTCCTCCGTGACCTTGGTGCTCACCTGTCAAGCACCTTGCTCGAACGCGTGGCTTACGGTAACGCGCTCCATTTCCCTACGCCCGTGTGCTCTGCACTCGGGCCGAAAGAGAGCGGTGCCTGGTGCTGACCTTCGCAGCGTTCACCTTTCAGCTCGCGATCCCCGGAGTTTCTCGATCTGCGCTCGATGTACCGTTTTCCAGCCGCCTTTTATTCACCTAATTGCCGCGTGCCTCGTTAATGACTCACCCCGACGAGTTGAAAGGTGCCCCGGAAAGCATACCGTTCTATTCGGGTTCGCTCGGATTTAAGCGTATCGAGAATATTTCCTTATTGAAAGGAAACACCAATCGGAAGAGCGCAATAAAATCGAACGCAGCGAAAGGCCTAATCGTGGGACAGATTTGTCCGGCGACGGTTTTTTATTCGACGCGGAACGGAGGATAGTTATCTAGCGGAGAGAAAGTGCACAACTATTCTGCCGCGGTAAAAATCTGATAACCTGTAAAATCTGCCCACTTTCCCTGCGAGAATCGGCAGTAAACGAGCGACCGATCGGATCGAAGCTTGGAATGAGGAAGAGGCTGATGCTTCGAAAGAAAAGCAATTAATATCTTTATGTATAAAATCGAGTAGGAAATAAACGTGAATGTACACTGGGTGATGAAATTATTAGAGCCATTCGCATAAATTGATTTTACATAAATATCATTAATTCTTAAATGAAAACCGAGTTGTTATTATTTGTAAAGTTATGATACACAATTGAAAAAAGTGAAAGTTCAGAATGTAAAAACCTTAAACTCTATTTCTAAACACGACCAACCCATTTTTCATACCGTGGCTCTAATAATTTCATCACCCACTGTAAATAGACCTGAAAAATAAATAGCAGAAAGGAGAGACGATAAGGTAGATAAGAACGTAGTTCAGGATAAAGTAAGGAAGTGTAGATAAGAATAGAAGTTACAAGATGAAATTCGAAAATAGCCAACATACCCGTCGCCGTCCAGAGTAATGGCAGTGTCGGCCAGAACTCGAAGTACAAGACCGACGGTCGCCCTAGCGTGACAATCGATACCAAGAAGGCAGCTCTCCTCGGCATCCTGCCTTCCGGTGCAGGATACCACGACCAGGTATCTCGTCCTTCCTGGATGTACCGACTCCAGTTTCACCGCCTGAAATCAGAAGGAAAGCTCGTTTGTTAAAAAAATTTCAAATTTACCATCTTAATTGATTCTTATTCCTACAGATAATCATTATACGCTGCGACGACGAACGAAATTAGTTCGGAACGAACGCGTTGAGAAGCAAACATTTAGGCTCAATGAACGGTAACGAGGAAACAGGAAGAAAGTGGCAATAAAGACGTCGGCCATCGAGCTTCTTCTGATCCGGTCTCGTACACTTGACCGGAGAGATCGTAATCGCGAAGTCATCTTAAAACGCGAAACAAAAGTTGCCTCCGGGTTAACGACACTCGGCAGACCAACTGTGCTTGCACAACCGTAACGATCTCGTCGTTTCCGTTTCACAGCTGTTTCCTGCTTTCCCATCGATATCGATATTTCAACCTCCTTCGTGAAACATTCGATCGCTAACTTTCTTCAGAATCGAATACTTTCGCAATTTTTCTGAATAATGAACGAAATTATGAAAAAATTGTTCGTTTTGTAAATAACGATTGGAATCGAGTAGGTAATTATTTTTTAATTAGATTCGATACAATATGAAAGTAAAGTTTGACGTAACGTTACTCTCATGAGGCTGGTGAATACAGTGACGAGCTCAACTGTTGGTACATTGCACTTCCGGGCCCGGTAATTATCAACACTTAACCTTATTACGGTTAATTAGGCAACTCGTGTCTCCTTATGGGATAAATCATAAACTACGCCTGTTTCCTTCCGCGCTCTAATCAACTAATCAAGCGTTACGACATACAATTTTCTTGAAAAAATTATGTTTATTATATTAAGAATATCAAGAAATTTTTCATTTGAAAATTACTCCAAACTCGTATCTACCGATCGATTCTGCGCGCAACCTGCGCCTAAACCGTGCCTCGAGCACAAAGGGTTAACAAGAATCGGTAGCTGGAAAGAGAAAATTAAAACAGCCTGACATCGAGTCGAGAGATCGACTTGGCGTTGCCTCGCGCCGGTTTCGCGATCGATATCTCGGACCAGTTACACGATTGCGTTTCTCCTCGTGTTTTATCCGAGCATTACGCGCATAATCGCATGACATACAACGACCCACTTTGCTATCCCTGAACACTGACATGCGGCAAATTCTCGGAGCAGAGAGGATATATCGAACCTCGTGTCCACGTTACGATATAACAGAGGGCCAATCTCCACGAGAAACGCGATACATTGTGATCCAAACAAACAAGAACGGTATATACTATTTAGTGTTTTCATCCTTGCCTGTTTACGCGATATCCATTAACGATATTTGAACCTGGTGGCACACAGAGATCGAATCCTTAAGGGGTGGGCAATTGTTTTGTGGAAGCGTATAAATGGTACCATAAAAATAAGTAAATATAAATTTTATTCAATTCGGGAAGGAAATCTCGGTTCAAGACCGATTTTTCTGACTATCTTGGCGGCTACGAAAAAACTCTTTGTGAAAGACACAAGGATGATGTAGAAGGTACCATTCCGCCGGCTGCTCAAAGTGAAATGTCACGTCACGACTCTGCTCTCTCGAAGTTGCAACGTATTACGTTACTCCGCGAGATTGGCCCCGATGCCCGTCCCTGCGATACGAGAGATACAAGATGGCGAGAAATACTCCGATCGTACAAATCCATATATTCCGATAAACGTGTCCTTATCACCGATCGGCTTTCACCTCGGCGATAATGGAAATTTAACGAGTATCATAATAAATAAATGAAATTGACTGGGTCACTAGGTGAATCGAGCTCCTTGAAACATAAATTTCACTCGATACCGTATGCAGATAAACCGCTTTTTAAGCAATGTCATTTCATACACGCTCGGTATAGGATTAAAACACGTTTTTCGAGCCACTTGGCGTCGAAAGCGAGAAAGGAATTGCTGCAGCAGCAGCGCGAATCGAGAGGGAGAGTTTAATGCGAAGAGAACAACAGTCGAACAGTTAGGAAGACGATAGCATCTCCAGACGTCGGTGCCAGTACTCAGACGACACTCGTGTGGGGAGTACTTCCGGTAGTCTCCGCTAGAGGGACATCCTACGCCTACTTTCTCGCAAGTACTTACCTAACGATCCGTCCAAATACATTAAGCGTACCGTTATTCTTGAATCACTCGAAAACTATAAAATATTATTCAAGCGAATGACTAAGATTCGCCAAGTTTCCCAGTCAGAAACGTAACGAGGAAACTTCGTTTCAATAAAGTTGAAAGTACAACACGGATGAGTCAGCCAGACTCGAATCAAATGAAAGGATTAATATTTCAACTGTATGTGGCAATATGTACTTCTTTTTTTTCAAGGCACAGCGTTGAAAGTTGAACAGGTTGAGAACGTAATCTCGAACGATCCCTTCGCAATCGAAAGAAGCCTATTCGAGAGATCGTTCGACGAGGAGAGCCAGGAGGATCCCACGGAGGATCTCGAAAGGCCACCGTGAAAGTGTTTCGCGATCAACGATGCCTGGCTCGCGTGTGTCTCGGCGTCGTGAAACGAAAGCGAATCGTCGACAGACGGAGAAGGAGAAGCAAAAGGTTCACCCGATCGGCTTCTTTTTCCTTACCTACCCGGATCGATGATGGATCAATTCACACGGTCGAATCGACGAAAGGTTCGCACGCGTAGGACGTGCGTACAACGCTCGAAAATTCATCGGAAATCTTGTTATCTAACTTCAGCGATAGCAAGAAATTATCGGACCAAACGTTAACTCTGAAAAGTCAGTGAACTTTCTCAGGACGATCGAATTACTCGAGACCGCAAACATCCGTCGGTTTTCGATCGAAAACACAACACAATTGTTGATGATCCTCGATGATTGCGATGTACAAATAGTTTAGGGATGAAAAGAAGTAGAACGGGACGAGGGAAATATTGAGAAAGTTGAATATTCAATTAATACTTGTTCTTAGTTTTTCGTTTCAAATGAAATTTCATATAAAACAGCTGTCGTTAAAGGATCGAAACGCGAGTCTCTAGTAATAATTTATGACAGAAGAAAAAGATCCTTGGAGCCATCAGCATTAAAGCGTCGTTAGAGACCTCGAGGAGGTCTTCGTCCACTAGAAAACGAATTAAGCGTAATTAAGTCCAACGACAGTCGGTTCGAACATGCTGCTAGCACCGAGACATCCGATAAACTTGCTCCACTTTCGAAAGGGCCAACACGACCACGCGAAACTGGTTCGGCACGAGTTAACTCGACACCTTTTACGGGCGAAACAACAATGGACTACGAATGTCCAGCTCCTGGTTTTCGCGTCGCGTCGATACGCCATTTTCCATTCAGTAGGTCGCTTTATACAGGCTAAATAAATACAATTAACGGGCTGCAGAGAAAGTGGCTAGTTTCTTTCGCGTGTGTATTGTGGTAATCTTTTTTTTTTAACGCACTCTTGATGAGATTAGCCGCGTTTAACCCTTTCCCATGAAAAATTATATTTATATAAAAACAATATTCTTGTGTGATGGCAGTTTAAAATGATTTTAAGTTTTTAATTTAATTTTCAATTCTTCCTTGTACGTCCGGGTCACGAGTGACCCCACTTGAAAAAAAAAAAATCTTGTTGGGGATATTTTTATCCTCTTGGGTCGACGAGAAAGTCCTTTCACTTCTTATAGAATATAAAAAGGACAAGCATTTAAACACGTCTGGGTTATTTATGACCACGTTCCACTTCTCGAAAAAGTAATTAACGACTAACGAAGATTCACTTTTCAGATTCGTCTAATTTAGACTTTTCGTTTTTCACGTAATTAGACGAACAAGGTACATGAAAATTCACCAACTTCAAATTTCATCGTTTTTTTCTATCCTTAATTATATTCATTATCTCAAAGAATACCCGATATATTAGCCTGATAAAAAGCTATATATTTCTTTTTTTTTTACCAACACATTCTAATCTGTTAGCACGAGATAGTTTGTGATTTAACGGTCTAACTCTTGATGCTATCTTCTCAAATTAATTCTTTTCCCCGAGTTTTAACGGTTTAACACTTCATCGTCAATGTAAATTAGATTTTAACTACACTGCGTAGGTGTATAGTCAATTTTAAGATACAGCCTGTAACCTACACTAGTTTAGATTAATTCTGGACACTCAAATTTTTACTTAAATTTCTGTACAAGTATGAAATAAAGAATATTTTTATTCAAAGTGTCCAGAATTCATTCCACCAGTGTAGGAGGTGAGAATCTGAACCTTCGACTGGATGCCACCAGAAATATATTTAAAAAAAGGGAACCATGCGTCGTTTTTAACATTAAAACAGCAAGGTAGGCTCTGAGATTTGCCCGCCAGGTCTCCCCGAGGCCACAGGGCACAACTTGTCCATTGCTGTTCGAAAGCAACACGCATCAGAGCCAGATGGGCGTTGTTCTCGACCAGTTTCAAAGCAGAATCCTATCTCGAGCTTTGCCTGGCCACGAGCCGACTAACGAGTTTTTATCAAGCTAATAAGCGGATCGGTGAAACGTTGCCAGTCCTGGCGAGATGTGATCCAGACGGGTCGAGAATGTTCATTGCAGTTGCACAGGTGCGCACCGAGATACTGGAGATTCCGGGATGCGTAAGAAGCTAAATAATCATCATCTATCCAGGAAGGTTTCTCGAGGATTAGCCGATTGCTATCGTCCGAGACTCTTTCTTGATATTTGCTAATGCTAATGCCTACAGGAATCTTCGTTTAACGATACTCCGCACGGTTAATTATCAAATATTGATCGTCCGTTATGCAAGATCGCATCCTTTCGATTTCACGGCGATTTTAAAATATTCCAAAGCATAATTCGCGAGGAGAAGAAGTTGGAAGGAGCGAAAAAGCAGCGGTCCAGCGGGGTCAACCTTCAAACCTATTCTTTCGCGATTACCCAAGCAGCCTTTTGCATCGAAATCGCAGCGTGGATCGGTGTTACGCAACCCAGGGGGGCCGTGTTTCTTTTTTTTCTCACGGTTAGGCAAGCACGATTATATCAGAGACAACGCGTGCACATTTTGACACGGCTCGGTTGCAAAATCGTGCTCTTTTGTCAGCGAACGGAATCGCTGAAGTTTGCTACGCGGACCAGTTGCTTCAACTGGTCGCCGACCATGACGAACGCTTCGCGATACGATCGTTTACGTAATCCTGCCACTCCAACATTTCGCTTAATTTCTTTGCACCCCGGCTGTTCCTTTTCTTCCGACTTCTTTTCGCGCCACGATTATCCCGGATCTCTCGGCGTGTCTGGCTCCTCGGCGTCTACTTTTATCCGCTTGTCACGTGCCCCGGCTTGCCAGTCCGCGACGTGTCACGTGCTTTCCTCGTGACGAAAGTGTGTCGTGACTAAACCACAATGGGGCACACCGGAGACAATCGCCACCGCCGATGAAACGTTTTGGTCCCAGGTATCGACGCGTCGTTGGTACCATCTCGACTTCCTATGATTTTCCTCCGTTTCGAATTTCATCGCGAAGCCAGATCCAAAAAGCATCGCTGATTACGGAAAATTTTGGTAGCCGACTTGAAATTATTCTGTGCTCCGAACATCGGCGAGGCTATAAATTACCGATGCAAGGAAGTAATGAACTTTAATTGCAGAGTTAAGAACAGGGAAGTCGACTTTATCGTAGCTGAAACCTAAGTATAAATTATTAAGGATATTTCGAACAACCTCGACGGAAAACTGGAAATTAATTTAATTACAGGAAGCGAAAAGGCGACAGGATGTATTAATCAAATGATGCTAGATAAATATTTAAACGACGACCAATTGAACTCTGTAATTACTCCTCCTGTCAGATTTTTCTTTGACGATGCTATAAATATTCTGCTGAGACGCGAACGTGTTTACAGAAACAACTCGATTCAATGCGATTCGTTTCTGTCAAAGTTATTGTAACGATAACATTACCGATTTCGCAAAAGGCTAATTTCCAGGAGGCAATCGCTTGAAACCCAGTCGAGTGCGGTGCGAAGAATCGAAGAGGAAGCAAAAAGGGAGATATCGAAGGTGGTGGTGGCCAGAAGCCGGTCGTAAGACTTGTTTTAGCAGCTCGAGTGCCGAGATAGCCCAGTTTCGCTCGTAGACCGTTCGAATATTGAAATTAGACTTATTGCCAGCTCTTCGTGGGTTTCGAGTGGGTTCGAACTTCCATGAAGCCTCGTCTGGCGAATAAAAATAAATTCCAGATCAATTCGAACGAATTAACCGAATCGTCGGTCAACGTGTTTCGGACTAGCTTTTATGAGTCACGAAAGAATTTCATTTTTCTGCCCACGACATTCCACGCCAGTTCCGCCACATATTTCTACGATTCGTAAGGAAGTTAAAGGAGTTCCAGGATTCGGCAAAATCGAACGTCTGTTTCGGGATTAAAAAAGCGTTATCGGTAACGATGACCTTACGAAACCCCGGAAAAGCGACGCTAGCGTGGGCGAACATAATTTATCGCGATAGTTCCGTCCAGCGAACGGGAGATCTATAGTTGCGGAGGCACGTTTCAGTCTCGGACAAACTTGTTCTCCGCTACCGTATCTCGCCTTCGGAGCACCGAGATGTCATAATCGAATCGAAGAAAATTGAAAGAATGATGGAAATAAAATTCCGCGAACCGATTTATCGGACACCCTATAGAAAACTGTAAACCCACGTCTCATCCCAAGTCGCGCACGAAGACGTTGCAAAAAAAAAAAAGAAAATCCCGATAGACGCGAATCAACGAAAGGCCGTATCGGTGCACAAAGCACCGGAAGTGGGCAACGAGCGAACGGGTTACCGGTCGCCCGGGTCACTGACACTTTCCGCATAAAAGGTACGGCCTCGAGGGCAAGTTGCATGCGTGCGTTTTAAGCGCGGAGCGTAAAAAGTAACGGGGCCCTGCTGAAAAGCAGTCGACGAAACGACCTGTGGCGAATCGTACGTCCCCCTTACCTCGTTGTCCTTGTAGGGACCAGTTTCTCGTCGACCGGCTTTGCGCGAGGAATCTCGACATCTTTAACGCGTGTCCTGTCCAGAATTATAATATATTTCGCTCGAGGCGAGCGCCGTCTACTCTGCAATTATTGGTCCCGCCATATACCGGCCAGCTTAGAGGGCGCCACCGTCGCGCCGCGCAAAATGGATCCTTCTACCGAGGACCGAACTTATTTCTTTCGTTAGTTCTGCGTTTTAGACGACGAAACTTTTGAAAATTTCATACGATACGGTATCCTCGAGCGATTCGAGAAACGACCGTCACAGTGTGTCGCATCGGGCACGCGACACGCGAACGGCGACCTGGAATTTTCCACGTGGGATCGGCCCCGAGGCACCGGTGTCGCTGGAACTATCGCAAAGTGGGCTAAAGGCGACCCACATGCGCGGGTCGCTGACGAACGCGACGCATTGAGGTCGCGGTCGATGAGAAACGAACGCTTCCGCTAGACGACTCAAGACGCGTTTGATGTTTCGAAAAGTCTACGCGTACCACTTCTTTTTATCGGCTCATTTTCGTCCGATGCAGTATGCACTTTCTACCATGTCCTCACTTGAAATTCTATTAACACGTTCATCGGTTTCAGTTTTTCAAATGGTCTAAACGTGCGTTCTTAACTCTTTAGGGTTAGCTGGGATAAAAACTGTCCCACCTTTTGCCAGTTTAATATTTTTTCCATTTTTTTATATTAAAAAAATGTCCTGGAGGTGAATTATTGTCCTGAAATAATTCGAGATAAGCACTTTTCATGACACGCGTAGAAAGCCACGTTGGAAAGAGATTTCGCAATCAGTACTCGTCACAGTTTGCTCTCGTTAGGATCACTTGACGTCACGTAGCGAATACCTGTCGGTTGTTTACACAGGTTTCGGACTTTCTGCGTTGGCGACGTGAACCACATAATAAAACTACTGTAATTTTAGACAGGACAACGCTGCCAATTTCCCCCTGCGCGACGCGAAATTTTCATTATAAATTCGCAGTTGAATCGTTTATTATGGAAACCGAACAAGTCCATTTTAATCTGAACGCTTAAACCGACTATAAAGTGAAATTTCGTGTTCGATAAAAGCCAAAATAATATCAGATCAATTTTTTATTTTTAAACGGATTTGCCCCAGTTATTCGAAGAAATGGTTAATTTTCAATTCCATCAACCGCTCTCCAGTGGAAACTGGTTTCGTGTACAGTGCATCTAAATTGAGAAGTTAACGTCAATGATGAAGATATATGCGAAGCACGTGGCGTTCGATGGAAACGCAGCTGCCAATTTTCAGAATTCGAAATTAGCAAATAATTCTCGGTCTTCAAGTATTGATTCGGATATAAAATAGATTCTTCCTTTGAACTTTACTCGATGGAAAATGTCATGGACGTACGTCGATCGATTGCGCACGATTAACCGATACACAAACGATAATAAATGACAAACTTTTTCTTTTTAAAATAACAAAGCAGGTCACTGATGTAAAACTGTATCCTAAACTTTGATGTAATTGCATACTAATATGAATGAAAACGCTTTTTTGTCACATGCAGTATAGTACACTGTACCATGAAGCGTTGCCATTGTAAATGGAAAAAATTCCTGACTTACCATTTTCAGGGTTTCCTCTGGTCTGAGCAGGTAAAACATGGACTGCAAGTGTTGTTGAATGTCGCATCCTGCCGAGGAGACCCTTCTCGAAGGCCTGGCCCTTTCGTTCGGGGGTAAAACCAGGGCCGCACCCTTGCCTGCGAAGTAACATTCGCTTAGGCTGCAACAAACAGAAAAAAAGAACCTCTCAATACAATAAAGCATCTATTACCGAACAAAATTTAACTATCTAATTTAAAGTACCCAGTATGAAATCAAAATTTCACTTAGGACCCTCCCACCACTCGCCAGAGGGTAGGAGGCGTGGCCTGACCACCGAACTGAGCCGAACTCTGCCGAGATCGTACGAACGAATCGTACGAGGAGCAGGAGTGGGAGGCAGGGAAATTTCACCATGCCCGAGGGTGTACAGTACCCTAGATAGGTTTCTCTAGGGAAAATGACACTCGAAGAAAATTTTACTGTACCCAGACTGAAAGTATTTCTAACGTTCCGCTCGGCCGAGGTGCGAAGACGCGTCGATATCGTATCAGCTATCTTATTGCAGTAAACATCGAGGCATGGCATGTGCGAAAAGCTTCCGGTTAGCCGCGACACAATAGGAAGTTTCTCTTTCGCGAGGGTAGCGATTACACCCGTGTAACCGGAGAAAAGAGAAACCTGAAAATCTATCTTTGGCAGCAGAGGCTCGTTCGTAATCTTCGTTATCAACAGCTGTGACGAACACTTTCACACGATAAGAGGTCAGCAACCGTGACGAAGGGCAATTAACTATAAACTACCTGGCCTTCTTACCAAACTAGAACGAGATATGATTTCTCTCCTCGTTTTTCTAAGTCCTCTACTTTTGACCCTGAACTTTTATACTCGTTAACAGCACCGCACGTTCGACGTTTCCTGGTTACGCAAACGATTTTCGAAAATTGTATTCTTATCGAAATATCTACCTATCAACGTAACCGTTTACGCAAATGGTTGGTACCCCTGCCCTCTTAGTCGCAGGGCTGTCTTTTTCAGACTCCTCCGTAATGATGCACCCTTCAAACAACCCTCCGACGACGACGGTAACAATGAATTTCTGAAACACTGCTCACGACAGTACACACTCTGCACAAAAGAGAAACCACTAGAAATGGCAAAGATTATCAACTTCCGAAGCAGTATTTTAAATACAAAATTGCGGCAGGAAGTATAGAAGGAAATTTCGAGGACGAAATTAAGAAGTAACGCGCGATTTGTACGAGGTCCGATAAGATACTAAAATCATCTCGGGATTCTAGAACTGTGAGAGTGCGACGCGTGGGCGCGTTTTCAACGCAGCAAGCTGTATTATTAGCCCCGAGAGGATCGTGGTGTCTCTCGTTGTCGCGTTTTCCGACCGAAGGAATTCGTTGTAGAAGCAATTTCCTCGCAACGATATTTCTCCTAATAATTAAACTATCACCCTTAATTCTCGTCTCTACTAATTTAGAGATATTATTTTCGATAGTTCCATATCTGACGTATCTGTGGCTAATGTAAACTCTAACATTTCACTATTCCTATCGCTAATGACAATAGATAGAAATAGAATCGAACGGAGATGATGTCAGCGGACGCAACAAGCAGCCAGTCGATTCGGTTCACTGGAAGCGTCTCGACGCGACGCGTCGTCGGTGAACGTTCATTCCTGATCGCATCTGCAATTGTCATCGGAGAACCTTTCGAACAGAATGCGATTCGCGTAAGCCCGGTAAAGTGTGTCACCTACCGGTACACGCTGTTCGAGCATTACCGAGGCTGACGTTACGCTCGCTTGCTGCCACGTGACAAGTTCATCGATTTTTTTTTTATCATTAACCCTTTCGTTATTAAAAGCGACCGTTAGAATAGCCTCTAAAGACGATAATAGAATTTACCGTTAATATCTGACGCGAAATATGAATGATTATCTTAAAGCCGGTACGTCGACTTCGTTTCCATGAGCCTGGCTGTCTCGCTACGATCGCTTTCACCGCGTCGATGACGTAACGCGAGCGATGAACAGGAAAAGCGACGTTTACCTAGCGAAAATGAACAGTCCCGGTGGAAGAAGAAAGAAGGCATCGGCGAGTGTCTGGAAGCCGGCCAACTAGAGCGGAAACGGTGAACGCGACGCAAGGCTGACGGGGACGATCGTGGCCACCGTGTGCTCCTCACCATAGGCCTTTCGATTCTACAGGGGAAAAGCACGAGGAAAAATGCTGCACCGGATGCATCCTACCCTCTCGGTGTTCCCTAAGACTTTCGCGTCTCATGGAAACCAGCTGAAGGCCGAACCGGTTCCCCGTTTCACGAAACTAACACCCGACAGATGTTCGGGAAAGAAGAACCCGGCTTCTTTCTACCTGCTCGCCGGCTCCCAATTTTAAATTGCGAGATCAGCTCCAGCTTCTTTGAAGCTCGGAGGCCGGTGCATCCTCTTCTGTACTGGGTGCTTCAAAATACGTGTCTTAATGGTAAAATCATTTCTATTTATAGATAGTTTCGTGTAAATGAAACAATCAGAGGGGTAATTACAAAAATTACAGTAATTACGCTTTCGACGATTTTCAAGTTAATCGAACGTAATTGTTTAATTATACTTTTTATCAATTTTATATATCAGGACGGACGAAAGCTAGACACACAACACACTTTCAATAGTATCTTTTTTCTAAGCAATGCTATTAATAAAAAAATAATTTATGCCATTTTTTTATGTAGATTGACCGGTACTTCCTTTCGTGGTACGTTGCGTGTATAATTATGCCCGGTTCGCAAGCGGAGGGGAAATATAATGACAGCCAAAATGAATTCCAGACTGATGACAATATCGACCCAGTGTGGCGCCAGTCTGTCTAACCAGGAAGCAACGAACCACGTTGTTATAATCTATGTATTATTTCCATTTCTTTTCAACCATTCTAGATTATGTTTATCAATTTGGTTGGTATCGTTGCTAACGGGAAATTCCTTGTTACACAATCTATTACGCGAAATATCGCAATCGCACCGTAACGAAACGTAATTGTACATTTTTTAGAAAAAATTTATGATTAAAACGCAACGTCTGATCATTTATTAACTTCCTCTCTAATGAAATTCTTTTCGTGTCTGCTAATAAACGAACAACCGTTTTCAAAATGACTAATGGTTATTATGGAATTATCATTTATTCCTTCCGCGTTTCAACTTTCGATAAAATTCAAGTTGAATGATATCATTTTCAGATTCTTTTTATAAACGATCGAGAAATACGGGTAACTCGAAGTTCGGAGCAATTGATTAGCCAATCGTCCGGGGTATTTCGTGTTGTGATTTCAGTATCCAGGCAACAGGTAACCGCATTGCTGTACAATCGGCCAGTAACGATGATCGACTTTGCGTTGGGACGATGTTGAAACCAGTGAAACTTGTAAGTGAATACAGCCCCGCTCGAGAGTTTAACAAGGCATTAACTTTCGAAGGTAATAATAAACAGTAGTGAGTAATGAACGTTATTGTGCAAGTATTTCGAACGATTAACCAATCCGGCTGGATTTCTACCGTCTATGAAAAATGAAACCCATTTTTTCAACATTCCAGGACATTTGAAAATTGCAATGTTTTTTCTCCTCTTTAACACTAGATTGCCGGATAAATAGATGCATCAAAATAGGTATAGCACATATGGATTTTTGGAACTAAGCGGGGAATTAAAAAAAAAAATTATTTAAGTTAATAAAATCGTAAATGAGTCAAATTAACTCGCTCCGGCAATCTAGTGTTAAACCTACGGAAAAGTGACCTTTATTTAAAATTAAATATCTAAAGATTAACACTGAAATACAATTTTCAAAGAATGAAAAATAAATCAATTATTCGATTATCAAACTAACGCGAGTTACGATTCCTCAACGAAAAAAAGATTGAGAGCAGCTACCGTGAGAAATTGAAAGCTTGCACAAAAAGCTAGCCACCTCGACAGCTCTCTTCTTTGAAAAATAATTGCTTTCGAGGCTCCCCTTTCAGTCAGCGAAGCTACAAAGGCGTGCAGCTGCTGCTTCAAGTCAGCTGACGAGAAAAGTAACCACCTTGCTGGTAAACACCACCATTAAAACACGACACACCGTGTATATTAAACTATTCCACGTCTGTTTCATCGCTGGCTGTACGAGAATCACACCGACGACTTTGTATAATCCAATCAATCTATTAATTAACATCGTACAGATTAATAATAATTTTAAAAAAATGGAAAATTTTTATAATGATTCATCTTGTTATGGTAAAGCTGCTTATTATCGTTCTGTATTTCTGATTTCCAAAAAGAAAGAATAAAATATTTTTGAAAATAAGCGATTAAATTATTCCTCGTTTGTTTGTTTCAACTCGAAAATAGCTCTAAAAGAAATAGACCTGAAAGGTACAGCTAAACGTGAACTGTTTCTTAAAACCGTCATGGAAACGAGAAGCTGTGCAGGAGCTCGTAAGAGGATCGCTCGAACCGACATCTGCAATTTTCATGCCATTTCCAAAAATAAAACCCCCGTCTACCAAGAGAAAAACGAACCGAGACGTGGATTTCAAACTGTACACTCGGCTGTTCCGCGCGCAATGATCGTCTTCCCCGTATTACCGCAATCATCGTCAAAGATAAACCGGTTTCACGGAAACACAATTATTCTTTGCAAAAAATAAATCTGCAACGTATCGGTCGTTACACGTACATTTTCTTTCAACTATATCACGTTCAAAATGCAATGTTTTATTTAATCTGTCGCGCGAGCTAACCTAACCTAACTTTTTGTTTATTTACCGTGTACGCGTCGTCGCGGCGAGGAAAATACGAACAGGTGAATCATTGATTACAGACGAATGATAAACAACTAATAATATCAGTAATTGTTAATATCGTTGAAATTATTTTTAAAACCTAGGAAGTTACCACGTGATCGCCTAGGGACATTCGGAAATATTCGCTTCGTTCGAAAATTCCGTTTGAACGAATCGCGAAACCGACGAATATCGATACCAAATGGAATATCGATTATTACCGAGAACAATACAACACTGGATGTCCGCTTTATGACACATTATCCTATTCACATCGTTGCAGGATGCACCGACGCGTTTACAAAGTCACTTTTCCGTTCCCATGATTCCCTGGTCGATCGAAGAGCGGTAAAAAAAAAAACTGCGAAAATCTTACCTGATATATTGGATGTATCCGTGTCTGGCGTCTTCGAGCAGGAACCCTGGGTTCCGCATCTCGACGCCTTCGAAAACCATCAAGTCAACACATGCCACAGAGCAACGATCGTAAAGTTCTTCCACGAGTCATGAGACTCGATCATTCGTCGAATTTTAAACACCGCAGCACCACTCGCCCTCGCCGCTCACAACAACATCTTTACACCATTTTCGAAAAATTCCTCGCCGTCACTCGCGAATACGTCACTGTTTCGCAGAGAGACGGTCGGTAAGGAAGGGTTAAAATTGCGATACACTCGACGATTCGGAACAAGGGAACGTGATTTCGAACGGGAGATAGCACGCAACGTGTTCCGCGAACGGAAGGAACGAGACGGAATAGATGTTTACGGTTCGACGTACGCGAGGCAACTGAAGTGCGAAGCGAATCGTGGAACGGTCGGAGCCCGCTTCTCCCCCCCACTTCACTACCCAACCGCGCCCGACAAACCGTGGCGACCCTAACCTAACCTACCAGACGAAAATGCGAGTCGGTCGATCGAGGAAAGCGGGGAAAGATGGAAAAACGAAGAGAAGGGAAAGAGATGTATTCCATGGCACCATAACACATTTCCGCCCTCTATTTACCGCTCTTCGCTGTACGTACATATATACAATTTGCCTTTCGCGCATGCGCGTCCCTACTACCTTTGTCCCTTATCATTCGCTCGTTTGTTTCTTATCGTGATTCGGGATGAATCGGGAAAACGAGGGGTCGTGGATAAGCTTACGAAATGTAGATAAGAAAGTACGCTCGAGGGGAAAATACGATTCGCCTGGACTTGTTTATTGCGATACGTGACACGAAAGACTAGATCTTCTTTTGATATGTTTTGGGGGTTGTTTTACAAAGTACACTTTAACTTGTTTTTCATCATCTGATTGAATCTTGATAATTTTGATAATTAACCTGACTTTAACAGCAATTAAATTTACACTAGAAATTTTTCTTTTTCAACGAACTATTACTAAAAAATTCAAGATCAAACTAAAAGTATACAGGGCATTGATCCGCCCGTACAAATACAAAGGAAGACCTTGAGGATTTTCTACCATGCGTTTCACCCTCAAGAATCAGCTGCCGAGATTTCAGATACACACCGAGCATTTCTGTGTTCATAAAAGCGTGCATTTGCGAAGGCGTAAACCAACTATTTTACATTTTTTTCTTTTTTTCCCCCTATTCGGCAGACGGTCACCGGTCAGAAATGGTTTAACAGCCGTTAAACGTAGACAAAGAAGAGCTCGTCTGATCGCTAACTCGATCACTAATCCACTCAGCCGCGCAACATCGTCTGCCGTGTTTCCCTCTTTTCTATCCCCCATGTTCAACCCTTTGCTCTTTCCACGCAACAAGCGACACAATCGATGATCGTTTGCTCGACGATCGACGATGCACTTTAATCGCTGTCACGAAATTATCGCCGGAGTTTCGATAATTTACGAAGAAAAAAAACCAATGACGTACAACTGATTTAAAAATGACCAAATCTCTAAGAGATAAGGAATATATTGCGAATGGTGCAAAAACCGAAGATCTTTCCTGCAATAACTCGTTGATGAATCATTATTCGAAGCGAAGAGACCACAACCTTCCAGCCAGGTGTTCCTTACGATGTTATACCCAGCAGATTCTACAGATTGTCGTGCAATGGATACCGAAATCCTTGGAAAGCGGTGTCAATTGTCCAGGAATCCGGTGTTGACTACTCGGATTTCGTCAACAACCGATACACTGGGTCTCATCGATTTATTTTTTATTTCTCTCGAATTTGACGCGGTCAATTTATAAACTAATTATTATAAATTATCGAGAGTGTATTACACAAGCAGCGCATCGGAAGAGACAGGAAACGGTGCTCGCGACCTTTCGAACCGGTCAGCGAGAAAAATTCGCGTCCGCGATAGAAACATAAATCGCGAGTGTTTTGTGCGTCTCGTTACCGAGCCCATTGACAAGTGGGCGATAAACAGAGAGCACAGAGAAGAATCTAGCGGCAGCTGCGGCTGCAACCAGTCGAAGGTGAATGAACTCTAAAGAGAGCTACAAACGAAAAAAAAAAAAAATCAATGAATGCGCAGCCACGTACTTAGTTATCGACAGTGGCAGTGGAAAATCCGGAACCTTGATATCGGGTAACCTTTAACCTCTAGCAATAGGAACAGATCGTCAAAAGTAACGTATCAATGGTATTCGATAGAAAAAAAAAAAAAAAAATGATTTACAAGAATTATTAAATCACGCATCATGAGACTCGTTAACTGTCGCTTTCGTCTGCGACCAGGTTTGAGAAGCGTAACGGTAGTACAACACACGCATCTTCGGTTCGCTTCGTGCAAGAAGGAAGAAAAAAAGGGAGGAGAAATTGCAGAAAGTGCGACGGGAATCGCAGCAACGATTACGTAAATGCCTCGAACACAATAAGACGCGCAAGGTGTTATTCCGTCGGGCATGTTTGCGTTTAATCAGCTTCACGGCAAGTTCGCATGAATCCGCTTTTAGCGATCGCGTTTTCCGCGAGCACAGACCATTACCTCCTGTTCCTGGCAACCGAGCCATTTACGGGTGCAACGATTAACGCCGAGGAATCCCGGCTACCTGATTCCGTCTGGGGTTTGCCAGAATGCCTCGAAAGCTTTTTGCGCGAATTCCTTGTTCCAACGATTCGAATAAAGGGTATTTTATAATTAAATCTAAATTTTATTTATCACCGGCATAATAAATGATTTTTATCTCTGGAAAGATTGAAATACGCATAACGAACCCCTAGACGTTTAATTCCATACTGTCGTTAACGATGCTCGCTGCTGGTTTATATGCAATTCGTACGTGAGCGGTTCTGGGAAACCGCGCATGCGCGGCGAACTAAACGAAACTCGCGCCAAATACGAACACTGCTGAAAAAACAATATGAAAAGAAGGGACGAATACTAGCTAAATAGTGTTGACTAATAAATGAATGTTAATAAGGGAATGTTAAGATGGCTAAAAAATAAATTTAATCGCCAGTCGAGCTGACTAGTTGCATCGGAATGATGCGCTATGCTAACGACTTCTCATACGTGCTACGGTTAATAACAGCTCGCTATACTTTTTTATTCCTCCTAGCCGGCTAATGAAATATTAATTACAACGTGCACTATTGTTCTACGTATTAATTATCTGCATACAACGACACCGAAAGCAATCCATATACCCTTAGGTAAAATAGCAAGAGAAAAAATGAGTAGAATAAGTAAACTGGTGATGTTATCGTATCCGACTGGTTACGAAACCGTCCAAAAACGGTTAACTGTCTATCGTGGAACATGTTCCAACACGTAACAGCAGCTGCGAATTTAATATTCTCTTTGATCGAACATCAAAGAACGTAAGAACGATGGAACGTTTCGAGTTTATGCTGTTTACCCGTGCAAAATGGCATCGGTATTGTCCGAGCAGCATCGTTAACGAAGGAAAAGACATGCAACGTCCGGTCATTATTCTACGCGTAGTCGCGGGCTCTTTGTTAGTGAAATTTACGAACGACCGAGAATTCCGTTCAAGGTGGACTACCTTGGATCGGCTTCGTACTTCCAGACACCGATCGTCAGAATTCTTCACCAGTCCCTAGCCAGTATTTTCTACCGTTTCACCACGATCGAACGTTAATAAAAAGAAAATAAAAAAAGTGAAAACTGTTGAATACTTAAACGTGATCTGTCCGCGTACCACGACAGCCTACCAATGTTTCAAAGATCCTTCTTATACAAGATTTCCCCTGTCACGTTGGAATTGAAGATTGCTGTTATTATATTGTGGACAGCCGAGATGATTGCTTCTAAAGAGGGTGTCGTTAAATGAACCGTCTTCGAGAAACAAAACAACGCTCGGTTATTCTATTATCTTTTCGCGGTCAAAATTTACATAGCTATCATTTTCGTAACGACATGATTGATACGTTGATTTTTCTCTTCAGATCGTTCTGATCAAATCGTTCCAACGATGGATCACGACGGTTTTATGCACCATACCGCTTTTCCCGTAAACGAAGCTTGCCATTTTGGGAACGAGAAACACAGAAAGGTGATTCTACGGAGCTTAAAGCCACGGGTTACCGTAATGGATGCTAATAAGTTTGCGGTCGGCTATTGAATCGACGGCAGGTCATACGGAACGTGAAAGTGCACCGCAATCTTTGTTGTCATGGTATCGGCGAGCGTTCATGCTCGATTCAGGTGAAATTTTATTTCTTTCCACGGAATACAGGACACTTTTGTCCGCTCTCATAAGCAATATCATAAGATTTCGATCGAGTGATCATTATTTATTTATCTTCGAACCAGAAACAAAATTGTTCTTTCTTCGTATAAAAATCAACGAGCCATTAAAGCATTAAAAATTAGTGATTACTAATTAGCAATGATTTTTACGCCACGTTAGATAGCAGTTAGTAGTACAAGATGTTGGAAATTGAAAAAAAAAAAGAACAATTGGGAAATTGAATAAATAATTCAAGGGTGAATCACGATTCACGGTCGTATTTCTCCGGTTAAAACTTTCTATTCTGAATTCCATCGACGTTGCATTCTAATTACCGCAAAAAGATGAGTGGAAACAACCAGGTACAAGAACGAACGCGTCTCGCGATAATAAACAGCGCATAAATAATCAACGTTTTGTTCGTATGCAAGCGATCAAATGGAATTACACTAAAGACAACTTCAATTACAAGTAAAATACTGGCGGCAGGATGATCATTCGTTATCCCACCTTCGTAAACCTGTCTCCTTTCAACGCGAAAATCTTTCTTTGATCTAAACCGATTGGCCACCCCGTTGACCTTGGAATCTTTGAAACGCCTTCCACTTCCGGAACCGAAATAATGCTCTATTCAACGGAATTTCATCTTCCCTAATGCGATTTCTTTTCACCTTCTACCGTTTCACAGCCACGTCTAGCTGACGAGCAGATTTAAATGAGCTGATACGAACGTACGGAACACTTGTGCCAATTAAATAGGACGAACGATGAATAAATTTATCTGCACAACGTACGAATCAGTCCTCGTAAAACTGGCACGGTTTCTATGAAAACGTTTTTGACATGCGCATGCATAATAAACGAGTCCCCCAAGATGATCTCCTTTGTCTTATCGTTGAAAGTTCTGAGCTGCTTACTATCACGTAGGAAATATGCTAACGACATGGATAATTCATGACGGAATTTACATCTAAAACGAAATTATTATTCTAAAGAATTAAGATGAAAAAATTGTAGTTCCTTTTCAAAACGCGCCACGCGTTTTACCAGCCTCGAGTTAATTATTTTCTCTAATATACAAACACGAGTCTCGGAATTAACGCGGCGACGATTTTCCGCGAACGGATTAACGGAAGTGTGAAAAGTGTAGGTTCGTTGATTTCCGCTGTTTTTCCCCGACTCGAATCGAGACTTTTACGATTACGTCGCAACGATTCGCGTAGATTACGCAAACGGCTATGTAGAAAGTCGAACGATTAAGGTAAGAAAAAGAGACGACACTGGCTTCCTGTAAATTAGCGAATGTTTACGTCTCAGGAGACTCGAGGAAGTTCGCACGGGACTTTCCTCGCGCCGTGAAGCTGCTTTAATTGAATTATTGCCGGCAGAAGGAAGCAGGGACGATGCCTATTCCCAGAAAGGAACTCGTCTGCTTGATTAAGTAACAGTTTCTCCACTCGAAAATTATTTCCCGGCAACGGGGGACGTTGACTTTCGATCGACGCATCGAGCATTGTCAACATTTTCTTAAGGTTATCGAAAGGATTGCGCTCACCTTTTACAGCTCCTTATCGCTTCTTCGTCGTCCGTTGGTACAGCAGCACCCGAATCCTGGAAAACAATGCCAATTAGTAAATCGATAGGATAATAAATACGACATTTATCTTTCACGCTGTCCAGTTACGTAAGTAATAATCATCGTAAAATAAGAATTAATTATGAAACACGATTTGTTTTATCAACAAAGCGGTTAGTCAGCTGGCTGAATGAAGCTACACGTGCACATACACGTGTCCGATGAACACTCGAGTGTGCGTGCTGGAAAAAGGCAGAAACACCGTCAGCCAAGCACCTGTTAAGCCTGCCTTTGTTAAACGATTTTACGCGTTGCGGTTCCAAGCGTCAACCACTTGCTTTTCGCGGCTCATTCCGCGATCATCGAGCAACAATTATTAACAAGGAGATATTTAAAATTTTAATTCTCTGATTTCCTTAAATATTAAATTAGTAAACCGATTTTTGGCAGCTGTGTCAGGGAACGTTGAACTACGCCATCGCGAGTTCGAATCCCGTCAGGGGCTAGTTCATTTTTTATTTTCATTAGACGCGAATCAGTGACAAATTTCACGCATCGAAACATTTTAAATATAAAATGCTAAATAAAAAGGCTGATAAGCCTCGATCTGATTCTCTCCTTCGCTATAGATCATCAGTTTTCAATGGGGTTCGCGCATGCCGATGAGTGGCAAATTTGACGACGCTCTTCGCCCCTTGGCTGCATCATGCATAAAGATGCAATTTCCTGGATGCAAGAATTTTTCAGCGTGGGTCCGAACGGGGCCCCCCTACTCGGGAGGGTTAATAATTTGTAAAAAAATTGCTTAAACAGCGAGGATGCCGTAACGTGGTGCATAGCAGGCATAAAACGAGCCCTTAAAATCAATAGCCCCGTATCCCCCGTTGAATGCAGCCCCTCTGAACGCGTTAGAAAAATGCAACTACCCTTTCGGCCGGTGAGTGCACTTGGTAGGCCGCGGAAGCATTCAGCGCATGCAAAGTACACGGTAGGAAGCTCGGGCCCGAACCCTCTTTCAGCTCCCTCGTTCGAGGGGCTACCAGAGTTACGTCATCCCCGTAGCCTGTGCTGCTATCGCATTTTCCTTCGTATCGCGTCACGCAGATCTTTTCAGAAGCCGGAATTAGAATTTCAGAAAGAGAGCCGGCGGTCATGAAATTGTCCTATTGGCACCCGAGTGCCCGAGTGCCTTATCGCCGGCACCCAAACGATTCCTTCAACTTTCTGCCCAATGTATCCAGCTTAAGTATGCATAAGTATTGATTACGAAAGACAATGGGCTTCGCAGAAGAGGAATCGTAAATCAAGATTTAAGTATGCTAGCCGAAAGGGGCCCGAGCGGAAAGGGAAACCCTTCGTCGACGTTGAATTGCAAATAATGCAAAAACGATGGGGCCAGATCGACGTAAGGGAGAGTAACCCTTTTCCGACATTATCTTATGCAAATACTAATCCATTCTAGACGCCCCCGGTTATCGGCTTGTCCGCTTCCGTTCAACAACTGTTTCCACCGGTAATCACAATACTGTGACTGTTTAAATACCAGTACAATCATGCATTTTTATTTCAAATATTGCGTCTACGTAACGTTCATTGATCGAACATCGAAAGTCCTGTTAATTGCGAAAACAGTTGCGCAAAAAATACAGCTTTAACGGCGAATGAGTTTAGCATCGCGAGACGACCATTTCTGTAAACGTTTTATCGAACGTGGCCGGTATTCTCGAATTTCCCGAGGGAATTCATCGTGCGGGGATATGAAATAGCAACCGCTATTAATGCCACGGCGCAATTTTCCATTCCCTTCTGTACGGTTCGGCCTTAAAATAGAAGCTTTAGTCGGTGGAAATGAAAAGAAGACCACGGGGCAGGAGGCGCAAAACCGCGGCCACGGTGACTTTTTAAACCGCGACTTTCAAGGCGAATCGTACTCGCGACGATCCACGCCACGTGCTCTTAACCCGTTCGAGGCCAAGGGTCTCGTTATACCAACAGACATGGAATTTTTTTTTTTTTTTTTCTTTAATTGCATCATGTTTCTCTCGTTATTACCACACGTACGCTACTCATTGTTCGCTTTAATTTCAAACCAAGTACAAATTATTCTCTAAAAAAAAATGTATAAGAAAAGTATCAATTTTAATGTTTACCTACGCACTTTTTTTCCTATCATTTCACCTTCGCGCCATTTTATCTCTTTGATGGCCTTTTCAGTATTAACTGATAATATCATTCTCGTTATCAGACGTAGCCGCTGCCTCGTCGCTTGCATAAAACGCACCGTGTGCGTCATTACGTTTACAAATATTCAATATTAAACGTTACATCGTATAAAAGATATGCCTATATCTCGCATATTCTGAAATTTTTCTGTACATTAAACGTTTGGAAGTGAATATGACTTTCATTTCGGATAATTATCCTTCAACCCTAATTCTCTTGATTCTAATTCCACGAGGTAACTTCGAAAGGTACAAAGGCGAAAAAAAAAGAAGGAATTTTTATTTCACGAATCGTATCGATCGTGGAGATCTCGCGTCTGTAAGTATAAAAGGCCAGAAGGGGAGAAGAAAAACCGATAATTTCCAAGGTTGACGCTCGTTTCAGTTGATCAAGTTTGTAAGCAAAGAAGGCTTGGCGCGTTGCTTCTTTGCCATGTGGAGAATGCTAGGGCGCGGATCAACTCCATATCTGGATAAACTGGCTTTGACGCGCAAGAAACACCACTCGCAATATCTCCTTTTATCACAGGAATAAAGTATCATTACGTGCTAGGGTGTTTTCTGACTCGTGTGAAAATATTGATCGACCGTAACTTGTTCGCTTCATTGTTAAAGATATTTTTATTACAGATTTCCATTGATACCTATTTTCGTTCGATCTTCATCCCCCCACCCTAGGCAATGATTATCACGAACAAATAAATTTGGGATTGATATTTTAAGTAAAATCTATTCGACCGATCGGAGAAAACACACTAGTCACGGCGCTCGTTCAACTACAGATGATACGCTGAGAACCACGTGTTCCTTTCGCTCTCTTTTTCAACTCTCCTGTGTTTCGTCGAAGAGCGCGAACCGACGCGACGCAACGACTGTGGTTAACAACATCGCGACGTCACCGAGTCCAATGCACGCAACGTGTGCGCAAACAATATCGGCATATGTGTACCACCGCTACCACGCTCTTCGGCGTCGGTAATTTTGCGAGAAAGAACGCGAAAAATTCCTTTCAACTCCTTCCACTTCACAGTTACTCCGAACGCCTATTACCCTGATTATGATTTATTTTCTATTTCATATTTTTATCAATGATTCATCCTACGCAACCGCGTACAGTGAAAGATACAATGATAACAATCATAGTAACCACTCATGTGTATAATAAATCATCTTATACAATAAATTACTTGAATTATCTTTCGCAGAAAGATAAACAGTGATACAAAAAATGCCTCCAAATGGATTAGATAAAGAATCAACGATTAATGCGTAACCGCGAACTCGTGCACCTTACGAGTTACATATGCACGTCCTGCCATCGCGACAGAGAAACGTCAACACGACTCTTTGTTTACTACGGTCACGGAAAATTCGCGGTCACGAACTTTCTTCATTCACTGTCACACGGTACAGGGAATTTTGAATTTTCACGATTCTCTTTCTCGATTCCGCTGTCAATACACGAAATACGAAACGAGTACGCGAACAATGTCCAGCTGTTTACGATGCGTTTCGAGTATATCGCTTGTTACGGTGACAAGAATGAATCTTAAAAGAACGCGTTACCGAGCAAAATTGACAGTAGGTATCGACAAAGCGACACAAAGCAAGAAAACTCACCGAACTCTGCGGGGAATTGGACACACTTGGAGACCGCTGTACGGTGACCAATGCCATGATAAGGATCTCCCACGTTGTTAAAATGTTGAAGGTAACACTCACTGTCACTATGCACACACGTAAAAACAATCGGATCGTTTGAACCACGAAAAAACGATCATTTTTCACGCACTTCTAACGGCATCACGCTCGCCGCCGCCATGTTCGATACAGTCTAACGTAGCGGGTAGTCTGCGCATGCGCATCACCACGGCGTGCGCATCCCGCGATTCTGCTTATCGTACAAATGACGTCATTGCTACAATTTTTTCCCGCGTTAATTTTGCAATTTACCGAAAGATTATTTTACAAAATTACTACAAATTTTCAATAATACTTTGTTATAATTACCAGATAGTATATACTTATTACAGACAATTTTGTACATTTAATTTATAACACCTTATTACGTTCTTTTGAAATATTTCTTTTATTGATGCATAATGCACTTTGTTATCATAGTTTGATTCAAAATTATTTTGTATCATACGGTTAGGAGACCTTTAAACTGCAGCCTTCTTCAAACACGAACTGTTATGCAATTATAAATGATGTACATATGTATATGT
The DNA here is from genome assembly GCF_907164935.1 of Osmia bicornis bicornis. Lineage (NCBI taxonomy): Eukaryota > Metazoa > Arthropoda > Insecta > Hymenoptera > Megachilidae > Osmia > Osmia bicornis. The sequence goes on along the minus strand of NC_060216.1, from coordinate 15,036,062 downwards.
ACAATAATGAACATTAATATACTGAACAAAAAAAATTGCAACAAACGATTTAAGAAATATTTAAAATTTATCGATATTTCAAAGGAAGTTGGATGTCAGCGATTCGATTACGAATCGAGAGCATCGAGAGTTTGGAATCGTTTTGCATAAATTCGCAACACTTCCGGCTTGTAGAAATACTAAAATAATAAGGGTTTTCCTAATTTTCCTAAGGTTGCGTAAAATATCATTTACAAAGCGTGCATGATATTTTTTGAAATAAAGATCAGTGTTATATTCACGTGGACTAAAAATGTCGAAAATTTTTACTCCAACTAATCAAATAAGGTTAACTAATGTTGCCGTAGTTCGTATGAAAAAAACAGGAAAACGATTTGAGATTGCTTGTTATAGGAACAAGGTTATTTCATGGAGGAATAAATTGTAAGTCTTTGACAGTCTATCAAAAGAATTGATACGATCTTCGCACATAACCTACAAAGTTTATTTTCCTATTTTTCACATATATCCTGCCCTTTTCACGTAGAGCATGTAATAATAGTGACAACTATATTACATTTCAGAGAAAAAGATATTGATGAAGTTTTACAGACCCACACAGTATTTATAAATGTTTCAAAAGGTCAGGTAGCAAAGAAAGAAGATCTTATAAAGGCTTTTGGTACAGATAACCAGACAGAAATTTGTAAAGAAATTCTTACAAAGGGAGAACTTCAAGTTTCTGACAAAGAAAGGCATTCAGCTTTAGATTCCATGTTTAAAGATATTGCAACAACTGTTGCCGACAAATGCGTTAATCCAGAAACTAAACGTCCATATCCAGTAACTATGATAGAGAAAGCTATGAAAGATGTGCATTATTCTGTAAAACCAAATCGAAGCGCAAAACAACAAGCTCTAGATGTGATTCCACAATTAAAAGCTGTAATGCCTCTAGAGAGAGCTCAAATGAGGCTGAGGGTTTTGGTTTCAGGCAAGGAGGCCAGAAAGTTAAGACAAAAAATAACACATTTGATAACAAAAGTAGAAACAGAAGAATGGGATAATGGAACTTTAGACTTAGTTTGTTTAATCGATCCTGGTCATTACAGAGAAATAAATGAACTGGTTAGTTCCGAAACTAAAGGTTCCGGATTATTGGAATTACTTAACTTAAAAGAAATTGTCGAAGGGGACGAAATTTTAGAATGAATAATGAATGTTCCTCCCGTTCATAATTTGTTGATCCCTCGGTACAATTAAATGCAGCATTAACTTTTATAAGTTTTATTGCTATACATTTATTTACATAATAATTTTTCATTCATGAATATTTTTCTATCATACATAGGCATAAATGCAGTACAAAATGTTAAATTTCTATTCAATAAATTATTATCCTGTGCATAAACAGCATAACTGTAAATCATTTATAAAACATCTTTAGATGTGTCATTAATAAATCAGCGAATGTAGAAATTATGTATAATTATTTACCGAAAATAATCATACATTCTCTTAAACGCAACAATACCTTAGAGGGCAAGATGTATTTCTACTGTATATTAAGATGATATCTTACTTTATTTAGAAACTTTCAACTACTTAATATGTCGTGTAATTACTATGTACACTTTTAATACAAATAATACAGCACAATCAGTAATTGATACATAACATGATTAAAAAATATTTACAACATATTTATGTTTTCAAAGTATGATAATACACGTTAACATTATCGCAGAATATTTCTGAGTATAATATTTGGTTGTTTGCACATATTATCATCTCTAAGAAGAAGATACTCAAAGATGACATGCTATGGATTCGTCCGATACAGCTTACGATTTAGTTCTTTTTATCGTTTTCAACTTCTACTCTTGGAATATATATGTTTTCTACACGTTGATCGCACTTAGCTGCAATACGTGATGTCGTTAATAGAAAATTTTGTAACTTATTTAAATATATTTGTGCTTCTTTATTTAATAAACCATCTTGAACCAAAGATGCAACATTTCTCTCTACACGTTTACATATCGCTTTAGCCGAGTGCAATGTAGAACAAGCTTTACCACCACCCTAATATAAATGTATGGAATCAAATAGAGGCAAATCATTTAATACAAAGAAAAATGTAGATATAATTAGTATTTACCGGAATAATATAAGTTTCTTGAGGAGGCAGTTGAGTAGCATACTCTGCTATCCATTCTTCCAAATCAATAATGTGTTTGCTTTCAAATGATTTATTTTTCCCAGGTATCGGCTTTGATATAGCATGACTCAAATCAAACAAGATCATTTGTACCCTTTTTAACTTATCAACATAAGGATGTTCAACTTGACTATCAGTTGCAAATTCCCTAGCCAATCCTAATTGTGCTAATAACTCTTCAGTAGAAACAAGAGCATTAAATGCAGCATCATTTTGTAAATTCAAATCAACATTTGTGCTTGATATTCGTAGATCATCATCTTTAATGGAAACATCTTCCTTTTTTGTTACCTTTGATGCTGAACTACTACTGGTGCTGTAAAATACAGTAAAGTATGTAGTAAATGAATGATCTACTAAAAAAGAATAAATGCCGGTAAATTAACGTTTATGACATATTAGTATAACTCAAAATATTATTATCACTCGTTTCATTTTGACCTGTTTATAAAATAATACGTAAATCTAAGAGAAAGTATATTATACAATGGATTGTTTGCATTCGGTTATTAATCCTAGTTTATAGATATTACTAGAAATATAAAATAACGTTTAGGTTATATGTTCTCGTCATATACCTATTTCTAAAAGACGCCTGTAATCCGACTTTATACACCAAAAGCGGCTTTTTCCATACACTTCTAACTACTTCCATATTTATGAAAATGAAATTTAAACGTAATACTGTGAATATACTCCTTTTAAACGGACAATTTCAGACGAAGAAAATTGTAACGATACAATCGCTACCTTGCTTTATGATCATGCTGTCGTCTAAAACCTGCGCATCACGAACTGTATTATTTAATTAAAATGTTTTCACAGAAATATCTTACAAATCGTTTATATATTTATGAACAAATAAATACGATTTAGATTTTCAAATTACTTTGAATTTTCAAGAAAATAAGTATATTGTTCTGTAAGCAACATCTGATCAACACAGCATCGCCATTTCATTAGCGGATATTTCACTTACTGATGTAATCTAATTTTTCGAAACGTCATTTACATATGTTTTAATAAATTTTTATCATTTCTGACGTAATTAAAAGTTACGCCAAGATTTTCATTTAAGATTCAAATGACGGACTAAACGTAATCTGAAGAATGATAAATATGTATATGCTAATTACATTTCTTATCATTTTTTTAAAACTTTCCTACTAGAAAATCGGATAAAAAACATAAATCAAATAAACTGCCTAATATGTATTCTTTAATACATTCCATATATTTACAATGTGTTTTACTTATAATCAATAATTTACTTTCAATTTTACATTATATTACACGATAGAGGAAGCAGTACTTATATGTACCTTCCAGATCAGTATCTTTATTATTATTTTTTTAAAGGAAATTCCTATGGGAATATTTTGATATATTGAAAATAATTAAACATTGCATACAATTTTGTTTATCTAGTACATGTAACAGACATTTAAACAACAGCTATTCATATGGCATTTAATTTCATGATATTGCACACAATATCACAATATTGTTATTATAACTATATTACACGTTATTCATTTTGCAGTTAATATTTATTAAATGCAATTATTATCATAGAATGTCTATATTCAGTTTATAACATTTGTATAAACAACTCATACAAATAAATAAGCGTTTACGTTTTCGGTCTGAAAATCATATTGATAATACAGTACAGTAATATCAAAATGATGAAATAAGTTAATATCCTGTTAATTTAAACATACACATATATACATTTTAAATCTTCTCTGGAGAAGCTTACCATGCTTAGTACTGTACACTAATATTTTTATAGAACTGTTTGATATGTACTTTTACTACTTATAATAATTATACATTCAGTCACCCGCGTTAATTTTCTCTTGTAGTATTTGATAGAAACATGCCTAGGAGAAACATATTTATCAAAATCATTATTTTAAAATCGAGTTTAGTACATAAATATAATGTCTAACCTTGAGAGTAGTAAACATAATTCCTAGTTCTCCATTCTGTAAATATGGTTCCATGAAGTCTTCTATAAAATGTATTTCACTACCTAATTGTAGTACACTAGCACGTACAACAACGAAACAAAAAACTGGAAACAATTCGTCCATCGTCCATAAATACGAAAGACCCAATTGTTTTTGAACTGTCTATAACGTACGATAAAGTAATTAAAAGATAAAAAAATATTTGTAATAAATTACTAACTTACTTGTGTCATTTGTTCAAACGTGTTTCTAACGACTAACAATTTTTCTAACGGGGAAAATGTAGTTTTCAACTGTTGCAAAGTTTCAATCGCTTCACTGAAGTACGGCTCGCTTTGATATGGTAATCCATTTTCATTTAAATTTAGTACATTCGCATTCTTCCAAAATTTCCTGAAACCCCATCGCATCAGACAATTATAAATAAAACTAATAATTTCTGTATATTATTATTAACGACTGGTTACTGACTGGTCAATATCTAGAAAAGCCATCAGTGTTATGTCCGGTTGTTTATTCCATTTCATTAATCTTTCCAAATAGGCATCGTCTTCCTTTTTATTGTGTAAAGCATATAGCACGAAAAGGGCTGAATGTACTCGAGGTAACAGTATCGGATAAAGTATTGCAGCAGCGCTTATAACTTGGCTAAGATAAATAAATTAAATGTAAATATTACAGGATGGTAACTATAACGGTTCATTAAAATCTAAGACGTACCCTTCTTCACTATTTTCTATCTCCAACACGTATTCTTTTCCACCCCGTGGTAGTGCCGGAAACAATAAAATAACTATTTCATATATTCTTGAGGTAATACTGTGAAGTTCGGATACAGCATGACTAAGTAACAAGGGATGAACTCTCACACCACCGTAGGTAGCTGTATATACAGCGGCAACTTCTGTTAAAAGAGCACCTAACGGATGATGTTGGCTTTCAAAAGCTTTCACTAAATATTTATAAACTTCGTTATAAGTTTGAACGGTAAGCTTGTCCCTTCCGAAACAAGGAATTTTATCCAGTTCATCGACCGCTTCGTTATTTTTTTCTCTGTAAATCGATGTAACTGTTTTGAGTTTCTTTTGCTGCGAAGACTTTTGACGTGATTTAGTTATTATACTGGCAACATTTTGCCAAACACGTTGAGTTTCTACTGATTTCTCACTATTACTAGTCAATTTTGAACCTGGTTCAAGTACACCAAGCTGTTGATAACATTGCCTAAATATTGCTTTCCACTTCTGATCCGGCGATACGCATAATTTACCAAACGACCTGTATCAAAAGAATAAAATATTTTTAAATGCGAAACGATAATTAATGGATGAATTACCTACATTGGTTTCGAATCAGTTTGCGTATTTCCACTAGCTTTATTCATGTGCAACGTTGCAATTACTTTTATACCCTCGTTCCATGAACCATTCATATTACCCTCTAATCTATCGCCACTTCTAAACGTTAATGTACCTTTCCCATAAAAAATACCGGCCGATTTAAATTCACCTTCGTAGTGAGTACCATCTTCGAACACCATAACTCCATGGCCCTAGATTTACAAATATTTTACTTTTATTTTTGAAACTGATATCTATTAAAATTTCGAAAATATTGAATTATTTACCGTTAAAACGTCCTGCATGAAAACACCTTCATAATAAATGCCATCTAAAGTTACAATTAAACCACAGCCATGTTTCATACCGTTACTCCAAGAGCCCAAATACTTTTCACCTATAATTTTTGTTATAATGAATGTTCAAGTTTTCCTTTGTTTTTAATTTCTTTATCAAATTATACCTGTCATTATGTCATCCATAATGCCATATCCTTGCTTTACACCTGCCGCCCATTCTCCAATATATACAGATGCTACGGATGCCATGAAATGACCCTCTTTTTTAACACCGTGTCCGTGTGGTAATCCATCTTTGAAATATCCTTCATAAAAATCTCCATTATTATATCTAGAATATTTTACGTTCTCTATTGAATATCATACATTATATACATTGTTTAATATTTCAAATCATTAATAGTTACTTAAAACACTGACTTCATAGTTCCATATCCATTCTGTTGACCATCTTTCCATTGTCCTTCATACACACCCTGCGATGGAATTTCCATTTTTCCAGTACCCTGGATAACACCTTTATGAAATTGTCCTACATAGGTACGTCCATCGGACCATTCTAACTTTCCAGAACCATGTGGCTTACCATTTAACCATCGTCCTATAAAGGAGAGAAATGTTATTTCTTTGAAAATTGATTACCAAAATATTGAATTTCCAGAAAAAAATTAATTTTTTAAATTATTTTACATCAGTTAAAACATAAAACATAATATAAAATTGAAAATGTACAATACCGTTATCAATGATTTACGAACCAGTATACTTTGCATCTTTGAAAACACTGTGCTTTGTGAAAAGAAATGAGCTAGAACGTACTATTGGGGGTACATGTCCAATAACCCTTTGCAGACTACATTTTATAGCATTTTGTAAAGCGTATAACCATTCGTTACGCTCAGAAGGTGTTGGAGTATATAACACAAACGTATCCTCTGGTGCTACTATCGATATAGCGTTCTAAAACAGAATTTACATTACAAATATCAATGAATATTTTTCATAGATTTTTACAATATAACTTTGTTTAACATACTTGTACTGTTTCAGAATCAGGTAAAGGTTCGACCCATATTGTTTGAAGCGGATGTACCGTATGAGAAGAACCAGTAACATGAATAAATATGTCTGTTAACAAAACAAACCAATGCGTGGAAAATCTTCCACAATTAAGTATCGATAAAGGATGAGTTCGGGATTCCCTGATAAGCCGCCTGTCAGGTGACCTTAATAATTCTCCTAATTTACCCGAATTCTCCCAAAATATTTTAGTAGCCTCCGCTTCTTTCTGACGTTTCTCTTGTTCGTCGCATATTTGTTCCCATTTCATTAAAGCTTCTTGCAATCGTTCTACACCCATTCGCGTACCGTTGCATTTAATTAAATTCAAAATCATGTTTTTATATCTAAGTAACAACATACAACAATCTGGTATTAGAATAATTTCAATGATTTCTAATTTCTAACTTTCTAAATATTTACCTATTTAATTTATGCAACGGATGCTGTAACGCCATTGTGATAACAATTTCATTATTAACTTTCTTAATTTCACTAACTTTTAATTTTTCCATAAATAAATTTGCTATTACTTGTGGCACTTCAATTAATTTTGCAATGTACGTGAATCCGCTTAAAGAGATGACATCACACACCGCGTTTATGTAATATCTGTACACATTAACGTATTCCTCGGCATTAGCGACAATCGTTACTTCGTACGCTTCGCCGATATGATTAAAATAATCCCATAAACTGATAACGTTCAGTGCGCTGAAACTTAATAACTCTGTATAACATCGACATAACGTCTCGTAAACATTTGATTCTTGCATAGCACCCCCTTTCTTTTGGAATGGTTTGATTAAATTTTGATAAACAATCAATATCTCTTCCAAGAAGATTTGATCGCTTACCAAATCTTCCGAAACATTTATCTCTGGTTCGTTTATCACAGCGCAACAGCTATATTCCCCAGAACTAAAAATTTGCCTTGGACTGTATTCGTTATTCGTTTCAATGTCAAGTTGAAACATTTCTCCAGCCTTACTGAAACCATATTAATAAATTTAGTCATAATTTCTCATTGGTACTGTTCGTAATAAAATTATTTACCTAGATTGTCCGATAAAGTATAGACCATGGTGCATCATTATCAAACTATGAAAGCTACCAGCTGCGATATCTTTAGCTCTCTCGTCTGAAGACAACTTTGTAGTGAACAATTGGGGGGCGCTTTGATGGGTGCTCGGTTCTAACGTCACCTGTTTATGATTATTTCTTCCCCAAGCAAAAACTCTTCCGTCTAACGTCAAGGCAAGAACATGAAACGCACCGCATGAAATCTTTCTCAATCCGATGTTACTAAGTTTTGCTACTAATACTGGTCGAGAGCGTTTGATAATATCACCAGTTCCTAATTGTCCGTATTGTACGTCGCCCCATGTCCAGAGTTCGGTGGACAGGATATTGCTCCCGGTACGGGTTAACGTGTTAATCCTTTCGTTTAAACCTTGCTGAGACAATTCGTGTTCCGAAGAACCGGTACTCGACGACCAAGGAAATTCCTCGCATCGTAAACTTAGCGCTAAACTAGTACCGGCTGGTTTTAAATATTCTTCTCCTGATCTTTCTAAATGATCGCTAATGTCGTCTTTAAATTCATTTACATCGGAACTTCCGCTCATGTGCCTCGATAACGTAACTACTTTACCACCTACATTTTTCACCCCTTCGTACATTAAATTAGCTACATTAGATACGTTTTGTTTAATTAATCTAGTCGGTTTCTCTACGTTCTCCAGAGGTATGTCTTCTTTCACGCTACCATAAGACGAAACCCAGGATAATTGTCTGGTTAAAAATTGTCTCGCAGCTTCTGTGTTTATAAAAATAACATTTTTCTTCTCTTCTTTCTCGGAGTCCACAGGATTATTAGAACACAACTCTCCGTTTTCAATTATTTCAGGATGTTCGTCCTTTTTAACAGCGTCTATCGGTGAAACAGTATCGTGTTCCTTGCTGGCGATCGACAGAGCACTGATGGAATTTGTTGAACGATCTTCGCTAAATTGATGGGCATGAAGTCCGATCGGGCAAGTATCCGACGAAGTTAAACTCGTAGGGCTCAGCGATATAGCGTTAAGACACTGAGGACAAGAATTTACAAACACTTCTTCTTCCAATTCATTCTCGCTGTCCGTGTCATCTTTCATAGACTTTGCTGTTTTCCTAACAGCGACTACGTTAAAATTAGAGCCACACGCAACGGCAGATACGGTTCTACCTTCAAAAAATCTGACCTTCTTAGGCTCTGTGCTATTAATATCTATTTGCGACTGATTTCCACTGGCCCAAAGTTGTCCACTTTCTGTTACAAACAGTGCCGCTTGATTACTAACAGCTATCGATTTAACTTTAACAATTTCGTTCTCTTGTCTGTATCTGTAATAGGTATAAGAAGCTATAGAAATGTAAACAGCCGAGTAACAATTTGAAACTCACCCATGCCTACAACATTTAACTTCTTCCTTCAGAATTATTGTATCTACTATACTCATATCTTGAGGATTTACTTTCAATACATGTCCATTATTATCTACGATAAATAAATAATCTGAATTGGATGCTATGTCGACCACTTCGAATTGAGCTCTTTTGAAGACCAACGTTGGAGGGCTGTTTTCCAAAAATGCTACCTCACCGTAATATAAACTGTTAGAGGTAGTTGCTACAAAAATGTGATCTTTGACGGTAACCAATCTACAGATAATGCCATTTGGTTTGTCCCCAAAGGTATATGACAACTTGTCAACACCCCTCCATAAATGCATGTGTTTCTCCATTTTGTGGGATGTTTGACAGATAAAGTGGTGTGCATAACCTATGGGTATTCAATTTGTTTTACAAACGTTTTTGTCATGTGATTCTTGATTGAATTACTTTCACTGAACTTTCCTGCAACGATACTCGAGGGAATTTACATACTGACATGATTAAACTAACGATTTCCTTATTACGGCCTTCACCACCCTTTCTACATTTATCGCAGGGTTTGATATATCAGTTGTCATATGATTGTTTCATTAGATTTAGAGGAGGGGGATCCATTATCGTTGGGTACAATTTTCAATGGTACCATTGGAAAAGACATTACTTTTATTTTTCCAACATCACTGAGCTTATTAGTTAAATGTAACAGTTGTACCTTTTATATCTTAAACGAACTTTGATTGTAATTAAAGACACATGAATGAAAGAAGCATTGATATTTTCTGATATGTAAATGCGGCTAAATACTCGGTTATCGTCGATCAAAATCGGATGAATTGAATAGGTGCACCAATCCGGAGCACCCACGATCTAAGCTCCGATGTTTGTTGTAACGTCTGCTAGGATGGCAGCAATAAAGTTAATTTTGTCTTTATTCATTAATTTAACGATATGTGTGATATTAACTATAGCTGGGTAAGTGTACGATCAGGTTTCTTTCATAAAATTTGTGTATACATAATGTTATAATATTTTTATTATAACCTCCTGTTCTGTAAACTATTTGCCAACCCATCACTGATTACTATCAGAATTGGTAACTAATAAGTATTCAAATTTTATTTTCCTTTTTATATTATTTATCTATGCTTTTATAAATGGCAATTCACGTTGAATTATTCAAGATATTAGATCTTTCATTTATAATGTTCGCAGTTTATAAACAACATGTAAAATTTATGGTGTTACAGGAGAGATTTCTATGCCATTTTAGGCGTATCGTCCACAGCGAGTCAGCATTCTATTAAAAAAGCCTATAGGAAATTAGCTAAAGAATTGCATCCTGATAAGAACAAAGATGATCCAGATGCCTCACAGAAATTTCAAGACCTAAGTGCAGCTTATGAAGTTCTCTCTGACAATGAGAAGAGAGAGATGTACGACAGATGCGGGGAAGAGTGTCTGAAAAAAGATGGGATGATGTACAATAATGATCCTTTCGCAAATTTCTTTGGTGATTTTGGTTTCCACTTTGGTGGAGAATCTCAACAACAAAATGAAATCCCCAAAGGTTCCAATATAGAAATGGATCTAGTAGTTACTTTAGAAGAATTATATAGTGGAAATTTCATAGAGGTGGGTATTTGGAAAGATAACAAATAAAAAAATGATTATAAACTATTTCGTTTCTTTCTCAGATAACAAGGAATAAGCCTGTTATGAAGGCAGCGAAAGGAACTAGGAAATGCAATTGCAGAAAAGAATTAGTCACTCGTAATTTAGGAAATGGAAGGTTTCAAATGACTCAACAGTCGGTATGTTCAGAGTGTCCGAACGTTAAATTCGTTACCGAAGAACGAGTGTTAGAGGTTGAAGTAGAACCGGGAATGGTAGACGGTCAAGAGACCAACTTTACGGCGGAAGGTGAACCTCACTTAGACGGAGAACCCGGAGATTTAATTCTAAGAATACGAACACTGCCGCATCTTGTTTTTGAAAGAATCGGCGACGACTTGTACACGAACATCACTATATCCATGCAGGATGCTTTGGTAGGTTTCAAAATGGACATAGAACACTTGGACGGGCACAAAGTAACTATTCAGAGAGACAAGGTGACCAAACCGGGTGCTCGTATTAGAAAAAAAGGCGAGGGAATGCCTAATTATGAAAATAACAATCTCCACGGCATTTTATATATCACATTCGATGTTGCATTCCCAGACACGCAATTCACTAGTTCACAAAAAGAAGGTAAGCCGCTTTGGTACATCGTTCTTTTTATTATATATTATTAATTAATTTTTCTGTTTCAGAAATCATAAATTTGTTTCAACAAGAATCTGTGAATCGAATTTATAACGGAATAAGGGGAAATTAAGAACTTTAAGTGCAATGTATGTACAAAGTGACGCTGTAAAGTGTGCAAATAACTGAAGTGCATCCGATGACTGTGTGTTTCTGTACCAAGTGGTGTTTTCGCTTCCTTCAGACGTGGATACCAACAGGCTTGGTAGCTGGTTATTAGGTCAGTTGAAATGGATACATGTAGTATAACATAGTAACCATTACAGTTACATAAACTTCCTCTTTGATCATAAGAGACTGGTTATACATATATATATATATATAATTATTGCCAACTATTTGTACGAATGTCAGCAATGGTTGAGCAGTTTATTTAACGGAGTAAGTTATTTTACGTTTAATATGCGTGTGGGTGATGTATGAGTGTTTTACATGAGCAGAAGTTTTGCATTCAACTAAATGAATAAAAATACCACGATGACTGTTTTCGAAAATTGGAGTCAGTATCGAAAATCAAATACGATTAGCGAACTATTGTGGTACAATTTTTCTATCATTATTACTTACAATGAAATGTACAAGTTTTACATGAAATGTAAAAGTTTTGCATTAAATTATACACATTATTTCGTATTTTACAAAGATTTATTCATTATCTTTGTATGTACTGTGTTTAGAAAAATTCAAGTATAATTCTGTCAGATACAACGCGCAACGCGTTGTGATATTTTATTGGTTTCTGAATAGTAACTTCTCTGTTGCAAGCTCAGAAATAAATTATAATTTTTCTATTTTTATCATATACCTGTCGATCTTGTTTATATACAGTTAGTTCATGTAAATGTTCCAAGTATTAACCCGTGAAAAAAAAAAAGGCTATTAGAAAATGATCGATAAAATGGTTTGCAAATTCAGTTTCTGAACGTTGAACAAAGATTAAATAAATATATTGATAGTAGAAAAGCAATGGCTAATAATTAAAATAATTCTTTATCCACCATTTAACTGGTATTTGAACTTTGAGATATTTATGATTGTTCACAGTAAGTTTAGTCCATTGTGAAAGAAAAATTTCTTTTGAACTCGAGACATAACATTATCTACAACTAATCTATATGGATTGCTATAGCAAACAGGGAAAATAAATGGTTTTCTTAGAAAGTTTATTTTTTTTTTGTATAAAAAATCTTTTTAAGAGAAATTATATTCTGTTTTCTACATGAGTGGAAAAATAAGTTTCAAGTATAAGTTACAAATTCAACTACAAAAAGTTTGTAAGCTTTTATCTTAGGCTATTTTGTGATTTTTAAATGGAACCGCTATGTTAGTGAAATAAATACAGTGATGATAACACGTGGTGGTAACAACGTATATGCTATCAAACAATGGATTACAATATAGTACCATAGAAAAATGAAACAGCTTTCCACGCTATTACTGTATTATTTAAAAAGGTTCCACTTAAGTTGTTTATCTGTCTTAGCAGTTCAAAAAGACACATACCTCACAGTGGACTAAACATATACATACATGCACGCACGCACGCACGCGATTAAATATACTTAATTACTTCTTAATTCTATCCGGTATATCAGTAGCATCAGACGCTGCATTTGTTAAGCACGAAACCTTTAAAGCAAGAATCTTATCACAGTGTGATTTTCTTTACGCGCTGTCCATCTTAACGCTTAAACGACCGTTCACGAGATTTCTCGTCTTTCAATGCTTTTGAGGCCATCAAGATTTAGATCATTTTTGAGAAAATATGAAAATCAACTTATTAGACCGTATGTAGGCTTTACAGACACGCACGGTAAGTAGTAAAACACGAGGGTAGTTGAGCCCCCCTCGGGCAATTTCGTGTGCGCGGCTCAATTAGAGGCAGTAACAATACAGTCTCATATTAAATTCATCGACGCAAGCGCTCTGTTTCCCGTACGCGTTCAATCTGCTGACCGATCCGACCAATTTGTTACTCTTATCGCTGCTCCTGTAACGTACCGTGCCCTCGAATATCGCGTTACCAGGTTCCGTCTGAAGCGTAATCGTATAATCAACCAGTTCCGACCCATCGCCCGTGTTCCTCCATTCTTTCGCACCTTTAACTTCCTTCAGCTTGAGCACCGCGCATTGCGCGAACTTCTTCAGCATCTCGTTCAGCTTCGAGACTAAGAACGCAGCCTTGTCTTTGAGCCTGTCGTCCTTCAAATCGACGTCTTTGCTGTCGTGGCACATGCACCAATGACTGGCTATGCCCGCCATGGTGCAGCTTCGGTGATCAGGAATCGGCAGGAACCAGCTTATCCCACGTGGCAGACTGTCCCCTTTCGACATCAGGTGAAAACGGCTCTTCAGCCGTGACTCCTCCAGATTCTCCGAGTACAAGAGGTCCAGGAGGGTCTCGTGCAGGTCGAAGGCCGTCGTTAAGCTCCTCGCGTTTCTTCGGAGATTGGCCCAAGCCACCTGGTACCTCTCCTTCCACCAGTCCGGCAGCACGATGAATACAAACGGAAGACTGTCCTCCATCCTGCCCTGATAAGTCTCGCGGAAACTGCCCCATCTCATCCCGTGGTCGCTCATCACTATCAGCGCCGTTTGATCGAGCAATCGTTGGCTGGACAGATAGGTGATCAAGTTGTAGTAGGACTGATCGCCCAACTGCGGGTAGTTAAAGAAGTCGTGGGTCAAGCTTGACTGCCAGACCATAGCGAAGTAAGGATCCCTAGGGAACTGCGAGGCTGCTTTACGAGCGTAGTGCAGCAAATTGTCGAACGTCTTTCTGGTGCCTACGCAGAGATTCGCGTTCAGTCTATGAGTATTGCCGATGTTCTTCTCGGAGGCGATGCAGAAAGGTCGGAGATAGTAGTCCGTCGGCTGGACACGGAAGCCTGGCTTCAGGTAGTTGAACGTAGTGATGCTACAAGCGTCCTCCCCGAAAGCTGTACGATAACCAGCCGCGCTGAAGTTCTTCCAGATGAACGGACAATCGTCGAACGGTTTGTCTTTCGTCTGCCAGCATTGGTCGCGGAGTTCGCCCTCGGTCAGGCCGGTTAACACGGGCACCAAGTTCGGATACGTGTTGTCGGCTACCTTGGTGTAACCCAACATCTCCACCGCGGCAAGTTGCTGCAACGCTTGCACGGTATTCGGCATCATTCGGTGGAAGTTTATCCTCGAGACCGAATCGATGCCGATGATCAGCAAACCGAGCGGTTTTCTCTTCGGATTCGAAGCTCTTGCCTTTTCGCATCTTTCCTCGAGCGCTGAATTACGGGGCAGGAAGACGTGGTAATCCTTGTATATCAGCTCGTTGTTCCGGGAACATTCGACCTTGACGAATTCGGTGTTGATGGTGGTGGAATTATGGAATTTGAAGCAGTCGTTATCGTACCTGGAAAAATGACAAATGTTTCATCGATGAAGAGAACGTTTTCGTTTTTCAAAATTTAAATACGAGCACAACGAATGAAAGCTATCAGTCTTACTGACGTAACAGCATTATCCTCGTCCTTCGTTCGCCAAAATGGACGCCAACAGCAGTCGACCTCCTCGGATTTGTTGTAAAAATGACTTATCGCTGCTGGATTCACGAACAGCGATGTGTCGTTCGACTCGACCAACGGTAAATGATCCCCGTGTTCGCAAACGATCGGATCCTCTTTGCGGATGAAACGTTTGATCGCGACATCGTAAGGATCCATCGCTGGGATTCGGCAGCCTTTGTTGTGGACTAAGAAGCCAGCGTTATTCAACTTTTCTGTCGATCAATAAATTAATTACAATTTTACCTATATAAACTATATTGCCGGTCGGGGGACCGGGAGGGAACATAGCGACGATCATAAATTTTCTTAAACTTCGCAGCAACTTGCTCTGAATTTTACTTGTGTAACTTAGTTTAATTCAAATTTATACGAAATTTATATTAAATTCTTTATCATAAAGAGTATAATCTTATTTACTATTTCTTGTAACTATATTGCTTCACCAGCTGTAATCACAGGAGTAATTTAAGGAATTAATCTATTAAGGATTACAAATTATTTCACAATCGATAGAGAGGATAAGGTGAATTTTAGTAAGTTTAGGTAAATTTTTCATCACCTTCGTAGTTACGGTATACGAATATGAATATTTTCTTTCCATCATTACATGCCATTAACTTGACACCCAGCATTTGCTGCATTTCATGATTTAATATGATGCAAAGTTGCTGCAAAGTTTAAGTACATCTACTTGAAATTGGCGATAGAGAATGAAAGTTTGTAAGATTGTACAAGTACCTTGAAGGGTGTCGTTGAAGAGGGTGCCGTATCGCATAGTTCGAAATTGATCGGTGCTGTAAGTGTTTATAACGATCAACGAGATAAACAAAAAGATTAAAAGACCCAGTAACCATCTTTGTAATCGTAAGCGACTCCTGTGTATCTTGTTGTCGATTTCCAAATTAAAAATGCCTCGCTTATCGTCCAACACCTTTTTGCCGCCACGAGTCGCTACCTATATTCGAAAGTAAATTAAAATAAAACATTAAAATTAGAATTTAAGAAACATAATTAAACTCCTTGTTTTCGTAATTTAACTCATGGTCCAACACTTGCAACGAAGAAACGTTGTTTTGTTAGTTCTTGCCATTTAATCACGGTTCTATTGTTATCCGAAGGATGCAATTTATCAAACTTGTTTTATTTCCGCCCACTGCAATTAAAACTGCTATATTGAAGGTTTCTGTTTCAATGTTATCGAACGTGAACATTCATTTGATAACTTTTATGTATCAGTTATTTTCCTTTCATTTTTTTCCGTGTTTATTAAAAGACCGTCAGAGCAGTGGGATTTAAAGAAGCATCAAAGAAAAATTATGTCTCCAAAGAATTAAGAAAGAATTAAGCATCTTCTACATTACGTTTGAACTTTTATCTCGAAAACTACTTTTTTTTTATCTTAATCGAGAAAGATTGCTCTCTTAGCAAAATAAAATAAAGAAGTAGGTTACTCATTCGGTAAGACAAATAATAACATGAAAATTCAAACGTATTAGGTTCCGTAATAAATTTCCGCGTTTTTCGTATTTTATTTTTTTTCCACAATTTTGTGTTTTCTTAGGCGCACACTCTAGAAACCTGTCTGTTTCAATTTTTCGAATTAATTGATTTTAATCAAGAGAAATATACTTTACCTAACGAAACGCAAAATTGCGGGAAGAAAATAAAGTACAAAAAACACGGGAATTTATTACGCAGCCTAATAAAAACGGGGAAAAAATTGCGAAATTCACAAATGCTTTCGAAACGAGTAAAACGATGACCTAATCTTACAGAAACCAAATCGTGTTCCATTTTGATAAAAATTCGAGAAAAGCGATCGATTTGGCGGTGTAACGAATCAAGTGTGAATTATATTCCGTACAAAGTTTATATTGTCTTGAAAAGATTAATAGCGGACTTACCTCGTCCTGAAAGTAATCGCACATACCAGAGGAACCTTCTTTGCCAACCAGTTTCGAGTGATTGAGAGACACTAAAAATTCGCGAGTATTTCATCGCCCGAGGTACAATCCTTATCAGAATCGAAGATATCGTATCTACAACGTTCATCGATGCTCTCCCACGATCAATTAAAATCTGCATTAATAATGTAAATGTAATTAACAGATTGTCGAACTGAAACACAAAAGATTGTTCGCTTATCGTGGGTATAGACAAAAGATTTTCCACTCATCAATTTCGAGTCACCAATTTATGACCTGGATTACACCGATGATGAATCTTACATTGGTAACCAGGTAGATGTGACCCGAAACTTTTTTTTTTTTAACCGATCAGTTTGTCAACCTACCATCAGCCACGATGAGAATTGAGAGTAGCTCAGACAGATGCTGTTCACCTGACCCGATCAGCCTGGACCTGGAAGACTGGCGGGGGTACTTGTCGATACTAATCAACAGGCCGTTGTTTTTCGTTCTAGCTGGCTGGAAGGTGGATCGTTGATCCTAATTCGTCCGATTGTTGTTAAGATGCCGAAGAAAATATCGCACCACTTCGTGGTTGTAGCTGGAACTTACGGATGGCCCTCAATTTAACACACTTGAACGCAATGAACGGCCCTGATTCGACGTTGATTGCCGTCAGGAAGGTTTCAATTCGGTGCACTTTAATGCAACCAATCTATCGTTTCGATGCATTTTAATGTAACGAGAGGTCAGGCATTCTGGCTAACGATCCATCTGAGAAACAGGTCAAATTTGACGCACCTCCGTCAGCGACCTGTTACGTGACCACTGCCCCTTAGACCTCGCCACCCCCGCTACACCAGCTGCGCTCCTGATGCCTTTCTACCAGGGGTCTTCCAAGACGGTTCCATAAATGAATTATCAAACGATACAGCATCCTCGCACCATCACCAACAGTCAAACTGATTCACTGTCCCATAGCGGGTCGAGCGGACAGGGTCAAGCCCGTAGTCGGCATCAAGGATACACGACGTTGCGTTCAAAGCACCGGCCAGCTTCCGGAATACGTCTGGTCGACTTCCTTTGGCGCGACAGATAACGTACAGAGCAACGTTCGAGAGAAACAAGTGCAGAACGATGGGACACCGTTCAGTCGTTTCTTCCTCATGTTTTCCACGTGGCCACCGCGGGGATCGGTCAGTTCCCCGATCCCCGGAAGACGTTCCAGCCAGTGACGAGGCCTTGCCGTGGCCCGGGATTCGAACGAAATGCAGGTGTCGTCGACACCGAGGTAACAGAGAGGAGGAGAGACCAGAGGATCTGGTCGATAGTCGGGCGTGCGCACCCTCCCGTGCACCTCCGAGGTACGACCCAGGGAGTTAAGTGCAATCAAGTGCAATCAGTCTCTTCCTCTTGCTTTGGTCCACCGATCGAACTGCTGAGTCTCCTTTTGTTATGTTTAAACTTCTTCTAAGACATAGTAGGAGATGGATTAGAAAGATTTTGGTACAGAGAATGTTCTTCGTCCTTACTGGTAGAAATCGGGCCAGGTAACGAAGCAGGGAACAAAATTTCCCTAAGAATGCTCGAATGTTTAAATTCGTGATTTAATTAATTTTTATAGTCTCTGCGAAGGCAACAGACAGTATCATAAAGCAAATATTCGTAAGAGAATGTAGATTTTGAAGGCAAAAAGGATCACTATAAATCATGAAATGTTTTGTGCAATAAGTAAATATGCGTACGTAAGATGACACAGTTACGGCGGAGTCGTTAAAGATATTCGAAACATTCCGTTCCCTTCTTATTTTTTTCAAAATGAATTGACTCATTTTCGGCTGAATTTACTGAAAGAGTCTTTGTTTTATAGTCATGATATTTTGATTAGGTGTAATACCTTCGGCTCAGTGGCTGTAGTATCTTGTCGATCTTAAGGAAACATTATTCCACTCGACATTAGTATCATTTATGATTGTATTAAAGTTGAAGATACGAGCATTATATACATCTTTATCATGCTATTAGTTTCATCCGATGTCCCGTGATTAATTTTATATCAATAAGTAGATCTAGAAATCTCTAATTAAACGAAAAAGTACAATAAACATCACAATGAGTCAGATTTAGTTTTATAACTGTTTTCAAAGAGTAGGAGTAATATGCTTACCGCGAGGCAAAAGATATAATTATCCACTTTGTGCTGAGGCGCGTCAGTCTGTTTTTTGGACGTTAATTACAAATTAATTACAAAATTAAATTGCCGATGCAGTGCTCCTGAATTCGACCCTACTGCCATCTATACAAAAACAGCGTAAACTACTCAACGAGTTACCAATTGATGTCTAGCGCCATCTATCGGGAAACCGCGCAAACTAGTCGACAAGTAGTTTCCGCCGTGCTCTGATAGATGGCGCCAGTGGTCCCCTCTTTAAAAAACTCGGTCGGTAAGCTGTCTAGTAGTTTCCGCCCTTATTGTATAGATGGCGCTGTTTGCGCGGGAAAATTTGATTTAATACTTATGTTATTATATTTTCTAATTATGTAATTTTATAATATTTAATAATAAAAAATTATATTATTTAACAATTATTATTATAAATGTTTTACTGGTTAATTAACGAACCGATTCACTTTAGCGATTATTTATTTGAGAAAATTTTATTCTTTCTCGAATACCAAATGCCTGCTGTCTCGAGATATCATGCCCAGTGGCGGCGACATCTTCTCCTTAGAGGGGCGCCGAGCGTGTTCTAGTATACGTAAATTGTTTTTTCAATTTTGAATACGTCTTTTCGTAGGTGCGAAAAAATGATTTTCCTTAGTGCATTCGTTTATTCCGAAGTATGATCACCTAATTATTGGTTTTGTAAATATAAATAAGTTTGAAGCGCTCATATGTGCTTAGTTTAAGAATATTGATTCTTCAGTAAAAATGGGAGGAGGAGATTTGGTAGGTTAAGTTATAATTTTAAATTGACCAAAAAATAAATAGAAACATACATTATGAAATTATCTATTTGTTAAGATAGAATTTGAAAAAATCATGGCATCCATCTACAATGAAAAATATAGAGAAGGTATGGAAAGCAGAACAACAACAGCATCAAGAAAAAAGGAAGATAGCAGAATTAAAAAAAGAATTAGAAATCGAGAAAGACAGAGAAGACATAAAAAAGTATGCAATGGAGCAGGGTGTGATAGAAAAAAAAGATGACAAAAAATTAGACTGGATGTATAAAGGACCAAATCAATTAGTCAATAGAGAGGAGTATTTACTTGGACGTCCAATTGATAAATCTTTTGAACAACTAGCTCAAGTAGAAAAAGGTGTTGAAGTAAATCAGGCTAAAAACCATGTTGAACACGGTACTTATACATACACATTGTTGATCCATGATAATTCATAACCAATGTACATATATCTTTCATTTGTATTTATTATTTCAGAATGTATTCCACCATCTTTGCGTTTTTTTTCTGGGAATGAACAAGTTGACTTAGCCAGAAAAATGCAAGAAGATCCTTTGTATGCTATCAAGAAAAAAGAAATGGAAACTAGAAGTCAATTATTGAAAAATCCTGTTAAGTTAAAACAACTAAGGCAATTGGTGTGTAAATAACAATATCAACTAATGATAAATATTTACTAGTTATATGTTACTAATTAATTACTAATTGCTGTTTAGCTGGAACAACAATCAAAGAAAAGCAAAAGTGAAAAGAAACAGAAAAAGAAGAAAAAACATAAGCCCAGTGCAGATACTGATGATGAGACTGAGTTGGATATGTTAATAGCTGCTAAGTATAAACAGCTGAAAGAAAAGATTAGCGATAAGGATTTAATAAAATCTATGAAAAAGGTTAAACATAGACGAAAGACGAAATCAAAGAACAAACATAATCTTAGCGATGAATTAGAAAGTAGTAATGAAGAAGATTCAAGCAATGAGGATAAAAAACATAAACGAAAAAAGAGCAGCAGTATAGATAATGCTGAAACTAGCAAACACAGTAAAGAAAGATATGAAAAACGTGTTAGAAGTCGTAGTTCAAGTCGAGAAAGTAATGGAAGTACGGTTCATAAAAGAAACAAAGAGTATAGAAGAGATACAAATAAAACTGAAAACAAACATTTTCGTTCAAAAAGTCCACGAAGTAGAGAATATAGTAGCAAGTACAACAACAGAAGCAGTATTGAGAATAAATATGTATCAAATAAATCACATCCAAATGAAGAAAACCAAAACAAAGACAGATGGAATTCTAAAAAGAAACAAACTCTTACCGAAGAAGAAAAAGAGAGACGTAGGCAAGAAATGATAGCAAATGCAACGTGGAGAGATAAGGAACGGGAGCGAAATGTTAAAAAATATCGTGAGGAAGAAAAGAAAGAAGTCGATAGCAGTAAAGTATACAATCAGGACTTTGTTAGAAAACAGTTAGCAGTTGCTGCAGAAGTGGGTACTGTTGCATCTAGAATTAAATCTAACATAAATAATATTCAACGGTCTGGGAGAGCAATGGACACAAATTTTGCTAAAAGATAATTTTAAATAACATTACATTTGTACAGTTCATTTAGATTTTTGTAGAAAATAACACGGGAGTAGAGATGTTGGATATTAAGAAATATATTTTTAACATAATCAAATGTACTTATTATCTTTTGTAATTTCAATATTTTATTTATACAAAAAGATTTATTGGAGGAAATTATGTATATTTAAAAAATATAATGATACTTTTGTATAAATATAATTTTATTTACAGACAAACCACTATTTTAATAAACAACAATGTATATTACGCAATTTTACAAGTTTCTCTATTTTCAATTGCATCATTAATGTCATTTATAGTTGCAAAACATCCTCCAGTGAGTACATTATTAACAATAGCCCTAGCAAGATATCCAGCAGTTATTGAGTAAGGAGCAGAGAAAAATATCGATTGATCTGTTGTTTTTTCTAAGTTATGATCCTAAAACAAAATTTTTTCCAATAATTAATATAAGTATTGAGATGTAGATAAAGTATTAAGATAAGTAGATATAAATACCTTGCAATACATGAGAAAAGCGTCTTCAACGAGTTTGTTAAGATCCAACTGTTTCTGAAAACTTAATTCTGGATTTCTAAGCAAAATTGTTGACACTATGGTAAGTAACTACAAAAAGAAAGATATTAGTACCAGTTGAAAACATTACAAAATGTTGAAATTTATCAATAAAATAGACAGATAAATACTTCTACAATAATTTGACGATATTCTGGTAATTGTATATGATGAAGCAAAGACTCCACAAATAAAGCAAACGCAAGTTCCGAACGGGTCATGTTAGAAAGAGTAGGCTGTTGCGGCAATTCTTGTTCATTAACGCAAATACCACCTGGACAACGCAACAGAACTTCCCAAACATGATTATAAAAATGTGCAGGCACCCTACATAGGCAACCTTCAATTTTTCTACGCCCCAATATTGTAAGCCTATTACAAAATAATAATATACATTATTAATTTATATAAAATTTATGAATTAACTGGTATCATATAAATCAACATACTTTTCATCATTTGCCCAATTTTTAACCGTCAATACTTTTATAAGAAATCGGCGAATTTCAAAAGGACTGTAATTTTCAATCGGTTTAGGGTTTTTAACGAACATTTGTAAGTAAAGCTTTATTGCTTCTAAAACCCACCTACGAATGTAAATGATAATTTCAAATACTGTTTTTTAAAACATTAATGTTTATAAAATTAATTATATACCCAATACGAATTTTTAATATTCCTTTAAACATTTCTGGATTTGTTCCAATCAGTCTACCACAATATAATAAAACTTCTTGCTGAAGTACTGCATGTACTACATTGTGTGGTTGAATTGTAGAATACATAACTGATTGAATTTCTGCAGGTGTCATTGGTTTATCAAACACTGTTTCTTCTTGCCCAATAACTCCAACTGTAATCTATATTGACGGTGAATAAGTATTTTAATATTTCTTAAATTTTAATTTAATAATAAAACTACCTGTTTTCCTTTAACTAGAACGGCGGTTATAAACGGGCTGATACTATCAACAGTATGATTTAATAAGCTGCTGCAGTAACGAACAACCATCCAATATCTGAGGCAACCTGCTTGTTGATATAAAGTCCGCAGATAATCCCCAACTAAAATAACGTTTTAAACATTGAATATCATAATACATTTATACCATTTTTAAGTTCATAAACTAATACCTGTCATTCCATTAACTTCATAATTCACACCCTCTCGTTTCAACAAAATGCCGTAAAGTTGACATAAAGTATAAAGGCTTTTATTATTGCGGATTTCATTTAATATATTATACAGTGGTTCATTCATGTAATACTAAAATACAAAACGATTAAGATAAATGAAATAACAAATCAATATTAACATATGGATACTTACAGCACAATCTTTGATATTTTCACTGTACGTTAAAGCTTTAGGTACATCTGTAAGACTTTGATATCCAATATAATCATGCTCCAATTGTTTGAACTGAGTAAGCTCAAGATCTGTTTCTATAGTATTTACAAAATCCAAGTGTTCTATGTAATGGAAAAATTAAGTGTGATTATTTAGTAAACGATAACGAATGAAATTAAGAATTACTAATTACCAATACACGAAGATGAAATGAGATTTTGCAATCTACCAATTCGAACTTTTGTTTTATCGCAATACCCTTTTTTTAACATAGCAAAAAGATCCAGCATTTCTTTAAATTGCGGATCCCTAGAATAAAAAGGGCTCTTAATAACTTATAGATGAAGTATTATATGTATTTATTTCATTTATTAATATATACCTCATGTGTTCCTCCCGAATTAAAAGACATACAGTAGGTCGACCCGAAAGTCGCCAGTATTTACCCACAAATTGGAGCTCAGTTTTTATATCATCAATTAATAAAGCCATGTCTCTATATAAATAAAATTCTGATACTTCAAATATCAAAGGATAACAGAGCACTGTCATACCACAAACTCTATAAACCTACAAATAATAATTTTAGTTTCTTTTTCTACAATTTTAATTTCCTACGTTAATCATACCTTACTTGTACCCAGAGATCCAATTGGTCTAGATGGTCGACCTTGTAAATTCAATTTACCATTCACTCCTAATTTTTCATAAACTTTGACTAATTGTGCGGATGACAATATCTGGACAGGTTCTACTTCATGAGGTGTTTGTGTCTGTATGCCATACGTTGCCATCATAGCTTGCAATCTCATAGACTCAGCAATAAGAACGATTTGTACTACAAGATCGGTATGAGTACCCTAACATAGAGAAATTTAATAATAGATAAATCATGCATTACTAATAACATTGAGAATATTTCTAAAACTATCAACATAATCAATTTCCTTCTTCCTTAATGCATAAAATCATAGATCTTAAGAAAGATATACATGTAGATAACAGAATTATAGAAAGTAATAAAATAATAAATTGTAGCAGTCATAATAAAATAGTGAATTAAATCATGCCTCAACTCAAGCTTCATGCATTATTGCATTATTAAGTAGCTTAAATAATTGGTTTTAACATTACAATAGAATCAATAGATTATACTACTTAAGCATGTCTGCCATGTGTTTAGCACAATAGCTACAGATATACATACATATACAATTAAGAAATTACCTAACTCTCAAATGCTAAAATAAAATCAATGCAAAGTATACCAATACTACATGTACATATGTTATTATTTACTTACAATACTGGGTTTAGCCTGTATGGGACAAACATGTAAAAAAATATTTATACAACTAATTAATTTAGTAGAAATAATAAACAAATTGTGCTTTTGCTTACTTGAAAAGCTGAATACCTTCCAGCTTTCCGTGGTCTATTGTACGAAGGAAGATAACGTCGAATTGGATCTAATTCATTAATGTGTAACAAGCCAGCTGTCAATAACTGTGCAATTATGAACATGGCTTGATTCCATAAATACATGGGACCAGGATCTGCATCTGTAGAACTTTTTCGACCTCTTCCTTCAGCGCTTGGTATTCGATAGGTACTGCCAGGATCATTTCTTTCTGCTTCCAAACTATCCTCAGGTACATAGTAATACATAGGTATCACAGGATCTGATTATAAAAAGAATAGCGTTTTATATTATTAAAATTAAATCTAATTAGATCTATATTAGGCCTGTATTAATATACCTCCATTTACATCTTTATACATTTTTTCCTTCAGCAGATTTTGATATTCTTCTACTTGTTCCGGGAGAGTTTTAAAAACACCATCAATTACCATGAAAATGTAAAATAATGGCCATTCGCATTCTATACTATCGAATTCCTGTAACAGAAGAACACCATTTTTCAGTATTATGTTATTAATACAGCAAAAAATTAACATTATTATATAAATTGGAATTTATTTAAATGCATTCTCACAAATAGTATATACTAACAATCAAATACATCAGAGACCTTAATTTCACCAGATTTGTAATAACGACGATCTTTGTTCTCTAAGACTGTTTTATATCCATCTCTTCCAAATCTTTTAAATCCATAATTGCCTTTTAATCTCCGAACTATATTCGCCTTCGTTTCATTGTATAATACTTCCTCGTGTGTTGCAAAAGCAGGAAAAGATATTGTTGGTAACAAAGCTATGTCTACACTCTGAATGTGAATAATGTATTGTAATTTTAACAGAAGTATATATATATTTTCTAAATATGTAAAAGAATATTCTATACCTTGGAACTGGATTCTCTTGGAAGCATTGTTTCAAAAATGCTGCGATTTCGATTATGTGCATCGATATCAACGTATATTACCGACCAAGAAGCTCCTTTTTCTCCAAATAAATTACATCCATTAATAGCTTCGAGAGCACTTTTGGCTATACCAATTGAACTTGCATGAATTTCAGGAGTACCGTCATTGTAACGACTACCGCGTTCCCACATGCCATAATCGGGTGTACGATATGCTCTTTCTACATAATATACAAGATTTTGTATAAACGCTACTTCATCTTGGGTATATATAATTTGTAATCCCGAAGAAATCATTTGGACTAAAAATATCAAATACAGAGAAACGATATCGATCTATAAAATGTAAAAATTAATAGTTATTTAGAATATATAAAGCAATTTAAATTGTTCCAAGTTATTTTACTGTGCATTATAGTTACCTGTAAATGATTGTAATCAGCATCTTTAAAAATCTCATCACCAGTATTTAAATGAAATTTGCAATGCAAAGCAAATCGATTACACTGATTGCGTTTAAATAACTCTATTCTAGCAGACTGTTTCACCCAACATTCTAAAATTCCACGCATACACTTTACAGCCGATTGTCCAAGTTCATATGATTTTCCACGATCATCGTCTATACGCCTAACACAATAATGTTATACCAATTAACGTATCGTTACAACAATTAATAAAATAAAATCATTTATTCAATTACCTATACGCTTGATATAAACTCCATACAGCAGCGGCGCAATAAATACTTTCTCGAACGCTTCCAGCTACTTTGTCGCTTGAAATTTGAGGAAAAAGACCTGTTATGCAACTTTGGTAGCGTAACAATTGTCTCTTAACTAAAAATTGTTTATTTAATAGGTACTCTGTATAATTGTAATATATTATTAATATCAATGTTCATACCAATTCCATAATAAATATCAAGTTGTCTAACTGTATCTTCGTAATTTGATATTTTAAGGAACATATCAATATCCAAATCAATAACACTGCCTTGACGTACATTTCTGACCTGGGAGATTCTGTAAAATGAGTTATAGTTGCAGATAATTTAACAGTATTTTAAAACACTTTTCATCAAGTATACAAAATTATAAACCTTGGTGTTTGCGAAGGCGTTATTGTAACAGATGCCATCTTATTCAAAGCAGGTCCAGCTTTCTTTTCAATTGGTGTTATTATTTGCCAATGCACATGGTTATATAGTAACAGTTATTTTTATTTTATCCTTTAAAATCAATAAAAAGTATTGTTACATTAATGTACAGTAAATGATTATTACATTAGGCTCTTTAATGGAACATAAAATAAACAAATCCAAAGTACTGATGACTGAAGTATCAGGGGAACTTTCTGCATTTAATATGCGTCAACCTTGACTGTGCTCTTTTGAACAGTTATTTTACTTATACTATAAGTAAATCATCTATATAATTAGCACATATATCTTTGATTTATAAATAGAAATCAGGAAACTGCTACTAACAATGATCTTCTCAACCAAATTTAGAGTTAGCTAAACAGAGTAGAAAATTTACAGTTTTGCAATTATATTTTACAATATCTTATAGCATTTAAAAAATTGTACAATTGCAATTAATGAAAACAGGATCAATATTATAAGTTTCACAAAAATATAATTCTTAATTCTTTTATATATAAATGCATAAATACATTTATAATAACAAAAGGGTGAACTTTTTTTTCTATGAATATGAAAAGAATAATAATTTTATACAGACATAAATAGTACATACAGTTTGATACAAGTATTTTTTAAACTGTCTGTTTGTTTACACATCTCGTTGCAAAATAAAATGAGAACGTATCTAAATTTAAATCTTGTACTATGTTCTATATAGTTTACACAGTTTAAGAAAAAACCGCAGCTTTTAATTGTATCTATTATTATGAATAATTGACCAATGAACTGTTCTATTCTGACAGGAATATTTTAGCAAGTGAAAATCAACCTTAAAAAAGTGATCTGTTTTCTGAAACATTCTTAGAATGTGTTACGGAACACGCACCGCGGTCGTGACAGAAAATTGAGTCAGTTCCGTAAGTAGAGTTCAAGAGGAGTTGTGTCTCTGTTCCGTTTCAAATTTTAAATAGCTCTCATATATGATGGCGTCCGCTAAAAGAAAGCAAGATGAAAAGAATTTAAAAATATTGCGCGAGCTGGTCTCGCAACCCGGTAACAAAGAATGTTTCGACTGCCATCAGCGAGGTCCTACTTACGTCAACATGACAATCGGTTCATTTGTCTGTACCTCTTGTTCTGGTATGCTGTAAGTATTCCTTACCTCTAAGAAGCCAACAAAATGTATCGACTCTTCTTCATCGTTAAAAATGACGTAACGATTATTTTACTTATCGGTTATTTCTATCAAAAATGAGGCTAACAAAATTCCATTTTTCTTTCGCGATGTATAACGTTCAAAGGTTCATGATTAACACTGAATACATGTCAACATTTCAACTACATTAGATGTTGTTTCAATATGAATAAAAATTAAAATGTTATTATTCATATATATAAATTGTAAGTTTTGTTAAAATGTGTGCAACGAATACATTTTACTATTGACTTGACATAGATTATAAATTTACTGAACGCTTGTAGTTGCACTCAGGAAGTTAATATACTATCAGCATCTGTCTTTTCTTTGTGTGTAGTAGTTGTTATCAGTGCTCAAAATATTAAACTCATAAGTAATAAAGAAACTCAACAGTTATAATGTAAAGTATGTAAATATGCAAAATTGACTGGTTATTAAAAATAAAAAAGTAAGATATTAAAAAATTACTTTTAATACTTTGACACAGATAATTATAATATGAAAACTTTCATTAATCGATGTAGGAACAAACATTTGTATCACTAGTTTTGTTTGAAATTGCAGACGGGGCTTGACACCACCACACAGAGTAAAATCTATTTCTATGGCAACATTTACACAAGAGGAAATAGATTTTATAAAGGAACGTGGTAACGAATATTGCAGAAGAATATGGTTAGGCTTGATGAATTCAAATTCCCCTCAAACTTTAGATACAAAAGATGAACAAAAAATGAAAGATCTTATGAGTGCAAAATACGAGCTTAAGAGATACTATTTGGATCCGTCCATGGCAAATCAAAATTCTAATCAAAACTCCAATCAAAAATTGCAGTCGTCGAATCAAACCAACATTCCAAGGGTTCCTCATTCTGGAACATCAACATTATCTTCTATATCAACTCAGAAAATAAACAATTCTGAGTCAGTAAATTCTAACAACTTTTCGACAGATTTTGTAGCTGATTTCAGTAAAGTTCCTGATCCATTTATTACTACTACAACGCCTACGAATAAACTCAGTCAACCGATCGTACCTCAGCCATTCTTCGCCAATTTCGACAACAATCCTGTTTTTAATAGTCCTAAAAATACAAGTAAATGAAAGAAATGTGCTACATCTTTGGCTTTATAAAAGCTTCAACTTTAATAATTACCTATTCTTCGTTTAGATATCGAATCCTCAAGTCCGTTTAGTCAAACTACAGGAAATTCTACTAACATAATGAATGCAAACGGAACATATATACCTCCATCCGAAGATCGTTATGCGGCACTCAAAGACTTAGACTCTTTAATGAAACAAACCCAACTGAAAGATGATACTCCAGCAACATTAAATACATCCACATGGAATTCTAATAATGGTATATTCATTATTTATATCATTATTTGTAATTGGTTTAGAAAAGTAATTTCGTTACTTTTTTTCAGCTTCAAATTCAGTTTGGAATGTAGGAAATCAAACTACAAATGTAATTTCAAATCCTTTTGTAACTGGTGATTTATGGCGACCATCAGCTAATGTAGTTAATAATAATACACAATCCATTGATACCTCCATATATAATCCTGTTAATCCTTTTAAGCCAGCGCAGTTTCCTATAAATAATGGTAAGTTTTCATTAAAATGGTATAAAATAAAAAGTTGATAATAAATAAGATAATATTTCAGATCCGCAATGGGTAGGTATTGGATCATCTAATAACAGAGATGTAATTCAATTTAGTCAATTAATGACAAATAAAGTGTGGCAACCAACTCTTCCAGCATATCATGCTAATCCTTTTATGGTATAAATATTATTTTTTTGTATTACTTTTATTTTTTTTTACATGTATAAAATACATTCAAATACATACAAGACTTTTTAGGTCGGTTCTGGTGTGAGTAACATGACAAGAAATTCGAACAATCCTTTCTTATGATTAAGTAAGCATATGCTTTTAATGGAATTACGAACAAATAATACAGAGCTAAAATATGTTTAGACTAGGGCAATTGTTTATATACGTGACCTTATTGGCAATTAGTGCCATTAACTTTTATCTCCAGGAGCACCAATCTCTTATTCATATAAACTAAAATAATACCTTTATTTATGAATATGATATACACGTTAAATAAAGATTAATATTTGTTACCAATTATGTATTTTGCCTCTCACAGTTATCCCTGTTTAATATAGTTTAGAGTTTCATTTCAGTTTTTATTCTATTTGATTCCTACACACACGTTTAGGAAGTTTTAAATATATATATATAAAATATACAAGAATAATATAAAATATACAGTAAATAAGGGACAGACAAAAATCCATTTTACCTGATGCACACTTAAATACAGTTTATTTACTTAAAAATTTCTAATAAATACAAAATCACAAATGAACACTTAGTCTTTGTCATAATTCAATACCAATAGATTCAGAGTAGAGATCCACTTAACCGGTCGTAATTGCATGATAATTAACCGTTATTTGATCATTACACTTGCAGTCTACATTATGTGTAGTTGTAAATATATTAATTAATTGTAATAACATGGTCGGTCGTGTTTTACAATTACATATGGATATAAAGAGAAGCTTTGTGTGTCAACTAGTCAATCGTCGTATAGCTGCCGTACAAATATTTTTTTTTTTTATTCGTCTTTCTTTTAGCTTTGTTTGCTAAATAGTATGGAAGCTCCAATGTATGGTAAGAATTGCTGGTGGTGGCAATTACTTAGAGTAATAAATTATTTACGAGTGTAAATGGACAAACAATCAAGAAACACTAATATATGAGTTCACCAATTATATTAATTGTTATGTATAAACATACGAGATGTGTGATATTGTGATATTACTAGGCAGGCGTCACGTATCTCAAAGATACATTCCAATAAAGCGCATGGACTGTCTCATGGCACGAAATTCACCTAGCAACCATTGCTACTGGGGTTGCCTTTTGGCAATGGGCGCACCAAGTATAACTTTTCACCTTGCTTGTTAGTATAAATAGGCGCTCGTTGATAATGGTCTACCAATTGGTCTAGTGTATGGAATTTTCTTTGACCAATACAATATAACGCTCCTTCCACGTGTACCCTAAAGTGCTTATTACGTCCTGGAGCTTTCAAAGATACTGAATAATCTCCCACCTGAAAGTTGAAATATTTCTAATGTAGTATTTAGAATCATAAAAAAGCAATATTAAAGTATGAGATACTTACGTTTGTTTCACTATCTCTAATTAAAAAGTCACCATCATGACCATGTTGATTCAGTAGTGTATCACATTGAGAACGTGAAATACTACCGTAGTACCAAGGTTTTCCAATAAGGTGTGGTCTATCGCCGGGGTCTGGCCTTCTTTCAAGAGAATCACCTGTACTAATCTCACTGCTTGTCATTCCTCGTTCACGATATGGCTGGGTTAAATATTCGCTTAGCTCCTGAAGATAATTACGTGGTACAAGACCTATTTGTCCTTGACTGTTTCTCGCTTTATACCATTCAGGATCTGCCGGTGGACGGTCAAGGATTTCCAAACGATCACCCTTTTCAAAAGATAGTTCCTGATCATTGTTAGAAGAAAACGAATAAAGAGCGACAACAATATCAAGAACGTTTTCAGCCATTGCGTATGTGTGAAGAGTATCATCGGCATCTCCTTCTTCTTGAGTATAATTTGATGGAAACCAGCCTGCTTGGGTACCACTTTGACCTCTCCACCAGCCATCGTTACTTTTTTCTAATATTAAAATTCTAGTGCCTTTGACGAGTGATAATTCATCCGCTTGTTGTGCTTGATAATTGTATTTGACAACTGCCGTTCCTATCGCTTCGCTTGGATCGGCAGGCAAACGCCTGGCCATTATAGGAGATTCAACGGCTCTAGATGGCGAATTACTGGATGGAAGAGTTTTCGAACCAGAGCCCTTTTTGACCTTTTTTTTGATGCTATCAAAAAGGGATGGTTTTTCCTTTTTAACATAATTACTTGGCACATAGCCAGCTTGACCCCTTGCGCTTTGTACTCTCCACCAATGTTTCGAATCATCGAGAAGTAAATAACGTTCATTTTTACGTAAATCTAACTCTTGAGCACCTTGTGCTCCATAATCATATTTGGCGACAACATAACATACGTCGTCCTGACTTGTCTTGCCTGAAAATGATTACAATTACATTTCTTCCAAATATACACATTCTATACTAATATTTTAATGACAGCAATGCGTTTTATGAATACAAAACGTCTAATAGGTACTGAAATTTTATTAAGAATAATTCTAACTTAAATTTAAAATGGAACGTTTTTAAATTTATCGAATATAGATAATATTGTAAGATCAAAATTTTTTAATTATTCGTATTTACTTTCTAAGCACGCTATTAAAATAAAAACTGAAAACACATACAAAGAAAGGCTTACTTAAAGGAATAATCACAACTGAAACAAAAGACATTTACTAAGAATTAGACAATTTTTAATTTAACATAACAAAATCTACTAATATAACTATCATATTGTAGTACATTAATGGTATAGACCTATTATAGTTCAATTTAGTTATTTATCATTGTTAAAATATAAGACTGTTACAAGATTAGAAATGGACAAATTTATTTATACTTATCTTTTACCTTCTTTTAATGATCATAGTTATTAATGTAACAGTTAATAATATAAATTACATTTCAAATTTTAAAAATCTGTTAAATAAGTAACACTGTAAGTTACTTTATTTAAACCACTGTGCATAACAGTTTAATTATTATTACAAATTGCAGTTTATTAATTATACTGAAAGTTAAGAAACATATTACTTCTAATTACTGATCTTTTCTAAGAGGAAATTCATTTATTTTATGTCTCAAGGTCCATATCAAGTACGTACAATAAAAATATATTCTTTACTTATTTCTTGATAAACTATAGTATAATATGACTTTGGAAAGAAATTTACATACAAAGCAAAGCATACAAGAATAAAAAACGTACCATGCTTCATGGCTGCCATGTGCGAAAACAGAGATATATGTCTGAGTGTGGCGTGAGTAGCTGCTACTCACGCGCTACTTGCATAAATGTTAAGTCTGCTTGTTCTGTGTCGGCAGCGTAAGTGCAGCAGGCATTCATTCTTTAGCTTTTTGTTTAGTGTTGATATACCTGCTGATTTCTTTGCTCAGAGTCCATCGTTCTCAAGGGTAGGGCAAGCAAGTGCATTACCAACACTTTAGAGAAAATGAAATAATCATTAAAGTGACATTATAAATATTGTAAAACAAATAACTTCAAATATATAGTCAAAAAATAATGTGTTATTACTTAATATTATCTTAAGTTATACAATTATTTAGTTCGTATCGCATATAAATTTTATCAGTGTTAAAATTGTTAAAATATTTATTCTTTAAGCAACATAATGAGTATTAATTTATTAGTACTAATTAGTCTTATAGTCCTGTTTTGTAATGTACGAATTTTATATATACAGTATAAATTGCATAAAAACTCATGCAAATGTTAACTTATTTTCCTTTAAATTAAATTAAATTATAAAACTATTAATACAAATATATAATATAAAACTTATCAAATGTTATGTCAATAAATATTCAAATCAGATACACAGAACTAATGTGTTATATTCTAATTCAAAGAACACATTTTAAGTTTAAAGTGAAACATAAAACTGACAGTGATTTAAAAAAAAAGACCTCTTAAATAATGAAACATTTTATAACATTTATATTAATGAAAAGTTGACATTCATGCTGATTGTAATGTATTAATACATAAAGGTATTTAAAAAATATGCAAAATATTCCCTGTATATATCTTACACAACAATAATTATAGCAAAAAACTGATAAAAAATAAAAACATCCTGAAATGAAGGAATATAAAATACCATTCAATAATTTCCTCAAGTGAGAGAAGTACCTAAAAAGCTTGTACGAGAGAACAAAAAAAAAAAACAAACAAACACTGTAGTACTATTTTAACTACGGTTTATATTCTATAAAATTTGGCAAATGTCATAAGCGACGACTTGATAAAACACGCGTTCATCGTGAAATATTTACAATAAGTAAGAGAGCGTGTGGATGTAAAAGTCAGGAAACTATTTCCTGATCCCCTTCGCGCAAACCTTGAACAAGAATCGGCGACTTTCGAAGCACGTATATAGAGTACGTTCATTGCCTTCTTGCCTACCATACTACAAAAGCAAAGTATAGAAGCGTGTTGGATGCAAAGGGGCAACAACTAGCGCGAGTCAATTCAGCCGCTCGTCTCATTAACCATGAAGTATGATCTTTTATCACCTGATTATGGAAAATAATCAATCAAATAATAACTTACCGATTTTTAAACTTGACATATTCCTGCATACAAGCCTCTAAATTTTACGTCGTTATACAGCTTGTTTTCCCCCACCCCGGGCCGCAGCCATGAACGGGAGCGACTAGAGACTATAGGGGATTGAATCTTTATGGGGAATCGGGTCGAATGAAGGGGGGGCTTGGAAATTAGGGAAAGATACCACGAATTGTACAGAACTCCATGCACCAAAGAGGTTTTGTTCACTGTTACGCTCTCAATAAACACCACTCACAAAAGTACGATGTTAACACCTTTACCCACGATATTAATCTTCACACATCCAAGCAACGAATAGATCAAACTTGTGTGAATATTACTGTATTCTTTATTTGTTACACTTGGATTCGTTTATACGACCCCTCCCGCAAAAAGAACAGACACACCCTTAATCCAAAGATGTTGAACGATCATGCGCGCAACTGACAACGGGTGCCCCCAAAATCCACTCCTCGGATTTTAATGAACTGTTTCATGCTGATAGATCATCTTATTCCGAATCTTTCTACATATGATATTTTTTGGTATATATAGTTAATAACTTAAAAATATATATATTTATCTATTTTATTGTAATAGCTGCTTTATAAAATAGCCGACTAGGCGCTAGGTATAACTGCAAGTTTATTCTTGCGCGCGGATTCAAATCCCGGCAAATAAATTTCAAATTGCATTTTTTTTTAAATAACTGTATAATTATGTGAGTAAGTAGTAGGTGGTACATTGTAAATTCAAATCCGAGCGTAAACAGAAATTCCCCGCTCTTTATATAGAAGATTTGTTACGAGATTGTCGTCTTTATGGGCTTATACATAAACCAACGTTGGCGCCATAATATAGAATATATAAATGTTGTTTTTCAATTTTATGTTGTTTTTGTTGGAATATGATAATCAAATAGAAATGAATAATTATCATTCAAAAATATTGAAATCTTTGTAAAGTTCATTCTCATGAAATTACATCATAAATTATGCTCTTTCCACAAACACATAAATACAAATTCTAAGTACTCACGAAGTTTCTAAGTATTATGGCTGCCAGCGTGTGACTGACATATACGCATGGCCGCATTCTAGAATAAGTACTTAAATGTCAAATGACATTTAAGCAAGTAAAACCGTATGTTATATCCCAGTAATATGTGATACTTCGTATTCTTTTATTAAATAACTGTAAGTAGATTACATTAAGAGCATTTTATAGAATGACCTATATGTAATAGATACATCTTGTAAAAAATAAAAGTCTAAAAGATGGACTAACATAACTTAATAAAATGACAGTTATGTATTGTTGTACATACGTGTTATATTTACCAGAAAAAAATTTTATAAAAGCTTTGTATTAAATTTTTATGTAATTTGGAATAATGGATAATTTGTCAGATTCATTCAAAGGTGAACTAGATTCTATTACATCAACAGATTCTCTGCAATTAATAACAGATGAATTTTGTATCAGACATTTGTCAACACCCGATGTTTCAAACATAGAGTTGTCAAAACGTGTTGCTTTATTAGAATTAGAAAATGAGAGACTCAGAATGGATCTAGAAAATATGCGCATTGAACTGAATGCTAGAATTGCAGCAAATGAAGGTCTTAAAGGAAAGATAACCGAATTGTATGTGGAGATGCAGTTGGTACTCCAAGAAAAACAAAAACTGCAAAATACTTTGACAGATGTCAATAATCGTTTAGATGCATCAGAAGCATCTACAAAATGGTATCAGTCTCAAGTACATGGGTTACAAGCAAGTAAGAAAACTTTGCAATTAGAAGTTGATACGTACCAGGGGATATTACAACAAAGGCAACAAACTATAGCAAACATAAATGCTAGATATAAACAACTAAATATGGATTATACTGAACTTCTTCAAAAACATCAGAAAGAGAAACAAAATTTAGAATATGAAGTACGAATCTTAAAATCACAAAATCAATCAAATAGTAATTCAGAATCAGAAGATACACGTATAACATCTAGTTCTCCAGATGTATCTACAAAGTTGGAATTAACAGAAGATGAATTACGAAATACAAAAGCAGAATTAAAAACATTAGAAAAACGGCTGTTAGGCAATGAAGTTTCCAAGACATTAATGGAAAATACATTGACCAAGCAAAGATTATTAATTACAACTATGGAAGAAAACATACAAAGGTGTGAAACAGAGAAAAATCAAACTGCTGATTCTCTTCGCAAAACGCAGCTTGAAATTCAGAAGTTGCATTCTAAAAATGAAGCATTGCAGACTACTCTGCTTTCTTCCAAACAGGAACAAAGTCAGATAGAAGATGCAATCTTCCAATTGCGATTACAATTAACTAAAATGATTGCACAGTATAAACTTCTAAAAACAAAAAATACAGAAGCTGAAGAAAAATTGAATTCAATGCAAGATATAATAAATGAAAACAAACGGTTAAAAACGTTGTCGTACGAAGCTAATAGTGCACTTATTAGGAAACTTCGACAAGAAAAACGTAAAGTGAAGCATTTGGAAAATAAACTCCATGGTATCCAAATTAAGGGGCATTTAAATAATATGGTACTGAAAATGATCTCATAAAATATATTCAAAAAAGTCTATTGAAGAAATCATGTATTTTTTAATGATTATTTTGTTTCAGAAAAGTAAGATGGAAATTTCTTTGCAAGAGTGTCTAAAGCAGGTTTTAATTAGAAACAAAGTAATGCT
Organism: Osmia bicornis bicornis; assembly: GCF_907164935.1. Lineage (NCBI taxonomy): Eukaryota > Metazoa > Arthropoda > Insecta > Hymenoptera > Megachilidae > Osmia > Osmia bicornis. Next base: position 14,998,774 of record NC_060216.1, on the reverse strand, counting down.
CATGGTTTATTCATTATATCATTACTTAATGCAACATGGTACTAAAAATACTTTTTTTCTACAGGATTTAAAGGATCAATTGAAGGCACTTACAAAAAATTCAGATGAAAGTATCGATGAAGGATATGGTGATAGCAGTATTGTTAGTTCTGTTTCTGTAGACATTCCATCACCGAATTCCATTAATCCAGTATTATTAAACACAGCTTCTAGTGTTTTATTACAATGTAAGGATTTCTGTAAACCAGTACAAATAGAACTTGACCATCTACGATTAAAACTTATCAAGTTAAAAGAATGCACCATATAGTATTAAACTAATTTATTAAATAATTATTTTGAAAAATTTATAATCTTATTACGACTTACATACTATGAAATATATAAAAGGTGGTGACTGGTTATTAACTTGAATGATAAGTAAGGTTGATTGAATTGTAAATACATTAATTTATAATAAATCTTTTAATTGTTACAATTATGAAAAGAAGAGATTCAGAATTTATTTATACAAACGTTTTACTAAACTTAAACTTAAATGTACCATCTTAGTCGGTAAAACACGGCAATACTATGCTGTAATTGTGAAAACATAAATTATTTCATTATTTGTTGAACATTTTTTAACATAATATTAACTTTGAAATAGAAAATTGTAAATGAAATGTTAGCTAACTACAATTACATTTTTATATTGTACATCTTAATTTTTAATACTTCTGAAGAAATTTGTAACTAAGAAAAATTATATATATAAATTATTTTACAGGTACAATATAGTATTTACGTTTTATAATATTAGAATCAGTGTAAATATTTCGTAAAAGTTTACAATAAATATGAGATATATAGTGAATAATAGACATTTAACAGAAACATTTATTTAAATTTAGTGTAATTTATTGTGATAACTACTTACTGCTATTATACCAAATTCTTTTTCTTTTATGAATGGAACAACGGATAAAAGTAACATAGTTTTATAAGCAGAAAAATTGAAAGGTAGCATTACTTTTCCAACATTTATGATACGGTATATAATATGGGAGTATTTAATGAATTTTATTAGATACAAGTATTTAATAAATCTGATAAATTAAATCAAGGATTCCTAAAAATGCGAGTTGAAGATGTTTTCAAATTGAAGTATTTTATTAAACAATACAACACATTTTGCATTAGTAACTTTAAAACCATTCTAAAGACTATTATAATTAATTCTATTTCAAATTTGTCGTACATTGCAATTTTATTTATGAAAAAATCAATATATTGCATTTTGTACTTGCTTATTGTTAATATTATTTAAAACACCTTTTATCAGAAAATGTACTTAGTGACATTAGTAAGAAATAAATATCAAGATTACAAAGTTTTTATAGATACAAACACTCAACAAATTCTGTTTTCAATTTTTGATATAATTATTTATATACATATATTTATAAAATAAGCGTAGTAAAAATTGAATTATAATTTTTTTTTAAAGTATCACAGATGAATATATCAAGCAAAATAAAAAAAAGTATAGTTTCCTGCATTTAAGACACATTTAATCTAATTAAATACAAGTTCTTTGGTATACATAAAGTAAAATTGACGAAGTTAAAGTAATATATTTAAATTAAAAAAAAACACTTTTTGCACAGTTCTCAAACATTTTTAATTGTTAATTCGACTTTCTTAAAAAATATATATAAAAAACATCAAAATTTAGTACGAATATTGAAATGTTTAAGTCTTTATTCAATATAGAGTTGTTAAACTAAATTGTACAATAGGCTAATGAAAAACATCCTAATAGAAATGTAGTATAATATAAAAATATAAATAAATAGCGACGTATATTTTATCATATTATAAATTAGAGTATTTTTTTATTTCTTAAAAGATATTAAAATAAAAATATTGTTTAAAACAAATATACAAAATAATTATTTTTTTTAAAATGAAGATAATTAATATAATCAATTTTTATGATTTTGTAAACTTTTATGAAAAATATTTACTATTCTATATTTATAGAGCATAATAACGTAATAAATTTATCATTATCATACTAAATAACTCACTTTATGATAAAATTAATGTTTAAACTTATCTGTACTGGAATGGTTTTATATTTTTTATCTTTCTCAACTTTTTTCAAGTTTTATCCTACTACCCTTTTGTATCACAATCACAAGGAAGATTTTTTATCCTTTAATAGAATATTCTTTGTTATACAGCAAAGAATTATTTAATGCATAAAAATAAAATAAAGAAAGCAAAATATTAGTTTCAACAATATATAATAACTAAATAGCACAGATTAAAAACTTAATGGAACTTTTTGGATGTAAATATTACATATGTACAAAAAGCAATACTTTGCAAAGCATATTAATATGCAACAATTTTCTTCTATATTTTGAACAGCGTTTTCTCAGAAGTAGTGGTTGATTTATGTATTAAATCAAAATTCTCAACTCTTGAAAGGTATATTTCATACGTTAAACTTGTAATATAATAGAATTACATATTATTCTAAAGATTTACATTGCTTCAGAATGTATGTATAGAGCAAAAATTAAATTTTTTATTCCTTTTAAAGGAATATGTAAATATCTGTTTAAACACTGATCCATGTCTGCTCTGTTATATACCACGATCTATATTATTGAGAAATTTCTGTGTAAAATTAAATACACATTGAGAAACGCATTCGAAAATGGTTGTAAAAATTGCATAATACATAATATATAATACACGTTACTTTCCCGATTCTTTACCATCAATGAATTTAAAATCACTGGTACAAAATATTTTTTAATATAACATTTTGATAGCGCATTTTTATCCCATATTTCTGGTTTATAATTTGTTACAGTACTTACAGTTTTGTATACATATTTATATTAACAAAAAAATGAACTTTGTACGATTGCAGATCGTTTAAAAGAGCACCATGGCTTCAGTCTACAGAAACAGTCCTTGGAAGTTTCAACACATCCCATCTTATACACCGTTACAACGGGAATGTTGCTGAACAATAATACCTATAATTTTATCATGTAAAAGTAATTTGAAATTAAACAGTTATTATATAGTACATTCATAATTACGCTACTAATGCTACTCATATTATTATATATATTTAATAAAATAGGAGACCAGACAATAAACAGTTTATCTCGAACCCATTGTCATCTGGGAGTAGATTCCGTCTGTCTAACTTTGTCAAATTGACGCCGATAATGAGCTCGTCCACGACCTCTATTTCGATGCCCATGATAACTATGATGTAATTGTGCATGATTCCTTGTCTGATGTGATGGCTGTTTCGACTGCGGCATTTGCTAAGGAAAACATTTTGTTAAGATATTTTATAAAATCAAGTTTTTCATTTTATTCCCAATCATGTATCTTTACATTGATAAAATTTTTTCTTTTAATGTCAAAAATATGCAAACGTACCATATGGTTAACAGATTGCATATTTTGATTGGAATATGCATTTAAACTGGTTCCAGGTGGATTAAGTCCTTCGGTAGTAGCACCAGGTTCATCTTCTGTTCTTACCAACATTTTTATTCCCTCAGCTTCTAGATCAATTATACCACCCCTTTGTTGTTGTCTTAAGAATAATGCTGCCATTTGTTTTTGCAGTTCTCTTAATTCTGCAGTAACTGAAAAATCTGTTGCAGCTTCAACATCTATTGGAGGTGGAGCAGACCATAAACTTTCTACATCACAATTAATTGATTCTCGACATACAGGACATATAGCCTGCAAAATTACACTAACATTTAATACATATCATAATAATAAGATTAATTATAAAATGATAGAAACAAAGTGATATACTTGAAATTTATTAGTAGTATCTTGCTGCCACTGTGGCAATTTTTCTTGTTCTTCTCTATAATATCTTTCTGCAGCAGCTACATGTGCTGCTAAACAATGCGAATGAAAATAATGATAACATTCTGTTTTTGTGAATTCATCTCCTTCTCTAAAACCGTACAAGCATATGGCACACTGATCAGTTGGAAGATTACTTCTTGTAAGATGTTCCCTGATCAACTGTTACAATAATATAGAAAATTATTAATTAGTACATATGTATATGAGATATAATTTGCAAGCTTTCCATTTCTCTGTGTAAGACATACCTCAATAAGTTCAAACATAACTGGTTGGCCTATGAAATCATTACATTTTGCTTCTGCATCTGATTGCATAAGCCTTACTGTATTTTCATCTAATCCTCTAGGATTCCTAAGACTAATAGTAGGTGATATATCTGGATATCCCATAGGTAATTGAACAATTAATGTTACACAAACATATTGAGATTGAGAGTCTTCCCCAGTAGATGGAAATAACACAGTCTCAATGCATTCTGGTTCACCTCTAAAAAATAAAAAAGAATAATGTTTATACTTGTAGATATTGACATTTTTAATTTAAATTTATACTGTACTGTTAATAAGTATTCAGTATTTATTCAGATTTAAAATTTAATATCTTTCTTTTTTGAAAAAAAGAAATATTTCTTATTTAATGCAAGACTTTACAAGGATAATTTAAGTCAAGATTTATGTTAATGACAGAAAATTTACAATTGATTCAGACCAATAGCTAGGTTAAAAAGTATTAAATTTATTCGTGTAAAGAACTTACCTTTCGTTTTCCTTTATGTTTAACTCATCGTCAAGTAGAATCGCCTTTAATGCTTCGATTTCGTCAGTCACTCTGAGAAAAATGTTCATACATATTAAAAAAATTGAAAATCAATGAAAAACACCGAGTATTAGAATTCCAAAGAAGTTACCTTTCATCTATTATCGTGTCTGACATCGTTTTTGAAGTAAATGATACTCCGATTTGTTTCGTGAAAATTATTTCGAATTTGACAGAATTTTTTCAGTCTTCAACGATTACAAGATTCTCGATAAGCGTCAATGTGCGTCAATATTGAAAACCTTCTGCTACTATTCTTGTTACCAACTGGTTTTCGCTTTAGAATTATTGGTAATGTTGCGCGTGGATTTCAGGTGTCTAGGGATTTTTGGATCTTTACTACGTGGGTAAGGTGCCCGTGGAGCGCTAAAGCACTCTGCTCGCGGCGCGGGTTTTAATAAAGTACACTTTATTATTATAGGTAAAATAATAGTTTCTATTCCTTTATTATTTAGACTTTATCTTTTATAAAGAATGTATGCAAGCGGGTTGAAGCTTTGAATCGTTCTGAGCTTGGCGGTGAAGATCCTCGATCGATGTTGGCTGCCATCCCCTCCTCGCTGGATCCTGAATCCTCCCTCAGGATCATCCCTGGTCCAATGGTGGTGGGGCCCATCCCTGTCCGGAGGCGGTCCCTCTCCCTGGCTTCGGTCCACCCTTGGGCGAGCGGAAGATGGTGGTGCTCCGCCAAGACTCGAGAACGATTCCGTGCACACGTGTTAAGAGAAAGCGTGGGATCCAGAGAAAACGTAAGACAACAAAAGATCTCGCGCTAGCGAGCCAAGGCAACCCTTAAGAGAATTTACGACCCTCTGTAAATAAACAGGATGTCGAAGAGACTTCGACAGTTTCAAGAACCAACATGATTTTCGTTACGAGTAACGAATTAGATACAGCCCGCAATAAATTAGCTCTTTAGAAATTTCAAGTGTGACAGTCTTATTTCTCCGGATTTCCAACTCTCTCCCAGCACGATCACCCGTGTTGAGAGTTTTACAGTATCTTATCCTTTGTCTGTACATTCCTTTGAATTTTGGCTCCTAATTTATGAGCATTGATATAACATTATGCAGACATGCTGCAGTCATACTCTTATGGCATCGTCGCCATATTACATTTCATTCAGTGCTAGTGATTACAAGCTTGCGGCTAAATTCACACGATATCACACACATACATACAAGCGAGGTTCGCAACACCTCCCCCCTTATACAAAAGGTGTTTCCAATGGGAACAGCTTTCCTTAAAGTGTTTACGCTAGCCTAAATTACATTGTTTGTACGGAAACTTCGCGTTGTCACACCCTTCTATACAAGCGATATTTTTTACGTTGCATGAACCATATAATAATACGTTGTAGATATTATAAGTTCTCAGGATACATAACTTAAACCCTAAAGTAAGAATAGGTAATAATTTTCCTTTTACTTTACTTAATGTACCAAACTAACGTAATATATTTAATGCACGCAATTTCTTAAGAAGAATCTGGTTTTATACAAGCTAACTCAAGTTTATTCGTGTGGACTATTTTTAATTCATTTGTTCCTATTTCTATCTCGACATTTAGGTCATTACATTTTCTTGTGACTTTGAATGGCCCTGCCAAATTGCAATCAAATTTCAAGATTTCTAGTTCTTTAGGTAAGTACACATTTTTGCTTACAATGAATCTGTGGGGTTTGTATTTTTATTATATAATATCTTGATCCTTTGTTTTTTCTTTTCTAGGTTTACTGCTGCTGCAGATTGCGTGTTTCTAATTCTGAAGAACAAATCATCCAATTAACCTAAGAAAGTACGTGGAGGTTCCTGCTTAAAAAAAACTCAGATGGAATGGTGGCTTTCACACCGACTACCAATTTGTGTGGGGTGAAACCAGTGGCTTCATGTACTGAGGTATTATAAGAAAATATACCGAATCTAATCCACTCATCTTTCTCATAAAGCACGGAGATCACCTTCACGCTGTACATCCATCGTGCAAGCACGTAAATCACACATGCTGGGCAATAGAATAGCGCAGACAGTGGCATGCTAGACAAATCGAGAAAGCGCGTACAATGATCGTGTTGGGATTGGTGAAAAACAAAACAAAACTGTTACGTCATTTCGTCTATGTAAGTCACTGTCTCCTGAATAGCAGTTTCTATTAAGTCGTGTCTTTTCATTCCTATCGGGCGTCCCCGATGTTACATCCCCAATGATACCGCTTTGCAAAAATCTGGGCTCCTCAGCCCCCAACAACAGGTCCCGGGCTGGAGGTTCGAAGCGGGGTGCTGTGGTATAGCCTATCCGATATCAACGAACCCACCAGAGCCCGGGCACCCCAATCACAACAAGCCCCTTCCGCATTACAAACAGCGTGACTCAGGTGGGAGATCCGAAGCGGGGTACTATTATATAGCCTATCCGATTCCAACGGATTCACCCGGTCCTGAGCACCCTTTACCACATGGACGACATTCCGACCGACTCCCGAGCGGGGTGCTTTTGTATCGCCTATCCGATTCTCGATAAGAGTACCTGCCGGTGCCGAACCACGTAACGGAGTCCTTTCTTTATCCAAACCATCTTTCCTAAATCCACTAGCGGCATCAAAAGGGGTTTCATTCTTTCTAGACACTTCTGTCTCTAAGGAGAGCGACATTTCCGCTTCGTCTGCTGTTAAATATGCGTCGCTGTCAACAGAACTAATGTCAGAATCGTCAATTTCTCAACCTTTCCAGAGTTTACGGGAGGCAAATCGTTGGCGCCTACGACATCCTCCCGCAACCCCCAAAAAGGAGAGGCGTCTGTGTCGTCTGTTTCAATTTAATTTGGTAAGTGAGCGTTATTCGGACAAGAGGACATTTGTTTCATTTGAGAAAGGTTTAGAGGATTGCGGAACAACGCATCGGCATTCAGCGAAATCTACCTTACAAACGTTCGCGTTTCCGATAAGAGGCTACGAAGATAGGGACAATCTTGACCCTTCGACCGTTACTGATTCTAATCTACGTGCAATGTCGATAACAGCTTCAAGATCTGGTATTTCTTGACTGTTTTTATTTTTAAGCATTATTCTTAACATTCCGTTCCGAAGGCCATTAATAAATGTGGCTATAGCCGTATTATTCAATAAATCAACAACACCGCTTAACTGTTCAGAATTGTACGTGTCCTTTGCTACTTCTATTCCGGTATTTAATATTTTACTTACTCGCGATCCGAAAACCTCTACCGAATCATTAGTTCCCTGTTTCAATCCCGTAAATTCCTCGTTGATACTATGCATGTTAAACGTACGCACGTATGCCCTTTTAAGTAATCCAATTAACTCATCTAATGTACTTGGTTCCCGGCGATTTGAAAGTACTAATTTTGCATGCCCCTCGATTTTACCACGAATTAAAAACAGAAGACCGGCTCTATCCTCAGGCTTTACTTTGGAACTAATCAGTTGACACTCCTTAATAAATTCAGTCAGAGAACAAGATTTTCCATCAAACTGAGGTATCAAATCCTTCACTAAAGAGAGACGAAGATATGACGCTGGAAGCATACTAGATGACTCTATAGAGGTTGGAGTATTTTTAGAAACAGCAGCAGCAAACGTAGTCGAGGACAAAGGTACATCAATTTCTGTGCTATTAAAGGGGATAGAAATATTATCCGTCATAACTGTATCAATCCCCTGGGATAACTGTCGAATTGGAACTAATCCTAATTTTTTCGATTGCAGATCGGTAGAAGATGCCCCGGAAGATGAAGAAAGTTCTGCATTTGATGAATCTATGTTTAATTCCTCTACCAAAAATGTATTTTCCCGCAGGCCGATTTTGCGACTCCTTTTGGCGCGCATATACTTTAACTTATACGGCGGCATTTTGTCGAATTATTTCTAACGGTAATTATAAAAATAATACTCTATAGTCCAATTACTTATAAGATAGACTTACAGTTTGGTAAGGCGATCGGCTAACGCTTCGCAATAAATCACGTTTAGATTTCACTTAACGAGTTTTCTATTTTCAAACACCAAACTCCGTCCGTCGGTAATCCATTATCTCGGTTGGCCTTGAATCACGGGGAGATCCTCTGGTTCTGCGATTTGATGATGATCTCTGTTTCCAAGTCGAAGAGAGGTCCAATGATGATGTGAACGAGGTGCATGTGATTCCGGTGGATGGCTTGCACGGCAGCCGAAATCACCTGTCTCCGGTATTCACCCTACGCTCTTGAGGAAACCGTGCCAAAACTCAAGAGGGAGAAGTTGCACTAATGTTAACAATGTTCACTTATATTATAAAAGCTCAATGAAGCAGTTCGTAAAACGTTCAGTTATTTATTTAACACACGCCCGCGAGCCGGCAAAGTTATTAAAGCGTACACAAGTCTAACACAGTCACTTTGTCTTGTTTTGCGTTATTTGCAATTACTACACTGAATACACCTTTTTAAAATTATGCCGTTTTGAATTTATCACTTTTAAAAGTTTATCCCTTTTTGAATTATCCCTTTTTTAAACATCCCACCGCTGTCACCAATTTGTTGCGCGTGGATTTCAGGTGTCTAGGGATTTTTGGATCTTTACTACGTGGGTAAGGTGCCCGTGGAGCGCTAAAGCACTCTGCTCGCGGCGCGGGTTTTAATAAAGTACACTTTATTATTAAAGGTAAAATAATAGTTTCTATTCCTTTATTATTTAGACTTTATCTTTTTATAAAGAATGTATGCAAGCGGGTTGAAGCTTTGAATCGTTCTGAGCTTGGCGGTGAAGATCCTCGATCGATGTTGGCTGCCATCCCCTCCTCGCTGGATCCTGAATCCTCCCTCAGGATCATCCCTGGTCCAATGGTGGTGGGGCCCATCCCTGTCCGGAGGCGGTCCCTCTCCCTGGCTTCGGTCCACCCTTGGGCGAGCGGAAGATGGTGGTGCTCCGCCAAGACTCAAGAACGATTCCGTGCACACGTGTTAAGAGAAAGCGTGGGATCCAGAGAAAACGTAAGACAACAAAAGATCTCGCGCTAGCGAGCCAAGGCAACCCTTAAGAGAATTTACGACCCTCTGTAAATAAACAGGATGTCGAAGAGACTTCGACAGTTTCAAGAACCAACATGATTTTCGTTACGAGTAACGAATTAGATACAGCCCGCAATAAATTAGCTCTTTAGAAATTTCAAGTGTGACAGTCTTATTTCTCCGGATTTCCAACTCTCTCCCAGCACGATCACCCGTGTTGAGAGTTTTACAGTATCTTATCCTTTGTCTGTACATTCCTTTGAATTTTGGCTCCTAATTTATGAGCATTGATATAACATTATGCAGACATGCTGCAGTCATACTCTTATGGCATCGTCGCCATATTACATTTCATTCAGTGCTAGTGATTACAAGCTTGCGGCTAAATTCACACGATATCACACACATACATACAAGCGAGGTTCGCAACAGTAATATTATGTTTTTAGCGGGTTCTCTGGGGAAACATGGGGTGGATTGGTGTCCATGAAGCGTGCAATCGCTCTGCTCACGAGGTGCGCGAAAAATTTAAGAAATATATGATTTCAGATACAAAATTGATCTGATATTCGAAAGAAAGCGCTTTCGCTGAATAAGTGCAGTGCTTTTCAATCCTTGGATTTTCAGCTTTCTTTCTATTTCATCACCTACAGTGATTCTTTAAACTTTAAATAATATATAAACTTTTGACGTTCTGGCAGTTTCAAATGTCGTTTATATATCGATATCGATACGGCATGCGGTAATGTCACCATATTTCTATATAAAGTTCAGTTCACGCGATAGTTAACATACACATGTCAAATTTAAATGCTCTAAAATGACAGTTTTACTATTTCCAAATGTGCTAATTTCAGTTCAATTGTAGACGTTAATTTGAATGTTATTGTTACGTTAAGTAATTTGTTGTGTATAATAATAAAACTTTTTTAAAGTTAGTAGATTTCTTCTTTGTTACATATATAAATACATCATTTTTAGTTACAATCTGTATATATTTTTCAGCATATAAATAGTGTTGATGGTATATTTTTAAAGAATTATTAGTACCTATTCATAAATTATGATAAAGTCAAAAGATTGTGATTTTGAATTAGCATATAAATTACATCAACAAGAAAATCGTTTTGGATTGACAGAAAATGCAATTTTACCTGCAAATGTAAGTTTATATTATAGTGATTTTTATACAAATTTAATAATATTTAGAAACATTGTATTTACTTTTAGAAAAATGGAGGGAATTATAAGCCCAGAACATTAATTGATCAGACTTTAGAACTAATTGATCCAACTCCTAATATACATACATTATTTGTACAATTTAATGAACGTTTCTTTTGGAATGTTTTACTTCCTGTTGAAGTTAAATGGAGCAGTAGAATGACAAGGTAAATGCTTTACCTTATTCTATGTTAAATAAATTAAAGTAATCATTATTTGTATAATAATTTAATTGTATATTTATTCTTGATATAGCTGTGCTGGTGTATGCAGTTTCCATCCTAGAAATCGACAATGTATAATTGCACTTAGTGCACCATTATTAAAACTTAGACCAAGGAAAGATCTTATTGAAACTTTATTGGTAAGATTCATATAATTATTTGGTAATTAAATATACCTATATATCAAATTTTTTCTAATCCATATATTATATTCTAGCATGAAATGATTCATGGATATTTATTTCTCACAAATAATAACCGTGATAGAGATGGACATGGTCCAGAATTTTGTAAACACATGAACAGAATAAATAAAGAAGCAGGAACAAAAATAACTGTATGTATCTATAATAGAATAAATACTGTAATATAATGTAATGTAATATTAATTTTAAAACTGCTTTTGTGTATAGATATACCATAGCTTTCATGATGAAGTTAGATTATATCAACAACATTGGTGGAGATGCAATGGTCCCTGTCAAAAAAGAGCTCCTTATTTTGGTACTGTACGTAGAGCCATGAATCGTGCACCAGGCCCATCTGATTTTTGGTGGAAAGAACATCAGCAAACTTGTGGTGGTCAGTTTATTAAAATTAAGGAACCAGAGAATTTTAAAGCAAAAGGTTCAAAGAAAGTAAAATCTACTCCCAAAAATGCTAGTTCAGCAAGCAATATATTTACTTGGCTCACAAAAACTCCTCCACCTAACACTGAACTCAAATCACTACCAGATAATCAAAAGTCATTAGATGAATTCAAAAAACTTGGAAATAACACAAATAATGTTCATGGGTGGGGTACAGGGGGGCCAAACACTGTAAATAATTTACAGAAATCTAATAGTTCTAATACTACTTCAGTTTGTAATATACCTAAATTCTCTTCTTCTGGAGTTCTTGGTGGTTCTAATACGGGAAAAAGTAATCTATTGAACAAGTTTTTTGATACTCATAGATCTAAGACAGGTGTTGTATTTTCAAAAAAAGCAATAGATTTGCCAATTGTCAATCTAACAACAAAAAAATCAAATAATAATAATAATCAGTCATCAAAAGAACCAGAAGTAAAATTCGTGGAATGTCCAATATGCGGTACTTTTATATTGAACAATGACATAAATAAGCATGTAGACCAGCATTTAATAGCAAAAGATGAAGAAACAAAAAAGAAAGAAGTTAGTTCACAAGGGAAAACGGATAATTTTTCACTTGTACAAAAAAGAAAAAATGATACCCCTATATTTTCAAATAAACAGCCAAAATTAAATACAGTAGAAAATTCAAGAAAAACTAATTGTCCTGTGTGTAGTAAACCTTTTGAACTTGCAAGTATAAATGAACATCTCGATAAGTGCCTTTTAGAAACAGATGAGCAAGCTAATAATTCAGTTACTAATTTAGATGATACAAACGATAAAAATGAAAGCATAATTTCTATAAGTAGTACATCCAGTACTGGTTCATCTCCAAAGGATTCTCATTTTACCCCAAAACTTATGAAAAATAATGCGACTGAAACTACCTCACACAATTGTTTAGTTTGTAATGCCTATATTCCATCTGGGATGTCGTTAATCGATCACCTAGAAGACTGTATTGGGAATGTTTTTAATGATGATTTATCATTATCCACTGACTGTGATAACGAAGAAATATCAGAAATATCCTCAGAAATATTGATTGATCAGGATGATAAGTATCCCTGCCCTGTTTGTATGCAATTAATATCAAAATCGCTTATGAATCAACATTTAGATGTATGCCTTAAAAGTACATAATTATAATTTTAAAAAATTGATACTTTATTTCATTATTTATATTCACTAATAGATAGGAGAAACTGTAGAAATATATATAAGTTTTCATGCATTATTTATTTAAACTTGTATTTATGTTCTTATAATTATATACTGCCATTTTATATTATATATGAATTAAATAAATATATTTTGTTTTATAAATCAGTGTTATTGCTACAGACCTATAAACAGTAAATGATTTAGTATAATATCTGTTCGTTCAAAATTTTTCATCCACTGCATCTTGAAAGAAATACAACTTCTATAACAAATTCTCTTATGTTATAGTCGCATAGAAATTAGTTAAAAGTAAATACTATTTCTAAATATATACTATATTTCAAATATTCTGATTGTAAATATATCAACACTAGTTGTACAACAGTTTTTTATAAATAAATCATCATAACTTTTCATATAAATTATTAGTATCAAGAGTACGTAACGTACATACACCACAACTGAATTCCAATAAATATGTTGGAAAGAGCAGAAGAATTTGTTCTTGTGTCCAATGCATGTATAAATAGAGATTTGGAACTATCAGATCAATAGTACTATTGTCCAACCTTACCCTGAAATAAAATGTCATACAACAATATAATCGAAATATTATGACATACATGTAAAGAAAAACAATTAATAAAAGATACATGAAAACTTACTTTTTAGATCCAAATGAGTGAAACATAAAGCTTTGTGGTAATGGAATATTTATTGAATTATTGTATAATGTTGCTCCAATTTGATTAGGTACAATTCGTACAGTATCTATTTCATCATATATGTTAACATTAACACCATGCAAGTTATTCTGTACTGTTAATGCATATCTCGGATCTTCGCTATAACATTGACCGAGCAACAAAACTTCACCTTTGTCGCGAAGCGGGTAACTTTCATTGTGAATAGTTCTTATAGAGTCTGGTGTCACAATACATGAGCCTAAATTTGGAAGTGATTAAGACAGGTAAGGTACTGTAATCAAATAGAACGAATTCTGCAGGTACAAACGATTAACTACTTTTTCAAAAACTAATTAAAAATGGTATATTAACTTACCAAAAAATGTCTTTAAAATTGATAAATCCATATATTTATGAACTCTGGTTCTGGTTAAAAAATAATCTATAAAATTATAGTTATATTCAATAACTACTTTGTCATTGTTGAGAGATAATTCTCCAATATCCGATTCTTTTGGAAATACTGCAGTTATAGAAAATTCTTTGGAAACAGGTACTGCACTACTGTTTCCACCAATGAAGTCATAAAAGCCACGCAATTTCCAAGCTAATCGTGTTAAGTATTCTGGTACCTAATTATTGTTAAACAATTAAGAATAGTAAGTATATATTTATTTAACAAGTATAAACAAAACATAATGCTTAACTTACATTTTCTTGTTCTGTAATAATTTGATATTTTCTCAAAGTTGATAATTCCCTTGATGCCTCATAACAGGCATCAGTATACGGTGTAAAACGTTTTCCCTTTGATTGTTTTCGACACTCTTCGTATGGCCATTTTGCTACTTTAGCATCTTCTAATTGTTCCTTACTAATTTCACCAATTAAGTTCAATGTGATTGAAGATCCACTACATTTACCCTTTGCTGTATCAGATAATCCCCAAACAATATTCATTGTGATCCTAGCAGGATCGCTAGGTTTAGTGCTTAGAAAATCCCATTCCCAAGGGATTTCTTTTTCTGCTTCCAAACAAAACTGAATAAAAATAACATATTATTTTGACAGTATTTTTTTTAATCATAGAGTATATCTTTAAGCTTTTAGATCGAATTTACCTTTAATACTTTTTCACCTGGTACGATTTTAGTTGCTTTAATTTTAATCATATCAGACATCCAACTGGTAATTTCATAAAGTCCAGCTAAATTCCATTGTTGCAATAATTGAGATGATTCTACATTGCGACGTGTTAAAGATAAAATATGATGATTGAGACCTCTGATGTATTCGAATTTTACCTTATGAAACATGTTTAACATATTATTTATACCCTACATAATTAAAATATACATAGTTCTTATATACTGACTTGAGTACGTGTTGTATCAATTGTACTAATATAAGCAGCTAAACCACAACTACCTTTTGGTGGTATATATGTATAATAGTCCAAAAAATGTAATGCTGTTAAAGCAAATTGGAGAAATGGCCAAATACTGAAACAATTCAGAATTAAAGTATAATTATTAATACATATGATTTATTAATATTTATAGTAGAGATAAGAATATATTCATATTTAACTCACTGATAATTATCGCGATGTGAAGAAAATACATCTCGTATTAGTTTTTCCCGAGATATTATATTTTCGCAATCAAAGAGTTTCACATGTATTTGACCCCCTAATTCCGCTAATTCTATTTGAAATAAATCTTTTTCCTATAGAAAAATTTGAATGAATTTTTAATGAAGTTGTTTAAATAAAGTTTCAACTACCATTTACCTTTTGTTTATATGTTGGTGATTTTGTAACTATGTATAATTCGGGACAAGTGGAACAAACTCGATGCAATTTTAACTTAACATTTGAACCTTTTATATTGGTTGATGTTCTAGCATGAGTTGTAATACCCATTTTAAGATGTTCTAGAAAATACATCATTCTTACAACATTATACATAATAGACCCTGTGTTTTAAGAAATATTAAGTAAAATCATTGATACCTCCTGGGGTATCATATGAAATAAAAGGACGATCTTCGAATCCAATTGTAATATTAACTGGAAGATATCCATGAATAGAATGTGCTCTTTCTGCACTATGCCATGTGTCAATTAAAGGATTATAATTTTCTATTAATTCTGTTTTATGAATAGATGTTCTAAAAGTAATAAATTTACAACATGAAATATTACAAGGGGAAAAAAATAAAGTTAATAAGTTATTATTTTGTACCGTAGTATGACATGGTTATTACGACCGATTGAACCATGAGTGAAATTCCCTCTCATTGAAAATAATGATGTTGTAGTAATTGCAAGTCTAACATTTGCTCCCAAATCTGTAGCCTGTACTGATTCCATTACTAATGGAATATTAATACGTTGATGATTAACATGAAATTCCATGTTTTGATATATATTATATATATTATCAGGTAAGGAAGAAAGATCTATAAAATTTTATGAAAAATATTATATTAACTTTCTAATATTATAGTTCTAAAATAATACAATTTGTGAACTTACATTTAAACCCTTTGATGATATTTGTTTCATTTAAATGAAGGCACAAAACTGTTTTCTCCTGAATACGTGCAATTACTTCTAAATGTACAGGTCCATCTTGCTTCTGATCTAATTTAAATTGTTTTAGTATATCTTTTATTTGAGTTGGACTATCCATATACGTTGATAATGAATGTAAGAGACCTTCAGCTTTGATGTATAACTATATAATATTTAAATTATTATTACATAAAAAGTTATAACTAAGTAGCTCTAAAATCAAAAACTTACAGACACATGGTTGATATTAATTCCATTTCCATAAGTATTCACTGTTACATATAAAACCTCAGGTATGTTTGTCAAAGGGTTAGCAATGACAATACCGTGTATCATAGCACCAAATTTTCTATATGTATCTTGATAATCAAATAAATAATTTCCAGTAATTATATATTTATTTTTCATTGGCCGAAGTACTCGAGTAAACTGTGTAGCTATTGTTCCGCTGAAACATAGTTAGATATGAAAGATATTATAATGAAAACAGTATATGTAGCAATTTTATTAATACATACATATGAACATAGCAAGGATGCGTAGTATGTTCCACAGATTTTAAAATAGTATAAAAATAATTATACAAATGTTGATCAAATATACTTTGCATGTACCAATATAATGATATTAATCTATTTGGTGTAGGGCTAGAAATAATGAGTAATGTCAGTGCAGCTACTCTCATTTCTAAGTGTTCAGTTCTATTTATTAAAATTGGCCAATAGACTGGATATATCTATAATAAAAACAAAAAGGTAATGTTTAATAAATTATTAAACTATGTAAATAAAGTACCTACAACATCAGGTCTTAGAGGAGCGGTTGGAAGTGATGCCCATGCAGCAAGTACCCGAAAATGACGTGATTCTGCATTATTACCGCTAGCAATAGGTTCTAAAAATTCAACAACTCTTCCCAATTGTATATTTGCTAATCCTTCCAGCCAGATCATTTTCTTTTCATATTCCTTTGTCTCTATGAATGATTTATTATTATAATGATAATAATAATAATAATTTACATAAAATTGGTAATTGATAATTCAAAAGTATTATCACATACCTGTAAATTTATCAAGATACAAGCGTACATAATCATCTAACATTTCATATGGACAATATAATAAACATGTCTTATAAATCAATGTACCATACGTAAGAATGGCAGTATTCTGGACCTCAATAGATATTTTATCTGGCAAATTTAAAAACGTTTGTAGATTGACTAATAACTGAATATCAGGTTTTCGTATGTGAAATGGCAGTTGGGTAAGAAGCTGAATTGCAGACATATCCGAAACTTTTTTATCTTGAATTAATTCTAATATAAATAATGCAGACTCTTTTGTGCCAACTTGTGGAAGAGCTTCAAGAAACATATTTCTAGAATAATGTTAAAAGAATGAAATAGTACATGGAATACTAAATTTGTTCAAATTATTTGAGTTGCTGAATACCGTATTGTTTCTTCTTTATAACTTGTTCCTGAAATCTTTGTATATGCTTCACGTAAATCAGCGACATTTAGCATCTCAAGATAGTAAAGTAGTACACTGACTGTTGTGTTATGTAAATTACCAGCCTCTGTATCTAAACCAGGATTTTCAAGTCTCTGACTTAATCGATCTAGTAAACTTCCTATCTGTAACGTGAAAATGTTATTATAAGCTATATATTATTTATTTTTTCAATAAATTTATTACAATTATAGAAATGAAACTTACAGATTTTAAAACAGTATTCTTATCAGGAGTACCTCTGCCTTGGGTGAGATCTAATTCTGGAAGTTCATGTTGTAGAACTTTGAAATGTAAGGTTTTAATAGGT
The DNA here is from genome assembly GCF_907164935.1 of Osmia bicornis bicornis. Classification (NCBI taxonomy): domain Eukaryota; kingdom Metazoa; phylum Arthropoda; class Insecta; order Hymenoptera; family Megachilidae; genus Osmia; species Osmia bicornis. The sequence continues at coordinate 14,980,705 of NC_060216.1, read as the reverse complement.
ATTTTATTTATTGTATCTTTCACCGAAATTAATTTAAAGATTTGTCTGTATACCAAGAAATTAATACAAAAGAAGTGTAAGTGTGATATAAATGATATGAAACCATTTTTCTTTGTATTATAATATCCTACAGTAGGAGTATTTTTTCTTTTTAACATACCTAGTAAAGTGAAATTGTGCTTCTCCAAAACTTTGAAAGGGTTGAACATATATACCTCCAGAAGCATTAACAAATAAAATTTCACTTAAAAGTCCATTTATATTAACTTTATATAATCTTTCACTGGATTTTAATATTGGATTCTAAATATAAATATTTATTTATTTCATTGAACAAAGATTAATAAGATATTTATGTAAAGCATGTCATATTTAATGTTACTTTGATTTGTATGAAAAAAAAAAAACATACTTGATCACCATTAGGACACAACATTTTGGGAACATTTGACCATGTATAGTGAGGATGCCCAATACAAGTACGAGGGTCTAAAAATTTCCTTATTAGCCATTCTTTTTCATCTTCCCGATTAGCGACATATTCAATGTTACATTGGCCATAATGGTTTTGCTATAATATACAGATATTTACAACAATTAAAATATTTTTCATAGTATAAAAATACCTATTACACATAGAGTCACTTACTTCAGTTGAATGAAATGCTATTTCTTTTTCTAAAGTTGTCAAATCTAATTGTAAAATTCCTGCTATACTTCTTTTTATATTTGTGGACCATGCAGATGTAGCTTCTGTGCTAAAGTTTTCAACAAGGCCATTCCTATATGTAACTTGAAATGGTTTCAATAGCTCATCTGCATCATCAGGAATATCTTGATCTTCTTCTTTCATTTCTTCATCACCATTCCACATAATCATCTTTAATAACTGCAACTATATAAAAATATTAATACATTATGAAATCATAATTTGAATTATTATGAAATATACCTGCATTGTAGCAACATCTTGTTCTGTTTGAATTATAAGTTTTCCATGGAATCCCCATGAAGATGATGCAGTAGCTGGTAACAAAACTCCAGAACTTGAAAGTGCACTATAGGAATAAACGTATTCCTTTCCTGATTGAAATACACTATATGCAACACAATTATTACAAAATAGAAGAAGCACAAATATAGTACTTCCTAATTTGTGCATTAATATTTGTAATACATTATTAGTATCTGTAAAAAGAGTTTAATACATACATAGAATATTTTTCATTTAATAGTTTCTTAAAGTTATTAAATCAATTCATGTTATTTAAATAATGTTTACATTATACAAAACGTTCTAAATACTATAAATATTTATAAACGTTTGTCTTACAATTTCAAATAGCATGTATTGAAATTAAAAGAATTTATCTTAAATGTGCCAACAATAGCAGTGCTTATTAATATACTTTACTTAACAATTTTAATCCAAATTATAAATAACAATGCTTATTTTATACCTGTGACTTTCATGGTGTATAATGGTGGCTTAACAAAAGTGAACTGAGTTCATAGAAGTCAAGAGATGACCCTAACTGCCCCTATCTCTGTGACCCATGAACACGTTCTCACCATATGTGTGAGTAAAATTTATCTCCTGTCTAAATTATCTTTAATCATATAAATCAGCCTATTACACTTTCTTTTGTATATTTTTATACAACATACAATTTATACACAGTTTTGCCTTTAAAAAATTACGGTTGTTCTTTAGCATTAATTTAAAATAAAATAATATAAAAATTTAATTAATGTTAAATCTTTTCACAGATTTTGATAATATCTATATTAGTAATAATTTTATTCATCATAAAATGTAATAATAAACTATAACATATTATTCTATAAATATATGTATACAAATTATTCTATTCTTTTCTTTCTAAAAAATATTTATATTGTGATGATAATGTTAGAAGCTATGGTGGAAACAGAAATATAGATAACAAGACCTCTGACCGTATGATTGTCAGCTTTATCTACCGCATCATTGAAAAAAGGATTTCTAATTTTTTAATGCAACCATAAAAATGTAGTACCAAATTTATTAAATATGTATACGTTATGTAATTTAATAAATAAAATTTATTACGTATAATAAAAATATCACTGATTTTATTTTTCTCAGCTGTAAATATAGGAAAGCTGAACACAATCTGATATTTACATATTTATTTTTACATATCTTTCGTTTATTTACAATTACTATTGGAAAGTGTGCTATATTATCAGAATCTTATTTAATTTATTTCTATACAAAATTACATTTTTATATATTACACATCTAATTGTACTGCAAATTCATCATGTACAAGATCTTTTTCAGTATGTGTATAAAACTATAGATAGGCATATTAATGAATGCTATGAAATAAAAATATGATAAAATATTATTACGAAATGCATACATAATTAATACATTACAAAGGTTTAATTATTTTTAAGATGGACTTTGAATATTCCCAGGCTTCGCTGTAAAAATGAATAATTTCATTAAAACACGCGCAAGCTTAAGAATGTAGTTTATTAACATATGTAATATATTTTTGATTTATAAAGTGAGTAATTAAATCATTTTTAAAAAAGTTCAAGATATCGATTGTGACATATTATTGTCTAATAGTGATATATTTATTGATGGTAGTTGTTCAAATTAAAAAAAAAATTAGTAGTACTTACTTATGTGCCGGATTTGCTTGATCCAATTGTTCGCTAAGTTGTTGAATAAGTGTAGCAAACATTCTCAAATGATCTATTGTTTCACCTTGTAACCATGCTCGTGGAAGTGTACTCATTACCTATTGATTAAACATAGTAAATAATATAACCATTCATATTTAATTTACACAAATGCAAATTAAAAGTTATCAACATACCATATTTGCTTTAAATAAAGCATCGGTAGGAGCAGATACTCTGAGACCCGCTAAAAGATATCGGTTTAACAATGAACCAAGGGCTAAATTTTTTAATTGTGTATCTCCAAGAAGACCTTGCCAACTTAATAAATTTCTTAGAAGCTTCACAGCCATTGCAAACTGTCTTTGAAAAAATTGATGTTTTGTATCCAAAACTCTGAGAAACAAAATTAAGAATTACTCTTGATATTATAAAACTATTATTAACAATTCTAATCAAATATACCATGTATACTAACTGTTTCGGGAAAATTGGTATAAATACATCATTTTCAACTGCCGACTTAATTTTATCTAATATAGCATTAAATAATGTTTCTAATGGTTTGCTCGCATCATTTAAATTCGGATAGTCTCTAATAAGACGATTTACTGTGCCAACAAGACGTAACGTTTGCGATGTGGACATTGGATCCCATATTCTCTCAACTATAGCTGTAAATAAAAAATAAATCAGTATCTTATCGGGCAATTTCTAATTAATTATGAAAAAGTATTTTAATTGCAATGAATAAAATAACCTTACATGTTAATCTAGGTATAACGACTTTTTCCACTGTAAATGGTACTAATCTAACATCTGGATCTTTCTTAAGGGATTCTTCTGTTTCTTTATTATCTAATGCATATAAAAGCAATGTATTATACCATTTCGTTCTTTCTATATCAGCACTTTCCTAAAACCAAAGCATAATTAAAGTCATATTTAAATAATACAATATGGAAATGACAAATTAAACTAAAAATATACCATAATAGGATTCCATGTCAGCAAGTGCAGTCTAATAATAGGAGAAATAATTTTAGGTATACATAAAGATACATAAGCTTCCATATAAGCATCTCTATCAGTTTCTCTCCATGATTCTAATTTTGAAAGTATCCCCCTTATTGTGCAATATTCGTCCATCACATCGGCAAATATTTCTTTACTTTCATTATCGATTTCGTCTAAAACAAAAGTATAGAAAGATTAGAATTCAAATAAATAATAAAAGTATCAAGCTGTAGAAATTTGAAAAATTACAGTAAATATAAATATAGTACATATGAATTACACAGAATATGTTAAAACAACCTTTTGTTTGTTTAAAAGCAAGATTTTGCTGTTCAGTAACTTCATCATCACTTGACATTCCATCGATATGTTTTGGCATTGTAGGAGCTAATTCTCTAGCTCTTCTTCGACGAGCTCTTCTTCCTTCTCTTTCTGTAGCTCGACGAATGCGAGCTTCGACTTCCGGTCCTTTTCGAATAGGTTGTCCTCCTATTTTTGAAGTAATATATATATTGAAATTGCATTGATTAAGAAAATTGTTATATATCATGTACAAGATTAAACACGAAGTGTTTGTAATTCTATACATATATAAATAATTTATACAATTAGTATTGAAATAACTGACTTGCAGCTGTTGTAATTTCTTCCGCTTGATCCCTCGTATCTTGTCGTCTTCTTTCCATTAATTCAGTGGCACGTTCACTATAAAGATCTAACCAGCGTTGCTCCAATCCAACGACCAGCGGCAGCTAACAAAAAAGTTTCATATTAACATTCACACAGTGAATTAATTCAATGACGCTGGGAATTACTTTTGTTCCAAAAAATATTTATGTTGATCCTTAATAGTGATTTTATAATTATAAATACATGTTTGAATGAAATATTAAACATTTATGATAACTAATGAACAATAAAGATATTCATTTTTAACATTTGCTGGAACTCAATATATAATTCCACAGTCATTGGATATCTTTTGTTCAAAAGGAATTTGAAAACTAATATTAATTTACTTACCGCATTGCATTAATTTATCTTTTTAATAATTATTAGTACTTAAAAGTAAATATTACTACAGAATAAATCGTTCGTTTTATACAGAGAAGATACAGACCCCCGGCAATATAAATATACACAACATATGCTTGATAATTCTTTTTACATTTTGTAATTCTTAATATGCATTTTTCTTTTTCATAAATTGTAAATACTAAAGTAATAAAATAATGAAAACAGTATTGCTTAATTCTACTATAAATAATTTTAATTCTTAAAACACTTCAATCTATTATCTTTTAATGCTATTATTTATTATAGAGAAGGAAGGTTACTATATTTTTCCTATGTGCAGTGTAATAAAACGAAGAAATGTTAAGTGGAAATTAAAAGCTAGAAAATATTTATTAAAATTTATCTAATTATAGGTGATTGTAAAAATTATTACCTAAATGAAAACGTATTACAATAAAGCTGTATTTTATTCATTTCTGTTCAATAATATTGTATGTATTAAAAAGAACTTAAAAAAGAATGAAAATGTTATATTCCAATATAAAATATCTACAGAAAAATCGATTCTCAAAACAAATTAAGTTAATAAAATACATATCTTTAAGCACCTAAAAAAAAGTAATGCTACACAGATATCATTACAAAATTTATTTGGTAAGAAAAATGCATTGCTTTTAACATGGCTGAATAATTGGTACAGCCAAAAATTGCATGGAAAACCCCAGTGCACATAAAAAAACGTGACAGCGTATAAACCCACCTTCTCATCAAGACACTCTACCAAGTCAGTGACATACCCACGCAACTCTTGGTAATATCTGAAGCGGTGTGCAAGCTGCGGTGCACGAAATTCGCCAACATCCAGTTCTTTCATTGTTTGACCTAATTCTTGTTCTAACCGATCCTGATCTAGTTGATGACGTCGATGTACTTCTTTCAAACTATCCAATCTACAAATTATATTTCACATTTTAATCTCCGGCAATTATAAAAACTAGCAATATTTTAGAACAAAAAGATTTCTAATTTATATCACACAAATTATTTTAAAATCTTAATAGAATTTATAACCTTGCACGTATTTTATTTACAACTTCCTGAGGAGTAATTGGCACTATTTTTGTTGGATCTGGTGGCTGGATCGTTGGAGGGGGCGGTGGTGCTGGCATCATGACCATTTCTAACGATATTCCACTTCCCATCATCTGATTCACATTCATACCCATTGAATATTGTTGTTGCATCATAGAATCTTGTTGTACTGCTGCAATCTAATTATTTGATAGAAAAGAACATTTAGTGATATAGAACTAAAGATGATTACAAATAAACTGAATTACATAATGTGTGAATAAGACAATGAGATTACCTGTGCTCCTGTCACACCTTTCCTAATTTGTTGAGCTTCCCATTCTTCTTCCTCATTCTCATGTTCACTCTCATCGTCAGAAACTAAAAGAAAAAAAGGTTTATATGGTATTCATTTACTTGAGGGATTCTAAAAATGAAGTGACGAAAACTAACGTTTTAATGGAACTTGTGAAGCAAGAAATGCTTCTCTTCTTTTTTCTTTATCACGCGCTTCGGTATTAACAGTCATGTCGATTCGATCTTGAGAATCGTCGTCATCGCTTCTATCGTGATCTTCTTCTCTAATCAGTCTTGATTTGCCCTTATCCTCGCTGCAAATATTAATATACTTATTATATCTTTTCAAAAAACCAAAAAAAAAAACAGTGATGAAATTAATTAATGTTCCAAATCTCAATACTGTAATAATTTTGTTGAAGAAATAGTACCTCTGTTCTTCTATAGGAATATATTCAGTTCCTAATTCTCTTGCCTTTTGTCTGCATTTCCTAGCTGCATGGATCATTGCAGCATCAGGTATGCAACCACCTGTGGACATAACATACATAGTTACTTGTTGCAATGTTTCTAAAATATTTAATACTGTATTGTTGTAATACATACTTTCAAGAAGAATCTTCATTGTATCAGCCTTATCTGTATTTCTTCTAAATTTATGACCACGCGGTTCATCATCTTCTTCATCAGATGTATAGTCATCCTTTCCAGCTGCTAGTGCAGCTCGTCCATTCAAGATCAAAGATCCGGTATTTTTGATTTTAACCTAGTAATAAAAATAGTTACTTTGTTTAAGAAAATCCTTCATAAAAAACAACGTTAATAATTCCAATAATAATTTGTAATTCTTAATAGTTTAGTTAATGTTAAATTATATTGAAAAAATGATACATATAATAGCAATGCAAATTTTTTAAGTATTTCTATGATTTATAAAGATACAAAAATGGTATATTATCGTATAATACACGTAACAATTTCTTTTAATAAACAGATTTAACTTACTACGTATGCTCATATTTTAATAGCTGTGTATACATGAAATATTGAAAATTTTTACTAAATCCATTATATGTTAATAGAATCACATTCCATATTCAGTACATTACAATACTTCTACAGTTAAAAAAGTAACATAACTTACAAAAATAATAAATGTAATGAAGATTTATGTACATGCATTGATAAAGATTTCTATCACATTTTTCAATGAATATTAAATGTTGAATATCGTGAAGAAATGAAATCCTGATTTAAGAACAAATGACATAAATCAGAGAAATTCTAATAATAATAAACATCATAGAGATAGCTTACTACTAGATCATCAGTCTTTATTTCTAAATCTTTTTCCTGTTTAATGGACATGTTCGCTTGCTCAGAGTCCACTTGCATTTTCTCTTCACCTTTCTTTTTTTTCCGTTCGTGATCTAGTTGTTTCATCAATTTTTTGCTCCTAGAAGATTTCTTCACTTTAAAGACTTCTCCATCATCCGCTGCAAAATAATAAGTTATTACATCCGATATTATGTTATCTGAAAGCTAATTAATTGCGTTAAAAACATAATATTTCAAAGTAATAAAATACTGAAGTATATTTTCATTTTATAATAACAAATGTATACATATGTGTACATGTGAACATATACTATACAAAATTACCTTCTTCCAGCTCCTCTCCAAAACTAAGGAGCGTCTGCTTCGGTTTTTCCTTCTTCTTAGTTTTAGATTTAATAGGCTGAGTATCTTCCACTTCCATCCTATTTTCATTATCTTCGTCATCGTCGTTGAACGGTCGACGGCGGATATTTCTCTTCGGTTTATTAAATAATGACATTGTCCTTAACATCAACCAGTCCGGTTAAATAATTCTCATGTACGCTACTATCAGTTTCTTATATGATTAAGAGTAAAAAAATAAATCGAAAATTTCATAGCACAGAATGCAAAATGAAAATTTGTTTAAATATACGTCCTTATAACCATATAATGTATTTTAAACTGGTAAATATGCGACGGTGATCACAAAAACGCGACACCTTTATGAAATTGTAATATGGATTATCCATTGAATAATTATCCATAGACTTCAGGCAGATATCCTAAACTTGAGCCATGAATTGAAACACTTTGTTGTTTAAGTTACTGATTGGCTTGCCTTAATATAACTAGAATAAAATTTTTCATGAAAATAGTACTCTTAAGTGAAATAAGTGGAGCATCTAATACTCCAGAGTTCTTAGGAATCGAAATAATACACAATAAAGAAATGTCATATTACCGTATATGACTTTTAATTTTGATTGAATCATGTCTGTATAGGCATTCATATTCGCCATAAGTATTACCCGCAATAGCACTTCGTGTCAAATTCTTTCATTTATTATATCAATATTTTACTTGTCTTATGATTTTCAATGATTATTTATTACATTGAGGTTAAGTAACAGACCGTCATATGAGATATACATGTTTAACATTTATTTCTACACATTAGATATTAAAAGATGAAGCTTGAAATAGGAAAGAGAAATATCTTACAAAATGAGCATCATTAAAATTTTTTTCTTTTCTTTTTAGTATGGTAGAAGATAAAAAATATGAAGTTGGTAGCCGAATTGAGTGTGATGGACATCAAGGTACAGTAAAATACTGTGGCCCTGTTGGTGATACTAAAGGTTTGTGGCTTGGTATAGATTGGGATGATCCAACTCGTGGCAAACATAATGGCACATATGAAGGAATAAAATATTTTAAAGCTAGGTAAAACTATATAAAAGAGTGACATTGTATTATGTAGTAATTGAATAAATAAAATGTTTTATGTCTTAGGCATTCTACATCTGGTTCATTTATACGTCCAGGTAAAGCAAAATTTGGAATTTCTTGTCCAGAAGCTATTAAAATGCGCTATGGTCTTATCAATGATGAACTAGCAGGAATTGATAGAGATATATTAACAAGCTTACAAAAAGAAATCAATGCTCCATTTTTGGAAGTTGTTGGTTTCTCCAAAGTAAATAGAAAGCAAAGCAAGTTTGATCAATTAAAAATAGTGGGCTTGAGAGAGCAATATATTAGTAATACTGGTAAGCCTGGTGAATTAAAAGAGTTATGTCCAAACATAGAAGAATTAGATATATCTAGAAATTTAATAAATAGCTGGCAAACTATAGCTGATATTTGCTCTCAACTTGATTCTCTTGTTCGTCTCAATGTTAGGTAAATTAACTTTTAATTAAGTTTATCTTTACAGAATAACTATTTTTATCATAATTCCTTTGTTTCTATTATTCTGTTTAGTGAAAATTATTTACTGATTGAAAAAAATATGAAAGTATTAAGTAATTCATTTTCTATGGTTAAATCTTTAACCATGGCAAGAATGAATTATGATTGGTTTGACATTCAACAATGCATGTGTATGTTTCCATCTCTTCAAGAACTTTCACTTTCTTTTAATATTGTCAGCATTATACAGAAGCCATTAGAGATCGATAATTTAATGAAAATATGTAAATTAACACTTGAAGGAAATTTGATATCCAGTTGGGATGAAGTTCTTAAATTAGGTTCACTTCCGTGGTAAGTCATATAAAATCTATTAGTACATAAAACTACTTATTTAAAGTTATATAAAATATATAAAACTCACATTGAAAATTTTGATTTTACAGCTTAGAATACCTCAATTTAAATTCGAATAAAATAGATAAAATAAGATTTCCATCTGTTGAACCAACTGCAAAAACTTCAGCCTTTTTTAATTTGCGACAATTGCATGTATCGCATAACAACATATCAGAGGTAAAATAAGTATTTACATAATTATTTGAACGTTTTAAAGAGAATAACTTTATTGAAATTTATAGTGGAAATCTATATCAGAATTAGAAAAACTTAATAATTTAGAAGATTTAAAATTTAGAGAAAATCCAATTTTGAAAAATGAAAATATGGAAACTGTGCGTCAGTTAATAATAGCAAAAATTTCAAATTTACGATTTTTAAATGGTACTGAAATTTTGGACCATGAAAGACGAGGTGCGGAATACGATTACTTGAAACTATATTTATTAAGATGGACTGAAACTGAAAATAATCTTGACAAGAGAAATCAATTCATAAGTGAACACCCTCGATATCCGGCACTGGTCAAAAGTATGTCAAAATAATAATTGTTACAAACTTAATTACAAGTTCAAATATTTATAATATGTTTAATATTATTTTTAGAATATGGAATTGCTGATATCCCGTCATCTAAATCAAAAGTGGAAATGATATCTAATGTCATAACAGTAGAATTTGTATGTCCTGATCATCCAGAGCAGCCTAAAGGAATTAAAAGGAAACTTTTAAAAGACATGGAAGTTCAAAAAGTAATTGGACTTGCACAACGGCTTTTCAGAACTGGAGGAAAAATTCCAACACTCTCATTCATACAGAAAAATGTAATTATACATTAGTTTATACTATACATGTACAGCATGTCTATTTTATGCATTTTTTTAGCTTTCTAAAGACGAAATTCCTTTGGATAAACCGCTTCAAGAACTTAGTTATTATTCCATACAAGACGGAGATCAAGTTATTGCGAGGTGGTGATATTAAATGAATTGTTTATAGATATAATTGTATTTTGTACACTGTTAAAATCTCATCACCATACTTTGTTATTAAACTTTTTTAATTGCAAAGATATATATTTTGTATCCTATTAATAATTTATCGAACTTAATTTTTTATATTATTAGATAGTAAAATTTAATTTTTTATAAAATTCGTAGTTTTAATAGCTTACAAAAATTATATATTGTTAAAAAAATTATTTTTGTTACAATCTTTTATAATTATTTCCTTTTCTCACTATAATACAAAGTACAAACTACATATCGTATTTAAGAATGGCACAAACAATTTATTATAAATATAACATTAAAATATTTAATTTTGCTGTGCTTGTTCTTCTATTTTACCATATTCTTCTTTTTCAAGCTGTTCTCGTGTCAATAATGACAATCCTAATTGATTTTCGCGTGTGAATGGCTGAGCCATTTGACGTAACCAGCGTTTACTTATCTAAACATTATAATAGAACATGAATTATTTTGCAATTTGTAAGTTTCAAAACTTACCTGTACAGCCTCCTCGGTTGACAAGTTACATAAATTATCAGTTAGATGTTCCTGTATCCATTTTGGTAATTTACTTCGTTTATCTATCCTTGAAAATCTCTAAAACAGAAAAAAAAACAAGTGAGGTGAAATAATTAGATGACTAAAAAACAAGATTGATTATTACCTTATCTGCAAAGACCATAATACCATAATCAGTTTTGCCTCTAATTGCTCTACCGACACATTGTGCCGCATGCCTCATCGCGTCAAATGTCAAGAAATCATTTTCTCTTATCTAAAAGAATAAATATATTATTGTTACCAATATTAATATATACATATATAAATTTCATGTACCATATTATGTGAAAATTTACTTGAAATTGATCACGAAGATACTCTAATCGTGCTTTTAAAATACGTGATTGTGTATATACATAAGGTATCCCGAACATTAGAACTGCTCTTCCTAAATGATGATCAAAATCAACCCCTTCTGATACTTTTCCACGCGCTACGGAAAGAAGAACAGCACCCCTTCCATTTTCGCAAGCCTTTATATAATTTATCAGAGCTAAACTCGTTTCGGCAGAATCTTGAGTTTCAATGAATAATAATTTATGCCTCTGAAGTTGGTCCACCACGCCTTGGTCGTACCTATAAAAATGTGAATAAAAATATGTTTCCATAAACGTAATAGAATAGATACAAACCATGCAGCTACTACAGATTCCATGTAAAAATAAGAAGTGAAGAAACAGACTAATCCATCAGGAACAGTAGCAGCAAATTCAACCAATAGCTGGCCATAGTTTCTTATAACAGCAACATCTTCTCTTGTTTCATACTTTGATGAAATTGTAACTTGATCATTACCTTTTCCTACAATCTGATATTAAAATAATATTAACTTATTTGATAACATCAGTGTTTTAAAAGAATTAATATTAACTTACCATAGGTAAAAGACATGGTCTAGCTAATGTCATTGTAAAAGACGACATTATAACCGGGTGAAAATTTAAAATTTTAGGATACATATCTAATGGAGACAATGTTCCTGAGGTAATAACTACTGATTGAAACCGATCAAATATAGGTTTCATCGCAATGGACGAATCTAAACAACTGAAATGAAGAATCGGATTCAAAACTGTAGGCGATTTATCATCAAACGGTTCTACTATGATCGTAAATCCTTTGGTATATGTAGAGACTAATGTTGCAAGATGAGTCACCAAAATTATTGGTGAAAAATCAGTTAGATCTGTTATTTCCATGGTACGTAAAAAAGAACCTAATCGTTCAGCGCAAAATCGTAAAAGTTTACGTTCTATTGAAACTTTTGCTTGAACATCTCGTAAAAATGCAGCAGGCGATTCTTGAACAACGTGTTGTACACGTAAACGCGTTTTTAAATATTCTACAAATCGTTTCAAAAAGCAGATAAAATGTTCTGCATTTCTTATGTTACCAGGAACTACCTCTGTAAAAAATATGAAGTATAAATTTAATTTATAAATACTTTAAGTTTAAAAATTATTAAAAATACAAAATTTACCTTGTAAAACTTCATCTGGTAAAACAGGATTAGCCAAGATAATATCAGTTTCTCTTGCGACTCGCGCGTCTTTTAATCCTTCTACTAATCTTTCGTATTCCTCTTTTAATTTATTTGCATCATCTTCTCTCATCCTAAGTTACAAATATTAACAATAATCCTTAATATTATATAATTATATAAATAATATATAATTAAAAATTTAACTTACTCTGTCACTGTTTTCTCAAGAAATTGTATATTAGCAGAACTTTTTTCTAAGATTCTTCTGTTTATTTTTACACTCATTGAATCAATACATACATTATCTGCAATGAATACAATAGTAAATGAATTTCTGTAAATTTTTATAATTTCAACATGTTGACTGCAGGATTAGCTAAGAACTAAAGAGTAACAAAGGATTTTCACGTGCCAAGCGCGTGAGCCGCCGAGAATATATTAAATATGAAATGCATTGTACCTATGTTGTGAGCTTCATCAAAAACTACTACAGAACTTTTGCTTAATTCTTTTGATACGCTTTCTGCAATTTTAGGATCCAGTAAATAATGATAACTGTATACTACAATTTGAGCATGTAAAATCTAAAATTATATATCAAAGTTAGTAGGTCATTTAGTACAAACATTTACAACTTATTTTCAAAAATGCTTACTGTAAACCTTGCAAGAAAATATGGACACCAATTACGATCTCTACCATATTCTTTCAAGTCATCAATAGAATATATGCCTGGTGGCATCATTTGTTCTTTCCCCTCCATATCGAATCCTTCATAAAAGTTACAGATTGGTGTAGATTCATCATAATTATGTCTTTCACGAATATATGATGCTGTTAAAGCATGACAGCGTCCATCTACAATTTTACCTTCGCGTTCTCTGCTTACCTAATTCATACATTATAAAGATACTTATAACATTTTTAAATTAAATAAACCTAATATGAATTACCTCTGGATGAATGCACATATTTTTTCTTGAACTAAGTACCAGCCCAACAATTTTTGGTTTATTTCCTGCTTCTTTTTCATAATAATCCATAAGCTTTTTTAATTCTTCTATAACCTTTTCTATTTCTGGTACTGTACGAGAGCAATAAATTAATTTTGTAATATCTAATGGATTTTCCAGCATATATGCTACAATTAATGATAAAAGAGTTATGGTTTTGCCAGTGCCTGAGGGCATTTCCAACAAACAGTGTCCCTAAAATTTATAAAGGAAATTTTTAATAATTATGTAGTTATTATAATAACTATATTAAAGGAAAATGTATTCAATAAATACTTTTGCATCCAAGCCTCGCTTAAGCTCGAGCATATATGCATACTGTTCTGGATAAATATAATCGTACGGAAAATATACAAGTAAACCATCAACGCTGATTCTGTAAATATAAATATGTAGTAAATATTTTGTTTTATAAAATGCAAACAATTCTATTAAATAAATGTCTATATTTACTTCATATTTCTATATTTTGTATTGCATAAAAAACAAATCTATACGTAATAATTTCATTTATTTAGATGTGCAAGGTTAGAGTTGCATGAATGTATATATACAACGTTACTCCAACGGATCATAACGCATAGAAGCGAATGCAAGCGAGCACGTCAATTTACGCGCTTCGGCGGCTACATATGGTGTGTTCATAAAACAACATTTTTTGTAATGTTTCAAAAAATACATTTTGCAATTTTAAAACATTTTATACATGTAATATTCTTTGTATTCTGTCATGTTTTCTCATAAATTATACGCGGAACAAGATTATTCTTTCATATAGAGATAGAGTATGATTTTGTTTTTCAATGTGAAGCATGATTAAGTAAATCGCTGTAATGAAAATGCATCCATATTCTTCCAGTTTGCGTACTAGCGACACTTGCGGACAATTTTGAAATTTTGCTATACTGGTTCTTAAATTTTGTAACAAATCTTGTGATTGGTCTTTCGCCGAAATTCAACCGACAGGTTAAGAAATCTAACCAATCACGGTAAGCCTTATATGCACTTAATCCCGTTAGAAGGTACAAAGGAATGGTAGCCATTTTACGTGGATATCCCATTCGGCGTAGCAGTAGTATCCGCGTGATTATCGCGAAAAGTCAAAATAATCGTAATTCGGGATATTCCAGTTTTTCGAAATGCGTTAAAAAGGTAAATGTTAATTAGTGTCGCTTATAGTGTTTCCAATAAAACTCCCTCTAAAATGTGAATTCGTAATATTGAATGTCGTTTAAGTTAGCTTACAAGGCGTTAAAGAAATCCAGATGCGTGTTAGATATTCGTGTACATTTAGTATTTGTGTTAAACTTCTAGAATGTGCATGGACATTGCGATAACAGTGCAATAAAAATATTTTAATAAACACACTTCTATTAAATGAATGCAAAAAAAATCAATATGTGTTCACAGCCTATCAAACTTTTGTAAAATGATTCCAGATAATATTACATAAATAGAAACAGTAACGTGCTAATTTCTGTTTAGCTCGATTTTCTAAGGGCATTGATCTAATTATTTTGTTGTAGTACACAATGGGTGTTTGAAAGTTGTAGATGTGCTAAATATGATTTGTCCTATATTATTTAAGTTTAGTAAAAGTGAAATGGTGTAATCATAGAAAACAAGAAGTAATGGTGAACAAAGTTTTTGCATCACTTTCTTGCTTAAAAAACAGATGATACATTCCCTTGTATAGATATCTTATGTATTAGAATGATTTAATTGTATCGTACTATCATATTTATGTAACATAAATAATAATGTTTACTCAAAAGTTGTTACAATACTGATAGTATGTAACTGTTTGTCAATTTTATAGAACATGTATATCTGATTGTGTTAATTTTTAGCTAATTTAGCATTTATAAATGTGATGAATATCAATTTTCATAATTTTATAACATTTTGCTCAGAAAACAGTTTGTAAAAATGTTTTTTTTTTTCTTTTTCATATTAAAGGCGTCTAAATGTTTATTAATATTATAGTTTAAAATAGACAAATGAATTCTTGTTACTCAGTTTAATATATTTAATTTAATAAAAAATGAATAAGAGATGTGTGTTTATTTTATTGCCTTCCTGTAATGAAAAGTATATGTGTTTATTTAATACCTGTTTTTGTGTGTCACAGTGTAATTATTGTCAATTTGACGAAGACTTGTTGCATTTATCAAGTGGCAACACAACAGCATGATGTCAACAAAGTCTAAGGAGATAGCTGATGAGTACATCTCATCTTTGTCTGATCTGACGATCAACAGCAAACCTTTGATTAATATGCTTACAATGTTAGCAGAGGACAACATGGAACATGCTCCAGCAATTGTTCAAGCTGTTGAAAATCATCTACAAAAGGTTATTTATCTATTGTAGTTATACGGAGATAATATAAGCAGCTTTGTATATTATGAAATACAGCATTTGTGTTTACATTATTGAACACTTGTTTAGTATTTTCCTTTTGTTTTTTGTTGTTTTTTTTTTTTTTTTATTATAAGTGATAGAAAAATCAGCTTTCTTTATCTTTCAGAACAATAATGCATTATTTGTTATCCTTCCTTTGCTTAGATTATAGTATTATAGAAAATAGTTACATGTAAAAAATATGCACTTCTGAAATAATTGTTTTATATTACATCATTTACTGATTTACAACTTTTCTTGCTTATTCTTCTCTTCATATATTATTATGCGAAATAATAGTTTTAATTAATTGATAGTTTGAAATATAAACAAAATACATTTTATTTCAATAGGTGAGAAGTGACATTAAATTACCTGTGCTTTATTTGATTGATTCAATTGTGAAGAATGTTAACGGGGCATATTTGAATCTCTTCACACAAAATATTGTTAATACTTTTTGTGGAGTGTTTGAAAAGGTATGTTTCTCTAATGCATTTTCTGTTTAATCTAAAATTGAGTTACTATACAATGTACAATATAGTTGTATGTCATAGAAAGAAACGTACATTGCATATGTAAGACTACTTACATATGCTGTTAGCAGTGCTATAAGATAATCATTTAGTCAATACAAAGGTTGATGCACTTTCATTTGTTTGCCTTTTGGATATCATACACTAGTTCTTCTTTGTAGAGGAAAGTAACATAGAATTGAAAAGTATTAATTCTTATATAATTGAACAGGTGGATGAAAATACAAGAGCCAGCATGTGGAAATTAAGACAAACATGGAACGATGTATTCCCTGCAAAGAAATTATTTTCCTTGGATGTACGGGTACAAAGTATTGATCCTGCTTGGCCAATCACTGCCTCTCCTACTAGTGTTTCTTCAGGATCTATTCATGTTAATCCTCGTTTCTTTTCAATGGTGAGATTGATCGAGTTTTATACTTAAATAAAATTGTGCATTCGTGTGTTCACAGTATATATTTTAACTGTTCCAGCCTCAGCAATCAACCCCAGCTATTGTACCACCACCAATTGTAGCACCTGTGAAGTTACCACCGGGTGATCCCGTTACGCCCACAGAAGCAGCAATGCGAGAACAGTTATTGAAAAAACAACGGGAGCTAATAGAATTACAAAAGAAGAAGATTGAATTGGAACTCCTTCAGGCTAAAGCTAATTTAGAACAGCAACAACGACAACTGGATAAACAAGCAGGAAATTTGAAAGCGGAATTGGTAAGCAGAAAGAAATTTCATTATTTCAATAGCATATTTAAAATGTATTGGAATTTTATTCACATTTATTTAAATATAGGCTACAGCTACAACGCATGTTACACCGACTACGGAAACTATCACTCAAGGGAAACCTGTTGCATCTACTACACCAACCCCAGCACCAAAGCAAGTAGCAAAACAGGTAATTATTTAATTTCCATAAACCTATTATACCATTATAGCGATGTACTATATTGTCTAACACTTTCTTCTTTTTTATCTAAAGTTTCCAGCAGCAACTGCTTCGCTTCTAAAAAACGCAGGAACGAATAATGGTCCCCGAATTGCTCCAGCTAGTAGTATAGCAGTTGCCTCAGCTAAGCCTGTATCTCGTGATCCAAGACTAAAAACTACTACCACTTCGGCTCAAGATGTACCGGTTACGTGTGTGGATCCTCGGCAGCGAATAAGTACACCAACTCAGAAGGATTCGCGGGGTGAAGGCCATACGCAGTTAGCGGCAAATACAAACACTGTACTTTCAGATCAATTAAAACAGCAGTTACTTTCGAAACAGGCTGTAACTAGCACTATCAACAAGTCTCCGACAAATCTTGCCGGCTCCGATACTGCGACGATAAACGCTAGTAATAACAATAATGCTAATACGAACCTCAACATAAATAATAACAATAAAAATTTCAGTGGTAACGCAAATAAAGATGCTGTGTCGCATCGAACAAGTCAAAAGAAAGACCCTCGATTGTCTAGTAATAGTAGTGGTAACCTAAACAGTAATAGTTCCAAAGGTTCTCAAAATTTGTCTGTGGGTAGTAATAGTTCTTTATCAGCGAGTAACAGAGGGGGTGGGAGTAACGATTCTAAGTCGAAAGATTCAAAGAGCACAAATTCACGGAGTACTTCGTCTTCGTCAATCGATAAATCTTCCACTTCCTCGAAATCCTCGCATAGGAAGCCAGGTAACAAGTCGCGATCTAAACAACCTCAAACATCCCCGAATAAGATACCGAAAATCGACCGAGATGCAAGCCCTGTTAGGTCGAAATCTCGTGAAAAAGACAGTGGAGACAGTTCACCATCCTTGCGTACTTCTCCCCAATCCTTTCAAACCTCTAAAAATCGAAAGAAGAATACAAAATCCAGAAAACGCAGTCCAAGCCCTCCGTATAGAATTCCCAGGCGTAACGATTCAAAATCAAATTCAAGTCTAAGCAGTTCCGGTGGTGTCACCGAGGAGGAACAATCTGGTTCATTAATAGTATCTCCTCCTCATCCGCCTACGTTTAAAGAAATCCGGCCGAATGCTAGACAGAGAAATTATGTAAGGCGAAACAAGGATGGCAGTCTTAGCCCCGTACGCTCTCCAGCGAATGCTGGAAACGTTCAAACTTCAGCGGAACCAACTTTGGAATCATCCAGTAAAGACGAAGATTTGAGAGCAACTCTACCTATTCCAACGGCAACTGCTTCGGTAACAGAAAAAAGTGAGTTAATGTATCATTATTTTCAACATAAATATAAATCGCTTACAGGCACGTGTGTCAAGCATTTTTATATGTTTCTTAGCGGTGAGTTAACATGCAAAATACGTGGCTGTTTTGCTTTTTTACTTAATACTAATTTTTAGTCTCTAAGTATTTAAGTACAATCACGATTTCAGCCCCAATACTGTTTAATGCTTTTTGAGGGTGAAATCATATTCTTTGTTTCTCTTATCTTGAACAAAAAATCTTTTTCATTTTCCAAGATATAAAACTAGCATGCAAAAAGCGGATGCAAAGAATCCTATATATTGGTAAAACTAAATATACATCTAATGCTTCTCGTTCCATACACGAGTTATTTCACTTTATTTCAAAATCTTTTTCAGAAGAGGACTTAGATCTGCGCGTATTGCCACCGCCGGTTAATACCAACAAAAGACAAAGTTCTGAACATATGGAATCGACTTCGGCTAAGAAAACGAAAGCTGAAAAATTTGACGCGTATGTACTTTAACCATTTTTTTATAATCTCAGTATCTAAGATCGGTTAAGAAAAACTTTTTCTTTATAGATTATTTGGAAACGAAGATGTTGATCTGCGAACGTTAACTCATCCTAAAGCTGGACGACCACCAACACCTCCTCCGCCTGTGATATCTGGCGAAGATGGCAAAGATGGTTGGGCAAAACTGAAAACACCGTCGAAGAACGATAGAGAAAAGCAAGCTAACAATGCCGATGATAAACGAGACAGTCGTGATCGTAATAGAGACAGATTGGGTAGGCTTAGGCTTTATAATAAACTTCCGGATGATCCTAAAGAAAGAAGAAGAACGTTATCGAACGAAGATCAAGACGGTAGATCCGGTCGTAGGGGTCGAGAAAACGATAAGCCTGAGAAAAATGAAGATAGAAATATTGAAATAATAATGAAACAAGCGGCCGAACAATTGAATCAAGGTTCTATCACTAAAACTCAATATAATACTCTTATTCAAGAGGTTTTACATATGAGTGAAGATCGTAAATTGAGAGCTGCCCAAAGAAAAGAAAAAGAAGTAGGTTCTATCGTTTGGGAGAAAGGTGTAAACTTAGATATAGCCGGTCAAGCGGATCGTAGTACTACTTTTAGCCCTTCTAATGATAAAGAAATACTAAGAAATAAAGATCATCCCATTCCAAGAAATCTGAATAGTCCTAGATGGCAGAATCAACCATGGCAGCAGCAACCAGGACCGTGGGCTCATCCGCCAGGACCACCGTACGGCGGTGGTCCTCAAGGACACTTTAATTCAGATTTCAGACCTGTCGGACCGTGGCAAAATCCAAGACATTTTGGACCAATGCGACCTGATTATCAGTATCATGGTGGGTTCAATACGATTGGTCCAAATCCACGTTTAGGCCCTGGAATGATGGGACCGATAGGACCTAATGGCCCGCTCATGTCAAATATTCTATCCAATGGCCCAATCGCTTCTATGAGTATGCCTAATCCTATATCGTTATCGGGTATGAACGGACCTGGAATGCTTATGAATAACGGACCAATATCGAATCTTATATCAAATACAAGTATATCTTCATCGTTGAACGCATCGAGAAATGTTTCGCCGAATTCCTCGTCGAAATACGATCTTGAAGATAACGATCAAAATTATACTACGACGATGATGAAAAATCAAAATCCTCATAGCCGTGAATTACCACCTCCAGATACAAAATTATTAGATGAAATTGCAAGGGACACTATGAAATCTATAAACATCGACAGCATACCACGTGAAATTAGATATTACGGTCAAACTGGAGTTGTTTTCATGAACTGGGATGATCCAAGAGAAATTGGATTCCAAGATGGTATACGACGAATTTTAATCGATGACAAAGATACTATTACTTGCGCATTTAATGATCAATATAAAGAATTTATGTACGAAGGTGAAGTTCACAGGTATGTGTATGAATATCACGGTATATTATACGTTTTATTAACCCTTTAACTGTGGGTGTGGTGTATAAACAACATGTTAATTTTTGCTAATATCAAATAGCGGCTGTGGCTTATATACCACTAAAATAAAAATAAATAGTAACCGCAGTTAAAGGGTTAATATCCTACGCTGAAGCTTAGTGTATCATTAAAATTATTAAATGTTTACAGAATTAAATTGGGTGCTCCTACCAGAGAATTATACGTTGATGATCGATGGTACGAATGTTACTTTGGTGGTATGCCTGTAACAGTGGATCTTGGTGGTAAAAAAGTTAGTGTCAAATTGGAAGGACCTCCACCCCACGTTAAAATCGGCACTGTAAAGAGAACAGACTTGGTAGTTGCTAAAATTAATCTAATTATTAACGCACGGAACATGGTTCCTGTATTTTTGGATTCAAAGCCACAGATGTAAGTTTTGACATTACATTTTTCTGTCCAAGATTGATGTATAAAACCGCACTTTTACTATGCTATAATGATATACAATTTTTACAGATTCGAGATCGAAGGAAAACCTCATACATTGGAATTCATAGATTCATTACAAACGGTACTTTTGAATGGTCGACCGTTTAAAGTTGAGTTCGGAGGATTGCCTAAGCCAATTATTGTTAGGGATAAAAAACATTTTATAAGATTTTCGGTATTACCGAGAGGTGTTCGTCCAGGGTACGTTAAGATTGCAGGTATGAAAGGTGAAGAACCTATCGAATCACCGCCCACGCCACCTTTAATGGCGCAAAAGCCGAAAGTAGATTCAACGTCTGCACCAGCACAATTCTCTTCCATTGAACCTGAATCGACGTCACAGGATGGTTCGGATCTAAGATCTACACCCAAACCGGGTAAATATTGTATTTATTACAGAGATATATTACGTAAAACGTATACTATGATATTAAAATGTACAGCTGGTATACTTGTTTTTGTAATATTTCATTAGACTTGTAGCGAAAACTTGTTTTCTTTCAGATTTACAATTAGACATGTTATCTTCGGTTTTACCATCAGCGATGGCACCAGCATCTGGATTATCTTATCAAGCTGAACCGGTGGAAAATCCACCTACAACTGCGCCAGCATTATCGCTACCTTTGAATATGAATGAGTTGTTCCAGAGATTAGTTGAAACCGGTATCGTACCGAATCTTTCTGAACCGAAAAAGCAAGAAGAGGAAGAAAAGAAAGAACCAGAAATTATCCCTGTTTCTTTCGATAAACCAGAAACGCTTAAAGTGTAAGTTTTTTTTTTAATTAAATCAATTGTTATTATATATGTAATTCATGTTCAATTTATATTAATTTTCTACATGAAATGCTTTTTTACAGTAAACAACCGGCTATCGCCGCAGCATTGTACAGTGGTATGCAGTGCAGTTCTTGTGGTGCTAGATTTGCACCAGAACTAGCAACACGGTATAGTCACCATTTAGATTGGCATTTCAGACAAAATAGACGAGAAAGAGATTCTGCAAGAAAGGCTCATTCGCGACCTTGGTATTACGACGTTAGCGATTGGATACAATTTGAAGAAATTGAAGATCTGGAAGATAGAGGTACAATTTATTTTCTTTGTTTTTATACTTTAATCGTGTGAAAAATAAACGCAATTTTTTCCGTTTATTTCAGCACAAAGCTGGTTTGAAACAGAAAAGCAAACTGCGGATACGGAAGGTATTGCTGCGGAGGATTCTCCTCAAGAAGCGTTACAACCTAGTGTTCCTACTGGATCCGATGAAGATTCCAGGTGCCAAGTCTGTCACGATGCATTTGAACAATTTTATAATGAAGAGAAAGAAGAATGGCATTTAAGACCATCAATTAATTTTGAAGGAAAGAATTACCATCCGTTGTGTCTTGATGATTACAAGGTAAGTTTAATTCTGATATCTTCCTTTCCGTTTTATATGTTAAAATTCGCTATCATACTTTCAATCAATATCGATGTGTTTATTAATGAATTTTCTATCTGTTGCATTCTTACAAAAAAATAGGAAAAGAGTCTTGTGGTATGTGCTTCTTAATAATTAATCATATATTGCACTTACAGAAAATTTCTTCACTTATAAATATAGTGGAAATAATTAGGCACTAAGAAACGTAACGTAAATGCCACAACGTACTTTTTAATTTAATTTCTCTTTTTCTTTAATATATATATATTAAGTATATGATTTATTGTCGTGTATTGATTTTCATTATTTTGTAAATAAGTGGTAACACAAGGTAATAAAAATTTGATTTGCGGTATAATTAACTTAAAAATGAAGCTGGTACCTACACGTTACATGTTTGCACGTTTATAGTTGTCAGATCACATTTTACTTAATTTTCATACTGTTTATCGAAACTCAAGTTACTAATGTTACTTTGCTTGTTTGCACCTTTAGAGAGCTTTGGAGAAATCTGCATTAGCCCTTGAAGAAACAATTGAGGAGATGGAAGATGAGAAGAAAGAGAACTCCGATGAAATGTCTGCAGAAGAAAACAAGACTGATGAATTAACTGTAGAAGGGTTAAATACTGAATTCGAAACAGTAGAGCCATCGAGCGGAATAGCGGAAGATAATGTATCGCAAGAAATGTTTGAAATGGAAAATGTAGAAGAACCTACGATTACAGATAAATTAGAACAAGCTGAAAAAGCGGAAGAGCAAGAATTAGAATCTAGTAGTAAGGAGACTGATGAACACACGGAAAAAGATGTTGCATCCACGAAAATTGAAATGGATGCACCTGAAACAGAAAATGTAGACAAATCGTTTGAAAATATAAAAATTAAAGAAGAACCGCTTGATGAGCCTGAGGAACAACCAGAAGAAGAACAGTTCGATTTCAGTAATGTTGAAATTAAGGAAGAACCTGTTGATGCAGAACCAGGTATGTATTGTACATGATATTTCAAACACTTGCGTGTAGCTAAATGTATAATTACAAGAACTAATTTATTAAATAATTTTACGAATAGAACCTGAAGAAAGCATAATAAGCGAGCCTGCAGCGGTGGATACGACGTATGCTGCTGTAAAAAGCTCCATCGATGGAAATGTAGAATTGGATTCTACACCCGCAACAATGCCAGCTGCGCCATCTCGAATTAAAATTAACATTACAAAACCATTGTGTATTAATAAAGAACCGGAAGAATCAAAGGAAAAGGAAAAACCTGTAGTTGAAACACCTGCTGAAGAAATAATAGAACCTTTGGTGCCTGCCTCTATTAAACCTGCTTTGCAAGGTAGAAAACTGTCTGTTTTACCTCCTGTGGAGCGAGGGAAAGAGCTATCTGGACTATGCTCGATTATGTAAATAATGTATGTAATGTATTTGGAGTATGAGTATGTGTATGTGTGAGAGTGTGTAAAAAAAGATTTGTGCGATTTGAGTGTATTTTATGTTTAGCGCTACTTAAAGCTAAGTATCGATACATTGTACATCACATTTGTGCAACTTATACGACTTGATACAACATGGATTTTAAACTTTCTTATTTTTTTATTGTATAATTCGTTCTTCTGCACTTTCGTTTATATTTCGTACGGTGGGTTTTATCCATTAATTCACTAATACGGTGAGAAATTAATCGTTTCTAACAAGCATTATTCTGTTATTCAAATATCATGTCGTATAAGTTAATTATGTGTGTTATAATGTGTGAGAGTATTAGTGTATGCGTGTATGTAGTTTTTAAATTCTAATTAAGGTGAAAAGAGAACAAGAACTGTATATATTTAACGTAATCGAAATGGTTTAATTAGAATGAGGTATGGTATAGTAGCATTCCCAAGAATATTGAGTGCAATTACATTTCGTGGCAGGAATATGTCAGAAATGTATACTGATATGCACAGGACTCGTCGAGAATTTCATACCGTTTGTACTTTGTAAAAATATTCGAATGATATTCGATATTGTTTTTTAGAAGTGTCAGCTCCATTATGATTTTACAAAGCACGAAATTAAGGTCCCGTGAGAAATAATGAAAAATTACCCAATTCAGTTAGGTGTACATACAAATTGTGTGATATAACATTGTTGACTATAATGTGTATATAATACCAACATTAAAATAATCCCGACGATATTGGGTAAGGAAAAGAAAAAAACAGTTACTACTAGAGGAGGATTATTTTGTTGTATAAAAAAAATCTTGTTAATTATTCGGGGTCTGATTTCCTTTGATTGCTTATTTATGATCCTAAATTCACCTATCTAAAATATCCTTTACGATACTCGTGATTGCTGAAAAACTTAAGTTTAAATTTTTAATCATACAAATATTTCAAGAAATAAAGAGGTATTAATAAGAAAGTTATTCTTTAGTTGAGATTTGTTTCGATATTCAATAAAACTTATTTTCAGAAAAAAGATTTATCTAAGTTACTGTTTAATCCTTGTCCTTAATGTTGTGAGTTTTGTAGTATTGAAAGTTAATAAAATAAATTCAATAAATGTTGTGCTTTCATCTTATAAAGAATAACTATATAATTATAATTATTTTACAAATGCTCTATTTTGTTCCTATTTAAGTTACTTTTATTTCATGTTTTAAGAGCAAATAATGTCATTTAATGCGGGGAAATCACGTACACAACAATCTTAAAAAGTTTATTCATAAACTGCAATTATGGGGCCACCTCGGAAAAGGAAGAGTATCTTTGATATTTGGTATGTCAAAAAGACATTGTAAAAATCTTTCAAACCCCATTCCAAAACCCCCTGTGGTAACATTACCATATTTACGAAGTTCTAAATACCAAGAAAGATTAGATGTTACAGGTAATTTTGATTTTAATTTTTCATAGTCATCTTCGCGTATACTTCCTCCTACTAATTCTCCTACAATTGGTACTAAAAGATCCATTGCAGCAACCTTTAGAAAAAAGCAACATATATATATACCCTTACAATGCTTATTGCTTTAAAAAGTTATATTTATCATTCTAATAGTTGTTTTACCTTTGAAGCATCATTTTCACATTCTTTCATATAAAAAGGTTTACTTTCTTTTGGCCAATTTATAACGAATATAGGAACATTGTTGTTATGCTTTACTAAAAATAATTCATGCTCCTTAGAAATGCCTGTTTCAAGTGTAACAGGCTGTTGAAAAGATTTCTCATTATTCTGTAAAATATTAATTGCCTCATCATATGTCATACGTGTAAAGTTTTCATTTAACCATTGTACTTCTGGGCACTTCATTTCATGGATGTCAGAAGCACCTTTTTCAAGTATATCTTTAGTTATATTTTTTATCAATAGTTCAACTTCATCCATTATATCATCAATACTATTAATAAATGCTAACTCAGCTTCTAACATACGAAATTCAGATAAATGTAATCTTGACTTAGAATTTTCAGCTCTGAATGTTGGTCCAAAGGTATAGACCTTTGTAAGGGCTCTGAAAAATTGTAGAATTTATATACAACTTAATAACCTGATAATTTTTTACTAATAATTACTTGAAAAATTGTGTACCTCGCAACAGCCTCTAAATGTAATTGCCCAGAAACTGTTAAAAATGTTTTAGTATTAAAATATGATTCTTCTTCTGTAACATCCTCTCTTTTCATTGCTTTTAATATTGCTTCAGAAGATGGTTTTACCAAAAATAATTCACCAGCACCTTCGCAATCATTTGAAGTTAAAATAGGTGTATGGACATTAATGAAACCTCTATTTCTTAAATGATTTTGAATAGATACAGATGCTATATCACGTAACCTTAGCAAACATGAAAATATCCTAGTTCTTGGCCTCAAATGCAAATACTTCCTAATGTATTCCTCAGCATATATTTTCCTTGGAGCAAAAGGATATCCATCCATAACATCACATGAACCAATTACAATAAGATTGTTTGCGTGTAATTCAATTCTACCATTTGGAGCTAAAGCTAACTTGCCTTCTGCTGTGATACTACTTCCATAACTTAAGTTATCTGGTTTATTATCTGTTGGTAGGACAACTTGTAACATTTTAGCAGTTGATCCATCCGTAATATCAATAAAAATATTGTTTTTCATCTTTCTGAGTGCACGAACCCAACCCTAGATTTGTAAAGTGTTACGACTGACATCACGAATAACAAGATGTAAAACAGTAAACAAAAAGAAAACTTACGCACATAATATAAGAACTTTTGTAAAATTTAAGATTTAGAAAAATTTAAACAATAAAGCATTAAACAAAATGATAAAACACGAGCTAACCTGTACTTTTATAAGTTTTCCAGCATTACTTTCCAAATCAGTATCATGTATTCGTAACATACTATGTACATGGCATTTAGGAAAATTAAAATTAGCAAGCAATAAGCTCCTATTGAATTTAGAAAACATTTTAAGTGACATTTTTCTCGCAATATTATCAAAGTAATTAATGATCTATACCAATGACTACAGATGAAAAAGATTGGACATGTTTTTGTGCTCGAAGGGTTACGGTTTGGAGGGTCCTAGACATCCCCAAGTAAGAATAGATTTATTACATGAGCACAGTTGATTTGACAGTCATGGTGGTCTTACCATACCTCGCAATCACTACTCAAAAGCCACGATTTGGTTTTCCTTTGAATCTATTTTTTTAAGAAACAAGACCAAGAAATTATTAAAATAATTGTTTGTCAAACTTGTATTTTAAAAAGACCGCCAAAAACAGCTTTCTTAAAAATTCGATTCTAACGCCATCTATACAAGAACGGCGCAAACTACTCAACGAGTTATCGATCGATTTTTTGAAACAGGGAACACTAGCGCCATCTATCAAAAACTTGCGGAAACCATTCGGCAAGTAGTTTCAGCGAGTTCCCGATAGATGGCGCCAATATCGCGGGGAATCTATTGGTAACTCGTCGAGTAGTTTGCGCGGTTTGTGTATAGATGGCGCCACAATCGGAGAATAAAAATATACCATCCCCTTCCCCTTGCGTCCGCGGGAAACGGCTAATTTATACCGGCGTGACCCCGGCCTGTTACCGCATATCAAGTCTTGTCGGAAATGTAGTAATTTTATTATTGAATTTGAATGTATTAATATCATAATGAATGAACATTTAATGACTTTGTAAAAACAAAGAAAAATAGCACTACTATATATTTATGATTAATCAAATATTTTATTCCATTTTTTTTTTATTTGAGAACAAGCTGAAGAGTGAAACGCTTGTACGATAGGCTAGTTAGCAGGGTTGAATTAGATCTTTATTTGGAAGATACATAGGTATTTATAGGATAGTTGAACATAACTGTAGATGGAGGTGATTAAACACAAATGTACAAACGAAATACAATACGGTACTCCTCATCATGTGTTTGGCGGTGTGAGCATGGCTTTTTTTTGTCAGTGGCGCACTATTCAAACACGCCTTCTTTGTTTCTAGTCAGTAATTGTACACTCGACTTACATGCTAAAGCTCCGCACTATCGCTTCTCTTTTTTTAAAAAATAATCATATATTTTGCGATAAAAAAAATCAGGTAATGTTGCTTCATAAACTTGAAATTGCACTGCAATCTCTTTTACTTGGCCAACTGCGGGGCGACCGTGAAGAATTTTGAAATCATTCAGAAAAAAACAGAATGAAGGAGCGATGTAATTCATGGCAATGAAAAAGATTTTTAGAAATTCACATAATACGTAAATCTTTTATTCCTTTTCAAACTACTAAATCTCGACAACCTTAATTCTCTAAATGTTTCACAGATTCATAGACCAAAAATGGAATATGAAATTAAGAACATATAGAGGGCGAGTCACTGGAAACTGTCAGCTAAAATTTTAATTCGTTGATATTAGTTATCACGAGTAAAAAATATTAGATATCAGTTTTTAATGACTCACCCTATATAGTACTAGTAGAAGGCATTGCTCACTGTATCCTCTTTTTTCCTGGTATCTTAAAAAATTCTCTAGTACGATGCGCCGCAAGACAAAGAGATGGTCGTGCAGTTCATCTATTCGTGTAATCATTTTAACGTTATTCGTTAACACATTTTTACGTGTTGTCTTTGCGTGAAATGCTTGTATGAGTTCTCATTTTTTTTTTTTGTATTTTTTTATAATAAAATTATTTTTCTAATCTTTGTTGATCAGCTGTTGTTGCCCTGTGAAAACTGCCTTCTGTCACAACACAATAATACTTGCATGGTGGGTTCACGCTTCTGAATTTGGTTGATCTTTTATATCACAATGTTACGCATAACCTCTTCATTAATATTAGTAGGTTTTTCCTTTGATAATCATAGATACCAAATTCAAATGCAAAATTTTGGTTATTCAAAAGTCTTATTCAGGAAATATCCTAAGCCGTAGTTAAATACGTTAGATATTCTTTTTTTTTAGTATCAATTTTATATGAAAAAGAGAGAAACAACCGAATATAATGTAAATCTATACATTTTTTCTTTAATATCATTCATGTATATGAAAACAATTAATTACTTGTTTATGTTTTTTGTCTTATGTATTTTATAAAACTCTTAAACAACCTAGAATGTTGAAGTTATTTCACATATTAAAATCGTCAGATCTTATCACTTAGAATAAAAATACGACTTAGGTTTTATTCATAAACAGACGATTGAATTATAGTATTATTTATAATGTTTCGCTGTGCATTGCTCTATCGTATCTTTATTATTGTTGCGTGTGGGGTTTACCACGAGGTGTGTAACCCCCACGATTTCCTCCCCTTTGACCGCGAAACTGTCCTCGGCCACCTCTATCAATACCACGCTCACCTCGTGGACCGCCTCTTGGTCCACCACCGCCTCTTTTATAACCAGAGTTGTAACCACTGTTTCCTTCGCTATTTCCCCAAGAACGTTGCTGGTAACCGTTTTGATAGTTACTATCGTTACGATAGTAAGCTCCTAAAATAGAAATTATTGGTTATTCAATGCACTGAATACACTGAATTTTTTAAATATTTTTTACCTTGTCCCCCACGTCCATTTTGTTGATAACCACCGCCCCTACCTCTTCCATTGTAACCGTTAGAATTACCTCTTCTTCCACCTCTACCTCTGTACCCACTACTACGCTGTTGATCACCCCAAGCTTGCTGAGTTGTTTGCTGTTGCGTTTGTTGCGATTCTTGAGCAGAAGTCGGCGACTGATCCGTTTGGTTCCAATCGTTTACATTTCCAGACTCAGCCATCTGACACCAATCTACAGATTCATTTGGTTGTTCCAATTCTGATTCTGGTGCAGGTGTTTCTTCTTGAGTTTCTTCAGATTTTTCCTAAATATTTCAGTACTATAATTATTACAAAATATTAAAGATTAATGTACAACAGGCTGCGACTATAAATACCTCGTTAGGTGGTTGCTGATTTTCTTGTGGATGTTCAAAATTCTGTGCTTGTGCTGGTTGTGAAATTTGTGGTGCAACAGTTTGCTGTGGTTGCTGTTGCTGTTGTTGTTGTGGTGGTGGTGGTGGTGGTTGCTGTTGGAAATTAGTAGGATGTTGAGGACTGTATTGAATATTTGGTTGCTGATGAGATGGTGGCATTGGAATGGGCGGAGGTGGGTTCGGGTTAGCAAATCCAGGAATGTGGGACATGTCCTGTGGTGGCTGATGCTGATATATAACTTGTTGTGCTACTACCGGTGCATTTGCAAAGTTTTGATTTGTAAATGTTTGCGAAGGAATAGGTGCATTCACAGCAGCAGCAGGAATGTGTGAAACAATAGGTGCTTGAGATGTAACATCCGGTGAATCAAGTTCAGATTCTTGCAGGAAAAAGAAATTTGGTGTCCCTATAACGTCATTGATTCTCGGTGCCTGTGGAGGTTGTTGCTGTGCTGGTTGTGCTTGCTGTTGTTGCTGTTGCGGTTGTGGAACAAATCCCGTAGCATTTGTGTAATATGACGTGTCAACCGGTGCTGCTGGATGCGGTGGAATGGGTTGCGCAACTACAGGAATGGGGCCGGAAACTGGGGTAGCGCCAGAAACAACAGGAAGGGGAGCAACTTGTACTGGAAAATTAGGAATGGGAATGATGGACTCTGGTGGAATGTGTCTGTCATTGCTATTATACTCTTCATTGACTTGTTCCTGTGCAGGAGTTTCTGATATTTGCGTCTCAGCAACCGCTTCTGTAACCTGAAATGAATAATATGAAATAATTATTAACATTATATTTAAATCAAATATTAAACACAGAACTGTAACTTACCTCTTCCACTACAGTTTCAGTTTCATGGACTTGATCAAAATACCCGCATTGATTAATAGAAGTAATAATTTCTTTCAATTTGTTGTAAGTTGTACCAACAACTTCTCTTGGTTTTCCATCAACAATAGCTACATAATGTTCTGCTACTTTCTGTACTTGTTGAAGAAACGTTGGTTCACCTTCCTCTCTTTGATGTTTCATCATAACTTCATTATACAGACTGTCCAAACTCTTTAAATCTTGTTCTGATAATTTCACTGCACCATTTTTGCCAGCAAGAAAATCTTCTCTAACAGACTCTGTGCCCATGTTCATCAGCGCATCTTGTATAAGGAGAACTTCTTTCACCTATAGTAAATAAATACAGATCATTATAACATAATAAGAAAAAGAATTTTTGTTATTATTAATAAACATATAAACATCTACCTTTGCAATATCCTGTTGTGTCCTTTCAATAGCCTCTTTCCTTGCCAATTTTTTCTGTTGCTTGGCTGCATCATGAGCAATACCAACAATCTGTTTGTATAATTCCTTTGTAATATCCAATGTTTGTAACACTTCGTCGTATTTAGCCACTGCTGTTTTTTGATCTGCGTTTAGTTCCCTTCCATTTTTCTGCAGATCCCTATATGACTCTAACTTCACCTAAATGTAACAAGCAATATCAATTATGATATTAACTACAATTACATTAATGGTGTGTATAATGAAATACATACAAAGATATATGCATCATTTGAATAATGCAGTTTTAATTTTGCTATCAAATTTTCTATGATATTTAACTAGTATATGATTATAGAAAAATAATTTTTCTTTGTAACTTTCTTCTAGAAAATTGTATTCAAATATCAGAAACAAGGATAAACGTAAAATTTCTCGTCGACATATTAAGCTTAAACGGTTCATAAATTCGAACTTTACATTTAGATTATTAATGTTTTACTAAACAAAGAATACTATTACACAATCTAATTTACCGGTAGCGACCTGAAAGCGTGTCGTGTAAAGTTTAGTGCACATCTTTAGAAGATACCGCCATGATACGAGATTCATGATAGCGAATTTAGCCGTTTAATTATACAAGAAACAACTATTCTGACCCAACTCAGCTTTACTGAATAAAGTTTAATGTTAAAAAATCATAATGAGTGTTAGTTTCTTAAAGTATAATCATTAGATACCTACGAAATCTCAAGCGTGAGAGCACATGGCATATCCAATCATGGCGGAATGCACCGTAAAAGCCACCAACTGACAGATAGTTTTCTCATTGTTATTCGCAAATATATTATCCAAATACTTACCTTACGCTTTTCAAGATTTCGTATCTTATGTTCGATAACGATAATCGCCTGGCATATAGGATCTACGGTCTCCGTAGAGGCCTGTTTTCCTAGTTTAGGGTTGGCAGAAGGCATCCTTCACGGGCAACAAACGCGAACTGGAAATCAGAATAGCAGCGGAATTACGGGGTACGGGGAAAGAGAGAAGTGATTATAGGCGCATGGCGCATGCTCATTTTGAATTTGTACATAACCTATATGTCAGGGCCGTGAGAAATTTTCTAGCAGAACCCCTTCCTGAAAACTATTTAAATTGAAAAATTAACATGTTACTACAACCCTTGATATTATTAACTTCCTTTATTAATTATGATATGAAAATTACTTACTAGTTCATAATGTTAGTTTCTTTTTACATGAAAACAAATTCTTTAAAATATTTAAAAGTACTATACTTGCTTGTAAAGCTATGAATTTATCTCAAATAACATGTAGAATAAGTAAATTAGTAATATTAATACACAGTTTTATAACATTTTTTTAATTTTATTGAAAAAAGATTAATAAAAACATAAATTATGCGAGTAATAATCCACTACTATATAATATATATTTTGATCATATTTTCTTTTTTAAATCTTGATAACAGAAATACTGTAATTTTATAATTAAAAAACTATACTTAATCTTCACTATGATTAAAAAAGTAATAAGTTTACAATTGAACAAGTAAACATACATTTTTGTTTCTAAAAAAAATATAGTATAACAATATTATTGACTTCTATAATGTCAGAAATAACAATTTCAAGCTAGTGCTATACACAGTATTTCAACTCATAATATTTGTATTATTTTCACTCAAATAAATGATCAATAACATAATTATAATGAATTTACGACTAGAATAAATCCAAATTGTTAACTAAATCGAATACATATATATAGCACTGGCTTTCTTTTATTAATATGAAGTATTGCATGGCACGTTTACCAAAAAGAAAATGTCTTGTAACTGGATACTTTCCTTTATTGTTACTGCATCAGTGACCAAATGCCCGCATTTTTAGGTTTCAAGTTCATAGTTTCTTGAAATAATTTATTTTACAACTCGGTAATCCGATAGTGATCGCTAATACAATGATATTGTAATTATATCAAAGATGTCTAAAGCTCTACGGCTTCATTATAGCAGTCACCTGTCCTTACTATTATATTTTTATAATTTACAAATATAATTTGATATATCGTCTTTGAAAAATACATTCGCGCCATACACGCATATCACCACTCTTGTTTTTAGAGAACACCTTCTTTCTTAACAAATCTAAAAACAGATTAAAAACTTATAAAACTTAAGATTTAAACAATTATAATAATAATAATAATTATAATGAGGACGATGATAAAAATTGTTATAACATAATAATATGAATGTGATTTAAAACATATTAGTAAATATTACTCTATTAGTTAAAAGGTTTTCATCACTTAATGGAAGGTACAGAAGCGTTTTAATTACAAAACGTGTCAAATTGTTAAAATTTACAAAATGTTTATAACAAAATCAAATGCTTTCCTTACAAAATGAAAATTTATTGAAATAATTAAATTGCATAAACCGTATTGCAAATTGTAAACACTTTCAAATTAGAAAAGTAAGCCTTTGATTCAATTTAAACAAGTATTTTTTTATTAATATTTGTTCTAGTACTTATTTATTCATGTGAAGGATTTGAAAAGGAAAATATGACATCAACCCTAATAATAGAGAAAATAGAGTAAAAACTTTAATTTTGTTCAGAAGATCAAAACCTTAAGCACTGATATTATGAGATTTTTTTATGAAAATAGATACACTTTCTTATGCAACATTCATTCATACTTCATATACAAATACATATGTTATTAAAGTCATAAGATTATTCACAAAAATAAATGTTCTGAAGTCATGGTAATAGTTGACATATTACAAAATGAGAATGCTGAAATTGCTTCAAGTTATTTATACATATTTTAACGTGGAAGAATTTTAAAACTTAGTATTAAATCACTAGGTTATTGCAATGGAAGAATACATTTAGTTAATGCAGATGGCATCCTAAAACATGAATGGAAAATGCATAAAAAAATATTTTTAATTTTATCAAAAATTTCGTACAGATGTTCTATAAGATTTCTAGTGTTTCTCTATAAAAGAACGATACATATTTTCAGAATCTTGCATTTACCGTGAAGTGTTTTTATTTAAAAGAATTAAAAAAAAAAAAAAAAAAATGCTATTTTGGAACACTTCTGAATATTTTTAACGTATTTTATACGGTGTAAATTTTAGTTATATGCCTATATACAAATTAACATGAGCATAAATATTGTTTACATTTCTTAAATCATTAAAAAAGGTAGATGTAAGCTAAAAAGGAAATGCATAATGAATTTCAAAATTACAATTAGAGGAACAAACAGCATAATATTTCTGCACTTTGCAGAGAACAAACCTTCGTGGCTTTAAAGAATGTGATGTATGTAAATATGTTACAGAAGGTCGCGACGTATAATACGTCATATCACTTTGTATATTTTATCCTAAAATCATTTGTCTTTCGTACTTTTTCAGATCTTAACATATCAGACCTCGATATCATGTAAGATTATCACGATACAAATGCTACAACTAAATGTTTATACACACAAACATTTGTAAATCTCTATTATTATGCTACTACAATGGCAAAGTTTGGGCTCATTTCTAATTTATACGCGGGGGAGAATATTTTACATAATGTCTGGTGTTTATACGCTAATCATTTTCTTACTTACCTCTCTGTCCACTACTTCTTATCACTATAACTATAGTTTCTTGATTACACATTAACATTAACTTCACCATTCGGCACAGCATGTAGCATTAACTCAAATTAAATATTTACCATCCTCAAAATACAATATTCAATCGTTTGGTCTGGAGACTGGTATTAACTTTTATATTCATAAAATCGATATATCACTAAACCTTTTAATGGTCTTGAGACATTGTACATAAAACAGAACCAATGATCATTGTAGCACCACTAAGATGGTATACTGCCCATTTGCACATTGCAAGACACTGTTTCAGAACTATCTTCAATTTTCTGCGTAGGCACCTGTGAATCGGAAATATTAGCAGTCGTTTTAGTTGCTTCCATTGTTGAAACATTTTCAATTGTTTCCTCCGTATTATTTAATAAAGAAGATGAAGTAGATTTTGAACTTGATTTCGTTTTACTTTGTTGTTCCAGATTATCTATCTCTGCCCAGATAGTCCTAACTTCTTTAAACAACTGGAATATCATTTTTTTTATTGTATTAATCATAAAAAGTTTGCAGTATATAATATTTTAAAAATACGTTTATTACTTACCTGATTTAACCATACTTCATCCGCTAGGAGTTCGTTTAATATTATCGTGGTATCTTTATGTGGATCCGCAACTCTTTTATCTGCTACTCTTCTTGCACATTCCAAAAACATTAAATATTTTTGATGTGCTACTTTATTATACAGAGCGACTTTTGCTTGACATATTCGACATAATAAAAAATCCTAAAAATCAAACGGTTAACTCAATTATAAAAATAATTTATTACACAGTAATCAACGAATTTAAATACCTTTTCTTGAGGTACTCTTGGATCAGGCGGAGAGCCTTCTAATGTAGTTACGTTATATGGTTGACCGTACAATAATACTCTGGCATGAATGTTAGGTTGCTGGCAACCGGCGCACGATTTTCCTTTATATTCTGCGAATGGTAAATCCTTAAGAACGTTAAGGCATGGCCAAGTTGATATTGCATTTATAACATTTGGTCGCCATTTTGTTGTTGATAAAAGACGTTGTTTCCTATCTTCTGTTACTTCGTCTACAGTTTTAACATTTGATAAGAAATAATCATCTGGCAGAAATGAAAATAATTAGATTAGTAACAAGATTTATATGCAAAAATGTATTTCATTGAATATAAATGATACCTTGTTCTTGAAATATTTCTGTAAGAAAATTAGAATCCAAAGCTTGTGAGATCAATGTTTGTATATATACCTCAAAATTATCTCGATATTTTTGGGTGTCTTTCATAGACTTATCAATACATTCCCTAAAAAGTAAAGAAATGCGATAACCTTTTTTTAAATTTAATCTATTTGTTAAGTTTTATTAAGATAGACCTACTTATTATTAATAATCATTTCATCTTTTAAGAACTCTACTATGGTTTCCGTCTTCCCTTGTTGCCAAAACTTTACTGGAACCTGTTGATATATGTGTCGATTTTGTGGTGCCCAACCCGAGTACTGGGAACGTAATTGATATATTTATATATTGAAATAAAATAATAGGAATTTCATAAAAAAAAAGTATTTTATTTATTACCGTCGATATGTTTCTATATAAGGTTTTTCCATTGGACTTAAATGGTTCATACTTCTGAAGCAACGTTTTGCCATCTATTCTCCACAGTGCAGGATATTCTTCATTTAGGTCTGCTTTGATAACAACAAATTCTCCAGACTGAAAAACACACAACAACGATGTGTTTATATTATAAAATAAACTACAATGAAACTAAGCAATTAATAGTAAACAGAATATTAATGAGATGTTTAAAAAATAGTATTTATTACATTCTATTGATATACTGTTTTATAAGATTACATTTATAAGAAAATTACCACGTCTTCTAAATTATCCTCCGAGTGCTGCGTGCAAGATATGAACAAGATATGAACACACACCAACGTACACATAGAAATATTACTTGAAATCAATAACGTGCCAATTAAATGGTATACCTTAAATGGTGAAATATCAATGTCTTCGTCGCTGATAGATGCTAAAAGTTTTTCATCTATTTTACAAGATAACTTTCCAGTAACACCGGAACCTTTAGATGTCTCGTGTCTTTTCCTACTCGACTTCTTTGATACAACATCACTAGCGTAATCAGCTTCTTCTATAATTCTTCTGCTCTTTTTAGTAATAACGGGTCTCCCACGTTTTTTCTTCTTTTCCTCTTCATCCCCAACCAATTTTACAGCAGGCGTCCAAGCAGGATCCGAATCAGAATCACCCTGTTCTTCGTCATTATCAAAGTAATCTATACCCTGTTGTCGATCTAGAAATTGTTTTACCGAAGTTTTTTCCTTTGCTTTTCTTCTAGATGTTTCACGCCTTGGAGGTAAAAGTAAAGGATCTACTGTAAAAAAAATGTATTCGATTATCATGATAAAAAAAGAAGAAGATATACGTATACATTACCTTCTTCATACTTTTTTGAAGCTTTCCCCGTTGAAGCTGCTTCCGCCGCTGCTGCGGCTGCTCTTCTTTTTCTATCCGTTGGTCCTCCGGGTTTAATTGGTCTTCCTTTCTTAGGCTTACCTTCCGTTAATTTTGTAGTCGGCGATTCCATCGTGTTAGATGTACTTGTATTTGTCGTTTTTTTGTCTTTTTTAGGAGGAAATAGAAAATCATCGTCACTAGTGAATCCATCATCGCTTGAATCAAAATTTTGTTTTTTCCGTTCTTTTGGCAAAGGAAAATATCTTGGGTCATTAGCATAATCAATTACTGGAGTTTCTTTAGGGGCCGATGGCTTTTCTGGTTGTGTCTTTAATGTTTCCCCATTTATCGAACCCTCTATAGGTTTATTAGCGTCTACTGGGATATAAGGTTTGGACCTGCTCCATGATGCTTTCCTCCCACCACGAATTGCAGGTGGAGGCGAGGGTTCCCTTTCGCCTTGCAAAAATTTCAAATAACTTGTCATAAATCCCGAATTAGGATCTTTATTAGGTCGCTTGAAGTCTTTACTTAACGAATTTATAGTCTGAATCGGTTGTTGATTCTGCTGTAGAAACCTTAACTCTTCTTCGATATTAGGAACAATTACTTTAGGTTGATCATCTCTTACTTCTTGATTATAACTAGCATTTTGATTTGTTGTATTTTCGCCAAAAGCAATTGGCGTAATTTCAACGGAAGATTGAAACTCGTGCGGATGATGGTGACTCGGAGGGATATGAAAAGCAGGAAAATATGGAATAGGGGGTGGAGCGTGATGATGAGGAACCATTAAAGACTGGTGTTGATGTGCCGGTGTACCAACAAAATTACTTGAATGGTGCAAAGTTGATTGCGAACTAAAAGCACCCGATGCACCAGGAAACATTTTAGCAGGTGGCGGAGGTAAATTCCATCTTTCGAAATCAAAGTAACCGTTCTGTTGTTGCTGATTTGCGTTATGATGAGCGGGCGGTGGTATCCTACTTAAATATTCCGTCATCGTCGTTGTCGCTCCAGTTGTTTCATTTAAAGAGCTATGTCCACTTTTCTCCAAACTTTTCCTTTTCTTATTGACAGTCTCTACTTTACGTCGATCTTCCACGTGCTTCTGTTGTTCAGGTGGAGTAACAGAAACAGCAGCTTGTTGTTGCTGCTGCTGCTGTTGTTGTTGTTGTTGCTGCTGCTGTACTTGACAAGAGCCTTGTTGTAAAGTTTGCAAATTCTTCACTATACTCATAGGATCTCCTCTACAACTGCTCAAATCTTGTAAAGTTACTTGGTTAGATTCAAAATATATTTGTTGTCTATCAGAAACATTTAATACTCGTTGTACTTGTTGAACCGGCAAATTTTGAGGATTTACATCAGCAGTTCCACCGGTATATAATGTAACAGAAAATTTTCTATTAGCGTTTGGTTGTCGATTATCGTTTTCCCAGCATACCTGCTTTTGTGTTTGGGAAAAATCTTGTTGTTGCCTATCATAATTTTTACTATCTGTATTATAATTTGACTTATTTTCAGTATTACCCAGAGCCCTCGTAATGACCGACGAATAAACAACTTGCCCTTGAGATGCTGGTCGTGGCACGGTCACGTCTAACGGTGATGGCGGTGTAACTTGTTGTTGTACAGTACCTTTGTACTGTGGCCCACTTACACATTGATTTCCATTTTCCGTGTGTTGTTGTAAAGGCGAAGGGGAAGAAGATATTGTAGCCATTGGGCTATTATACATAGGGTAAGCAGGACTTGGAACATGTCCTAATGGACTTGCTTGTGAATGTGCCTGCAGTGGACTTGGTCTTCTAGGTACAACAACACCACAGTCAGGTCCATTCTGGGTGGAATTATTAGAAGAATAAGCAGAATCGTTAGAAGTTGCAGATTTTGACCGCCCTGGATGATGATATTCAGAGTCACTTGCAGTTCCTGTGAGGTAATGCCTATATGATGTTTGTTGTTGCTGCTGCTGTTGATTTAAAACATGAAACTGTTGCTGTTGTTGTTGTTGTTGTTGCTGCTGCTGTTGTTGTTGGGCTTGTTGAGGATGAGTCTGTAAGTTACTGTTTGACTGAGTCCTTTGATTATTACCAAGTTTTCCACTAGCATTTGTACACGTTGTATTATTTCCAGCAGTGTAGTTTAAGCCACGCGAATCCATGATAGAAAAACTAATAGGAGACGATTGGGTATTATCATGCGATGCTTGTTCATTTTGTCTATGCTCATTATGAGTACTTAATTCCGGATATATTTTTGTCTGTGCTTTAGTTTGAATACTTTGCTGAGACGTGGAAATTGCTTTATTTGGCGGTGAAGCAAAATTTCGCGTCGACTGTTTATCTTGACCTTGCGAAGGCACAGATCTGACAGACGTATTTAAAAATATAGTAGTTGATGTAACCGACCGAGCAGGTGGTTGAGGAATTCTATATTCTTTACTGACTGTATTGTTTGGAGTTGAAACGATACACGATTGTTGATGTTGAAGAGAAGGTTGCACCTTTCCATTAGGAGTTTGATTTCCATTACCAGCTGAATAGTTATTTGTCAATGTATCAGAATTAAACGTAGTAGGTACTTGTTGAAAGAATGTTTGATTGTTGTTTGCTTGAGACGTAGAAACCACTGATTTGACACTAACTGTTGGTGACTGAGGTCTCATATTCATTGTTTTCTTGCTATCCGGATAACTAGATGATTTATATTCAGAAGATGCGGGCAATTGTGAATTTAAATTATTTATAGTTTGCGTTGTGGGAAAATGAGAATTAAACGTGTTTTCATAAACTCCGCTAGTTGGTTTTGTAGTAGACGATGGTCCTGGCGACGATGGAACAACAGTTTCATGAGGTAAAATACCAAATGGGCTGGGTAATTGTGCATTATTTTGATGAGTCCAAGCTAATGTAGATGTTGTAGGTGAGGTAGCTGCACCCTGATGTTCAAAAAATGTTGACTGGTGTGCTGAACTATAATTCTCCCTTAATACAGGGATATCAGACTCTGTTGTGGTATTCTGTTTTGTTACAGCTACTACTTGTGCTTGAGCAAGAGCTTGCCTATGTTGAGTAACATAATGTGCTTGTTTAGAATTAGAAGGATGAAACAAAGGTGAGAATACATCGTAACCCACAGGGGGTGGAGATAGAAACCCCCCTGGGTTAAATGGAGACGGCTGACCCGCCAGAGTTGCTGTTGTATGGGCTGCTTGTAAAAGTAACTGTGACGTTGTTGAAGGAACTGCTTGGGTAGCAGTTGTTGCTAAGTGATGAGATACAAAATCACTGTTTGTGCTTGAAGTTGTCGATTGAAATGTACTTGTTCCGGTACTTAAAGCAAGACGATTATACGATGTATACCATGGACGAACGGGATCCATTACCCAAGCTTGGCACAGCAGTGCCTAGCCTGCTTGGTCCGCGTACAGCAGGCTTTTGTGTGTATAAATATTACACATATACTCTTCGATATTCATAACATAATTTTTTGATAAAACCT
The DNA here is from genome assembly GCF_907164935.1 of Osmia bicornis bicornis. Taxonomy (NCBI): domain Eukaryota; kingdom Metazoa; phylum Arthropoda; class Insecta; order Hymenoptera; family Megachilidae; genus Osmia; species Osmia bicornis. Next base: position 14,939,487 of record NC_060216.1, on the reverse strand, counting down.
TTTCACATCCATTTCTTGTGTATCAGTATAAAAAAACTTCACTAAAAACTTGTTTATTGTATATATGGTCTATGAAGTTTTATCCAATAGTTAGGACTAACAATATGATACAATAATTCTTCCATCTTAGTCTGAAAAAATATAAGCATAATGTTATATGAGCATAAATATAATAGGAATTATAAAGTTTATATGTATTAAATGAAATAAACTCTAAACATAAGAAAACATAATTTTATAAAATCTGTGCTACAATGACAGCCAATTAAAAAAAAATGTTGCTATTATGATCTGATGAATGATTAAGAAAGAAATATTTCATGTAAATCTATCTAAATACTATTACAATATCATTTAGTAAACAAATTGACATATATGTATGTACATCATAACAACTAGTGTATTGTCTACAACTTATAATTTTTACTTATTCAATTGATATATCTAATTAAAAGAAATATAAAAAAATGAAATTACAATTGTAGTACAATAAGAAAATACTCACATTTTTCGTAAAAGCCTTAATGTAATACACAACACAATTGTGTGTTATCAAAGATAGTAATGAAACTTGTGTGCTTCGATATATTGCACGACGTTCACTGTTTAAAAGTTGTATAAACAACAATTTGTGTAAAGAACAATTAATAATAAATGTGCGACGTTTTTGAAGAACTGAGGAAAACCCAGTGTAGCGTCTTTGCATGTCCTACTGTACTAGAGTCCTTAAATGTTTCATACGTACAGAATATCTCTTTATCAGAGGTAACAAAATCGCCAAATCCTTTATCAAAAACAAACGTTGAGACGAGAATTTTACCTTCAATCATAAACAGCCATATGTCTTGGCTAACAATTACATTTACCGGTGTATAAGATATAATGTCTTGCCGAATAACACAATAAATATGGCTACACAAACTTGGCCAATGCACGACATACGATCGGCTGGCACCGTGATTCCGCTCACATGATTTAATCATCCGAAAGAAAGTGTACATTCCGGATATATCCTAGACTTCGGTACTCGCACATACACCGCGGCAAGTTAACTTCGCATGGACTCATTTATCGCGGGGAATCGAACAATGTTACCCCGTAGTGCCCATTATAGGCCGCCATTTTGAACAAAATCAACAATCATCTACGCCATCTAGCGATCGCAAATTAGAGAAAGTGTTCAACAGGCGGGATTTTTCAATCAAATTAATATATAAATCGAATAAATTGATTCTTTACTTTCGATAATAAAATGTAATCCTTTTTTGAAAATTACGTTTTATAGTTTTAGAAATATTAAGAAAATTCATTATAAGGATATCATTAATCAAATACTTATATTCACAATAATAACATTTATTTAATGATAATGTAAGAATATATTTATAATCGTTATCATAGTAATAATTATAGTGCAATTTGCGAGTATGATGATCACTGAGTTTTGTTACTGATTGAAGTAGTTATCACTCATTTTAATAACTGCCAAATTATTGCTACTGTAAGGAAAGTGAGTAGGCAGTTTGTGTTGCCAATTATTATATCTGACAGTATAAAAACAAAAAGTAGCATTCAATACTTAAGACACTTAGTATATCGCAAATATCGTTAAAAGTATCTTGATGCCACTGTGTATTGAATTTATACGAGTTTTTCCAGTAAAATTTATGATTTCGTAACAATACAAATTTACATTTTAGGAATTGTATAAAACGCGCTCTTGACTTTTATAATAAATATGCCACAAAAGAGAACCTTTGTTATATTCTAATTCTATTGAAATGAGTACAAAATATTTAGATTTAAGAAAGAAAAATTCAAAGCAATAAAATCTATAAATAAGCTTAATGATACAGTGACGGTATCACAGCTACTTTGATATCGTACAGTATTTAGATAATTCTTTTTACATACATTTCTCTAAATAATTGCATTTTACAAACCTTAATATCTTATACGCAACCATAGCTTCTTTAAAAAAAATTTATAAATATTCCACGTTTTATATTTTTTATAATAATCATAAAGTTAAATTCTTTGAGTTTTTTCAAAATCTAATCTTGGTAATAGTAATCTATTAATGTAAGACATGCAACATGATACATAATAGTCTACAAAAAGTAAATAAATAAAGTATAAACTAGATTACGAAAATAATAATGAAAAATTTTTTTTTTACGAATGAACTCAAATAACACGCTAATGAAAATTTTAAAACAATAATAAACATGATTATGTAAGAATAAATTAACAATATGTGGCAGCACAGGATGCATGACACGATTCAGCTTTGGTTTTTGTGAAATACACCCATATTAATCCCTAATCACGGTAACATTACAAAATGCAATATATATATATATATATATACACATATATATAAGATGATCAATATTGCTCTGCATTATTTATGTTATTTTCAATTGTACGATAAGTTATTCAATGGCTACCTCATTTGCATTTTACGTTGCTGCCAAACTGCGAATTTTCGGTATGCTGTATTTAATAATTGATTTAAATGACTTGTTAAGTGTTGACTAACAGCAGAGAACTCTCGTTGAACGCGATCCTAAAAAAGTAAAAAGTTCAAAATAGTGTAAATAACTTAATGTACAATTTAAATAACAAAACTTACTTCAAAAGGTTTCAGTTTTGCCGAATGAAATCTACGTAAAGCTTCGTGCATTCTAATTGCTTTTTCTTCAAGCTGCGGAGTTGTAGGTGGAAAGCTACGCCAAAAATGCCTTAAAAGTTCACATGTACATACATATACATTACGTAATTCTTTTTCTAAATCCTTTGGTATCAATTCTGCAATCCAAGTAAATAGTGCGTTACATGTGTGAAATCTTTTAATTATTTTTTTTTAGCACAATACGCTGTACATACGTCCGAGACTTTCTTCTCTAAAACCTTTCATTAAAGAACCACCTGGAGTTAATTCCCCTAAAGCTGAGACTGCAGCAGCCGGACTAACTAATGATGTTGCCAATTGCCTTGGTATACTATTTCCTGATAACCAACCAGTTGCTTCTTTTCTTAATTGATTTAACGTTATAAGAAGTTCTTCAGACGTTGGTTCTGTACTACCATATCCTGGTATTGGACCATGCAAATACCTATCTATATGTGTCAAATTTAATGGTGCACTATTATTTGTGTTCGTGTCGCAAGCGGTGTCGAGATCATCATAAATTAATTTCTCTTGTATTCTAAGCTGAAAGAAAACACATAAATGTTATTAATAAATTTGCTACTTTAAATATAAATCTAATTGCATACTTCAAGTTTACTTTTTTAGTCTTTGGTCGTTCGTCTAATTGATTAGAGTGGACTGTAGTTTTACTTGCTGACGGTGCTGATCCATTTAATTGCGGTTGAGCGGATTGCGTAGGTTGTTTGGCAGTGCTTGCTTTCAAAACCATAATGCTGTGTTGATTAAATCTTTTGATCATACTCTGATGTACAATATTTCCAGAAACTTTGTCCGATTTACTGGGTCCATTCCCATAATTTTCATCTAGACTTTGATCTTCAAAAGAAGTTATATCCACCAAGGGGTCATCAATTCCTGTCTGAATATCCTTCTTAAGTTCTTGATCATCTATTTTGGCACATTCGGTAAAAAGATCCTTGGTCCCTGCATTGATACGATCTCGATGAAAATAATGCGATTGAAAGAACTTCGTCCAAAAATCGGATTCAGACATTTTATGAGGCACATTTTCTTGATGTTTTCTTTTTACTGCTGGATAAGTTTTAAATATGCATTCTATTATGTCAACAGTTAAATTATATTTCAATCCATTACAACCATCAGTTTGTGGTTTTATATCAGCCTGAGAATAATACAATTAATTGTTAATATATTTTGTTTTAAGTTACTTATCACCAGTTTAATAATATAAATTCTCACCAAGAAAGCACTATTAACTCCTATTTCTTGTCTTTGACTTTTTTTAGCTTGGGTATACTCTGCAGCATGCTGTGACCAAAATTCTTCAGATGAAATGACTTGTGTTATAACTAAATCTCTGTACAACTGAAGTAGTACAGGATTTTCTTGAAGCATTCTGGTAAATAATATTGTATTATAATAAAAGGAAATCATTAAAATATTATCTAAAATATTACCTATTTTTTTCTTCTAACTCCTTGTTCACTTTTCTTTTAAATTTTGGTAGTAACTGTTGAAGTAATTCTTTTACATCATCACGGTCTTTAATTTGTGCCTCTTGTCCATTCCTATTTACAAAATGAAAAGTAGATGATGAACCATCATGTAATACAACTTGTAGCTGTATTTTTGATTTTCCTTCTGGTGAAATTTTTTGCACTAGAAAAAAAAAGCATAATATTATTATCCTAAAAAATATATTTATAGATATATGTTCAATACAAATTAATAATCAACAACAAATCAAACTATAAAATTAATTAAAATGATACATTATTATATCAGAATTAGAAAATGTAGCAAATATAAGTTTTCCATGATAACTTCTTTTTATTAAACATTATTCTAGCTATTACACTAATTTCCTTACACTTAATATCGGCATATTTGTGACTGACAGATACAGTATCTCTGTTATCGAGCATCCAGGCAATTCTTTCATTCATCACATACAAAGTGCCATCTCCTTTCTTATAACGAACTTGTCCTACTTGCATTAGCACATCTTCTGATGATGTAGTCATGGTGGATATAGTATATAATACAATTCTTCTAAAAATAATAAATATAATCCTAAAACATACAATATTTAAAGATATAACATAAATTAGAACAAATTTTCATTATATAAATTTTGTATAAATAAATAAACTGAATACATAAACAATTTTATTTCTCAGTCAGAGAAAGAACATTTTTTCTATAAACTCTGATATTTAATTGTTACACCATTATCATGCAATATTAATAATCCGTTTTTACAAAACTATTAGCATTAGAAACAGACGTTATAAATAAACAATACACTTAACATAAACATTATATTTTTCAATCCTCGAACGAATAATTGATTTACGTAATTATAAGAAATTAGCTTATTTTTAAAGACATTATAACGATGGTTATCAACGATTACAATAATAAAACTTTTATTAATGAAAAATCAGAACAACCAAGACTTTTCGATTTCAAACCTTTTCAACTTTATTTGTATTTACAATCTCCGTATAAATGAAAAAAAGAAAAAATGTTTAAAATACACAATTTCAAGTGAAATATAGCGATATACAGAAATTACGATTTATTTGTCACCGTGCGTCCTTGAATACTACATTAAAACGTAATGACTTAAAGAGATCTTCATTAATAATATTTCGTAATACAAAGTTATACAAAGTCCAATTTAGTTTCGTAAACAATGAGATCTCGGAACACGTAGAAGAAATGCTAACTCTACATTGCAGACTAAACACTGATACGATATTGCTTGCAACTCACTTTTTGATTCATTAATTATAGTTATCGACACAGAAAATGCTTTTCGTATAGTTTAAGGCACAGAGCGCGTAATTTTTAATCGTGGGAATAGGAAATCTAATTACAATAGGTCCATTTACCGGTGATAAAGTGCGAAAAACCGTGGAACAATGCAGAAGCCCGTTGGGCGGCACGGCCATGTGCAGAAACATACATCAGCGGACGCATCGCGAAGCAAAGACGGCTGCGAACGGACCGTCGGTACGAACAGTACCATCGACCTGCTGAGACTACCGCACTCTGTTGTTCGACTCAACTTCCCTCCAATTTCCTGTTGTAAAAACATTCCTTTTTCCTCTTTTCCATTTTTTTTCTTAATCATTTAACCTGTTAATACGTTATATAATTATTTACCTAGATCCAGAATTATTACCACGATATCTCGTAACAGAAAATGATACATTTTTTCACGAAAGTTGTGAATTTGATTAAAACAGCGCTAGTTATACCTCTGTGATTCAAATAAGCATGCGTAGTTGTATGAGGGCGCTGAAACACAACAGATTTTAATACGTTTTAACAAATACTTACTATTCTTTATTGTATTATCATATTCTACTAAAGAATTTAAAATAAATTTAACTAAATAGATACTAAAAATGATTTAAAATGTTTGTGGAAGAAAGGAAATAGAAGGTTATGGTTTGATTGAGTACATACAAATTTATTTAGAAAAAAATGCCCCCCCCCCCCGCGTATTTTAATTTCGAGGAATTGTTTTTCAATTATATGATTTACAGTTCAAAAATTATTACATGTATATGATTTTGTTGTAAATTTAAATACGCTGTTTATACCTTACTACTGACGTATTTAGTCTGTATACTTTGAAGTTATCTGCAAAACAGAGAGGTATTATTGATAAAATATGAGAGCATTACTGGAAGACTGGACGAATATGTTATTATATTCATGAAAAAAAAGAAATAAATCTAAATTAAGGAAAATGGAAGGTATAACTTATTTTTAGATAAAAAGGTACAATAAATATCAAATTATAAATTTATATTGTGTCTGTAAACAGAATTTCAGTATGTGCTACAAAAACAAGAAAAGCATAAAATATGTTTTGGATCAGGATGTCCTCGTGATACTTCAAAAAAGGGCATGAATGCATTTATGAAATGTTATACATTAGAAGATCATCCAAATGTAGCACCAAATTTGTATAATGTTTTGCATTCATTTAAAGCAATTAAGAATAAGGTATAATTCATTGTTGCTCATTATGATCAATAATAAGTTTGAATAATATATTTTGTTCTAGCCCTGTTCTCATAGCATTAGTAGAAAGGGTTACAGTGGTATTGCCAGATTTGATAACAAAATTATGCTCAAAGATACTAATCCATCACCACTTGATTACAATATTTTTAGGTTTCCTAAACAAGTGACCAAATCAAAATATCCATTTAACTCTAGCAGTAAAAGGCAAAGAATATTCGGCAGTTCAGTCCCAGGGTATGATAGTAAACTAAATTAGCTATAACAAATTATTTGAGCCAAATAAACTTATTTTAAATATATTGTAGGCCAGGAATGTATGTTAGCATTAAAGAACAAGATAATAAATTTGAACACAGTTTTGGCGGTAAAACGAAAATGAAACTTGGAGTAGATTTAAAATGTTGCAGTAAAAACACAGATATTTGTAAAGTATGCAACAAAAAATTACTAGGCGATTATTGGCACTTGAAAAATAAAATATTTTTATGTAAATTATGTATGAATAAAGAGTACGAAAGACAAGCAAAATACAAGAGAAAAGAACTAAAACAATTTCGCGTAAGATTTTTGTACATGAGTATATACGTGAAAACACAGAAAGAAGTATTTATTTCAATATTTATTTATTTTAGAAAATACGAGATTGTTCAAATATACATCGACATGAAAATACAACTGCAAAAATATGGTTGATGCATCCTACAGTTATTGCGAAGTGGATACGTAGAGAGGCCTACCTTTCTGCTTATTTAAAAGGATAAAAATATAGCATGGTGTTTAACAGCATAGCATGATAGACAAAATTTAATTTTAATGTTTATATTTCTTACACGTTAATACAACTATTTATGTACCGAAAGTTTTTTAGATAAAGTTCAGTCATCGCTGCAAATCCATGTTTATTCCTATATACAAAAATTATATAAAAATAGTGAGCTTATGTATATTTATATAGCAAATATTTTAAATAATATATTTGCGTAATTAATAAAAGATTCTGTTTGATAATGTATATTTTTATGCTATTATTATTATTATTATTATTACGTATACATGGTAATCAGTCCATACAAAGGGAATATTACTAATTAATGTTAGGTACTACCTTTGTATTAATGTGTGTATGCTTCATATTTTATAATTGCTGAATAAAAATAACGTGTTAATAATATAAAGTATTAGTTATTTCATTTTATATATGTATGTATAAAGTGTAGAATGATAAATTATATAAAATTCAAACTGATTTAGTTTGGATGCACATACCTGTTTTTCCGCAAACAAAAATACTAATAAATTTACAGAATTGTGTACTCTATATTTCCTATGTTGAATGATAAAAATGAGTAGTCAAATAATATGTTTAAGTCAATTTCATTACACATTAATTACAACTACTTGAAGAAGAATCTTGAGTTTCACTTTGTTGCTGTACAATTAATGGTTTCATAATATCTTCAACCGGGTTACCACCATCAGGAGCTTGTCTTGAAAGTACCGACGTTTCGGAAGAAGTAGAACAACTATTTTCAGTCGCTTCTGCATCAGTTAATTTTATTAGCGATTTTTCAGTTGTTATAGTTGTAGTTGATTCTGCACTATTACTTGTAAGTAGATGGTTGTAATTAGATTTATGAAGAACAGTTAAGTCAAGGCTGTCATTAATGTTTTCTGACACTCCGGATGGTGTTATCCTAAATAGATCAGTATTTTCCGGAGATATATTAATCTCCATTAAGCTTTGCACTTTGTTTAATCTACTACTTATTGATGCATTAAAAGCTTTGCTATAACGGTTATCTAGTTGTTCAACAATCTCTTCCTCTGATGATGGATTTAAATGATGTAAGTCTGGTACCAAATGTTGATACAAAAGTGGATTAAAAATATTATTTAAATCCATATGACGAATGTTTGAAGTTACAAGGTAAGTTGTTAATTCGTCACATCTTGATGTATTATTACTTTCTTCAGCAACTAATTCTTCACGGATTACTGTTGACATTTTATTAGGAATTTGTGATTGTGTAAATACCTCAGGCGAATCTCTATCATTACAGTCATCATCTTCGTCAATGGTTATACAATTTCCCATTTGGCTTTTAGAATGTTCAATATTTTCTTCATCTACATTATCTGTTTGAGTAGGTACAGTATATACTTTAACTTCTTGGTCACATTTATTATTACTTTGAAAAGTGATACTTGTATTATTTTGTTGTGTATTACTAGTAACATTTTTCTTCATTGGTATAACTTTACTTGAATGTGATTGCTCGGGAAAGTCTAAAGATAATTTATCAAGCAAGTAATTTATATGAGTTCTTGTTCCACGTTCTGGGCAATCACTCAAAACATTATCCGATGTTCTGATATTTTCTACTGAATAATCGTTTTGATGTCGCGCACAGTAATTATTATTTGATAAATTTCGTTTTCTACAAAAATTCGATGCTTTGGAAGAACCAGGTTTCATTATTTCATAATTAATTGTTCTACTGCAATTAATATATGTCTCGGGTAAGTGATTCTGAATGTCACTTCCACTCGATATATTTTGATTTTCAATCGCTATAGGATTTGTATTACGTGGTAAGCTTTTTTCTGACTGATGTGTTATATCGTTGTTATTGGTTGACGCATTAGATACAAGAGGATTTGTAGTTTTAGAGTCATTATTTTCGTTATCACTATTCGGTTCGTTCAAATCAAACTCATTTTCGAAATCGTCATCAAAAGCTGTATTTGTGACATCACGCAATCGTGACTTTAAACGTTTCGTAATTTCATCCAGTTCGGTTAGTTTTTGTCTGCAAGAAATATAAATATAATACTTACAATCATAAAGAAATTACACTGAAATAATAATAAAATAAAATCCACATACTTCAAAGATAAAGACAAAAATGACATAGACATATCTTCAAGACCAACATGTGTTACATGATTGTTTAACTGATTTTCACTATACTCTGATTTATCTTCTTCCTGTGTAGGTATCGATGTACTGTAATTAGTGTCATTTTCTTCCGCATTAGCATACTGCATTTCATAATTACACGGCGAAAGTTCACTCAATTGAGATACGGTACATATTGGCAGTCGCGTTGTACTTAGCGTTGTCGGTTTCCCGAGTAGAACTAAATTATCCAGCGGTGTTATACATACCTGAAATATTAGTAATAAAGTACACAAACGCGCACGTCATATTACATACAAATGAAAGTTAAATAGTACTTTTATTTGGCCGTTGCATTTTCCAGTGAAATCCATTATATGAAACCAACCAGATACAGTAGGAAAACCGCTAAGTAAAATAGAAAGATCAATGGCAGAAAATCCTATAACAATATCGTTCTCTAAATTTATTTGCATACTAATATCTGGGTCAAATATACGCCAAATTTTTAAGATCAACCTCTTTTCATCCTTAAAAAAAAAAAATGTTCATGATTACATGAAGAAAAAGAAATAAATTATGTATATAACTTGAAGTAGCATACATGTAAGAGCAATTCCGTTGATAGTTTAGTATCACATTTCCAGTTCCATTTAGGATTACAACTACGTGGAACAACATTAGTAACCGTGTATGAATTTGAATGTTTTAAAGAGTCAAATTTATTGGCCTGAAATGATACATATGTGCTTGGTTCAATAGTTTCATTTGCTTTTTCTACCTTTGGCAAATGTAAAGCACATTCAATTTCTACAATAGCCCTGAATGTTGTTTGGTTACACGAAGAATTTGCTTCGTTTTCTATATGAATTACACTTGGTAAATTAAATGTTGTATTGCTGTGAGCAGTGTTCACTTGTTGATCACTTTCTTCATCATATTCAGCACCAACACCAACACTTCTATAGGTGTTTGTAGGTAACTGAAAATTATGTTTGATACTGTTATTATCGCTATCATCAGAAGCATTATTAAAATACAATTCATTTATACATGTTTGCTCTTCAGCATCTATTCGTTTTTTTTCTTCCAAATCTGTTTCAGTTTGTGCTGCTTGATCTATGATTGCTTTATTAACATTAAAAACTTGCGTTGAATGATCAATTACATTATGCGACAGAGAATATTCTGGATCTGAAACCTCTTCTTGTGACTCTTTATTAAACTTAAATTCCTTAACAGTAGAAATGTCTGTTTGACATTCTTGAGTTCTTAAATTTGGAGAATACAATCTTCTCATAGTACTATCAGTAGCGTTTGTTTCAAAGTTAGACTGCAATTGTTTCGGATTCTGCATTGGCTGTTGAGGAGTCAGTAAATGTTCTGTGCAATTAGAAGCGCTTTCTGAAACTATTGTTCGCGGTATAACAGACATATTTCTTAAACCTTTAGACATTTCTAGCAATGCAATTTGTTCGGCAGTTCCAAGAGCTACTAATGCGAGCAATTGACCGTAAGATTGACTAGTAACAGGATCCACAATTGGTACCCATCCATCAACACCTACTACAGGATACTGAAACAATAAATTATAAAAGGTTTTATGAATAACAAAATTACATTTGTTTGAAGTTACATACCTTAGACAATAACAAATGAGACAGTACGCGTGGATCTCTATAAGCAATATAAAACTGATGAAGAGACAATTTTGCCAATCCTAATAAATTATCTACATTATTATTTCTATAGTAAACTTCGATGATTATGTAATTGTCCTTAATGCGATCTAATAAATCATTACCGTAAAGAAGAGGCACTAGCTGTAATAAAAAAAAAGATATATATATATAAAAGGTATAAATATAAAATCTAAATATAAAGAACAACATATTTACTTGACAAAAATTATAAAACGGAGTTGTTGTATTGTTGCAAACTTGACTTTTAATCTTATCCTCTCTCCAAAATGCTCTACATATTAAATACGTATTTACTTCCGGTAGTTGCTTTCCTTCAGCAATATATATTAGACCGTGAAGTAAAACCTGTAAAATAATCACTTTTCAATGAAAATAATTAATTAAACTGTACTTATAAATTATATATTGTACCTTATCCTCGATAGTATGTTCTTGATTTGTAACATCAACCGTTTTATCATCTGTATTTCTCGTCTTATACTGTGGTACATTTCTTGTAGCAAATAAATCACTAGTATTAGTTAAGTGATCTATTTTTCTCATCGAAGTTGATGGTCTCTGATTACTCGTTTTAGTATGATTTCCTGTGACATTTTTACCTTCTTTATTACTATCCTCGGTGAATAATTCTTGTGTTTCCGGGATAGACATGTCCTTCTTGGTAGATATTATACCATCTTAAAATGTACAACATATTTAAACCTTGAATATTAATACTAAATTTTTCATTAAAGTATACTTACCAATATGTTGTCCAAAATGACTAGAATCTGAATCTAATTCTACAATTACACTCAATTCGCCTACTTTTATTCCTTTATTAACAACAATTAAAGACTGTGCAATACTCGAATTTTTATTTTTCATAATATCATCAATGTGCATAGTAGCGGTTCCCAACTCGATTAACGATTTTTTATTAAGATGGCGAACAAATAATTTAAATTTAATAATATACTCTATGGACGGTTTCGATTTTAATATTCCATATATACCATCGTGATTGAAATAAATTACTGCAAACATACATACATTGATTAGTTCCAAATTTACAATACATCATACTACGAGCAGGTGCTGATATTGTAGATTGTACCTTGCTTTGTTTGCTTTTTAGAACATATTCTTATAGGTCTGTTTTCTTTCACCCACTTTTTATCTATTTCTCTGATATAATTAAAAGTCATATCATATTGAACAAAATATGTTGCAGAAAGAAAATTATTATCATCATCTAAAAAGAATATAATATTTTAAACGCTTAAACACAGATACATAATATAAATTGTTAAGTGTTTTTAATTTACATACGCGATAATGAAGAAGATTTAACCCTTCTATAACCAGCAGGGCTTAAAGTAAATGATTTCACAAAAATCCTAATGTAATCTATATTCTTAAATGTTGCAACCTCTGAAATGGAATATAATTTTCATTAATATAACATTTAAAGATATCAATTTTCAATTAAATGATTTATATGTACCTTTTGAACTACTGCATAGTCTTTTTTCTGATAGTATTTCATTTACTGAAGAATTGGTTGGTGTAGGAGATGTATTACTTGATGTACTTAATTTATTATCATATTTACAGGTTTTTAAGTAATTAGATCTATCATCTATTAAATTAGGAGTCACAGATGTTGATCTGAAAGTACATAATGCTTTACTTTCATCTGAAGAAGTCATGTCTTGACCTAGAAGATATTCACATAATTTTGTTTGCTCTTCAGTAGAAATATGAGATTGTAAACTGTTACTTAATAAATTATCATTAAAGATAAAAACATCTTCATTATGTGTTTCCTTTAGTAAAGCACCTCTAAGTCTTTGTGCTCTTGCTACAACTGCAGCTACAAGTTTATCTGTTACTTCATTATTAAATCTCTTTGCAGGTTCTTGAAATTCTAGTCTTCTTGATTTTAAAACAGATTTGTAAATTTCATTTTCTTCAGATTTCAATTTTCTGCATGTTATATATTTGTCATTTGTCACATCATGTATAGTATCAGAAATAACTTGTTTATTATCATGCTTGCATGATTTTAATTGTATATTTAAAGATTTTGCAACATGCTCTAATTTCATAGAAATATGTAATTCTCCTATTTTATTTCCAGAATTATTTATAATTGGAACATATTTAAAATATGCTCTACTTTTACAAATTTCTAATAAATCTGCAATTTGAGATGTTCCTATAACTGTATCGGTTTCCTCGTCAACAATGACTAATTCTATAGATTCACAGTTCTTAATATATTCTTCAAAAAGATTTATATTTGTACGAATGGCATAAATTGTGGTTGTTTCTTGTTGAGATCTTATAACATTCCTTGTAATATCTGCTGGTCTGAAATAAAATTACATATGAAATATATAAAATAAAGTGATTTCTGTACACAAAATAGTAGTATTTAATATAAACAATATATATTTTAACCTAAACCTAAATTATTATTGAAAATTACTGATATTTAGGAAGGTTTACAAATTCTTCACCTAAATTGAGCTTTATCCGTTTCTCCCCACCACGATACAAATACACTGATCTCACCAAGATATTTTTTTAACCAAATAACTTCATCTATAACCAGCTTTAAGTAACCATAAATTTTGCCCTCCACTAATGGCGGTAGTGATTTGTATTTCATTTTCATATCCATTTATTTTTTGTAATATAGCGCATTATATTAAACTTACAATTACACTTATCACCGATTAAGGTTAACATTAACAAAAGGTGTAATAGTATTATTGGTTATTGATTACAATTATACACTATACGTATATAGACTATACATTAAAAAATTAATTATTGACACTCATACTTTTATTTTATTTTTTGTTTAAACAGTGATTGTAGGACTTTGTTTTTCTTGTTCTTATTTTGAGAAACAATTATGAAAACCGGGTATTTACTGCCATCTATTCAAAATGTAAATGTATACATATACAATACATAGATGTATTTGTATATATGTGTTTGAAAGAAGTTATAACCTGTGATACAAATATGATTACCATTAGAATATTAAATAATTGCACTAAATCTTATAGATTATTTGATGTAAAAATTCCTTTGAATTGTTTAAAAGACTGTTGTTTTTATTCATCATTTAATTCTTCATACTTCAAGAGTGAGAAGTCAGAAAATCTTTACAATTATTTATACACAAAAATTCTCTCCTGCGGACCAATAACTGTTGCTGAATACATGAGAGAAGTTTTAACTCATCCAACTGCAGGTTATTATATGAATAAAGATGTTTTTGGTAAAAAGGGTGATTTTATAACATCTCCAGAAATTACACAATTATTTGGAGAAGTATGCGAATTCTATTTAAAAAGTTCATTTACATTAAATTGTTCTTTGATATATAGTTCTTACATATGTATTTATTATATTTCTTTTTAGATGATAGCTGTTTGGATGATATATGAAAAAAGAAAAATGTCAAAGGGTCCTTTTCAAATTGTTGAATTAGGTCCAGGTAGAGGAACCCTAATGAAAGATATATTGAGGGTATGTTTTTGATATCTAGTACATCAAGATCACTGTAAGGTTTTATACATATGAATTTATTATTTAGGTATTTAAACAATTGAAGGTCCTAAGTGACATATCGGTACACTTAGTAGAAATTAGTCCTACTCTCTCTTCAATTCAGGCAAAAAATTTATGTAAAACAACTAAAGAATATGATACCACTAAAAATGAATCTGAACAAAATCTTATTCCTCATTATAGGGAAGGTGTTACAGCAGATGGTGTTAATGTATATTGGTACCACTCTGTAATGGATTTACCTAAGAAATTTAGTATATTTTTAGCGCATGAATTTTTTGATGCGTTACCGATACATAAATTTCAGGTAATTATACTTAAAATTTAAGAAAAAATCAGTAGTGTATGTTATACAATACAATTTTTCATTTAGAAAACCAGTAGCGGATGGAAAGAGGTGCTGGTTGATATAATTGAAGGAAGTAAGGAAGAAAAATTTCGTTTTGTTTTATCAAATACAGCAACCCCTGCTACCTTTTATTTATCAGTAAGAGTTTCTTTATATTCTTGCTCGTCTGATAAACAAGATCTAATAACTTAATATTTTACAGAATGATGATAAGAGGGAACATGTAGAAGTTAGTCCACAAACTTTAGTAATAATAGATCATATAGCAGAATATTTATGGGAGTGCGGTGGATTTGCTTTAATATGTGATTATGGTCACAGTGGTGATAAGACTGATACTTTTCGCGCATTTTTACAACATAAAATACACGATCCACTAGTACGTCCGGGAACTGCAGATTTAACGGCCGATGTTGATTTTGAAGCAATTAAGAAAGTTGCAGAAAAAAATAATAGGCTAATAACATTTGGACCAGTGACTCAAGCAAGTTTTTTAACAAATCTTGGAATTGACGTACGATTACAGATGCTGCTAAAAAATATTTCAGAAGGAGAAAGAGAACAATTGGAATCTGAATATCAGATGATAATGGACGAAAATGGGATGGGAACACGTTTTAAAGTTTTATCATTGTTTCCATCAATTTTAAAAGAATATTTTCAACCGCTACTAATAGCAGGATTTTATGATAAGTACAAAACGTAGAAAAAGCTGAAAACCCCTTTAGATTTAAATAAATATATATATGTAAATAAGTTCTAATTTTCTTTCATTAAGTTTTGTATAATATACATACATCTGTACACATGTAGTATTATATGTACGTTAAACTTCCTTGTTGAATGTTAATCTTTATTATTTATTTCAAGCTCATAGTTCTTCCATATTTCTGAAAATTTTAAAACTTTTTCACGTTGTTGATCAAAATTTTCTTTTCTGGGTTTCCGCCATATATCATGATCCATATCTAACATTCCACCTATAATCTCCTGTAATACATAAAATGCAATGATTTGTAAAATGCTATTTTTATATTTGGATACTTAAAAAGCGAAAGACATTACCTCTGCAAAATTTTTTGGAAAAGCACGCTCGTCCTCAATGACATGAGCATATCCTTTATTTTTTTCAAATTCCACCATAAAATACGATAGTCCATTTGGAATAGCGTGACGTAGATCTTTGTTTTCAAGACTAACAACTTTTTTATTTACTGACCATTCTGTTTCACACTCTAATAAGGCTTTTTTGAAATATATCGGCGCTAATTCACCAATTTCTTTTGGTAATGGGACACATTGTAATTGCATGTGGAAAAACTTGTGTCGATTGGTGTAAATTTCATAAAATATTGGATACTGGTTTTGGTCCAAAAACATTTTGTATAAAATCCCTTTGAACATCTGAAAATAAGTCAATTAAATAAAGTAAAACTTGCGTTATTGAAATGTAACACCTGAAAAATATGTCACCTTTAATTTTTCCCAAATATTCTCATCTAATTGTAATTGACATGGAATGTGTTGGACAGGTGTTAGTATACAATGCCCGACGGTCAAAGAAGTATATCGAGGTAGACTTAAACAAATTTCAGAATTCATTGTAACAATCATATGTTTCAACATGTATTTTGAATCAATACACCAGTGACAGTTGTCCAAACTTCTTGATAAACGTTTGTGTTCTTCAATTGCGACTGAACGATCTTTGTCATCACGTTCTGCATCTGATTTAACCCGAGTAATTTGTTCCTCAAATATTTCATCCATGTCCATGTTCTGTAAATTATATATCGATATTTACATACATGAAACATAGTATATACATATATAAAACAAATTTTATGTTACATACTTTAGAAGCAACCTTCATAAGTGCAGCATCATCCTCGTTTGTACAACGTCCTTTTTCTCGTTGGAACTAAAAAAAATATATCATTTAAAAAAAACTGTAAATTCTTTATTTCAATAAATACTTACCAGTTGTTGTAATGAATATTTATCATCGTCGAAATAATGTCGCACTTTCTTTCCAAAATCATAAGTTTCTACATTTTTTCGTTTAATATGTTTAGAAGATTCTGGAATCTGATTTCTAGGCTCCAATGGTCTTGTAACTCCTTTAGAATCAGTTTGAGTAAGGATTACATTTTGAACTTTTTCTTTATTATGCGATTTAACACTCTTTGTAAGTTCTCTAGCTTTGTTCAACTGATCTTTTAATTCATTCGCAAGTTCCTACAAAACAATGTTTTATATTGATCTTTTTATCAGGTTCTGCATACAAAATATAAAAACTTAATATAGAACGTACAGTATTACCCATTATTTCAGCTTTAACAATCTTTGCTCCCAGTTTGTTCATTTCTGCTTCTGTTAAAGGTTTAATTTCTTCAGTTCCATCATTATCTGTGTTGATGCTATTTTGAGGGTCAATATCCTGTAACTTAGGGGTACTTGAATCCACCAGATTTTCTTCCTTTTTCTGTAATGTTTTCTCTTTTTGCCAATTCCTTTTACTAAAATAGTTTGTGTTATGTTTAGCAACATTTTTGTAACAATCATCATTCATAGGTTTTTTATATTCCTGTTGTTTTTTATAATGAAAATTATCATGTTTTCTATATTGTTCATTTTTGTCTGAATTTTTAGATTTAGTTGTATAATATTCATCTTTCCTCCATTTTGAAGAGTGATGGGAAAATTGTCTATTATCTTTATGTCTTTCAGTAGTGTTCCTTCTATGTCCATACTTTTTTTTGTCCAATGCATCTTCTGCTTTGGATATCATTAATTGTATAGTTTCCAAAGACTAGAAGAATTAATATTAATATTAAAATGAAGCTTTTAGAACATAACTAATGTATACTTACACCCCATCTTTCAGCTGCAATTTCTTCTAAACTTCTACCTTCACTTATTGCTTGTTCTTTTGCTCGCTGAAGACTTTTCCTTAACCAATTTACATCCATTACTGGTTCAGCTTTTGCAGAATTTTCTTCAGGTAGACCAGTACCACCATTTTTCCAATATGGATTTAATTCTTTATTAGTTTGACCTAATATATCCAAATTTGGTTTATCATCATTCTTTCCAGTATTAGTAGACACGGATTTTTCATTAAATACACATGGAAATACATTTTTTATATTCATCCAATCCTCCCTTTTAAGAGGTGTTTGTTCATCCGATTTACCAGCTACATTTTGTTCTAACAAGCTAGTGTCAGCTACTGGTTTTTCTACCCATTGCTGCTCTTCTTCGCTACTACTCTAAAATTACATTAATTTTAAACTTACAAGTAAGCAAATTAAGGAAAATATTTTTGATGGATGATATTTAAAGAAAAGTGTACAGTAACATTTACTACTTACATTGCTTGAATTTGATTCATTATGCTTCTGAGATCTATGTTTCTTTTTGTCTCTCTTCTTTAATTTTTTTCTTTCATGTTTAGATTTATCCTTATGCTTCTTGTGCTTCATTTTCAGTTTGTACACAAAATATATACTACACACATGTATACAGCATACGTATTGCGAACGTAAAACTATATATACATTTTATTTTTGTCTAATTAATGTAAAATATGATCGTCATATTGGAGTAAAGCATAATATATAAAATGCACATATAAGTTTAAATTTATTTTATGTAAATTTGTTATGTCAGGGATTGCACATAACCACAAATTGTTTGATAAATACAAGATACAATGATAAAGTATATTCAGTGAATCAATTTGATGATATGTAATCAGTTTATTTATAATTGTACTACTTATGTTCAAGCTACAGTTAAAAAATTGACATATAACGTACAGTACTTATACCACTTTATACTATACATAATTTTACCAACCAATAGCAACTACGTAGTTACCGCGTAGTTTTGCCGCGCAAACATTGTGATCATCACTGTTAGATAATTAGGCAAATATTTTTGGTGATTATAACTCGTAAGTTAAATATTATATGCTATTGTTTCAATGTTTTTTTATTCTAATTTATTGGCACGTTAAATTACACAGTACTTTATGTTCAAAAATTTTTCAAAAAATTGTTTTCTGATATTGTATAGTATATAGATACTTATAATTACTTTGTTATATACTTTAAATTGTTGATGTTGATAACTTTTCAAGTATCTAACACTGTAAAAGAGCAATAGAGATTACTTAAATAGAGCAGATTGTTTAGATTATGCTTTATATGATTGTTTGAGTTAAGTAGTTTGTTATGAAATTAGAAATAGTAGAAACTGTATTAGAAATTCAGTAGATTAACTTTCTACAAATATTTTATTATTTTAATGTATATTTTTAAACAGGTTTATATGTAATCTGTTGAAATTACAGAAAAATTTATAAAGAATGGTTGAGTCTGATCAAAGTGACAAAGAAGTAGAAATTAAAATGCCTTTGGAAATTTCTAATGATGATGTAAATGATAATGAACCTGGGCAAAAGAGGTCACGTACAGAGACATCAGATGATGAAAGTTTACATTTACCTTCCAAGAAAATACGTACCTCTGTTAATGAAACTGTAGATGATAAACATGAAGATAAACATATTTCAGAAGCGAATGGTATTACGGAAGATGTAAAAGAGGATGCAAAAGATGTAAATATAGAGGACAAGGAAAATATGAAAGATAAGTTAACATTAGAAGAAAATACAGATCAAGTTATGGAAGAAACACATGATGCAAAATCTCAAACTAAGGATAAGGAAGCATCAATTAATAATGACAGTGCAATTAAAGAAGAAAATGAGTCTAAGACTCCAAAATCTGAGTCAGAGACAAAACAAGAGGTAATGAATTATATATTTTTTAAATGTAATCAGAACATTATAATTTAATAATCTCTCATGATATTTTCTCTTATTTAAAAGGATACTGTATCTACAACATCTGAAACAGATGTTGACACAGAGAATTCGGTAACGAAAGAAGAAATAGAAGAGGAAGAAAAGGAAGATAGTATTCAGAAGGATAAGAAACGTGGTAAATCAAAAGTTGAAGATCCTGAAGTAGTGGAAGGTTTAGAACTTTCTGTAGAGTGTGCTAGTGATAAGGATTCTTCCAGTTCTTCTGAAAGTGAAAATGAAAAGGATAAAAAACCTAAACCAAAAACTATAATTGTTAAAGCTAAACCTAATGATTCAGAAGTTGATGCCAGTTCTTCGGATGCAGAGAAATCAAGTTCACGCAATGTGTCTGAGGATAAATCTAAGAAAGGTGCAAAGAAAGGGAGGAAAAGAAGTAGAACATCTTTTAGTAAAGCTAAAAGTACAGATTCTGAAGAAAATGAAAATTCGGATGAAGATTATAGTCCGCGTACTAAAAAAAAATCAATGATGAACAAAAAATCTACAAAATCGCCTACAGAGTCGAAAAGAGGACGTGGTAGAGCAAAAAAAGTAACGAAAAAAGTATCAGAAACAGATGAAGAAGATGAAAATCACAGTGTAATAGAAGATCCAAAAGTGGAGGTCGAAAAGGAGGAAAATGAATCTGAAGATGCAGAATTAACAGGAAGTGAAAATGAAAGTGATAGTAAAGATGCTTCTAAAGATGAGAAAGGAAAAAAGAGAAGCACTGTAAATTTAATCATAGTTCAATATGTTATTTCATAAATTTATGTTTCTCAAATAATGTATCCGGTATTATTTCAGAGACCCGAGGACAATAAAAAAATACAGATCCTGAAAAAGTACATTAGAACTGCTGGGATACATGTAAAATGCTATAACGATCTCTGGGCTGGGTGCAAATCAAATGCTGCTAGAATAAGATGCCTCAAGGACTTATTAGCAAATCATGGAGTCAGTGGTAGACCAACTTTAGAAAAGTGTAAAAAAATTAAAGAGAAAAGGGAAAGGCTGAAAGATATTGCTGAATTAAATACAAGCAACATTATATCAGAAGGTTTGTAATTCGGTATATTTTATCGAAAGTAGCAATTATATCGTATATAATCGATTACAGAACGCGTTACACGTGCTCAAAGAAATAAGGATCCAAATAAAGGATCAACAAAAACACCGGAAACGCCTACAAAACAACGTGAAACGCGTAATACGTTTAAGAGGGTTTTAAATGTTATTGATAGCGATTCTGAATGAAACCTGATGAACATCCGAATGAGTATTTGAACATGTCTAAATGCATCTATATTGATTGTTTACTTATTTAAATATGGTAAGTATATATTTTATCTTTTGACGTTGAAAATTATATTTCACTTCTGTTTTTATTTTGCATATATGTGTTAAGTCAACTTATAATCGCTAGATTTAAACATAAAAATTAATACTACATTATAATATTTGTTTTAGAATAACTTATAGCCATAATATTTTGAAATACATATACTGAAAGAAAAATTTGCTTGTAAATTATTGTAGGAATTATTTATTATGATATCTAATAAATTTACTTTCTAATAGAAAATTTGCCTGTAATTAAAATGTATTATTTTCAACATAATAGTTTTTTTAGATGCTCACAGTGTTTGAAGTATATGTAATTTGTTAAAGTAAGATTTAGATATTAATAAAAATATATTTTTTGTATACATGATTATATAAAATCGCTGTTTGTTTTGATATATGTTTTATACTAACAATATGTACAAAAAGTTAAAGCTGTATAATGTATTACCTTTTATGAAAGAACAATAGAACGATATAAATATTTGCTAATTTAATACATTACGTTTGCAAATGTAGAAATTGTGTAATGCATTCTTTACTGCAAAATATCTTTTTCTCCTTAACTGCAATTCTGCCATTTAGTAAATTCTTTTTACATATGTAGCAACAGAAACAGGTTTCTGTTGCATGAAAATTTAAATCTTTTACAGCAACACCTTGTTGGTCGGCAGCAATTACTTTCTCGCACATATTACACGTTTTCGCATATGTTTTTTGATAACATATAAGGCACAATGGACGATCATTCTCTGTAATATACTGTTTTCCAGCTAAAGGAACATCACAATCCCAGCAACAAAAGTGTTTCACATGGTAATTATGGCCTTCTGCTACGGTATACTCTCGTACAAAAATAAGCTGAAAAATATAGGAAGGAACATTGTAATATAAAATGTAAATTGTTTTAAGAATTTTAATGAAAATATTTACCTCGTCGCAAGCAAAACATCTAGGAATTCCTAAAAGTGTTGCTAAATCCCTGCCGCAGTATAATTTGTTTTTATAATGAAAGTAAACTAAATCTACTAACAATTCATTACATATGCTACAAACAAAACATCCAGGATGCCATACTATATTTTTAGCTTTCTCTGTAGTTACAGCAACATCACCAACGCGTATCGCTTCTTCACATTTATGGCACTTTTGTGGTTTAATAGCGTCTGATGTTATTTCTTCCACAACGTTTTTTAAAGGTTCCATATTTGAAAAGTCTTGCATTGATTGTTTCGTAATACCAACAGTATCATGAGGAAATATTTGATTTTGTAATTTTTCGGAATGAATAACAGTAGAGGGTGTTGTAATGTTATTTAATTTTGCTTGATAATTATCGGTACTAAGCGATGATAAATGCGATTGTGGCGACGAAATTGATAAAGGCGAATTTTCTGGATTAATGGTTTCAGTAAAATCTACAAGATTTGATTGCATTGCCTTTGAACTAGGTCTAATTATTTCTTTTTCAGCCTTTGTTAACAAAGGCGCATTAGTAGTCCTTTCCATTCTTGTTCTCCCATCTTGTGATAAAGCTAACATTTCAGGCGGATTTTTTGTTGTAGTAATAATAGGCGTTTTATTGATTTCTTCATTGGCGTTTGCAAGTATATTTACATTTTTTGATTCAGAATCATTACTTTTGTACAATGGATTACCAAAATCTAAATCCCTTGTAAAGTTAGGGGTATTGTGTGGTATCTGCCCTTGATTTTCTTGGCTGCTATATTTATTTGTAAGTTTTTCTCGGATGTACATTAAACCTTTTTTGTCTAGAGTACTTCCAATTATATCATTAGCATGAACTGCACTAGGGGGAAGAAATGCATCTGCTAATATAGTTTCCACAGTATTGTCATTGATAGGTTCTGAATGTGATAGAAATGAAGATGGGCTTCTAAATTTATCTCTGTAAGCTTCTTTGTAACATTGTGATGAATTTGAAGGTGAAGTAACTTCAGAATTAATGTTTGCATTTGTGGCAGTATTGGAAGACTTCAAATTGTCAGTCATTAAGTTTTGTTTATTTATCTCTTGATTATTACTATCACTCTTTGAATGATTAATTAAGCAACTGCCTTTGTTATAAAGTCCACTTTTAAGTGGTTCTGATTTTGCAATTTCTCCATCATTATTAATTATATTATATTTTTCAAATGCTGGAGTACTCTTGATATTACTACCTCTACTTAGTGTTTTTAAAGGAACAGAGAATTCTGGTTGATTTTTCTTATATGTATTTTTTGGGGTAAAACTACTTGGTGTACGTAGTTGTGGTATATTTGACTGTATACTGGGCTTATTTTGTGGACTGAAACGTTGCATATCAGTTGCATTTACAGGTGTTACTAACGACCGATCAAACGGACGAGCACTTAATATCTGTGACATAACAAATATTATATGTTAATATATAATAAAATAATACATTTTTAATCATAATTACCTTTGTTACTGTTCCTTGTCCAACATATTTTTTTATGTTTTCTAAATATTTATCAAACTGTTTCTTTTCTTCTTCGCTCAATTTATCACAAACTTTATGATCTATGTCATGAAGAGGCAACTGTTTTTGTAATAATTGTCTTCTCAAAGCTGCACCAGCTGATCCTTTGATGGGCAACTTTTCTACAGGTAAGGCTTTCATATAGTCAATAACAAGTTCTTTTGTTGTATCTGGTGGTATCCATTCAAATGCTTCTTCTGTAGGTTCTTTTTCATTGTTTATATGTAATACTAAAAAAAAAGAAGTACATATGTATATAATGAAATATTTCATGTATCATATTTTAGCTTCATTGATACTTACTAATAGGTTTCTTCTTATACTTTCTTGAAGATCCAAATAACAAATCAAATTGTGGGAAATCATCATCCTGAACATCATGATCATCTTTACTACATTTACAGTTTTTACAAATTTTCCTCCAAAAATGTAGATCTAAGCCTGGACATTTTGCTTTACAAGTCACACAAGGTGCTCCTGCTCCAGCTTCGTGTGCCAGACGGGGCTGAATAAAAATAAATATAACAAATATAAAATGAATGCAAGGAACATGGTGTTGAGGAACAATTTGAAACAACCTACCTTTCTCTTTCGATTTTCTAACTCTAACAACCATTTCGGACGGTCATTTGTTTCTATATCACTCATATTTTATTAATCTTTCAGCTTGTAAACTATATTCTTATATAAAATTGTAAAAATATAACGAACTATAAAATCTTCTGACTACTTGACACTTGGACAAACGCGTGACTCACTACTATGGCTCATCAAAGACCGATACTTACATTTCCCCCTTCTTTTTCGTTGGAATCGTAAGGGGGGTACACTCACATATTGAAATCTCTTCAAAAAGATTTCATATATACACACACTATAGCAGCAATACTCAGCAGATGATACTCTCCTATGAAGGAATGAATTTTAATCAAATGTTTTTAATATGTACAAATACTTTTATTTTAACAAATAATTCTGTACAGATGTTTTTATAAATTTTTTAAATCATGCGAAAATGTCTAATTATAAAAGAAATCTTAACATATTTTATTAATGTATCAAAATTATTTAAATACAATAAAGATATCTTTTCATATTTGTTTATCTACATAAATGATAATTTATGTAAAATAAAGCAACAGACTTTATAATATTTTTATATACATTGTTTACCTTTTATTTATCAGATGGATAGCGTTTTGTACATATTAGATAACAATATTTGTTATCTTCAGTCAATTCCAAACGCTGTATCGAATTCTTCTTGGGAAATCTAAACATTATGAATTGAAAATCAGTATAAAAAAAATGATTCGAATCTGTTACAATTTTAAAAATTGTGTTAACCAGAGGTACCTTTTTCTTTTTCAACTTTTTAATCAATGCTATGTCTTTCGCTAATTCTTCGATATCTTGTTCATCAAACTTTCTTTTCTGCCTTTTTTTTTCATCCGTTGTGATTGTTTGTTTCATCTTTTTTTCTTTCCGTTTTTTACGATTTTCTAGCTTCTCCAACTTTTTCTTTTTAACTTCAGACCACGATTCAGTTTGTTTGCGTTTACGTTTATACGTTGTAGGCCAAATTCCGCTTTCTTGAAAAACTTTTAATTTCTCTAAACGACTTTTTTCTTTTTGCTTATCTGAATAAACAATTGAATTAATATCGATTTCGTCTTCTTTGAAAGACGTTGTAGTTTTTCCTTTAAGCTCCGGCATTCGAGGCATTCGCAGTAAGCCAAAACCCATTGCAAGTTTTCCTAAGTCGATATCCTTTAGTCTTAGAATTAAATTGCATTCATGTTTGTTATAAGCTTGCGCATACGATACAAATGCTCTGTTAGCTTTATCAAAAAGAAGCCGATCATGTTTTTGTAAGTCTCTCATACACTTTAAACATTTTTGGTACGAGGTCAAAGATGGTTCTAAGTCTATTCTTTGTAAATCTACTTTTTGGTTTCTTTTGATAAAATGTACATATGCATCCTCTGTTTCTAAGAGAAATAGCAAGGCGTTTCCTTCATTTCCAATTCTAGCAGTTCTACCGCATCTAGAAGGAAGCAAATAAATTATATAAATTATGCATATTAATATACATTATGTATCACTTACCTATGAACGAAACTACTAGCTGAACATGGTGGATCATATTGTAATACCCAATCTACTTCTGAAATATCAATACCACGAGCCATTACATCTGTGCAAATTAAAATTCCATTTTCAATACGTCGAAATTCGTTAAATACTTTATATCGTTTATTTTTCATTTTACCATGTATTGCAAATACTTGAACTGATGGTAACAATCTAAAATTCAAGTACAAGATTCATTTTTATAAAATTATAGTTCCATGCTTTATAATGCAACTTACGTTTGTATAACATGATTGAAATAATCAACACATGCACAGGTAGATAGAAAGATCATATATTTTAAATTAGTTCCCTTATTCTGAATAAAGTCTATCATTATAGATAGTTTATATTGTGCATCTACAATGGTATAACTGTTTGTTAAGTTTGATGGTGTAGAAATATTTGCTTTTTCTTTAACAGTTATTAAAGCTGGGTTTCTCAATCCTGCTCTTATTAGTTGTTGCAGTTCTTTGGTTTGAGTTGCAGAAAATAAACCTGTTCTTCTGAGACGTGGTAAGTAACTTAATATTGTATCTATTGTAGCAGAAAAACCTAGATCTAGTAATCTATCTGCTTCGTCCAATATCAGTATTTCCTACAAGTTATATTATTTGAACTCAGTTAAAAACATATATTAGTGTAAAATACTGAATATTTCAAAATCAATTACCAGAGATTTTACATATACTCCTAAGTTTATACTTTTACAATTAGACAATATATCTTCTAATCTACCAGGTGTTGCTACAATAATATTTGCCCCTGCTTTAAGTTTGTCTATGTCTTCTGCCACTGTTGCACCACCAACAAGCAACACTTGTTTCAAATGTGGGATATTGTTTAAAAACTTCTGTAAAACTTCATTTATTTGGACTGCTAGCTCTCTTGTAGGACTAATTATTACTGCACCAATTTCTGTAGGCTTCCATTTTTCTTTCCTTTTCTGTTTTACATATAAATAAATTATATAGAACAAATGTTGAGTAAGAAAGATTATCCATATATAAAAATCACACATAAATACCTGTAATATTTCTAATAAAGGAATTAAGAAAGCAATTGTTTTTCCACTGCCTGTTACTGCTTCTGCTGCAACATCTTTTCCTTTTAATAATAATGGTATAGAAGCTGCCTATGTATAATTTTAAGAAATCATATATTATTTGAAATTGTATAAATTTATAAAATACTTAATATTTTACCTGTACAGGTGTCATATGAGAAAACTTTAATTCTTCAATAGTTTTTAATACAGGGCCACTCAAGGGCACCTCGAGTTCATTCCACTTTTGTGTCTTCATTCCTCACTTTTTGAATTAAAATATTAAAAATGTGTTTTCAGTATGGTATTTTTTTTGTGATGCGTTCAGTTTATAAGGTTAGGTTAGACGAGCGTCGAGGCCGAACTTCGAATTCCGCGTCGGTAAAACAGTCAACGTTTCATCGAAAATTAGGCCGAACAGAAACTGATTTAAGCGCCACCTCAATTATCGCATGCTATCAACCCTATCAACTAACAGCATGCTATACTACGTCATCGACGAGTACTGCCGGTGCTTATACATATAGCATATATGTGTCATTTAGGTATTTGCGAAAGGTAACGTAGTGTAGCATACCGTCAGTTGGATGCAATAATTCAGGTGGCGCTTAAATCAATTTCTGTTCAGCTTAAATTTTCGATCAAACATGGTCTGTTTTACCGATGCGGAATTCGGAGTTCAGCCTCGACGCTTGCATCACCTTAATTATCAATACTTCAGAGATCGTACTTGTCATGCGCCGGGTTTTGGCACCGAGCATCGTACCCAGTGGTCTTATATTCAGTATATATATTCTTCGGCCTCCGACGTTATCACTTGTTCCCTTTATTCATATATTTTTGTCTACCGTGTATACGACCGCGAAGTGTCAGGAAGTTAGAAGCAAAAGTAGAGGGCTTCCCTAAACCGCGCGAAACAGGTATGATCTCTCGTTGAACGAATAATAGCATAGGTATAAATTGGATACGCAGGATAATCTTATGAGTCGAGAGTGATTAATAAAATATCATACAAATTGGCTTTTAACGCATTGACTTTATTTTGATGTTTTTTTTAAATCTCTTCGATATAAAATTTGTGTCTAACGATGCCACACACTCAACTATCTCTCAAATAAGGATCGTCCTTGCCTTCATTTCTCTTATATACACGACTAGGTCTAAGGCCGTAATTCAACTTGTCTTTTTCAATGTCACAGCATCTGATAGTATTTCATTTATACATAAGAGGTACACAATCAACAGAATTATCTCATTAACAGTTTTGAGTATTTGATATAATGAATTCTTCGTGATCTATCTCGGACAATAAAATATTTCTGTCATTTTTAGTTCTACATTTCTTTGACTCTTTGTATGTCTACTTCTTTTAATTTATAACATATATTATTTGTAAGAAAAATAAATTCGTTTAAAAAGATACATAGATTATACGGTATCTACGTAAATCAAGTAATATACAGTTTCAAAATATTTTAATGCTAAGATGAGAATTTAAAAATAAGATATAATTGAAGCAATGATTCCTATTGTTACGATTTTTTTTTTTTTTAAATAAGTTATTACCTGTTTGATTTATGCAATATATGTACGCACATACATATATCGTGTTAATATCGGAGATTTGTGTTTTTAACTACCAACTAAAAATAATACAATTTTGAATATTTGTACCTCTTTCATAGACAGATGCTTTTCTGTCACGACAATTAGCGAATCGTTTTAAACGACGTACCTCGTCGGACCCGTTCTTTCTTATACATTTTTTTTTTAATTCAATTCATTGGTTGTTTCGAAGACTTGATGTATTAGCATCTCGTAACAAAATTTATCGTCAACAAATTGCGAAATTTGAAATTTTATCTCAATTGTTTTGCCGTTGTGTCGTTCAACTTTGCATAATAAAATGCAATTTTAATTAAAGTTAGAAGTTATATTGATCTGTTTCTGTGCTTCTTGTTCACCGCAGTGAAATATCAAGTATGAAAGCGCGGGCAGAAAAATATGTTATATGTTCTATTTTTTTACATCATTCCAATAATCATTTCGTGTAAAAAAAAAGGATTTTTATTCGCGCGATGTTCATGATTTTTTTTTTTCAGTTTTGAGTACTCGAATCTTTAAAGGCCGACATTTCATCAGCTTGTAGCATAGCACTCTGCACCAACTTTGAAATGGTTGGATTCTGGCTTAATAAATGTTTACAAAGTAGTGCAAACTACACGATACTGAAATGTGAAATTTTTTGTTTAATTCGAATACTTTTTGCAGCTTTTAATAGCCATTGTCCCTCGCTTTTTCATTTCTGTAATTTATCATTATTGCCAATTCATTTCACACGTTACTATAAATCAATTTTAAAAAAAACTGTATTTTATTGCATTTAAATTAAATCGATAACTTATGTTTTTCCATGGTGGTAATTTATGTGTTGAATAAAATTCAAGTATAATTTGAGGGACTAAATATCATCGTGGGTTTTCTATAGTTAATTAACCCACCTAGAAAAAAAGTCACTTTCAAGATAATCAGCACTTGACACGATTATAATCTTCTGTTTGTAAAGGTTGTTGGATTATATTAAAAAATTTGTTACTTTATCTGGAATGATATTCTCTGCTATTATGAAAATACGATATTCAATGTGAAAATAAGGAGATAACTTTTTACGTCTGTTTACAGATATACTGATGTAATGTTACGAGGATTAAAGGAAAATTTCAAGTGCTTAACGATATGAAAGTAACTTGGATTTGTAAACCTTATTCTACCTCTGCAGAATACTAGTAGTTCTTTCGTCCATCATCCATTTTTGATAGCAGCTACTGATTGTGCGGCAAAATCACTGGTATAGTTTGCTGCGCTCCCGGAGGTGGTTGCGGCGGTAGGTATTGCATGTGCTGCGGTGGTATTGGTATATGAGGAGGAATTATAGGACACATTATTGGATAACTCGGAGCATGGCCTTGAGGAGGAGGTGGAGGATAGGAAGGCTGTGGAGTACCAGGAGGATTGTAAGTTCCCGGTGTATGGGATTGATTAGGATTTGCTGGTGAGGGAGTTTGGCTTGGTGGTTGTTGAGCAACGTGTGGATGTTGATGTGTATGTGGACCCATGTACTGAATACCAGGAGCCTGTGGTCCTGGTGAGTCATGATGATGATAAGGTGTAGCCATATGCGGCGGCGGTGGTGGTGGTGCCTGAACCATGCGTACCATCTGTTGATATGCCGGTTGGCCAGGATAAGGCACCTGGAATGGTGGATGTAAAGGAGCTGGTGCCATTAATGGCTGTCCAGTTGCCGCTACCACTTGCATTTGAGAAGCAATATCTTGCGTGCGATGTTGCGCGTGCATCACTGGTACTGAAATGATCGTAGTAAAACACGATTTAGGGAAAAAACAATAATCGGTCTTTTTAAGACCATATTATAATACGTGTGTTAGTAAATAGAGAATTGGAAATAAGACGCGGATACCTAGATACTGACCCTTCCGGAACCTTGTCATAGGTTGAGCTTGTGGTTGACTGAATGCAGTAGGCGGTTGGCTAGTCATTACATACGCTGGCATAACTACCGTAGCAGGCATTGTTGCTCCAGTGTATTGTGGAGTTTGCGGAGTATGCGGTCTGCTTGGTGTTGGTGTACTCGGTGATCGCTAAAAACATTTTTATAATTTATGTTATAATTTACTATGCAATTGTCATTTATATCTTTTATCTGGATACTTGGTAGCTTACCGGTGTGAACGGTTTAGTATTTGGATTAAATTCTTTAGCATTTGGATTTAAAGTTGATTTTTTGAAAGCCGTTGTAATTTTATCAACAGCAGGTTCTTGCGAAGCTTGTGATGCAGTAGGTGTGCTTGTAGGTGTCTGTTGTTGCTGTTGTTGTTGCTGTGGCTGGGAAGGACTCGTGGGCCGTACAGATAACGGGCCTGGTGGTGGTTTGCTTGTAACTACAGGTTCCTCCTGAACTGGTTGATTTTGATGCTGTTGCTGTTGTTGTTGTTGTTGCTGCTGCTGTTGCTGTGGATTTGAGTGTTGTTGCTGTTGTTGTGACTGCTGTGGTGGCTGCTGTGGTGTAGTGTGTGAATGAGGTGATTGATGATGTGACTGATTAATTTGAGGCGAAGAATGAGAATCTTGCTGATGTTGGTGTTTTCTTGTAACGGGTGGAGTTTCTTGCGTAGGTGTTTCTGCTAACTTAAAATCTGAAGCAAACTGCCGTAGTTCTGAATGTTGCTCTTCTCTGCTACGCGGTGTTGGAACCTTTTACAATACGTGTATTTCGTACAATTATTTCTTAAATATAATGCTTCAAAATGTAATCAACAGCAAAATATTACCTTTCTATGATCTGATTTATGCGAAACTATCTCGCAGCGTTGTCCTTCAACCGAATTTTGTTGCTGTAATTGGTTATGCTGTTGATGCGATGGTTGTTGTTGCTGTTGTTGATGAGAAGAGGTAACATTTGTTTGGGGAAATGGTGCCGGTGGTGCTTTATCAGCTTGATACACCTGCTGTCTGCCAGGACGTTCACGCTTTTCTGTATTTATTTTAGATGAAGGTACCTGCTGTTGTTGTGGTTGAAAAGCTACTTGCGGTACAGCAGGAGCAGGTTGCGATTGCGGTTGTGTTTGCTGCATCACAGGAACTATAAATATGAATTCATGTATTATTTCGGAGCTTATTTCTTAATGAACAACAATATAAGTATTATTCTTCAATACCTTGTGGCGGTGGTGGTTGTGTTGCCGATGACGGTACAAATGGTGGCGGAGGATTATTGTACGTAACTACTACTCCACTAGGTGGCAATCCCAGATTTATGGATACCGGATGTTGTACCGAAGGATGAGCATTTTGCATTCCGATGGGAAGATTGGATGACGGAGGAATGTTTACATTTACATTGGACGGAGGTTGTTGATTGAAAACATTTTTATTAGTGGTTGCTGGTCCTGGTGAAGGTGGAGGTTCGCTAGATCTCATCATTTTTCCGCTATTCCCATTTTTCTTCTTCAGTGGAGGTGGAATATATTTACCTTCATTTGGTCTCACCTAAAATTGTTTGTAATTAATAGAGGATAGCTAACTTCACACTTTGTTACAGAATAATGATAATAGCAAGAAAAAAAAAAAACTGCACCACAGCTGCAAATCTTTCCTCTTCATCACCATTTTCAAGCTCTAATCTTGCTTTATGATTTGGTTGTGATTCTATTTCGTTAGCTATCTCTGCAGCCTTCTGTTCTTGTTCTTTATAATCTTTTGTATCTTTTCTTTGAAGTGGCAAAGTGTAGGCAGTCAAACTCGAGTCATATGTCGTTTGAACTCCGTACTTTTGTTCGTTTTTACGAAACATTTCATTAGCATCCCATCCATTCTAAAGTTCAGTTTATATACATATGTATGCATTGAAATATATCATTTACATACTTAATCTTGTTTCTGTATTCTTACATAATTGAAATACTTACAGTAGTACCATCTAATTCTAAATCATCTCCATTCATGGTAGCTGGAGGGGCATCCCAAGGTTCCAATTCTTTCTCACCGATTAAACCATTGTATTTGCTAATAACAGTATCTGTTCTGAATGTGTCACGTATAGCATAATCTAGATCAACATCCTTAGCAGACATAGTGATAATGTCTTGCGGTTTAAAAATTAATTTTTCTACTACACTTTCTACGCTTATTTTTCCTGAACCTTCTACCCGATGCGCCATTTCTAGTACAACATCAAATTGACTGGAGAAGGTACGAAAAATACCCTCATATACAGAACCATTTAATGTTTGAATCTGTAATAAAAGAAATGAACTATAACACGCGTTACAGGGTAATAAAAAGATGATTAACAAATATTTATTATGGTTTATATAACACATTTGTGTTGATAAATAAATGTTTAAAAGAACATATTAAATTTAAATAGCAATGTAACTTCCTCTTTACCATCTATATATATGTTTGTAATACCTGTACAATGTTGCCAACATGACTGGTTATTGCATGCATGAAATGAGCATTATTATATACACCTTCAGCAGCAACACATCTTTCTTGTGGACCACGGGCACGTGGTGATCTGGAAATGAAAAAATATTTGTAAATACATTTGAAACGAATAATTATGAAATGAAATGAAAGGGAAAAGGAGAGAATTTAAAAGAAAGAAATGAAAAATATTGGAAAATAGTACCTGTTAGTATTAGAGCGATTCTTTCTTTTGCTATTCATTTTGCCACCCGACGAGGATTCTTCGCCAGTGGTTGGTGGATTTCTGCCGCCGGTTTGTTGCGGACCTTCTCGTTTTTTAGTGGGGACCGGAATTTTGACTAATTTCCCGGTGACTGCTCAACGTCAAAAAAATTCTTCGATCGAAACGTCCCAATTTAGGGAAATATTAAAGATTCGTTTCCTTTTATTCTCAAGAACTAGTCGTTACAGAGCAGAGGCTTTAATTTTCAAATCTCTTTCGACCCCCGAAACGACTGACAGGAGGCCGTACTGGCCGTAACAACTATCAACATTCACGATCACTTTTCGCAGTCACGATCGTTTATAGGTTATGCGTCAATGCTACGATTATCTGAAACATTCGTTTGAGAAAGTCTAGTGCGCGCGTGACTTTCGAGTTTTGACAGACACGCGAGTTCAAGCAAAGAAAGCAGGAACACTTTGTATTCGAGGAGACGTACGGGGGAACACGGTCTGCTCCGACACACGATATCTTGCTAATGCGTGACGTAACTCCGTTCCGTTTACGCAGGAAATTACCTATATGGAACTTTGCGTTGCCGGAGTTAAGAAACGAACAACGGTAGCCCGAAATAATGATTTTGGCCACGATATTATATTTCTATTTAATTAATCAACATGTGGTAAAGGATAAAACTTAGCACAAGTCGCCCGATCAACCTGATCCCGGTGACTGTCGGATAGAGTCGCCACCTAGTGAAAAATTATTAGAGATTCTGGTAAAGATCATCCGCAATTCCCCGCCAAAGGACCTATTTTCACCGTTGCTTCCGCTTTATTTTCTAATGGAAATGCATCTTTAATCGTGGCCCTTTATATCGTTCAATGTCCGAGCGAATTTGTTTTCAAAAATAATTCAACAATGTATACCTTGTAAACTATATTATATTTAAATTGCAAGACCTGACGGGTATAATAATGTGTATTTAAGGATAGGTAAGTTTGTAAATCAATTGAAACGTTTTTTGATTTTAAAAAGATGTTTTATTTCTTAGTGAATTCATTGTAAAATGTAGTATAACAATAAGGTATCGCAGTAACATTCTTTTTTTTATAAAAACTTATTTTTAATTTCAACAAATATCATTTCAATTAATTCAGATTTCTGTACGTATCTTCATTATTGTCGTTATAAATTATGTGTAATTTGTGAACGATGTTCTTCGTTCTGTCGGAAATGAAATTGTCCACTTGTCCTAGTACGTTTACACATTGAAGTATCCATTCAAATCCTTTGTTTATTTGTTTCTCTCTGTTAGATCGATCGACTTTGTTCGATATAGCGTTCGAAAGTTCCTTCAAGATACCTTTTTGTTCCTTAGCAAATATTTCGTCAGTTTCCATCGTTATCATCTAGCAAAAAATTCAATAACGATATGTCTTCAAAATAGCCATACACTTTAGATTACTTACCATCCATGTCACGAAAAGTAATAGCCACAATATTTTCATTTCTTTACAATAAACGTTTGCGTTTAAATTACATGTAAATTATGGGAATTTTTATATCGCGAGCTTTCAGCGAAGTTTTAAATAATATTTCCGGGTCACCGTTTTCTCTCTATTTACTCGATGTCTTTACGTTTTGAAACTGGAAACTATTAAAAATGAAAGAAAAATTGGATCGCGATGTTCTGAACGATCAGCTACTTAATTAAATGTCTGGAAAGTATTTAACGCTTATAAGACTCTCGATAAACATATGTATCTTCGATAAATGCTTTTCGTGCAGAAGATATATGCTGACACGAAATAAAAACTGACATATTGTATAATATATTTTCAGGAGTGAAATATTCTTAATAATTGAGTAATTTGTTTGACAAACAAAGCATTGCTTCATAACGATTAACGGCAGGGCCGTCCCTGGGCCTAGGCAGACTAGGCGGCCGCCTAGGGCCCCCATAAGACGATTTGAATATTAATTGATGTAAATGCAAATCTAAATTAAATTTTATTTCAGGTACTTTCCTTTATGTCATATATGTGAAGCGCCCCTTTTTCGGACTTCCAAAATTTCAGGACCGGCCCTGATTAATGGTACCATGAAAGTTGTTCCAATGTTATTATAAGACGATAGATTAATCCTTGAGAGATTTTATTATTGATAAGGTAATTTATAAAACGTATTTAATTTATAAATATATAATATGAAATCTAAAAACAAAAATAGGTCATGATACGGCTATAATGGAATCGTAAGGAAATACTTTTTGAAAAATTTTTGTTTTTCTTTTCGTCTCTTTACGCAATTAATAGTTACAATTTATTCAGTGCTTCTGAGCCGCGGCTTGTTGAAGTTGATTATTTAGATTCTGTGTTGCTTGCACAGCAATGTCGACCGCTTGTTTCGTAAACTTAGCAAAGTCTTCTTGAATTTTTTCAGATTGTTGGCTCAGAGATTTTGCGGCGGTATCGGTTTCCTTCAGCACGGTTTGAACACCTTGTTGGAATTTGGCCTGTAATTCGTTCACCTGTTGCTGAGCATTCGGTATTCCGCTGTTGATATCTTCGACGACCTTATTCAGCTTTGCTTTAACATCGTTCAATGCTCGTTCCAGCTCTGGACTCTTATTTTTCACCTGGAAAGACGTACAAAATCGATCGATCTCTTCTTTTACATATCGCAACTGTTTTGAATCTACTTAATCGTTTGGCGCGCATCTTTCTTTTTTCGAATCTATTTTTAGACGTTATAAAAATTCTAATTTCCTGTAGATATTAGTTTTTAACATATGAAACTCTTTAAGCGCCTAATTTTGCATATTTTATCTCAGCTACTATATATATTGCTATCTCAATAGAAATGAATGTTTTTAGATGATTAAATTTGATTAGAAATTATAAAAATTTATTGTATCGAATTAAATTTTATATTTATTTAATTTATTAGTCAAAGTATCGTTGCATACGTCCTGGAGGTCGATCCGGGTATCGTTGTTTGAAAATTAATTACGTAATATCATAAGATAGAAAACATTAGCGGTTTAAGTAATTCTAGAAAGTTTCTTACCTCTTCGGTAACGTTCTTCATGTAATCTTGAATATTGTGGACGAAGTTGGTGCTTTGTTCCTTGACCGTTTTGACAATGGTTTCCTGGTCGGGTATATTCAACTGTTCTTGGATCTGTTTCGCTAAGGCGTTGATGTTTGCTTGAGCCTGGCTGATTAGGTCGCTCAATTGAAGTTCTGGCGTTCCTTGAGAATTCGTGCTTCCCGGTGCAACTTTAGCTTCTGACATTAGCGCAACGGCTAAGATGATCGCGAGAATGCTCTTCATTTTGATTTTATTTCTAGGAAATTCACTGTGATACAACTAGAAAGTGACTGATGGTTCGAGCCGCTACAAGCTACTACTTTTATAGGCGATCCTTATCGAGGGTGCACGAGGGCACCAGTGTCCACTATCTCGTCTGGACGGCAATGAGTCCGTGATTTTCGCCTCCCGTTTTAAACGCTTCGGAAACATAACTCGAAGAATTTTACGTCGAATTCCTGTTACTTTTATTTTAAATTTCTATCAACCCATGTATGGACGATTAGGTACTATTTGTATGTTTCTTATATTTTTACCATTTTTTTTTTCGTCTCACTTGCTAATACATTTTTATATTTTCGAAAATAATTAATGCGCGTTAATTGATTTTAGTTTGATACGGTTGAGTTAAAGTTCAAGGCGAAAGATGCTACAATTATTATCAATTTTGGGTTATTATTTCTCAGACCAGAACAACGTCACACGATTTAAATACAGATTTGTCAAATTCTTGATCATATTCAAAAGGTAATCAATAAGTTTTCTTGTATAATGTAGTTCCTTTATTCTTCATTTTTATTATTGATATTCTATTGTCTGTAGATTTTAAGTAATAAACAAATTTATTTTTCCCAACAGGTCACTTCCTCCTTTGATTTTATTAATTTTATTTTCGAAAAAGTGAAAGGAAAGACAAGGAAAGTCAGGTTTGAAATCTTGTAATCAGTTATTTATAAAAAATAAAGTTAGATCTCTGATTCAGTAAGTAGGAAGTTATCTAGTAATGTTATTGATCATTGAAATTCATTAGTAAATAAAAGATAGTTGTAGGAAGCTACGTCAAAGGAACAAGGTCCTCTGGAAAAATTTATCCGGATGCAGTTTGTTGATTCTATGAAATCTCTTCTTCAGAGTCCACATGGTACAGCTGCTTATCTTTACATGTGCTTGTCAATAGAAGCCTTGACCCATGACCATTTTGATTCTACTATGTATATTTATTAGTTCTGTATTGATACGCTTTCACCCGATTTTCACGCTACGTTTCGCTCCTTCTTCGTTTCACTCTCCAATTATGCATATTATTTGTGTTAATCAGTGGCAATTTTATTTAGATTGTCAATTTTTATAGAGATTATCCGTTTTCCTACATATTATGATTTATGTTTTACATGGTTTCAGTGGGGGATTTCACGGAAGCTCATTTATCGTTATGTTGTATAAGTAATGCAACCGTGGAATTTATTTATGATTAGATGCTAATTAATTATAAATTCATTTTTTTTCTTAAACTTCTGGAATTATTTAAACGATAAAAGGATCGAAAACAGATACATCGTGTGCACGTACAATTTTATTGTCAGAATATTTCAGCAAAGCAGATACATTACATAACTATGAATCACTGATACATCAAAATACGCATAATTTATATTATAACGAATTCTTTTTTATCTTGGTGCTCGGGTCAAAGTTGATATTGTTTTCAATACATGTACATATTCTAAACATAATTTCATAATAAATCCATTAAAAATAGCCCAAAAGATCATATTAAAAATTACAAGCTTTATCGTGTGTACATTAAATAAATTATCCTTGAACTTTCTCGGTCATCTTCTCTAGTTCTTTACGAATATTCTCCCCTGCTTGGCCAAGATACGCTTTCGCTGATTGCATAGTTTCGGATAGGTCTACATTTGCAAGTAAATCTTTGGCCCCATCGAGCACTTTCTTCGCTTCCGCCGCTAAATTATCTAAATCGTTTGTTGCAGGTTGCTGGGGATCGTCTGGTACAGGAACGGCCTGAATAACATGGAAAACACAACTTATAGTTTAACTTTTCTGCTCCACTTTCTTCTCTGTTGCCAATGGATGCATTGTAAACTGTTTTAACGAACACTTTACAGTGTAAAATACTTTAGAATTAAAAGGTATTGTCTTAGAATTTAAACACTGTAACTTCTTCTTATGTTAAAATTTGTAAAATAACAATACCGAATTAAGTTTAAGCTTAAATTTAATTATTTAATGTATTTGTATTTACCTGCAGCACGCAGAATACGCAGGCCAAAAGAACAGCGAAGAAAAAGAATCGAGACATGATTTTGGTCGTTGGTTTTGTCTGAAGTGCAGCCAAATAATGATAGTTTCAGTAAGGAAGACGACGGCAAACTGCTTTACTAAGTCTCGTGTGAGGAGTAGCTACTGCGATAAAACGAATTAAGATCAAAGATCACACTAATAAACACTTGGGCCCCTATGCCTCTCGGTTACTTTCAGTTTCTCTATCGCTGGTCGAGCAGCGTCTGGCACTTCTTTATACCGAAGTAAAAATGAATTACTCGGTTACTTGAACAGTCGCTTTTGTTGCGACTAATTATTGTGTGTTGCATCACGAATAGCATTTTTTTTGTATAGTAGATTATCTTTGTTTTACCGGAAATTATGTAATTCCCGTATCTTTGTTCTCTGAGCTGTTTAGATATATTCGAGGCTCATCCTTGTGGCACGTGCACGCTTAGACATGATTCTTTCCAAAGAATTCTAATTTTTCTTATCGATTGATTCAAGTTTTAAACGATGATAAATTATTGTATAGTATTTACTCTTTGATTCTTAGGTTTTAAGCAACTTCCTTCTGATTTAAAAGTTCAGAAACTTGCGTAAAATTCCTCTGATGAAATTCAAAGGAGATGTCTCGACCTTTATTTTTTGGAGATGACTCCTTGGTGGAATTTCTATTGACTCTTCGGAACTGGCTGATTCCGTTGTACAAACCAAATTTTCAAGAAGTAACAACAGAATCATAAAGTACAATAGAATGTTGGCCTTCATTCTTGGCTGATTCATGTAAGGATATCGTATAATTGTTGTCAATCGTAATTTTCACAAGTAGCTAATTCACAAGACTCAATTTTCTTGAATCTAATTGACAGATAAACTAAATTCTGAAAACTGAAATACTGCAAACGATTGTCTATATCACTGTAATGATGGTCTTCGTTCTGGGCTAATGTCTGTCGTAAAATTGCAATTCGCAAGCTTTTAATTTCATAATCGCGATCGTGGCGAATAAAATTTTTTAATTCGCATTGTCAGCGGATTAAGGATGAGTAATCATTCGTAGTCTTTCAATAAATTACATTTTTTATTTATAAATACAAATAAATAATCTTAACCGTACGTATAGTTATACAATTACATAAATATAGTTATAATTTAATATACAATAAATACATTTTACATTGTTAACGATTATAATATATAGCGACAATATACAGAGTATTAAACAAAAAAGAGTTCACGAATTACAAGATGGGTAATTGATTGGCAATTAGTCTTTCATTCACAGGTCATCCTGTAAATCTTGAACCCTTTTTTATTTTCATTTTTTGAAACATTCTTTGACACCTAACAATTAAATCATCGGCTGATAAAATGGTATTACCTAAAATGATATTGAAAGCCGACGTAGAGGGTAAGAATACAGATGTACCGCAAATGTTAGGATTTACCGTCGTCACGGGTAAAGATGGAGGAAACCGCGTCTGAGAAGTTCGGAAATTTTGTTGGACACTTTTGGTGGTGGTGCTACAGCAGGATTACCATATTGAAGGTAAGAATAAAGACTTTTGAAAAATGCGCCTGCAGATTCCAGATTATCAGGGTAAGAATTGGAAAGTGGTTGATAACGTGGCAAATTTGGAATGATGTCTGAGGCTGGTATGAAATAACCAGGAGGAGTTAAGGGACTGAAAACTTTGTTGTAGTTCTTTACAACATCCGGCTCGTGTTCGCCAGGAAACAGTACAGAAGGAGAAGATTCTCCATGAGAAGTTAAGTAAACTGGTGGGTAATTTGAGTAATCTGGTGGTGATTTTCCAGGATAGTATGAGGGGGCCGGTGGATTGTTGAACGAGAGATCAGTTGGTCTTCCAGGAGAGGGTAGGAAAGTTGGTGGATTATTAATTGATAGATCAACTGGTATTTCAGAAGGATATGGAGGAATTGGTGGATTGTTTTCTGAGAAATCAACTGGGCCTCCAAAAGGATATGGAGGAATTGATGGGCTGTTACTTGAAAGTTCAGCTGGTCTTCCGAAAGGATATGGAGGAATTGGTGGACTGTTACTTGAAAGTACAGCAGGTCTCAGAGGAGCTGTAAAGATTGGTGAATTATCTGATAGATCAGTTGGTTCTTCAAGAGGAACTGAAGAAATTGGTGAACCGTTTG
Organism: Osmia bicornis bicornis; assembly: GCF_907164935.1. NCBI lineage: Eukaryota > Metazoa > Arthropoda > Insecta > Hymenoptera > Megachilidae > Osmia > Osmia bicornis. Next base: position 14,898,579 of record NC_060216.1, on the reverse strand, counting down.
TTGAGAGTTCAGCTGGTTTTGCAAGAGATGAGAAAATTTGTGGGCTGTTTGATAAATCAGATGGCTCTTCAGGAGGTGAAGGAATTGGCGAATTATTACCTGAGAGATCACCTAGGTTGCCAAGAGAGAATGAAGTAACTGGTGGATTGATACTTAAGGGATCAATTGGGTTTACAGAAGAAGAAGGGATTGGTGGACTGGTAATTGAAAACTCAACTGATTTTACTGGAGGAGATGGAGGAATTGGTGGATTAACACTTGAGAGATCAGTTGGGTTTATAAGAGAAGATGGAAGAATTGATGGATTAACATTTGGGAGATCAATTGGGTTTACAGGAGAAAATGGAGGAATTGGTGGATTAACACTTGGAAGATCAACTGGGTTTACAGGAGAAGATGAAGGGATTGGTGGACTGGTAATTGAAAACTCAACTGATTTTACTGGAGAAGATGTAGGAATTGGTGGATTAACACTTGGGAGATCAATTGGGTTTACAGGAGAAGATGGAGGAATTGGTGGACTAACACTTGGAAGATCAAGTGGGTTTACAGGAGAAAATGGAAAAAGTGATGGAACGAAGTCTAAGAAATCAGCAGATTTTTCAGGAGAAGATGGGAGAATTGGAGGACTGTTGATCAATGAATCAGTTGGGTTTACAGGAGATAGACGAATTTGTGGACTGTTCGTTAATGAATCAACTGGCTTTCCAGGGAAAGATAGAGAAAGTGGCGGTTGTTGCACATTTCGAATCTTTGTTCCCAACGGAGAAGAATTTTTGTTTGCTAAAGGTAAAGAAGTTGATAAAGATACAGTTTCAGTATTTACTTGCACTTTCGGCGAAGAAGATGGAACATTGTTGTTCACAGTCAAAGAAGAAGATTCTATAGAATATTTTGTATTATCTTCTTGAGGACTTCCGGTTATTTTATATTGGGAAGGCTTATCTTCAATTGGACTATGATTGGTAGGTAGCCTAATTGCGCTTACAGTTGAGGCAGAAGAACTAATTGTATTTGACGATCCATAATTAGGTGTCTGTAACTTCGTAGTAGAAGCTAATGGTTGAATAATTGCAGCGGGCAATTTCGGCGACGAATCTTTTTCAACAATACTGTAAGCACTTTCCTTTGAAAGCGATGGAACATTTGGGAGATCAATTGGAGAGCTTAATGGAACATTCTCTGATGCGATAACAACCGTTAAAGGCAATACCGAAGGCTTATTTGTTGGAATTGGTGTCGAAATGTCAGCATTTTGTATCGAGACTGATGACTTGAATGAAGTTGTATCTTGTACAATATTTCCTGGTAACAATTTTGTTTCATCAATTTTTACATCTTCTTTAACAATTGGGGTTTCAGTCGTTACTTGCCAGGCGCACTTTAAAACAGCAGCACTTCCGTCTGGTGAGTTGAAATGTAAAACGGGAAGTTCAAAATCTTGTGTAAATAGAGTTGAAACAAAAGTAGAAATCAATGATTCTATCTTTTCAATTATAGATATCGAACAATCCATTTCATTGTATTCTTTATAAATCTCTACGAATTTATCGATGCACTCCTTTAAAATTTTTAAGTGTTGTTCGAAAGTATGTCCAGAATAAAGTTCTTCGAACAGTAATTTCACGCATGCAAACAGGTCTGAGACGAATTTCACTTCTGCCTCGAGAACATTTGATATAATATCTATCTTAGAAATTGGTGTTTCATCGTAATTCGATGAAATTGTTACAGAATCTGTAGAAGTTTCATCGATTAATTGCCAGATATACGATATAGTAGCAACACTCTTGTCTGGTAGCACGAAATGTACAACAGGAACATTAAAATTCTCTGGGATGGAAGTTGAGATATAAGTGGAAATCCCTGTATGCACTTTCTCAATGATAGATTCTGAAGATTCAGAAACCTGGAGTTTTTCATAAATTTTAGACAGAATATCGACAAATTCCTTTAAGATATCTAAGTTTTCTTCGAAGGCTTTTTCGGGTGAAAATTTCATCAATATCAATCTCACCGTTGAAATAAATTCTGATACTAACTTCACTTCCGCTTCTAGTTTTATACCAAAGAAACCTAATATGTTTTCTATTGCAGTGCATATTTTCTCATGGAATCCGCTGAAGAGTTCGATATAATTATGTATACTTTGGTGAGGCTCGAGATAAATAACCATACCTTGCAGATGAACGAAGAAATTTGCAACAACGATCCTCAATCTAGTCGCAGTTTCTTGAATGTGCGACATTGGTACGCATTTTTCAATGATGTCGATTAAACTGTTCAGATTCTCCGGATTTTCTAAAAATACTTCCAGCTGTAATATACCTTGTTCTATGGTGTCGATTATAGCTCCGTCCATTAGAAGATCATTCAACAAGATGATGGCTTCTTCCGTTTCGATTGGTAATTCTATTTGAAATTCAGTCTTCAAATTTTGAGCAGCGATTACTATGTAATGCCAGAGTTTCCGTAATTCACAGATAACTTCGTGGATCAGGACACCAGGTGCTTCGTTATGGCCAAAGGTTGAAGCCTCTTCGATGCAGGAATAACTATCCAGCTGATCCAACGTCATTGGAGCCAAGTACGATTGTTCAATAGTCACTTCACTTTCCGACAGTACTTCAGGTACTGAAGTAACCGCATGACGTTTCGGCAGGATGCTCGCTTCAGTTGTGACATTCTGGGCAAATTCAATTTTTTTTTAGTAAATTTGTTCAAGGTAATTAGGTAATTTGGAGGTAATTAGGGTCGGCCCTGAGCCTAGGCAGACTAGGCGACCGCCTAGGTCTCCCCAAGGTTCAGGGCCCCCATAAAACGATTTTGCGTCTAAGAATTGCGTCAAATTTTATTTCAGGTACTATTTTTTATCTTATATATGCGAAGGGGCCCTTTTTACGGCCGGCCCTGGAGGTAATGAAATAATTAATTACAAATTTACCTGGTTGATGTCTTCCATTTCTTCGGTTGTCGCCGAATCTTCCTGCGTAGCCTCATTGTTAATATCCGTAGTTGTCGGTAATTTCTCAATTACGGACTCCTGTGACAATAGAACAGAAGAACGAAATAATGAATTGATACACCGTCAAAATTAGCTGCGAATAGAAGTAAACGAAGGATTACCGATATTTTTTCTGTCACTTGATCCGTCACAGTTGTAGAAAACTGTAAAACTTGTAGAACTTTAGGAAGATCATTCCGACTAGACTCAACCGAAGAGAGTTGTAATTTTTCACTAGATACTTTTGTTTCATTTTGATCTTCTTTCGCGAGAACTATGATAGCAGTACATAGTACTACTGAGAAGAGAAAACTAAGAAGATTCATGTTCTTCATCTTTTCGATCGAGAAGAACTCGTTAACGTTGACCATCCCGGACAGCTTAATATACTCGCAAGTTTGATACATGATTTTAGAAAACGGCACGCAGGTCGTGCGAAATTTGGGCAACAGATGAGATAATTCATCGATAAGAATCAAACTCGTTAAGATAGCGTCGATGGAGAGTATGATCTTCCTTATTTTAATTGTCTTTAATCATCTAGATAGGTTGAAGAAGAATTTATGAAATGGCACGTATTCGTTATTTACTTATTGACTCTACGCGTTGAATTGTCACTTTAAACGTTAAACAATGATAAACAATGATGATCCGCCAAATGGGAAAAAGATAGGATAAGATTAATCTCTTAATTAAGTTGCACTTTTATTTTGAATATCATTTTATTTTCCCATACCACTGTTTACAGAATTTAAAAATACTCTATTCTAACACTGCGGTGATGACGGTGGTGGCAAAACTTCGCAAGCAGGAACCAATATCCGATCAATCCGAGACGTGAGGCCTTTCAATCGTTGGACACGTTTCTCTTGATATTCGTCCATGTTTCTAAAACAACAGAAAAATAAGATTAATCCAGGAAATGAAGATTCTATTGTAATTAAGTTATTATAATATTTACTCTTTTATAGAGATCGGAACTTCAACGTCATAATTATAAATTTTCTGTTCAGGTTGCTCATAAGAAGCAGGAGGAACATAAGTATTGTACGTATAAGTTTTTCCACGTAGAAGATCTGTCATGATAGTTCTTTCCGATTGTGATCGAGTACTACATGAGGTGTCTATCTCAATTGGGTATTCGATCCGACGTGGTTCTACGAACATGTCCGAAATAACTTTAAAATTCAATGATACTGGTATCTTTTCTTCTTGTCGCGGTGGTTTGGGACCCTGTAATTATTTAAGGTCAATTATTAAACAGAATTAGGTGCTTCTATATGTATAATTACGTACGATATATAAAATTCTACCTCAATTTTTATTGGTAATTGTCGTGTTTCAACGCAAGGTTCACCGTACGTTACTATTTCAACTCTATCCTTGATACAGTTACAATTACATTTTAAAGTAGCGATCAAAAGAGCGATGAAAATGGAGATTACCGTATCGAAATTCATGTCTGTAGATCTTGACGTTCAAATACTCCAGTAAACGATTTTACGTTCTTAATATATGTTCGGAAGCACCCACTTCCTGTTTATTGTCGCCTTTGTATTAAGCAATTTTTAAGAACGCGTGTAAACGAAAATGTAAAGAAACGATTATTTTCTTTTTTCGCCTAAAAATTTCGCAATTCTCCGACGTGTTCGAGCGGAAGTGCAAAAATTTTTATTCACGGAAGTTGTAAGCTACACGGATATGTTTATGGAAAAAGCGGATGAAACACACGTACCGTTACGCTACGAATTTTAAATATAACCGTCTTGTATCAATCACTATACAAAATCGTACGTGCTATTATTGAGGCAGTATTATTCATAAATTACAACGATTATAAACATTCCTATGTTCAATGGATCGTTACCTAAAGCGTTCCATGTATGCAGTTAACAAGTTCCGTCAAAAAAAAGAAGCGTTTTAAGAAAAGGAAGCTTGTTAATTAAAAAACAAAGTTAAAGCTTCTGAAAATATATGTATTACGTTAGGAGTTATAAATATGTTAATATGTACTTCAACCTTTGATGCTAACTTCTTTCATTTTATAGGAAATAGAATATTTATGATAATGATGCAGTGTAAAGTGTTAGACTTTGAAGCGAATAGGAAAAGTCGAAGAAAAGGGAAATAACGACTGAAAAGAATTGTGCACAGAGCTAAAAAAAAGGGCCGTTAATGAAAAATACGATAGCGCTTTAAATAGCAACGCGTTGTGCATAGAAATACATAAATTACGTTCCCTTCAAGACAATCATCATGTTCTGCCATGTGGTGCTCGTACCAAAAATTCCCCTTTCCTCTCTTGAGAGAGTGCTCTACGAAGCGTTGACAGGTTCGCTTAAACCACGGAAGTTGAAGGAATATCGTAAATCTTGTAATACAGTTGAAGCATGAGAGAGAAGAATCCTTGTTCTATCCTTTTCTAGGTAATCCATTGAAAATAACATTCAATTTAAAGATAAATTATTCAAATCAAATTTAATATTAATTATCTAGTACATAATGCATAATTATATTAGAATTAAAAAATTATACGTTTGGAACACATAATTATATGTAATAGATTTTTAGATATCAGACAAAAATGATTAATAGATCAGTAAAATTATTAATAATAATTACACTTTGCTAATATTATTTTTATTTTATTTTATTTTATTAAATTAAAAAATATGTGGGGCGCAAGTTGATGAAATATAGACAGTTTAGATATACATATTTTTATTATCATCGAGTATATTTTACAATACATATATTTTTAAATACTCAATCCTTTCATCAAAATATTTATTTCATTTTTGGAACGAAAAGGATTGAATATTACATTACTTAAAAAATTAGGTTGGACATGATCCAGATCTTGAAGATTTTATAATCTCCATACTTTCATTAATTCCTCCATTAAAAGAAGTTTCAGCATTTTCTTGTACAACTTCTTGTTGAACTACTACTCTGCCTGGAACATAATCTGATAGAGGTGGGCCTAATGGACCACACGGTGCTTCTCCACTGTCGCTCATTTCTCCATTGTAGCTCACTGCTCCATTATACTTTGCAAATTGTTTGTAAGTTGTACCTACTGGTGCATAACCCAGATCCCTGTAAATAATCAAAATTAGTTAGTATACAAAAATTTATTCAGTAAACATTTCTTTCTTATTAATTATCAAACTTACTTATAGGTAAGAAGGCTTTCTGACATGCGATCTACATTTTCTTCTTGAGTTATGCTTTCACGTTCAAATGCTTCAAGTTCTGCAAGTTTAGCTTCTTCCCGTTCGTCATAGGAACCAATAACAACTGTTCTTGCAGGTGCTACTTTTAATTCTACCACAGGTCTATCAACCGTCACAAGTTTCTCTTCTGGGATGTTTGAAATTTTTGTTTGAGTTTTCACTTCATTTGGCACCGTTCTATGTCCAAAGGATAGTTTATCTTCAGGTATAAATTGTTTCCCCTGTCTGTAAATTACGTTTGGAGCTCGAAGATTTTTATACGCAAGAGTAAGGGATACCGCATCTGCTGGTATTGCTGGATACGAGTAATCTACTTCAGTTTCACCTGAAAAAGTATATACTTTTATGTTGGTACATTTAAATAATTATAAAATTGTAATAGGATATTTATTTATAACAAACCTGTGGTAGCAGAGTCATCAAAACAGTCTGAAGAACTACTGCTTAAAGTTATTCTAGAACGTTGTTTCTGTCTATTAGGAGAATTTAAATTAGCATATACTAGAGGTAATTTGTACGGCGTAGAAGACGCGCCACCAAATACTCCAGAATTTGCATTTTTATGTAAAGTTATTCTGGGTCCAGTAAATGATCTGGATTGGCTCACAACTCCGTTTTTTCCAGGTGCAATTTGAATAAATGGGCCTGAGGCACTGATTGTAGGATTTGAATTTCCATATACCAAGGTGCGAGATTTACTTATTGTCTCTGAAGGACTGGATAATGCGCCTAAGCCACTGATTGTAGGATTTGAATTTCCATATATCAAGGTGCGAGATTTACTTATTGTCTCTGAAGGACTGGATAATGCGCCTAAGCCACTGATTGCAGAATTTGAATTTCCATATATCAAGGTGCCAGATTTACTTATTGTCTCCGAAGGGATGGATAATGCGTCTAAGCCACTGATTGCAGAATTTGAATTTTCATATATCAAGGTGCCAGATTTACTTGTTGTCTCCGAAGGAATGGATAGTGTGTCTAAGCCACTGATTGCAGAATTTGAATTTTCATATATCAAGGTGCCAGATTTACTTGTTGCATCCAAAGGACTGGATAATGCGCCTAAGCCAGTGATTGTAGGATTTGAATTTCCATATATCAAGGTGCGAGATTTACTTATTGTCTCTGAAGGACTGGATAATGCGCCTAAGCCAGTGATTGCAGAATTTAAATTTTCATATATCACGGTGTCAGATTCACTTGTTGCATCCGAAGAGCTGGATATAATCTTTGTACTTAGAATTTCTCCGGTAAGGCTATTTATACAAACTTGGTAAGGAGTTGTTCGACTTGACATACAATTTTGGCACACAATTTTTCCAGGATATGCTGGCACTACTTTCGTAGTTTTTTCTATTATCTTACCGGTACGAGAATCAACCGGGAGAGGGTAACATAAGTCACCAATTGGTGGGAAGCTGTAAATGAAAATATTAGTACCAGAAATAATTATTCAAAATGATAAAATTTTGCCAAGTACCTGGGTACAATTTCGCCATTGGAACTCTGTGAATCATCAATTTCCACAGTTTCTATGGTTTGCTTGCTACAACCACAACCACCAGACTGACTTTCAGTGATAGTATCAGTCACGGTTGCAACGTTGTCGTAAGCAACTATTGATCCAGAAGTATCTGAAGAACTACTGCTGCTGTAGCTGGTGGAATCACTGTTACCATTGATTACAATATCTGCATTACTATCAATACTTAAACTACTGCTGCCACAAGGAGTGGAGTTACTATCAACCTGTGCACCAGAGGTAATGGTACTTTGAGATGTACTCAATGATATACCACGACGTGCAGCTGCAGCTTCATTGATTTGTTGCGGTAATGCATAATATGTTGGTTTTGGTAGTTGTGCAGCTTTCACAACTACATCACTACAGGAACATGGATTTTTACCTGTAATCAAAGAAACGTTAATAAGTGATCTTAAAGTAGATATTAATTATATTGCTAAAACTAATTTTCTTAATCAGATACCTTCTCCTAAGTTTCCACAAGAGGTGCATCGCTGGTTGGTTGCGTGGATGAGCAACGCACAAGTCGTCAAAATGAAAAGAATCTTCAAAATCGACTTCATATTGATGAAAATCTTCTTTATTTTGCATTGTCCCTCATTCAGACTGCTTTATATATATATGAAAGGATGCCGAATTCGAATACAGATTACGCAATTCATAATGAATTATATTTCCTGTTATTTTTAAAATATTTTAAACACTTCCTGTTCTTAAAGGAAGTATAGTAAATGTGTTTGTATAAAAGTCATTTCGTACGTGATGAGCCGTCATTTCCGCATTACTTTAATATTTTTGATTCCGCGTGTTAGAGCAAAGAACAGAATTACTTTGATCTCCTCGATCAATATGTGTAACATTACAAGAGATAACTTTACTGGTAAGATTTTATTATAAAATATGAATGATATGATATACACAGTTAATATTTATAGTACGTATAAACTCATATTATTCGTTTAACCATATACTAATATATTTACAACAATATACACAATACACAGTATTGAAATAAAGATATAGTTTTATTTACTTTACTTATTAAAAAAATCAGCTGCTCTTTGCCTCTGAAGAGGTAAATTAAGTAAATTATCGGTAAGTACCGGACCCAGGCATCGCGTACTGGTGTTCCCAGATTCAAGGATTTCAGGTTTGGAAGGTGTACTCAGTCGTGGAGTACTGGGTGTTCTAATACCTATTGAAGGTGTCCTCGAAGATGGAGTTCTTCGCGGCGTCGGCGTATTTGCAATACGAAGTTTCTGAGTAGCTAATCTTCTAGCTGCTGGGGACATAGTACTCAGACGGTCTATGGTTGATCTTGGAGATGGGCTATAACAAAAGAAACGGTAAATGTTAGTGCAAATAATTTTAAATATTTTATTAAAAAATATCAAGACACCTACGTTGCTAACGATTTTCTTGCTGCTTCTAGGGCTTTAATCTTTCTATCCCTGTGCCTTTCGCCAGCTTTTTCCGCCAACTGCAGCGCAAGCTGTTCTCTTTTTGGAGGTTCTGCCATTCTAAACGATGGTCCTTGACTTGTTCTTAGTAAAGGGGTATCTCCACCATCTAATCTAAACGGTGTACCTTCAATCTGACCCCATGTCATTAAAGGACTTTCACATTCTCCTGGTCGCGGACTTGGAGTTGCCACAAAACTAAATCCATTGACCCTAGGGGTTGGGTTTCTAACAATTTCTTTTCCATCAACACCAATCTTACCATCATTAGCCTTTGATTGGTTCTTTGCCAATTCATTAATAGTTTCTTTATTTTGTTGTTCATTGAATGGATTGATTCGCAACCTTGTATTCTCATGCAATACCATTTGTCTTTTTTTAGCTAGATCTATCCTTTCATCTGGAGTTAATTCAACACCATCAGGAACGTACATAATGTAATTTTTATTTTTATAACTCCAACTGTCCAACTGATTAGGCTTCTCATCACCATTTTCAATAGCCAAGGTATTTACATTATTACCATTAGTTAATGCCTTTGAATTCTCTTCAGCTTCATAAAGCCAAGCAAATTTTAACTTAAGCCTTTTTTCAGCCTCAACCATCATCTCTTCAAAACTAGCATTATCTTCGCTTGTATGTGTACTCAAATACGCGTCCAATCCAGTTTTAACTTCTGTTTTATCATTATCTTTTGCATTTGTATCAGCAGGTATGTTTTCTGATGTTTTTGATGATTTGAACTGTTCATCTTCTGACTCTGCCTTATTCATAGGTGTTTCAAATGTTGCTGGACTAGCAGGTCTTTCAGTTGCCGGTCGTCCTGAACTATACTTCTCATAAATTTCTCTCATCTTCTTCACATCATTCTGTTCCAGTGCATCCAAATACTGATTTTGTGCTTGTAGTTTATCCAAATGGGGGAAGAAATCCCTTTGAATAATTTCTCCCATTCTTTTTATGTACGAATCCTCATCTAAAATCTTTGGCTGCAGTTTTTTATACCTTTTAACTACACCTACCGGTTTCTTAAATACTGCCATATCTTTCATATTTTTTGCAGCCTCTAAAGCTTGAGATCCTGGGGAATTCATTGTTGAATCTATAAACAGAATACTGTAACAATTACAAGAAAACCAAGAACAATTTTGAGCATACATAAAACTACAACAGTTAACAATCTATCCATTGAACAAAAATATATCTTTTAAAACTGGTATGCTATAGAAATAAATACAATTTATATTTACGTTTTAGAAAAGTAAGGTTAGATAGTAAAACGTTTCCAGGTATCCTTTGTCTCTACGTTTGAAGACTATACTTTTAATATATAATCATTTTTATGTTTCAGAAGAATTGTATTGTTTACAATGTTTCCATAATTTCTTTCACAATTAAAATCTATACGAATATACACATGCAAAACTGAAAGAAAACACCACTTGCACAACAATTAGATCTAACCAACGTATGGTAACGGTAACATTCTCTTCAACTATGTCATGTGGCGCTACGGTACGTTCACTGCGGGAAACTAATCAAATGACAGTTATTTAAATTCCCGCGCATTATTAGCGTATCGTTGCATCAATTTCTCAACAATTGAGTAAGTATAATAAAACTAATTAAAAGTCAATTATTATTTGAACAGGAAGTATATAAACATTAATAAGATTGAAATAACGCATCTTCGCAAAGTAATCGTCACACGAAAGTGATAAAATAGTAACCTGTTGCAGAATACTACATATGGTATCCATTTTATTATGAAATACTTCAGATTATCATGACGGATGATTTATAAAGCTTTTAACCTATATAATTACAGATTTCGAATGCAACAACAGGTTTCATGGTGAAATATATTTATTACATAGCAGGTAAGAAATTAAACGAAAAATCAGAATTATTAAATATTTTTAACGTCGCGTAATACAATCGAATAATTAGTTGAATATTTCGATAGGGTGGTTGTTGTACCGTACAAACACGGCCCTGGCTTTGGCCACTCAGTAAGTAGCCGAAGTGATATTTTGGTCGAGCTGGGACAGTGGGATGGGATATGATTGCCTTCTCGTATTGCTGCGGCTTGAGACATGAGCTCTCGGAAGAAAAGAGGAAGAGAGACCGAGCAAAATGATCCGAGAGCCTCCGAGGTGTTGGAAAGGCACGATGAAAGACATATGAGGATTCCAGCGGCGAGATAGGATATGCCTGCCGACTATGTTACGGCGAAAATCTTTTGAGGTCCACCTTACGCGTGTTACTTCTCTCTTTTCCCTCGATTTTTTCGCAGAATCGATAGATTTGAATTTTAACGGAAAGAACTTAGTATAACTGTTCCTTTAATTGTTATTGTAATCAATGTTATTCCTTTGCGGACATTGAGGCATTGTGCGAGGGAAAAGAGAACAGCTTTCATTGTTCCTGTAGGAAGAATTTTATTTTCATTATTCATGCATTTCTTAACATTTAAATTTACTCGTCGTTTATCTAAAATTGCTCATTGTTATAGGTAAAAGTTAGAACACGAAAGTTAATTTTGAAATTCACGGCGGTTCGTGAAGCACGTGGCGCTGTCAACCTCGTACGCGAGTCAAGAAAGACGTCCCTCTATTTACGACATAAGGTAAACTTCTTTTAGGTCTCGCGGTTCACGGTCAGTGTCTGTCTTCGGATACTTCGCTTGCTTGGACAGTTTTCGTGCCACTAACAGACATGTCCGTCCTTCTTCCTGTCTTCCTCTTAACCAGATGTATTTCCAATAAATTTTATTTCTAGGATCAGAAGACAGCCTAATGAATGAAAAAGAAAAGAAAAAAATTAAATATCTCGCGCCTTGAAGGTGGATTCGGTGCAGGAAATGGCGCGCGCGTAGGAGAAGAGAAAAACAGAAGCGTTTGCCATTTTGGCACCAAGTTAAATTTACGATGAAACCCAATTTTAAATCATATTTGTTCCAAGTCACCTGTCGTCGTGCAATTAAGGAGGATGAGTCGACAAACGATAACCTACGGTCATTTTGTTGTTGCTAATAAGATTGTAGCACTGGCTAACGACTATGCTCGTCACTTTTTAACGTTAATTATATCGTTAGATTGCAACGGCAATGCTATAAATTTCGTCCTGTAACTTTTGAACATATATACTTTTCTAAATTATTAGATGCATTGCACGATTAGGTAATTTTTAATTATATTTATTGTTAATTAAGATTCGCGGTGAAATTCTATTTCGCTTGACTTAAATTTTTCGACTTAATTATAGAACGAATACAGTTGACGGGAGATTTGAATTGGATACTCAATATTTAAATAAAACCGGACGAAGAAAAGGACGGTGACGACGCAGAAGTTTAAGAAGTAGACAGAGAGATGAAGGTTGCAGACGTAAAGCATAAACAGTGGAGGTGCGATTTGACGCGCACTCAGCCATCCAAGGCGCATCTCGCTCGTTGAACGTACGCTTTAAGAATCCCGAAGAAGCGACCAACCCAATGGCTGGAATCTGTAAATCTGTCATTGCGGCCATATTCGTGCGGCTGGTACCGCAGGATATGAACTTCTGCTCGTCGTATACACCACCGTCGTACGGCTCTAGATCTCCGCGTTTCTCTTCTTTTCAGAGCTTTGCACCGAAACGGAAGCTTCTCCCTGTTTCTCGAAATAACAAATCTTCTTTTTGTTTTCACAAATGTGACAAACTCTAGGAAACTACATATCTTTTTTGTCATCTTCCTCATGAATTAAGAAACTCATGTTTTTTTTTTGAAAAGACTAAAATCCCAGTTTTGCTTTATTACGATGCAAACTCTTTCTTACTTATTCTTATTGTAATTTAATTTTACTCGACGTTATGCACAAAGCGAACTCTTTTTAGATAAATAACTATGATCTAACTTTATAATGGAATTGAAGAATAGATCTGTTTTATCGTAGATGCTATTGTAGAGATTGCAGATTCGGTGAAAAGCTGAAAAACCATTTGGTTGTATCAAAGTGCGTGAAAACTATAAAAGCGGAGAGGCAGTCGTCGCACCGTATACGCGGTATTCCCTCTGGTAGCTGGCGATGACGGATTCATGGCCCGTGGGATAACGCAAGACCTCACCCCGAGATGTTTCGGTTTACGGATGCACGCTCTTCCCTTCTTTTTTCTTCTATTTCTCACCTTTTTTTTTTCGTTTCATCTTCCGAGCGATTCATTTGTCGGTCTTTGATCCGCGACCAACAAGCTACTACCGGAAAATTGGCGAGATTTATTAAACGGTTGCCTTCTCTAGACCGTTATCCATCGTTCATTTCTTTTCTACTTTTATTTATTCCAGGATATCGTAGAAGATACACTGTTTATTGGATAGACTTTCAAGAGGCTTGTATTTGGGTGGTCAGAAGAGCAAGCGAAACGATGGAAAAGTGACAAATTCCAGATACTTCGTCGGAGGTCGTCGAACGTGTTCTCAATGGGACACAAGAACCTGCAGGGATCCAAGAGCAAAATAAAGGGTATGGTCACATGTTGAAATTGTATTCTTTACCATTATTCAAGAACAGGTATACATTTTCTATTTTCAATTCTTTATATTTAACAATTTTTCATTTATTAATTTTTCCCAGTTAACTTGTACCATATATTTTCAGGTTGAATTTACTAGCTAATTGAAATATTTTTCTCGTCCCTCGTCGCTCATTACTTGCTAACGTATTCGTGGTCCCGAACCCTTTGAGGACAGCTGATTCTCGCGAACAGAGGTGCCACCAGCAGCGCAAAGTCAACTCAACCCCGTCGAGGGGTTAACTTTCATAGGGCTGGCACCTACGAGGAAGATGAAAGAATGAGCGAAGATAGGCCGACGGCAGCTTTTTATTGCCGGCGCCGTCACGCGTCACCGATAAGCGCGGTCTCTCTATAGACGTAAAGTCTGCAGCTCGCACCGGTTCCCTCGAAACACGAGATTTCTTCTTCTTCTTCTCTTCTTCACCACCTTTGCCCTTGCCAACCCGTCGGTTAAAAGAAAGTTCCACTTTCTTTGTAGGCGCGTGCTGAGCGTCATGAAACTGAATCCGTTCCCCTTTGACAAAGCACTCGACAGAAATTTCAATCTCTCTAGGTTCTTATCTATCAAGTGTTAAATTTGATTATCATTTTCAGAGGAATTATAGGTGAAGGCTGATATAGAGTATTAAATCAAGATTGGCAGAGAACTAGTTTCAACATGAATGGTTACTCGAACCCCTTTGATCTCGTCTTTCTTTTGTTATTTCTGTAGTGCAGTTAGCGAGCGACTGCAAAACGTTTCGTTGCCTACACGAGGAAAGATAGTTCCACCGAGAGTCATTAAGGATACGCTCATAATATGTTTACACAACGAGGTTCTTCGCGTCGCCATCAATCACGAGACACGTCGGTTCATCCGTTTTTCTACGCTTAGGAACCGACAGGCTTGGCTGCTCGAGTTCCATGCCGTTTCACTTTGTTGGCATTAGTTTGTCGTTTCTAACTGCATGCTTACGAAAAATCCCGGAGACAGCGCACGATGTAAGCTCGATAATGAAAAAGATCCTTAACATTTGATCATTTTCGTTTCGAGCTAATTTTCACTTCTGGAATGCTAGGCGAAAGGAAGAAAACGAAACGGGAAGTTCATAAGAGGTCGTATAAAAGGTTACACTTTAAACTGTAGCACTTGACATCAGGTTCACGTTTATTTCACAAAGTTCTCCTTCGTTCTTTCGTTTTTTTCTTTTTTTCTCTTTGAATACGTACAGCAACAGTTGTGTAATTAGAAGCGCTCTTGAGTTGCTTAATACTAGTTAGATTCTCCAGAGAGAAACGTAAGTTTTAATAGGGAGGAAAGTTTCGAAACACAATGGCACACGATACTTGGGGGATAATTTATTAAGGCACTTAGTAGCCAAGCTCTCTCATGGGTTGTCACGGTGCGTTTACTTTTCCCGTCTTGGCTCGGGAACGTTTTAGGCTCGTTTGGCATTTCAGACACCCTGTATAAATAGATGCACTTTGCTCCTACAAAAGGCACTTTCTTTTTCGACCGTTCAACCACGGACCTACGACACCAACCGATTTGTATCACGCGATTCGATCATCGTGTACAACGGTGGTACACAAAACTTTTCTTCCTTTTCATCGTTACGAGATTCCCCGATAAATTCTCACCTCATCATAAGTAGTTTAATATCATTCGAAGCTATTTATCAAAAACACGTAGCTTTTAAATAAACGATGTAAACATTTATCGGAGGATCTGCTGTTAAAGGAAGCACGATAAAAATATTTCTTTTTTAATAAATTGTTCTTAAAATTCTACTTACAACGACGCGTTAGATACGAATATAATTTAACTGATTCTATGCTAAATACTTAAGATTAATTGACATCTTTGGTATAACTTTCGAAAATATTCCCTGTGATTTAGTCTTTGGTAAGGCACGACTCGTTTAATTCGTATAATACTTACTCTTTGGTAAACGTTGTTTCAGGCTACCTTTGGTATCAAATTTTAACACCTCATCAGTGGAACCTACACCTACTTCGAGAATGTAAAAACACCCGGAACCAAGTTGCAATTTCAAACATATTTGAAACCAATAGAAGAAAGGAATTTCTTAAAATTTTTAAAAAGTCTATCGATAATAAGGTGTTAATTTTCTCTTCAACGGATCAGATACACCTTGCTATCATACAAGTATGTACCTATCTTATCACGATCACGATTCACAAAGGGAAACGAAACTCCACTGAAACGTTCGCATAAATTTTCGCAGGAAACAAAGAAACTCGAATTATCGCGGTCCGTATAAAGAAGCTCCCGGATGAGGATGATGAGGATGCGCAGGATAATGGACGGAGTTCATGTGTGCAGTTGGTTGTCCATGGTGCGCAGGATAAGCCCATGGTCCCGTTGCTGTTGGACCGTAAAATTGATGGTGTTCCTGGCTCGATATGCTTGGAATTTGTACGGCAGGTATGGTATTCACGTAGCTGGACGATAGCACGCTGGTACTTCCCGTGGCCGGTCTTTTCGCAGGGTTTTGCATGCTGGAAACAGCGACCGAATCGCACTCGTCCGACTCGCAGTCACGGAAACCTTTGGCAAACGGATTGCTGGCGATCTTCAACTGCGTGATGCGATGATTCTGGTAGGCGGTCACCGCGGTGAACCGGGTTTCAGGGAAGGTGAACGTTTTGAAGTTCTCTGTGCGAGGATCCGGGGCCGAACCAGGTGGCGAGGGTGCCACTACCACGTGGCAACGTGGCTGATATCTGTGCATCGAGTTTAAGATTATCTGAAACAGAATACGGTAAATGGAAATCATTGCTATCAGGTATCTGACGACGTAGTGTCAAAAAGAACACGGTTTCTAAAAGAAACTTGTAGTATAAACATTTACAGAGAGTCTTGGGAAAAATCTGTCCTTGGATATATACAAGCATCTCAAGTTTTTTCGACGATCCTCTGGTATAATCGTTATTGGAAGATAGTGGTCGTAAGGGGGTAAGAAGAAACGAAGAGGAAGAAGAATCGAAAGAAAGAAAAAAAAACACACGTGAGGACCTTCCTTTTTCTGGAGGAAGGACCACCGCAGGGGGGCGGTCACGATGTTTGACAGCCACAAGAGACTCGGTGACTAATTAGTGTAAAAACTAACCCTGCGACCTACTCCGGCAACCCGACACCCTCGTCCTTCCTCCCGCGCACACTTACTGGCATATGCCGAGGCATGTGTCTCTTTGGATACATCGAAAGAAGAGCATAGAGGGGAATGGAAGGAGGAAAAGAAGAGTCATCGCAATACGGAAAAGTGTCTGTGTGGCCTGACACTGGCAACCAAGGAATTTCGACACGCGATTTTCCTTTTCCTTTTATTCTTTATTTGTTCCGCTTCATTGAGAGGTAATCGTTAACTCAAAGGAGGACAATTGACTAGAAACGCCAAGGTTTCTTTGTAATCGGTATTTTTATCTTGCTATGTTTCTCACGCGGAAAAACATAAGAGGATAAAGCACCAATTAAAAAGTCGAAATCGTCCAGTATTTCACTACGTTGGATTCCAATTTTTTACAAAGCCTGGTTGGCAGGTCTGTTCAAGAGCAATTAAAGGAACAAACTGTTTCGTGGCACGTGAAAGAAGGGTCCACGAGTCAAAATTCTTTCTGCGCGTAAAGCAATAAATTCTGAAAGGGAACACGAGCCAAAACCACCAAGAGGTTTCTCTCTCTCTCTATAAGCGAACGGGTTCAAGAAAATGCGTTTCAACAAAACAGTGGTAGGTTTACGTGTCTGTCATCGAATAATTTACACGTGAAACCTTCGTCTTTCACGAAGGATTATTAAAATTGTACTAACTATAAATATTACGAGTCGTCAAATGAATCTGTCGACGTAAACGTTTCGCCTGTGTTTGTAACAATCGACGATACGTTGAACGACCAGCTGATCGTGAAATTTTTGAAACAGGTAAATCAGGAGCAAGAGCAACCGGATGGAAAGCAATCCTAAGAGGACAAATCGTGACATTATCTTCCGACTAGCGTCTTGATCCGAAGATTCGCGCACCGTCCTCCCGCTGATTAGTGACTGAAGCCGGATCAAATTCATTAATCGGTATGCCAATACGTCTTAACACTGAATCATTTCGTTTGCAATGGTGCTTGACACCGCTGAGTTTGGCACGGATACATAGGGACGATTATTTTTAGCGCAACCGCAGGTGCATTAGGACACAATGAAGAGGGACGAGGGTTGAGAAAGACGGAACGCAAAGCTTCTTGAGATTCGACACGCGAACTAGAGCGTAACAAATTGATTTTCTTATTTTCACGTTTCAACATGACTGTTCGGTAAACATCATTTTTCTCTTTGCATCTCAGTTGTTAATCCTTTCAATGGTCCCATGGGACCGGCGCTTGTCTTTTCATTTGGGCCATGGTGGTCACCGATGACCATTAGTCATCGCAGTTTGCCATTATAAAATTTTTAATATGAAATTTCTGGCCCGCTGGTGCAACTTGAAAAATTCGCGTCGCAGCGAAAGGGTTAACGAGACGTTTGTAACTTCCAAGCTATGGAGAATTCTTTGGTGCTCTTTGGTGCTTGTAATTCTTTCGAAAGTCGTAAACACCCTGAAGTCTTTGCCCGTCTTTCCCAGGCTTCCAGGGCTTCGTTTATATTACACATGTTTACGTTACTTTACGTACGGTACAGTTTCTATTGCCGTTCCTTACTCGTGGCGACAGGAGAGCAGGATTAATAAGGCGCGGACAGGAGAAGATCTAAAGAGTACACAAAGTGGGAGTGTGCTGCTCGAAATACGACGAAAGCTAATGATAGAGTTCCGATACGAGCAATAGCGATCGTTCAACTGATTTTCAAGTTTATATGCCAACGAACTGTACGGGCGAACCGCAACTTTTCAATTTTCTAGAGAATTCAGAGAGAGAAGTTGTTATGCGATTAGAAAACAATGTCATTGACTCGTTCGTAACTCGATCAAGCTTTATCCGCTGAGCAAGGCATAAATCTGAGGAACGTGTTAAAACAATTATTGCTACTAATTACTCGTAAGACGATAATAGCTTCTAATGGAACCATGCTTCATTGTCGCGCTTTGTAACCGGTGCAGAGCCAAGTTGAGCTTAAAACGTTCCATTCAGAGAAACTTTCCTATTTCCGGGGGAATATTTTAACACCTAGTTTTTAATTGATACAATTGACAAGTAAATTATAAATTTCATTTTGCAGATACAAAAAGATTCAGAGGATTGATTCTCCTGGGAAGAAAGGAATCGAGCTAAGAAATTTACCGTGCATCGCTCAGGCCCTTATAATTTCTCGGGGAAGACGTGCTCGTATCTCAGGTCAATTAAGGCGAACTCGTCCGTAAACGACAAACACGTGGAACGCGATACTGTCGCAAACGCTCCTCTGCATCCCTCGTTCTACTTTATTACGTAGGTGTTCCTCTTTTTATGCCACTCTCAGAATGAATTACTCTACGTTAAAACAATTTTCAACTTCCCTTCCAAAAGGTGCGTAGTATCTTATGATAAATCAAAGAGCATTTAGAAAAGTTGAAGATGATAGAGAAAAACGATTGAAGTTACGAGGTAAGGTATCCATGCGGCATAGTTTTGTTACAATTGTCAGACTTACATGCCCGTTGTCATCGAGTTGATTATTGGTGAGTTTCAACTTGTCGAACGAAACCGGCTGCTTCATCCAATGTGCACCGCTGGCAGGACTATCAGGGTGAACGTGAATCCTTGGGGGAGAGACAGGATCTGCGCGACCGGCAACCACCCAGGCACTGCTATGGAAAGCGTATCTGTACCTTTTGTCGTCGCAGGGAACGAAGTCCATCACTAACAAATAATCGGTATTGGGGTCCAAGCCGAAAAATCGACACTGTAAAGTCAACATTTTCTTCGTTTTATACTCCGCCCGTTCTATGTACCGGTAGGTATCTATTTTTTGTCTACACCCTCGAAAATCACAGAGTAGTAATTTTTCTTAACCATAATACCTGAAAAGTAGGAAACATTCTTCTACCAGCTTTGGTCACGATCATTTCAGTTCCTAATTGATGGAATTCTTCCCAGAGTGGTTTCGCCTCGAGGGCGGCTCCAGCGCCGACCAGAGCAGGATGAAGAGGCCTTTTCGAACTGATTTCTTCCGACGAATTACCGCCATTCTCGTTCGGATGATGATCACCGTGATGATGATTGTTGTTGTTACTGTCGTTGCGAGATTCGATGGTAGCCGTCGAAGAGACCGACGAATTGGTAACACGCGGTGTTAGCGATGTTTTTGGTAAGTTCGGAGGGCTACGCGATCGTTTCGCTCTTCCTGCTGATTGCAAACAGGCTGAAATAACACTTTGATTTCTTAAAATCTATTTTACAACATATCGTACTAATATGCAAACGAATTTGTTTATTAATATACGTTATTCAAGTATAATCGTTAACTTTTTCTTATAAAACCTCAAAATTTTTAATTAATATAACTCATAATTAAATTAATAAATATTTAATACTGTTTATTTTTCTCTAAAAAAATTTATAAATAAATATTAAATTTAAAGAGTACCTTCCATCTGCTGCATAGGTGATGGAACATTGGCGATGGACTGACCATGCTGACCTGGATGATGCGTGGCCCATTGTTGGTAACAACAATCGGCAGCGATGTCGTGTCTCTGTTCATGTTGCTGTTGCATCCTTGCAAACTTCTAAACCGCATACACAAGATCCTTTGCCCTTCTCTTAACAAATTCACTGTATCAATCTTTTAAGACCTTCTCAATCTACGATTCTTTTTAATTGTAAGTACATAATTTACACAATTATTATCACCATCACTTTGTTTTTATATTTGTAACGAAAAGCACATCATCCCCTCGGGGTAATCAACACTCGAAGCTTCGTCTTGATGTTTACAATCCTTTTAGTCGGTACGAAACAATGGGACGACATATGGATACCGAGTTACATCCCTCGTTGTCAACGATGAAATAACAGGAAGAAAGAGAAATCGGTGGAGAATGCTTATCTTTCGCTTGGCCCGGGGTTAGTCGTTAAGTCGTCGCAATCAGCGAGGTTCGAGATCCTGGCGGAATATCAGAGGATGCTCGACATCGTCGACGGGTTCTCACACCTCTCGTCAACAGGACTTGTCCTCACCTCGGTATCCGGACGCTGACAAGAGCTTAAAGCTCGCCTCGTGAATCGGATGAATCAGAAAGAACTCCCCCGAGTCGACTACACACCTCGTGGCTTATCATCGAGACATCACTCTCCTATGTGTATATATTCCCTCTCTCTTTTCACGAGGGAGAATCTCCTCCTTCTTCTCTACATTTCTGTTGGTTTCCTGACGGTAAACCGATTCAGGGATAGTGGAGAGGAGGATTGAGAGGCAGGGAAGATTTTGTACAAGGAAGGAGGGGTTTCTAGAGGATCCTCCTACGCGGGACACCCACGCCAGGCTAACTTCGGTTCACTTGGGACGCTGACTGCAACCTCTTCCTTTGGATCCGGTGCCAAAAGGCGGAGTCTTCTCGTACGGGAAGAAACACTTGGGGGGAATAGAGCACGAGCTTCAGCCTCGCAAGGGAATGAGAAACCTTTCCTTGTGTATTATACGCTTGATTGCGGACCACTAGGGTTAATTGATTAAAATGAGGTGATGATTTCTGTGATACCTTGCTACGATCGAGCGAATTAATTTCCTTTCAGCAGTGTTTCTTTTTTTTAAAAGATTCTTTTCTCTTTTCAGTTTTAGGTAAGAAACCGTTTGGATTCAACCTCCATCTATGCTCTTCTAAGATGTATTCTTCTTCAGGTAGAGGTAATAAGAAACAAAACAAATTTACAATCAAAGACAATTCAAGACTTAATTGAAAGGTATTGCGATTCTATATTGTATACAAATTTTTACAATATATTTTAATACATTTTGATGATGTTTATGTTGTTTTCATAGTGCTACTAACCGAATTAGTAAACTAATTGAACGTTTATGCCAATATAACCACTGTTTTGTTACGCACTTTATCAAGCCTTTGATTAATTATAAATTAATTGGAAGATTAAATTGTAATTGAAAAAACACAATCTAGTTCTCCTTTGATTCTGTTTTTTTATAAATCAGTCAAAATCGTCACAGGACCAAAAAATTATTAAAATAATTGTTTGACAAACTTGTATTTTAAAAAGAGCGCCATAAATTAAAATTTTTAATTTTCGATCCTGGCGTCATCTATACAAAAACGGCGCAAACTACTCAACGAGTTACCGATCGATTTTCCGAAAGAGGGGAACACTAGCGCTATCTATCAGGAACTCGAGGAAACTACTTGTCGATTAGTTTCCGCGTTTTCCTGGCAGATGGTGCTAGGATCGAAATTTTAATTTATGGCGATCTTTTTAAAATACAGGTTTGTCAAATAATTATTTTAATAATTTTTTGGTCTTATGATGGTTTTGACTAATTTCTAAATAACAGAATCAAAGGGAATAAAATTTGCATCATTTCAGATGCGAGTATGAGGTGTGGTAGAAGTCCCGTCTTTTTATTTCTGTAATCATTGCATCCAGTTAGAGAGTAAAGTAATTAACGTTTTCAATTTTAATTCCTACCACTAAAAGCTTTCTGATGTAATATCAATATCTGTTAATATAACAGATAATGATAAAATGGTTCTAGAAACCCCCTACTAATTGTAATTATTTGCTTCACAATAACTTCTTTATAGTAATTTAATGCATTCATTAATGAACTTTTTAACAAAATTTTATATGAAAATTCAAACAATCTCAAAGAGGAAGGAAATCCAAGAACATTAAATCAGAAGAACAGCTTTATTTGTTAATAAAAAGTTCTTCATTCATTCGATACATTTAATCACCCTAACTAGAAGGATGTTATAAGTACAAACATCTATCTGAAATCGTTACATATTCCAATTCCTATAGTTATTCGCAAGTTTCTTTATTACTTTTAAAAATGTATCTTCCTCTAAAAGTCTGCTTTAAATATGAAGTATTAGTATAGTGTCGGCAATATATGAAATTTTACAATAGTCCTATCAACTTCAGTTCCTCTTTAGTAATTTAAATGTTTTTTTCGCAGCAAAAACAGATTCGTTAACATTCCTGTTTAGAATTGTCAGCACTATTTAATATCTAATCGGATCGTATCTATTTTTCAGCACGGATACAAACCCATGTTGATCTAAGCCGCTAAAATACTTATTGTTAGTCAAAAAATAGTCGGAAAAATGTATCGTGGAAAAACGAATAAATTTGTATAAACGGATACGAAGGAGCTCAATAACTGCTCGCGAGTAATATCTATCCATTCTTATTTTTTAAAACAGAATTAATTCAGTAATTCTTCAGACCACTCCTACTTGATATTCAGGCCTGCTGGACGATGAGTCATCTATTTGACGTATAAAAAATGACACTTCTACCACTTTCATCTAAATGAGAATTATAACGAACGGAAAAAATGTTGCTAACAAACTTATATTCAACCACAATTCTAATCAGATTATTATATAGTTCAGTTTCGGTATGAGCTAATCTGCGAGCAATTAAAGAAGTCCACATTGCATTACAAATTTATTATTTAATATTAGTCGCAATAGTATTAACAATAGTACCAGTGGATCTTCAGGTATATACATATAAAATATTGATGAGAAAATGAAAAAACAAACACAATAGCTATGTAAAAAAAAAAAAGAATATATTGAGATGAGTGAAAACAAAAAAAAAAATATGAGTGGATGTTTTTTGTGAGTTTTATTTATAAAATAGAAATTAATGTACAAGTACAAGGGAGGCAGACATAATCGATGTTTTTCTTCTCGTGCCAACTTTTACAGCATGATACTTTATGATTTCTTGTCATATATGTAATTTATAGTGACATCACTGGGGAATATGGTATATGATCTACATGGTGCATGAAGGAAAGTATGTCAAGAGAATGAAGAAAATCAATAATATATATTTATATACTCGTGAAATTAATGAAGTTATTCCCAACAAATGGGGATCATTAACGTTTATACGATGAAATCCTTAGAAATCGGGGTTTCTTCTTACACTCTTCGTTCATTGAATCATATGTATACATATTTGAATAACTTCGCTACTTGTATTATGTACATTTACAGCTCAATTGTATATTAATTCTATTATTATGATTCTTTTCCGAAAATTAGTAACCACTAGTACGTTGAATCAAATCCAGAGAAGCTTCGCGGAATATGTAAGCGAACGCTTTTAAAGCATCATAAATGTGTTGTAGGATGTAGGTTAAAATAAGGAATATACGTATATATAAATCTTTCATGGTTTTCATTCTTCTTGTTAAAAATATGAATTAAAATCGATTTTCATTAAACAGCTAAAATATTTTTTTTTTATAATTTATACAAATTTAATTACAAAAGCGCATTCTACAAAAACGGTTCCTTTACGAAAATTGTATCTGTATGTCGTTTACAAATTTTGTGCAATTTACAGAAGTGTAACAAAGCCAAAAACTATGTATCACATTTGAGACACTTATCGTTCAAAACCACTATATGCTTGACATTACATATTAATAATCTCAGTAACAATGCATGTCACGACAGCGAAGAATGGCAGAATAAAATTGTCCCTGGCATTGTATCAATTGTATTATACCATGTTATTTTGATCAGCGATATCGCAAACGTTCTAAATGATCTATAAAAATATCAAAGAAAATATTACAGTGAATAATCATGAATAAGTTTGCTATGAATTTTACCTGAAAATTTGATTATAAGAATTTTATATTTGCAGGAATTAAAGATACAAGTAATAAAAATCGAAATCAATTAAAAAAGAAAATTCACGTATCTCTAATCTACTATTGAATCATCAAACTATGAATTAATTTCTTTCTAGACATCCATTTAATAATATTTTATTTGTTTTTTACTTAGAACCGTTCTATTAATGAAAAACTTTCTTCTTTTTTTTTTCGTTTACCAAGCAATGCCCCTCCGGATTTCATTTTTTTTTTCTTTTTACTTAAAGAGTCATTATAAGTATAGCTGAACGGAATTCATGATAAATTCGAAAGTAATATGGTAGCAGCATTGATAATAATAGTAGCGATACTAAGACAAATAATAACAGTAACATCTTTTCTCTTACAAGAACTTAATGTCTTAAAAGATGGTAGATTTCTGAGGGAGTTATTTTGAAATTCTAAAACGTTGCGTTTAAAAAAAAAGATAAGAAACAAATCTAAGGATTTCACTTCTTCTTGCTTTTGTTATTTCCACCACCCCGCGGGGGAGTCACTGGTCTATTCGCATTCAGGCCACCATACGTTAATTTCTTTTTATCAGCTGGTTTCAAAATTTGGAAACTACACATAAGAGTTTCATCTACGGACATCATAGCTCCTGCGTTATCAAATTCGCCGCAATAATTTGGTGCCGAGAACAGAGTAACTAATTGTCTTTTTGCAAAGAATTCATAGCCATCTTCTACCACCTAAAATTTTTACAAATTTTCGCTTATACTTTTCACAAAATTCTCTTTATAGCACAACAAATTGTAACGTTTCTGATTAAAGAAGCGTGATAACTTTGTTATCTTTCGATTGTTACATAGTAGATAAATAATAATCAAGTTCAGAAACTAATCAGTTAATCGGATAACGAGCTAAATTTAATAATACTGTACATATGTATAATGACATACATACCTGATGAGCACGACATATGAGGTCAAAGTCATGCTTATGTAAAAATTTGGCAACAACTTCAGCCCCAAATGTAAACGAAACACCGCGATCGTTTTCTCCCCAACCCATTGTATCTTTGTCTGGGTCCGACCATAGCAAGTCGCATAACAATCCCTGATCAGGTACGTCTGTTGGTCGCATAATACGTCTGATCTGTTCCATATTTTGAAGGTCCGGACTGAGACCACCGTGACAACAAAATATCTTTTCATCGACTATTGCCGCGACGGGTAAGCAATTAAAGCAATCCGTGAATGTTTTCCACAATTTAATATTGTATCGACGTTTGCCTATGCGACACGAAAAAATGTAACGTGTAAATGTGTTGAAATGAAACACAGGGAATAAATGCAATCAATACGGGATCGGATATCTTACATTCATCGTAAAATCCATATATCCTGTTAATAGATGCGCATTCATGATTTCCACGAAGTAAAAAGAAGTTCTCAGGATATTTGATCTTATAGGCAAGAAGAAGACAAATTGTCTCTAAAGACTGTTTTCCTCTATCAACATAATCTCCTAAGAAAAGATAATTACTTTCTGGTGGAAATCCACCATACTCGAACAGCCGTAATAAATCATAGTATTGCCCATGAATATCACCTTAAAATGAAACAAAGAATTCCTTAATAATTGAAAAAAGAAAACAGAATAATAGCAACTAAAGGTAAATAGCAACTTACCACATATTTTAAGCGGTGCTTCCAGTTCTAACAAAATGGGCTGTGATAAAAAAATTTCACGCGATTTCAAGCATAGCCCCTTTATTTCTCCTTCTGTCAACTGCACATTTTTTCCTGGCCTGGCTCCCCGCACTAGAAGAGTAAATTATCTAAATTTAAATGCAACAGTAGTATATCCTGAAATTTTAGTAATTAAGCATAAATGGACACTGGAATCTAAGGAAAATATACCTATTAGTAAATTGAAAAAATTTTAATCCATTTGCCACACCTACTACTCATTTATTTTTCCTGTTATCTATAAATTATAAAAATTCCGAGGGGCTATAGATAAAATCTTAAGGCGTTTAAGAAGTAAATAATACATGGCAGTGGAAGTCTGTACCAAAAATCCTGAAGTATATAGCACCGATCGGTAACGGTACAGGCGGGAACCTCGCCCAGAAAAATACAAATATCTCTGCTGGGCATTGTAAATTTCACTTCGTGTAAACAAACAATTGTTGGTTCAAGTAGTTATTTAGCTTGATTGTATTTAGAGAAAGTTGCGTAATCGATCAAGAAAATAGATAAGAAATAGAAGTAGGAGGAGAAAAAAATGAAATGGTAAGATACTTGTAATAAAGTGGTCGACTTAGTTACGAGGAAGTACGAGTATGGAGGAAGTATAACAAAGGGTGACGCGGGCGACACTTTCCTCCCATTACACCCCCCCTCAAAGAGGGCAAACAGTAACTTTACCTTCCAAGAGCCGAGCTATGATGTTGTCAATATTCAGTTTGTCGGATTCAGCCATCGGGCCGGGGGTTTGTGCGCGTCCCGGGCTTTACACGCAGCACCTTTCTTTAAGGATGACCTTTGATTTTCTTGGATTTTACTTGCGTGGCACACAACACTCAATTGTATCCGCGGTTTCGGACAATGTACCCGCAATGGCTGCCCGGACAACCGCGCACTCCACTCCCTTTTGCCCCCTCCCAGTTCGAGCTTTTTACTGTTCGATAAGATTCGACTATTCGATTTATCGAACATGCTTCATGTAACTTTCATGAAGATCACTAGTAATTTCAGTAGTGCCAATTATTACAATGGCTACACCTGAGCCTACAAAACACCTCAATTCTTAAAAACGCCTAATTTTTGATAAGGAAATAAGTGATTTTGATCTGCAAAATAATTATATATTTTGATTGAGTTAAAATATAAACGAAACTGTAGCTTCTTGCTTCTACAACATAGGGAAATTGTGTGACAAACAAGTTGATACTCAAAGTCTCTAGCTTTTTATAATTATTGTATTTTAAGAATCTTATTTATTTTAATTAAGTTAGAGATAATATATTTATAAATAATTGTAATTTACTAACCAGTTCATTTTAATCTTCTTTAATCTCGCATTTTTATTTAATAAATAACGGTGGTAGTAAATAGTTACTATTTTAAATACGTCTATAAATTATCATGGAACCGTATCACGTAATATCGCGGTTTCGTATCAAACAAGTCGAAGTTGGCGGTATTCAGTAACAAATTGCGATATTTCCTCTGTGAATCTCGTAAAAGATGCCAGAAAACGTGGTAAATTAAATTTTTGTCGTTATTTACATTTAATGTTATCTAATACATTAATCATGATCGTTTATTGTTACATGTTTAAAATTTAAAAATGACGCTATAGGTTATATTACCGCGTCTGTTTAGAAACAAAGCACAATATACTTCATTGTAAACGGTTAACAATTCTTAATAATTTTGCAAACAGTTACATGTTAATATGATTATTGAATATCTTATTCGAATGATACGTGAAGTAGGTTATTTTAATTTAATTATTTTCTGTTTATTCGTAGCTAAATGGAGACCATGTTGATGTGAAAGGTGCTAACTGTGAAACTCAAAACAACGAAGAAGATAATAATGAAGAAGAATTACAGTTCGAACCAATAGTTTCTTTACCATTAATAGAAGTATCCACCAATGAGGAAGATGAAGTAGAAATGATAAAAATGTAAATTCATTGTCATCAATTGCTGCATTAAGTTAATAGATGTATCACATATTAACCATTGTTTTATTTGCAGGAGAGCAAAATTGTATCGCTATGATTCTTCTAGCAATCCAGCAGAATGGAAGGAACGTGGAACAGGGGAAGTAAAATTATTAAGGCATAAAATAAAAAACACAGTGAGAGTTGTAATGCGTAGAGATAAAACATTTAAAATTTGTGCTAATCATTTTGTAACACCTTGGATGGAATTGAAGCCTAATTGTGGCAGTGACAGAGCATGGGTATGGAGTGTACTCGCCGATTATGCAGATGAACAACTTAAACCTGAACTTCTTGCGATAAGATTTGCAAATGCAGAAAGTAAGCATATTGTTATAATACGAAAAGGTATATATTTTAGAGTAATTAAACATAACTCTTGTTTACAGATGCAACTGTTTGGAAGGAAGCATTTGAAAAGGCAAAGAAGATAGTAGGATCTGAATGTGAAATATATGCTGGTAAAAATAATGCAGATGAAAAACATGTTGAGAGTGATAGTGAACCTTCTAGTGATGTAAGTTATAGTGAAAGTACTGACAATGAAGAACAAGCTAAAAAATTAGCAGCAGCAGATTCAGAGGTTCAAAACAATGATACTGAAACAGTAGAAGATTTTAGAAAGGAAACCAAAGATGGAGAAAGCTTGGATAAAGTATCAAAAGAACTTGAACAATTACAAGTTAAGGATATAGAGAAAGACAAGTAAAAAATTACATCTCAGTGCATCAAAGGTGTTAATTATAAGTGCACATTCCAACATAAACGTAAATGCATGCATATGCTTAAATGTTTGATCGTTGTGTTATTTATGAATTTTTAACCAATTTTACATTACCATTAAATGAATATTAAATTCAATGAAATTAAAAAGTTAATAAAATAGCAGTTTAATTTCAAATACTTGAGTTTATTCGACTATAATCTTATTAAATTTATTTTAAATGCATCTTATGATGTATAATACAGTCGTGTTTCTGTTTTGATACAAAACTTGAAATAATTAACGTGACGACGTAACCATTTATGACTACATTTCACTTACAAAAATCTAAAAATGTACTTTTTAATTGTTCGGCTGGTTTTTAAATATTATTATAAAATACTGGAATGTTTAAATTAAAAACTAATGATATTTTCGTTCCATGTATTGTCGATTTTAAATTGCACGAAACGAGTTTGTAAATTATTACGATTAAAACGATTGACGAATACTGAATCTTAATACGACGCTATTTTTGAAAAAGCACACGTGATAAAATTTGTAATACCGTGTCATGGTAACTTCTTCACAATTCATCTCTATGCAAAAATGAATGAATGATATTTCGTTTCTCTTCCATTGTGCGTTTCTTCTGATTTGATAATTTCCCTTTCAGGATACCCTCTATTCTTGTCTGTTCTGTCTGGATAAAGATATCTCCTTTTTCTAAGATTCTTTCCATTGTTTTAACATAAACTTTAGCGGCAGTTCGTTGTATTTCAGGTAGCGTTTTCTCGAATACTTTTGCTTTGTTTAATATTTCCTACGAAATAAAGAATTACTTTTACAATATGTAAAATCGTTTTTTACATTAATTTTATAAATCTTATTTTTTTATTACAGTGAACATTACCTTCCTGTCCTTTTCACCGCTGGACTTAAACTCCTCTGCCAGTCTATCCAACTGTTCTATACAACCAGGTAGACCAAAATACACGCCAGATTTTAATTTAATGAACCGTTTAATATTGTCCGCGGTAAACTCGGATTCTTTTTCAGCAACAAACGGAACTGGTTCCGTTTTCCCTTGTAAGAATAGAAGAATTGCAGGGAAATCTTCGGATTTTATTTTGTAACGAGCGGCAAGATCCGAGTTATCTTTAACCCCGTAATCTTTGACTCTGACTTCCGCTACCAGTAGATCGGGAGCATCCTTTGTTGCGGCGGCTACTTGCGCATATTGCTCGTGTTTCTCTCCGTATGGAAATGATACGTCAAATTTAACGACTGCAGCTTTAAATTTTGATATTACCTATATTATAAACATTTTATTAATTACAAGTATCTCGATGATAATATTACATTCTATATATTAACGGATCTATGACCCGAGTAGGCGTCTCGTAACCGTGGCAACAAACTGCTATCAACGAGACGGAAAAACAAAAGAACATAACGATTTAATTACCACTTTTTGTTTTAAAAAGTTACTTTACAATATCGTTTAAAAAGTTCGTTCAATGAACCAAGTCTATACTTTTATTAAAAAAATAGATTAATAGAAATGAAAATACCTTATCAAAGGAATAAGAGTCCAAAGAAACGCATCCTTTGCAGTCTTGAGCGGCGACGATTCCGATAACGAGTAGTATTACAATTGACCAGAGCATCTTGTAACGAACAAGAGATTTTGTTTCTGATTCTTTTCACTTAAAAAAAAAAAGTGATACTTTCGTTAATAAAATCCTTTGGTTTTGTATTAGCGGTGTAGACTATGCGTCAATTAATTCTTGTTTAATGTTTTGATAATTATCAAAATATTAATATTTGGAGAACGAGATGTGTTCTTTGCCACGTATGTAAAAAGTAGCAAAGTAGATGTAACAGACCTGTTCCTCTAATTATCGTTCGTAACTAACCTTACAAGTTACAATACGAATGCGAGTTGACGAAGTGCAGGTAAAACAGACGCGGCTGCTGTCGTAAAACGCGCAAGCGCAATTTTTTCGACTCCATATTTAGGGACCGCGCGAAATATGATTGCGTGGGCACCACGGCCAATAATGATAATGTGCAGGATAGCAATTACAGTAATGCTTCGAAATAAGCAAGTGGTCTCTGCTTCGAAATAAGCAACTCGGTATCCCCTCTTCTTTGTTTCAAGTCGCCCGCAAAGTGAGAGGTACGAGAAATGAGTGAGAGGTCCATGAAAGCGCGAAGCCGATGTTTAGTGTAATAAATTTCACGCTCGACTGAGCAGTGACATCGGTTAGTAGAAGAAGGATGGAATATATATAATGCTTTCTCAGTCTGGTATATTTGCTTCGAAATAAAGCATAGTGCGAGAATGAGAGGGCATGCTATATTCTATCCTTGTCCAAAAAATAACATCGCTGCTCGGCCGATCACTTTATGATTTGCCGCTACCTCGGATCTCTCACTCGTTTCTCGCGTTCTCTATCGTCCCGTTTCGAGAACAAAGTCAAGCCGAATAGCATACCTGCTTCGAAATAAGCAACTGTTCGGTCCCGAGCCACTTGCTTATTTCGAAGCATTACTGTACTAATCTAAGATTCTAGAAAAAATATAAATTATTCACGATTTGCTGAGATAGAGATTTTTATTGAAACAAAGCTTTGTGAAGAACAAGATGGCGACGAAGGTGAAGGACGCGTTGCCTTTAAACTACGCGTGGTACAAAACAGAATGAGGGCGCATCGAGGCGGGGGCGTCAGGCCCAGGGCACCTTAATAAAGATGGCGCAGTTGAAGAAATTGCTTCCTCCTGCTACCGGTAGATGGCGCGAAAATCGAGGACGCCATCATATACGAAGTTTTTGAAATTGTCCGTTTTTACATCTCAAAATTTGTACTTCTTCATTGCTGCATAGTGGATTGAATCAGGTAAAAATGTTTCATCGAAAATCGCTACCTTAAGCTAATTATTTACCTTAAATGAGAAAGTATTTTTCAACTTTATTAAAATTCGAAGTAAAGGAGCAGTTGATTTGTTCGAAATTTTTCATTCATTTTAAATGTAGATATACATATATGGACGGAAAGTTCAAGGTTTTCATCGTCAAAATTATACCCTTATATTTATCGAGCTTTATCATATTAAATACACTGTTATTGGCAGGTTTACAAATCGTATCGATGTATAGAAAGGGATGGAAGATGGAGCTTGAGGAGGGAAAAGGATAACTAGAGAGAGAAGAAATCAGGCAGAAAAGGCGAAAGACAGAGATAGAATAAAAAGAAGAAAGATTGACGAAGAGCACGAAGGGCAAGAAATTAATTGGAATAACCTTGTTTATTGGTATGGAAACATGTATTTAAAGGTATACTTGTGATGAGGTTAATATGAAATTTTAATGACGAATATGTATATTAATATAATGGATATTATTTTACACGAACAGACTGAGAAAAAGAGAAAAGATCAAAGCATATATATATATGCTCCAGTCTAGATTCACTGCTGCCAAAGTATCAGAAGGTTGTTGTTCTACTTTTGTAAAATGTATCCGTCGAAATGGTAGGTTTCAGTGCAACGTTCCAAGCACTTTTCTTCCCTTGTAGAATGTAGAAAACACATTTTCAATGATATTATTCTATTCTCAAATGTTAATTAATTATGCAACAATGATTCCTATATTTTAACAGAAAAATTGAGAATTACATTATTCTCTGTATACGAGGTATATCCCTGAAAGTAAGGAAGGAATGCAATTAAATTTGAAGAATATCGGCGAAGATTCGTGTACGGTGGGATGCTCGAAGGAGAAAGTAGAAAGAGCCGGTGTTTGGTCAGCCAGAGAGGCGTAGAATGGAGCAAAACGTAGGACAGAACGTACATGGGGTGTAGAAGGAAGAGTGGGCAAGGGTGGGTGTTAGTCACTAGAGAACAGGTATCCGCCGTAGGCGTCGTACGTTCATTGATAAGCGTATAACGCCCCGTGCCTTAGACTCGTGACGTCACTCAATCGCACAGACGCCTGCGCTTCTATCAGGGCCGTGCCTATCGTACGGTTCTTGCCCCCAAATTTCTTTTTTTTTCTACGTCTCTTCGACTACGTAAGTCAGTTCCGAGTACTTCGCGCGGAGTAAACCAATAATTGGATACCAAATATAGATACCGGCAATTTTCTGTCGGCTGTACCGCTCCGTTGTACGTTCATTTACGATCCCCAGGTACGGTCACGAATATCGTGTTGGATCGCAAGGGTGAAAAGAGGGGAGAAGAGATAGAAAGAGAAAGTCTGGTTAATTGACAGATCACAAAGTCCTCGTACGTTTCAGTATTTCATAAATACGTTTTCGTACTACGAACGGTTTACATTTTTTTTTTCTCATTTTTCTTTCGTTTTTAGCGTGTAGACGGTTGTTTCATTGAAAGCTAAGACGGGATGAGAGAAAATTATAGATGGAATAGCAGAGCAAGGGAAAGAAAATAGACGCAAAGGGGTGGAGTGTAGATGGACATAGGCACACTGGGTAAGTAAATGGAAAGAAAGACGGAGATAAAGTGAAAATGAGAGGGGACGAGAGAAAAAGGGCGAAAGATGATTGGGAGGGGAGAAAGTGGAAGTAAGACAGTCGAAGGAGTAAAAGGAGAGAGAAAGTTTGGTGGATCGTCTCCCGCGTATTGATTGGTCTTTTGTGAAAGCTACACCCTCGCGTAGCCACAAGACGAACCATTCTGTAAAGTCACTAGACTTGCCAGGGTGTATCGCGTGTTCTCGAGCTAGCTATCACGATACGCCATCTTTGATTTTCCTCGATCTATACTAGCGTTTTCGTACATCATTCGACCCTCTATTTTTATAACAAAACCGTCATCGTTGGATAGAATCGAAATTGACGATAGAATACAGCTAGTTTTCCCAAACGTTTGTAGATATTATCGATAAAAGAAAACTTAGGTTAACGCGTATAATAGAAATAGAAATGAAGTAAGCGATCGCAAGGAATCCCTAGCAGCGAAGGGGCTCTATATCGGCATCGATCGCTGAGTGACCCATATCTGGTGGTGACGGGAGTCCTTACCCCAGACCTGGCTGCTTTTCCAGCGGCAGCACCCTTCGCTACCTCCTCTCTCTCTCTTTCTCTCTTTTTCCCGGTCCTACATCCCCTCTACGCGAGCATACTCCCGCCAGAGTCGTCTCTACCCCCCACTCGTTGCCCCTTTCTCCGCTGGACAAGCGAATATACCACCACCTCCTCCTCCGATTTTCCAGCAGCCCTGCCGCCTGCCTTCCACGGCCGAGCAGATCTTGGGGCTTGTACGGGATGATAGCCGAGTGAAAAAGCTCGCGGAGTCCCGTGAAATTCGCTCATCAGCAGCAGCAGCCCTGGCCTGCCACAATCCCTTCGACTCGGTTATCGTAAGTGTCGTGCAACCCCGCGAAAGAAACGAAAGCGAGACAGAGACCGTGATTTACAAAAAAGAAAGGAACGAAAGATTGTGTAAGATCGTATGATAGAAAGGGAGAAAAGGAAAGGTTTGTTAGTTTCGACTGAGGAAAGAAGTAACCGGGGTGCGAGAGAGGGTGAGAAAGCGAATGAGCGGAAGGGTATGCCTGGGTAATGTGTCTGCGCGTGAGAGAAATGAGAAGAAAGAAAATCTATCGCTCTAGTACACGTTGCGAGTGTTCAACCTGTAAAAAGTGTCGGAACAGAAGGTTTCCCTCGAGGATTGATAAATGTCACTGGAAAATTTCACCCTTCGGTGTAAGGTAAATCGTTTCTCGCGGTATCGTCGCAACTACGAGAAAGAAATATTTCACGTAAACGAGGAAAGGAATAAGGGAGAAAATATTTGGCAGAGGATTCGAAGATTGTCAATGAAGAGAAAAAGCAGAAAGGGGTGAACGGTGGACGGTGGCACGGTTAATCGTTGCATCCATATATCTCTGATGGAACTCCTGAAGAAAGGGTTGCTTGTGTCGCTGTTGCTGTTACTCGTGGGTGATAGCGATAGGCAGTTGATAGTGATACACAGTGGTTGCACTACGTATCGCCGTGCAGTGGTGTCCCGTGCGCACCGGGTGTATATGTATACTACGTACCATTAGTAGTGAGATCAATAAGCAGTGCCGTGCCACTCGACCCGTGCCCACGAACGGAAACTCATTCTGGAATATCTCCTTCCTTTTCTGCCTTTCGTTTCGAACACTGCGAGCACCCCTTCTTTTTTCAACCGGAATGTCGCAAGGTCACTTTCATTTGTTTCTTTTCTGAATTTTTCATCGTCTCTCGACCAACCACGAAAACCGAGTGTCTTCTTCTTTGAACAGCCAGGCCATTGGTCCGTTCTTTCGGTGTTGTTCCTTACGCGTGTATACCGGTGTCTTTTCCTTTCTTTCGCTGTAAATCGACAATTGTTCCGTTCGTTCGTTGTTGGATTAATCGGTACGTTTCAGTTTCATCCCTTAACAGTAGCAAGCCTTTTAATTTTTATTCTTTTGAAGAATCGCTCGGCTGAAACCTTGAGCTTTGTCGTTTTCGGTTATAATGGACACTTGTGTGTCATCAGCAAGCTGAAAAACACTTTTGTAATAGCGCACGTTCAGCCTGTAGATCGTACCGTCTGATCGCTATAACGGAGGAGTAATATTTCGACCTTATTCAAAGTTAAAATTTCATTTTATTGTGTGAAATAATAGTAGAATATATTGAATCGAAAGGGAAGAAAATGTTCTTCAATTTCTTACGTATCATAGATAGATGTCGTTGGCTAGATCTTACTTGCGCCTGAAATTCTTCACCGGATTAAGATGTCTCGTCTGACGGTGATTAGATCGCGACACGATTAAACTACTGCAATCGTGAGATTAATAAATCTCCGGTTGAAAATTCAATAACACTTTTTAATCAACAGAGATGCTGGAACTCTGTTATTCAAGGATATCGTAATTAAAACGAAACACATTGACGGATAAAAATATTTTTAACAAGTTCTCTTGTATTATCGGTTCACGATAATACTTGGTCGTCTTGTCAGCAAAATTTAAGCCCCTACCAGCATATTTCTCGGCAATGATGTAAGAAAGAAACCTATTAGACTGCTTAAACGAAGCGGTTCGGGGTACCAATGTTGATCATTAATTTCAAACGAGTTGTCTTAGCTTTGAACGCTGCGTTTGAAAAATTCATGAAAGAAAGAAGGTAAGGGAAGATTCTGAGGATAACTTAGCCGAGCGGTTTCTCGAAGGAGATCTTTGTTTCTCGAGAAATATTTTCCGTCGACGCGAGGATAATAATTGAACGCATCGATAAACCCGATAAAAATATGACGCTCAAGTGTAAAGTGTTGAACGGAACGAAGGTCGACTTTCGATCGTGTCCGGTGTATTTCAATCGGAACTTGCCCGAAGAACCTGTTGCCAGTAATCCGATCGATTAAATTTCTCTCATTTAACAACGGGATGATCGTTAATTCAGAATATCCAGCTCGTCGTTTACACGTGTACACGTTTGTTTGAAAAAGATTGCTTTCACGCAACTGCCACCCTCCACGTGTCGTTTATCAGGTAAATCGTTGCGACGTTACCGTGCGATACGCGACGTGTGTGACGCGTTGATTTCACGAGCAGACGCAATCCGATTCTTCGATAAGAAACAAATCGAAGTTGTAAAATATATTTCGCTTACACGATGCGAAAATGATTTCAAAACCCGTATGATAATCACGATTTATCTCGTCCCGCACTCTGTACAATAATTTCCTTTTAATCCTCTGTACATTAACGCATAGACGTCACCTGCAATCTTATCTCTGCGATAAGAATCATTTAAATTTATGTAAACTGATATCGACACCATCGGTGATCGATGCGAAAAATTCGAAATTACAAGGAAAGGGTGATCAACCCTTTCTGGATTACAAGGGTCCTAAACTTCAAGCGCGTGGAACTAAATTTGGAAATAGGAAGAAGGGTTAATTGCAAGGATCAGCGGTTCCAATGAACAGAGGATTGAATGCGAATAATAAAGCAATAATTTTATTTAATCACGGCTATAGGTACAAAGAAAGCGATTATTTACAGTTGATTTACACGTTAGGAATAGGGGGTAGGTTATCGTAGGGAGGAAAGAAAAAGGGTTCCTTTTCGCACTCAGAGAGAATCGCACAGCTAATCGTGGGATCGTCGTGTGCAGCCTGGCAGGCCCCGCAAAAGCCGCCAATTAATTAAGATAGCTCCTAGATACACGGTAGATCGATAGGGACTGGCCGTGATAAAGACGGGCGAGGGTTTCAGACCTCAGGGATGTTGCAGTGCTGTGGTGTTGGAGGTGGCGCTTCCACGGCACCTCAGGCTCCGCAGCTGCAGGATACCGGATCTGCTGTCGGGACTACCACCTCCACGAATACCACCATCATGCAGGACCCGGTACTTGAGTCTATCCTCGAGGTAAGTTTCACCTAATCTATCTTTCATTCTATATTTTCGATCACCGAAAGGGGTTTATTCCCTTTAACCTTCCGGTGGTTCGTCTGCTTTCTAAATATACATACAATTTGCCGACCCACGTATCATTTAAAACACGAGGGTCGTTCGATAACCAAGGAGACAAACGCAATGATTCGTGTATATTAATCAGAAATTTGTTTCATTACTCTACCAGTTTTCTCATGGAAGAAGGAAAGAAATTTTTGTCCCAAGTCTGACCAATTTTGGACACTACTACTTGGACAGTGAGGATTACTTGGATAATAGAGGATACCAACTTATGATTTTTGTATTTTGATTTCGAACTACTACTGTTTGTCTCTTTACGATTGTTAAACAATATTGATATAGATTACGAGATACATCGATCAGAAAATTAATTACGTATACAAATAAGGTGTGCACGTAATAATCCATGTATCGTGATGGATCACGCGAATAAGGTCGTTTCTGAGGGTCAGCAAAAGTGTATCTCAACGAGATGTTCGTCAGCGGATGGATATTGATGTTCCAAGCGAATTTTCAGCCAGACGCGAAAGATTCTCTTTTAATTAAAAAGATAATCTGCGGTAGCGTGTTTTTGATTCTTCTTTTTTTTTCTTCTTCTTTTTGTAAGATTTTTGTAAAAGCTCGGTAGAATTAAAGGAACAAGTTTGCGACGAGCAAGTTCGATTGTACGTACCTCGGAGGCATTCGGAATACAAAAGCTCTCTTCGTTATTAATGTCACGCGGATGATTCTCGTCATGGATCACGCTTCCAGCTAGACGTCCCTTCGGGTTATTCAAGCTGGTTATCTACCTTCCGTCGTAAATATTAAACGGAACTAGATCCCCGTACATTTTTGATAAAACATTCATATTTTCATAATTTCACGCAATCGTTGAAATACGCAATTGTAAAACTAGGATCTTTTCAGCAAATGCGTGAAACGGAGGCCCGAAAAGCGGACCTGGAACGGCAACATGCAGAGACACAGAATCAGCTACACGAAAAGATAGCAGGCCGATATCAGGGTCCAGAATCTGTCGAGGCACTGCAGTCGAAGATAAGGGAACTGGAGAAGAAGACGGAACTGCAGATGGTCAGACACGAGGAATTATCTCTGGAGTTGACGAGCTTGAGAAGAGCGCGTAGCAGAGGACCGATGGGTCACTCGACGGTTCCGACTACTTGGCCTCCGGCTGGTTCGGAAATCGACAGAATAATAGCGAAAATAGAACAAGATAAAAGGTATGTTTCTATCCTTTCAATTCTTCCTAGTCTTTCAATCTGTTTTAACGTTTCATCGGCAGACGATCGATACCGACCAGTCGCTCAACTGACCGCTAATCTTATCTGATTTTTCCCAACTCCAGCGCTAGCAGGATGGTACACGATTTGGACCATGCACGAGTAACCATAACCACGCAACAACCCTTAGTTTCGCAGGGTATTTTGCGATCAAGCTCGGAGAATCTTCCGAATCTCGGTCAACATCAACATCCACCCCATCCGCATGCTTTGAGCCTGGGAATACCGACTCAAATGAGTCACGTAAGTGAAGAATATTATATTTCTTTTCTTTCGTTTATCTTTTCAATGGCAGAGTGTCGATTGAAAATTTCATACAGTACGCAGGTTCACCGATGCCCCTGACTCCGATGATGCCCGGGTGTCCACCGTTAACACCTAACGGACCTCCGTATCACTACAGCGAACCGATTCCACCGGCGCCGTCACTTTCTACAAGCCAGTCGCAGCCAGTTTTCCAACAAAAGATTCAGCAGTACCAGCAGCCCCAAGTAACTCACACGGAGTTGCCGAGCTCTCATTCTCAAACCGCTCTGCAAACGCAGCAGAAGCAACAACAAACGCACACCCATTTCACGGGCAGTCAGTACCAGGAGAGTTATCCCCATACGCAAACCTATCAACAGCCGCTCCAGCAGCAACAACCGCAACCGCAGCAACATCCGGCCTCTACAACGTACCTGACATCGTCGAGTCAAAGCGTGATACCTCATTACACGCAGCCCGCTCAGACCGCCCAAAGTTTTCAATTGAACGGAAGTCAACAGGTACGAAATTACTTTAATCCTTTCGCTGCTACGCGAATTTTTGAACTTGTACCGGTGGGCCAGAAGTTTCATATTAAAAATTTTATAATGGCGAAGAACTTGCCAATAGCATATTTTTCTTACAATTAGTGGTGGTCCCATGGGACCACCGTGGCAGCGAAAGGGTTAACAACCTATAATTGATATATATTTAAACGGTATTGATTTTCTCTGCGCAGGCAACGACGTATCCAAGTTTGTCCATTACGTCCCATCCGAACGGAACCTACAGTACAGGAGCGGGTAGCAGCTACTCCAGTCAACTGTCTCATCATAATTACTCTGTACCGCAAACTAGCATCCCTCAAACGACGCTGTCGTCGTTGCCACCCTATTCGACTAGCTCCTATCATTCTACCTTGGGCCCGCTTACTAGCGTACCCCAAACCGTTCTTCCTTTCTCGAACGTGCAGAGCTGTTTTGCCACTAGTGGATCGACTTACTCGACCGTCGGGACCAATGCTTTTGGAACGTCTGGCGTGGGCTCAGGTGAAAATTCTTTTTCAAATTTCATTTTTCTTTCTTTCTTCCTTCCTTCGAGGATTTCTGATAAAGAAATCGTGCCGGTTTATTTCAGGTACAACATCGACAGGCTTGTTGCAAGCGATAAGCGATCCTCTCCAAGCGATGCAACAATTATCCGCGCAGTCTCAAGCGAATCAACTTCAACAGCAGGCAATCATTCAACAGATTCAGCAAAGTTTACGCGCCACCTCGCCAACAGCAACGGCAACGACCGGTCATCATTTTCTTGGTCCAAGGCAGATGCCAAAAATACCGAGTAGTATACTATCGAATCCCTTGGATCGACTGACCAATGACAATATCGTACCCGAGGGTCAAGTGGACATGTTGGACATACCCGGGAAGGGAAGATGTTACGTTTATATAGCACGTTTCACTTACGAGCCGTTTCAACACTCGCCGAACGAGAACCCGGAAGCCGAGCTGCCTGTCCAGGGTGGCGATTATCTTCTTGTCTGGGGACAACCGGACGAAGATGGTTTCCTCGACGCGGAGACCCTCGATGGTAGACGAGGCCTCGTTCCGGCTAATTTCGTTCAGAAACTCGTCGGCGACGATCTACTCGAGTTTCATCAAGCTGTACTTGGCCTCAGGGACGTCGACGACTCTGCATCAACAAATATCCCCCAAGTGAGCAACGTGAGTTATATATTTTGACAAGGTAAATTTGGCAAAAGGTAATAGTCTTTTTTGAAGTAAAGTAGTATGGGTTCAGGAACCCGAGACTCAATAAGAAATGTCGTACAAGTAGGGATAATAACGAGCTGGTGATGGCATAACGGATAAAGCCAGCCACGAACGCGAGGATCCCGGCTTCGATTTACAGTAACAATTATTATTTATTTTATTTATTAAATAATATCAGTCAAAGTCACAGTTTCAATTTGTTATTACAGTGCTATCTGCAGGACATCGATCTTGAGTTAGCAGCTCTGGAAGAAGGAAACCGGAATCGACAGGCGGAACTGTCCGCGTACGCGGAATTGGATAACATCGCCGAGGAAGACGAACAGGAACCACCAGGTTAGTACATTTCCATACCGTTAGATTCAGATTATCGCTAGAAACAAAGCACGTAGTACACGAAAGTTCGGATACGTAATTGAATTTAGAGAATGTTGATGTACGAGTTAGTTGTAATTAAGTTTAGAATACTAGATTAAACCTGTTCAATGTGTTTTGAAATGCTAAGTGTTTCAAAAGCTGGATAATTCTCTGTTCAACCTGTTAACTGGGCGAACCAGAAACGAGTTGTTTCATTTAATTTAGACTTTATATGCGATTACACGTCTTCTCTGGTTAACAGGTGAATAACGATTGTTTCCCTTAATGACTTGTAATTTAAACTTGTATTGGGTACCTTATTCACCTAGCTGTACTAAGTACGTAGAATGTTTCTTCGCAGTAACGCAAAGTGTGATCCAACAAGGTACACGTACGACACTGTTTGTTCATCGAGCTTGTTCATCCTGGCAATAAGAAGAAGCTTAAACAGACACCCGTAGAATTCCTGTTCGACGAAACCT
Organism: Osmia bicornis bicornis; assembly: GCF_907164935.1. Taxonomy (NCBI): domain Eukaryota; kingdom Metazoa; phylum Arthropoda; class Insecta; order Hymenoptera; family Megachilidae; genus Osmia; species Osmia bicornis. The sequence goes on along the minus strand of NC_060216.1, from coordinate 14,856,987 downwards.
TTCCGATATAACGAATGCATGCCACCTTCCCATTCATAGCTATTAAACATTGTTCCGTTTGATAGCAGAGGCAAATATAATTCGATGAACATCGTGAACCAGGTGTTGCACTGTGTTGAGTATTGGATGGTCTTAGGCTGGCTTAGAGAATTAGATAGCGAAAGAGTATTAGTTACAGCTAGGCTTGTCCTGTCTTTTTTTTCCTGAAGAAGTCTACCTGTTTTCGGACCTAGTTCCGGCGCCGCAGCACCTGACGCTCGAGCGGCAGCTGAACAAGAGCGTCCTAATCGGTTGGACGGCGCCTGAGAACACACATCAGCTGGAATCTTATCACGTCTACGTGGACGGGGTGCTGAAGGTTACCGTGAAAGCAACCGAGAGGACCAGGGCGTTGGTCGAAGGGGTTGATTCTACCAGGGTTCGTAAGAAACTTTGATATTTCACGATAATTTTCTAATGATTTATTTTCGATAACGATTAAAATGTTAACGAATCGATTAGAATAAGTAGTTTAATTCGATTTTGATCGACGATGTAGCCGCACAGAATAAGCGTGCGTTCAGTGACACACTCGAGGAGAACGTCGCGCGATGCGGCATGCACGATGGTGATCGGTAAGGACGTCGCATTGGGTCCGACCGCGGTGAAGGCATCGAACGTAACCGCGACCAGTGCTGTCATATCCTGGATGCCAAGTAACAGCAATCATCAGCACGTGGTCTGCGTGAACAATGTGGAAGTACGAACAGTGAAGCCTGGAGTTTATAGGCATACGATCACCGGCCTTGCACCCTCCACGATCTACAGGGTGACAGTGAAGGCGAAGAATCTTAGAGCGACGCATTTCGAGGACCAAAACACTCAAGCGGCTAATAATTTAGCTTGTCACGTCCACTTTAAAACGTTACCCAAGGGACTACCCGATCCTCCGGTCGATATCCAGGTTAATAACCGTTTTAATCTAATCCGTCGTTCTCTACTGTCACGGACACTGTATTCCGCCAGTCAGATAACCCTACACTTTCCTCTTTACCAACGGAAACACCGTCGAGTCTATGTTTTTGTGGACGTGACAGTACGGCCGGTGCGACGGTAACAGAATGATGATCGTGGTATATTGTTTTTAGGTGGAGGCTGGACCGCAGGACGGCACTTTGCTAGTGACCTGGCAGCCTGTTGCCCTAAACGGTTCGGCCGTCACCGGTTACGCGGTGTACGCCGATGGGAAAAAGGTCACGGACGTAGACAGCCCCACCGGTGACCACGCTCTGGTCGACATACACAAGCTTATGGGACTGAATCCGAAGCACATCACGGTTAGAACCAAAAGCAGGGAAAGTCAGTCGGGCGATAGTTGCGCCACTGCTATTCCCTGCAGCGTTCTTCGCGGTGGGACCACAACCCATTTGCAGCATGGATCGACGCACATGCAAGATCAAGGACAGCAACAGCCGGGCATGGGACAACAGGACCCGCATCGCATGACTGGGGTAGATCAGAGATACCCAACGGCTCCTGTACCTTCTCATATGAGGAGACACGGTGGTACCAGGGTCGACGCTCACGGCCAAGTGATCATCGAAACGGACGAAAATTTGTCTGACAAAGAAATATATCCTGGACAGAGCATGTCCCAGATGGGTAAGAGTTCTTCTTATAAATTTATGAAGAATTTTCTCTCTAACACATGATCCATTGGATCTTTTGAAATTTTGCACATGTCGCTACTGCCGCTTAGGGGTTCCAGAGATCACCAAGGATTCCGCCAGCGAAGCGAATTACAGCGAAGAAGACGATCCATCCCGTAGATGTAGAGGGATGCCGATGCATTACGGTGAACAACATCGGTACGGACAAATGGGACAGCAAGGACTTCCAGGGACGCATAGATCAGGAAGAATGTCTGGTCCCGGTGGTAGACCACAAGATCCTTATTACGACCAATCAGGTGCGTATCGATATATCGTAGAAAAAGGTGTTGTAATAATTTATAGGTCCGAGAGACAGCGTGGAAATCGTCACAACGGACTGCAACTATCTTTGTGGCTGAGGAGATTTCTTAAATTTCTTCTTCTTTCTTGATTTTACTTTCATTATCTATTTTATCCTCACAGGAAACCAGAGAGGTAGAGCTCCCAGCTACCACCGCGGTGGACGAGGGACACAAGCTCAGGGTGGCGCGGGGCACCCATCGAGCAGTGCTCAGCAAATGAACAAGAGAACGCGCTGGTTTGTTGCCATCTACGATTACGATCCCAAAACTATGTCGCCAAACCCGGACGCCTGCGAAGAGGAATTACCGTTCTCCAAAGGAGACACCATCAAGGTCTTTTTCAATAATTGAATACTCGTCGCGTGTTTCAAACGAATCTAGGCTCATCGATTCATTCGTTAGGTGTACGGTGAAAAAGACGCAGATGGATTCTACTGGGGTGAATGTCACGGTAGACGGGGATACGTTCCTCACAACATGGTTGAAGAAATCAAAGATCAGAATCAACCTGGACAGGGTCAACCTGGGAGAAGAGGAAGATGGGGAGATATTTATGCGAATATGCCTGTGAAGAAGATGATAGCGCTCTACGATTACGATCCCCACGAATTATCTCCGAATGTTGATTCTGTAAGATCCTGTAATTTTAATTTTTCATATTCTTTTCAGCTAGTTAAGTACGCCTTTCGCTTTCTTTACTCTTTTTATTATTATGTATATGAATTTGCCAATTATCGTACATATTGCCTTCGTAGCAAGTCGAGTTGGCATTTCAAACCGGAAACGAGATCTACGTGTACGGCGAACTGGGCGAGGATGGATTCTATATGGGCGAACTGAACGGAGTTCGCGGGTTAGTTCCGAGTAACTTCCTAACCGAAGCGCGTGATCAACCGCCCCAAGGGCAACTTCCACCAGGGAGCAGAAGAGCACCTGGTCAAAGTCAAGGACCCGGTGTGAGAGGACCGCCTCCCCCGCCTCGAGAACCTCCTCCACCCGGTCATCGACGAGGCAAAGGTAAAAACTGAACAAACTGATTAACGTTTCATTTTTTTTTTTTTTTTATAATGTCACGAATGGTGGCGTAAGCAAAGCTCCTCAAGCCAAGTAAGCGATATAACAGGAAGCCTAAATTTCAAGCGACAAAATTGAACGAGCAATAGGAAAAGAAACCGAAGATCGAGAATGCTGTACTTCCATACGAAGATGATACCAGTTTCAAGAATTTTTTATTAGAAAGAACGCCTGATAACTGGCTCGAGGAGTTGAAATACGTTCACACTGGCGCTGTTAATAATAATGAGAAGAAAAGAAGAAAGAAAAATCCTGGATGTCGACCAGACGTCAGTGTGAATAATGAAAATAAAAAAAAAATAAAAAAGTACGAAACGGCAAGCAACACAAGACACGAAACTAGATGTGCCAGACGACAGGCAGATGGGTCACACGAGTACTTACATGAGCGAACGATCTAGCGATGCTTAATCGTTATCAATCGAAGCAGAGTTTACATATTTATTTTTAGGGGTACACTTGTCTTGAAAAATTATCAACACTTTTAAGGTACATTCGAGTAAGTTATCCGGTGTATTTGCAGTCAGGAAAATAGGATATATAGAGTCGATTGACAAGATTATATCAAAATATCGATCGAGACGCCCGCGCAGTGTGTGAAAGTTATTTTGTATTTGCAAAGTTTATTTTCCTTTTTTTTTTCTTTTTTAGGAACACGTGTATTATCACATGCAAAGCGATTTCTATATTTCTATCTATCTATCTATCTATCTACCTGTCTATCTATCTATCTATATATATTTACAATGAAACACTAAGCTGCTTTCAGTGTTTTCTATCGAATATATGTACATACAAATTGAATATGTACGTATCTACGTATGTATTATACTCGTATGTTTTCTTTCCGAGCACTTTTCGGCTCTGTTACTTTTTTTACATGTCTATCTTTCCTCTATTATGTACATATATATTATACGCGTTATTTTTACGCTGTCTACATACACATATCCGTATATACATATACATATTATATACACATATGCATGTATGTAACAGAGAGATATATATGTACATATGTATACGTGTATGTATACAGAGCGTTTCAGAACGGATGTTCATTGTAAAAACTGTGATTGTAAATTCTCCATGGTAAAAGACATTGGAAAGTCCTTTGTAATTTTGTAATCTGAAGCCTTTTTTATTTTTAATACTAATTTGTAATCATTTAGAACTCGAAAACGAAGCTTCAGATGACAAAACGTCGAAGGACTCTTCGATTTCTTTTATCGTAAAGATTCTACGATTCCAGTTTTTCGCGGTACACATCTATTTCGAGACGCTCTATATAATTATACTGCGTGTATTCTATAACAACATAATCTATTTCTGTGTGCCTGAATTGGTCGATGGTCGTCGTGTCACATGATTGTCGTTCGTGTCGTGTTGTCATGCTGGCCATTTAAAGATCAAGATAAATTAACACTTTTTTTATCAGATTTCGTGTCTTGATGCGTATCGAACTCGCGGGAAAAAGAAAAGAATTGAATTGTACGCGCGAATCCAAGTTCTGCCGAGTAATTATTTTTCTCAATATCGTTGATCGCAAAAGAAAAAAAAGAATTTGTTAAAGGATATGTTAATCAGCTGATGAATGGAACCATTACTCGGCATACTCGGCCACGCGTTTAAATGTCTTGTTTAAAAAAAAAAAAAAGATAAAAAGAGACATACATAAATGCGCCATGAATGACAACACGGTCTTGTTCTCTTCTCTGTTGCTAGATGCCTGCATTGTGCCTGTGTCTGTCCCTGTCTGTCACTTAGACTCTAGACAACAACAACAACAACAACAACCATCACTAATGAACAACCAACAACATGAACTCCAACATCAACAAAACAATCCACCGCATCTAGCGTACCAACAAGCGAATCACCACAGCTACACAACTGTAACCACGTCCAATCAGCATGGGCCCACACCCATGGGTGTCCATCAACAAGGTCCCGTACCGCCCCACCTTCAACAACAGGTGAGTCCACTGCTCTATCAAGAAGTTTTTCACTTCTGCTTTTCGATGTGGCTTTCAATTTTTCTCGCTGCTTTCTCTCTCTCTCTCTCTCTCTCTCTCTCTCCCGTTTCTCTTTTATTCTATTTCTTTTGTTCATATTTATAATAAATAGAATAGAATCGAAACGTTTTATCATTGAATTATACCAGTGTGAGAATGTGAAAGGATTAAAAGATATTTTCAATTATTCAGGTATGTCTCCTCACAGTCCAGGACGATTAAACGATGTGACGACGTAAAATTTTATTCTTTCATAAAACAAAGGAGAATATAAAGGATACCTATTGCATGGATTCGAATATGATAGGCTACTTCAACTTTATCACATATTATTACATAGAAACTTCAGATACATTTTAACGAACAGAAGACAGTAATGAAATCGAATTATCAAAGTAGTTTAAGCTTTTATTAGGTTGTTGCATATCAAATGACGTAAACCTTTTTTATTAATATTCTGAATGGAAAATGATGTATCCGAGCAATCGGTCATTTCATTTGTAACGACTTAATACATCGCAGTGTCTGCAAGCATGTGCATACATTTATTAAATTGCACGAACGCTAAATATGTAACTCATGCTTTAGCAGTAACTTAAACTATTTCAAATTTCGTCTTCTCCAATTCTCTTTCTCTGCTTCCGTTAGTTTTCATTTTACTCGTCGGTTCTGTGAAATTCTTCCGTCTCTCTCTTCATTTCGTATCGGTCGTTTCGTAAAATTAGTTTCATACAGATCGAACGTAGGCTCGTTACGATCAGGTCGTCGGATTATATAGATAGATCAATCTTATTTTGTTATCTTAGTTAACTACGTATTCTCGTGTTTCCTTTTAACACACGCTATACACATCAAGGCTCATTATTTATCACGAAACATCGTAACAGTAGGACGTAGGAAAAGTTTGAAATAAAACCGATCGATCTTATCTAGATGAAACATCTTCTAGCGAGCATCGCATGAGAAACGTTCAAAGTTTCTTCAACGAAAAACGAAAGTTTCTTGAAATTTTTCAGAACACAGAAGCATCCTCTAATCAACACGACTTAACTTAAACTTAAATCCAGACCTTTACGTGGAGATTGCTCGATAAACTTGTTCTCGAACCAGTATAACGAATCAAGGAAACGATCTATTATATGTCGAAGAAAATTCATTAATTTTTCCGTCGCTTTCGTTTCTAGGGGAAGGGGAGGGGAGGCGTGATCAATCGTCGTAGTAATGTACCAGGAGGAATGCAGGGTCCTGGACAGCATATGCAGCAACAACAGCAAGACTACCAGCAACAGAATCAACCGTATCAACAGCAACAGGCTAATCAACAGAATCAAAGTTACCAGCAACAGAATCAAGGATACCAGCAACAAGGTACTGGATTCGGACCGCAGGGTCAACAATTCCAACAGCAACAACCTCAGCAGCCGCAGCAGCAGCAACAGCAACAGCCGCAACAGCAACAGAATCAACCGTACTCGCAACAGAATCAAGGTTCCTCGATGCAGGGTAGTCAGAGTACCAACAAACCGATGAGAGGAATACCGACTGTGTTGCCTACGCCACAGGCAAAGACGCAACCGAACGCGACCCAGGGCCAGCAGCAACAGCAACCACAGCAGCAGCAGCAGAGCACAGGGCCGAATCTGATGCAGAAGTTCACGGAGATGGCCGGTGCTAGTGCTGGCGGCGATATATTGTCCAAAGGGAAAGAACTTATTTTCATGAAGTTTGGTCTAGGCAAGTGAGCTACCCTAGCTCTCATCCTGTCGCCAGCTTCTTATCCGTTTCTCTCCTATCGCGTTATCCTGGCTCTTTCGTCTCCTCGCCGAGAGCCTTCTAAATCAGTATTACGATGAACCGTGGAGGCAGGAACATACGAACGCGCTCTCCTTCGATCGAGTATTCGCTAATATCCCTGAACGATATACGTAATCCGCGAATGTGTGCTACCATTGCTGCTGCTGCTGTTGTTGCTGGTACGACTGTGCGTTATTTGATTCGCAAATCTTCGTATCTTCCTCGATCGAGAGTCCATGTGTTTTGCGGAGTAGAACGGAGAAAAAGGGTGTTAGAGTTTTTCTAACGAGTGAGAAGTTCGTTAGGGATCAGGGTGTTATAAAGAAACAATCTTTGTTGAACTAGGTTCAATTCTCTTCTTTCGATTATTCATCGTCTTCTTCTTCTTTTTTTTTTATTTCCACCTAATAGAATGCTTGTCCCGTAAAGAATTAACCCTTGCACTCCGACTTTTCCAGATATCGAAAAACTCCGATTACGTGTTAACTTCTTTTTGAAAATTAATAACCAACGAATACTGATATAGGGGTAGGTGACCTCCCACCAGTCGCCTAACTCGGGCCTGTCTAACTACTCCCACTCTTACCGCTTCAGACTTCCCCCACCATCGAGTAGTGTCAGTAGTGGGGCAGCTAGGAGTAGGGATACGCGTCGAATATTGGAAGAGTGGGGGGAGCCGAGGGCGAGCTGCGTGGTAGGGGAAGGAGCCACGAGTGGCCCGCGGGCCACAGGTTGGACAGGCCTGGCCTAACTCTTTCGTTAGGCCCTTGCCGTATACTAAAAGCGACTACCTCGTATTTCAATTAGGAGGATACTTTGTGTTTGGAAGGTACACTTGGGGTGCAAAGAGTTAAGGTACCAAGATTGAAACAGACACATTCAGGCAGGCGTTACTTTGTTATTTATTCCTTCGCGTCTATTGAAATGAAACAAACTGTACCGTGTAAAATTTGCTTAAAAAAACAGAGAACTTATTCGACTGATGAACGAACGTTCATCGTTTTGATTTGAATGAAATAGTGGATAAATAGTTGTGAAATGCAGCCAGTATCAACGCCTGCTCAGGGACGCGAGTAATCGAATATCATCTCATAATCAGAGCATTACAAAGAGAAATCACCTATCAATTAGTTCGATGAGATAATCGTTCTTGTTATATAGATATTTATTAGCTTGATAATATTTTATCTATGTGTATAAAAAGAAAAAAAAAAAGACAGTAAGAATACGCTTTGTGATATGAAAACAGCGAGGTAAGAATGCTTCGTTGCGTCATGGATTTTATAAGAAACAAAAGAAAAAGGAACAGAAACAAGATCGAAAGAAAATGATTCTGTTCGTTTTGAAGTGCAAGGAACTTAACAGAGACACAATGAGAATGTAAAATTTTGTACTCCTTAGTTTAGCAAATTACTCGTTCAGTTCCAAGTTTGAAAAACTTGTAAAAGGCTTCTAAACGCAACGAGAGCTGGTAATTATACCACGAGTCTAAAGCTGCACCCTCAGTACACCTTGAATAGAAAACGATTAGCGGGTACATAGTAAAAATAATTCTAATTTCTACTTGTTTTCTCTTTGCATTTCAAATTACTTGTCACTTGAGATTACGTTTTACGATTGGCAAGAAAGAAAAATGGAATAGATATAGCGCGACGCGAACGGATAATTCGCAAAAGACTAAAACAAACAAAAAAATAAATAAATAATGGGAAAGTATAACTCCTCGTCGTACTCGAGCACGATTACGAATCAATAAGATATTTTACAAAACAGATGCTAAACGAATACGAGAAATGAAACTGCATACTTAATATATGTAATTGAAAGATTTATATAATACAGTGACTCGTGGATCAACGTTGAACTACGGCGTACATATATATATAAATATATAAATATATAAATAAACAAAAGGTGATGGGACATGAATTCGATTCGATAAATGAAACTAACCGGGGTAGGGGACATATGGAAGATCATAGAATTACATATGTTACGAAATAAACTGAGATATAAATATATACATATGCATATACAGATGTATGTACATAAATATACATATACGTGTACGTACATATAGTACGTGTTTGTATAGGTATATTTATGTAAACACGTACATATACATATTATATTTAACTATTGCAAAGTGTTGTTACATCGCTACTTGTATCGTATTTTGTACAAAGTATCCTTACCTTCAATTGTTCTTTTTTCTTTCGCCGTGATATAAATATATAAATATATAAATATAAATATAAATACAAATATAAATAAAATAAATAAATATATATATATATAAAGAATCCTTAGCAAGGCGAAAGGAAACGTGACAAAACTTCAAAGTCATTTTGCCAGAATCATACTTTGGGAATCATTACCAAGAAACTCGTCGTAATTGTTATTAAATATCGCGGATATATGTATCTGTTTAGAACCGACAGTTGCCTCTCGTCCGTTCGTGTTGATTGAGTGTCGACAGATGCGGCAACAAGCGGCAAAAATTGTATGATTTATTAATTAATTAATTAATTAAGAAAAGGGTGTGAAACGCGCGGCCCTCTTTTTTTAAAAATAATCCAGTAGAATTTGTAATCGCTCAAAGATCTAGTTTGGATTTTTATTTGTATTTTTTTTTTTACAATTGTTTCTGTAAACTTAGCGTACGAAAAATCTCTTATTGGACCAGGAGTTTGAACCACCCATCGTAGTACCGTTACCTAATTTTGCACAAAATCGTGAAATTTTTTTTTTCATTTTATAGTATCGATCACGATAAATCGCGTGACGACTTAACGAGCAAGAGTTACAGAGCAATGTATACTATGACTATGGACCAAACACCTTCTCGAGAGACCAATTCGGTTATTGAAAATGACGATACGTTTCTCCTGTTTCTGTCGAGACGTTTTAATACGTTTACTTTATCTATGCGTCCCATATGACTTCTAGATAAACGATTTACATACGTAAGTACGTATGTACTAGTGATGCGCGATAGTTCGGAATACATCGGGCGGGCGTCCGATTCATCCGTGCAGTCGGGTAGTTCGACTATTTCGGAAAATTATCTTAATACAAAATTTCATATAAAGCAGATTTTGAAAGTATTAATAAGTAGATGAGAGTTAGGTCGCGGACCGCGGCCCGCGGGAGTTCGTTCGAATCTGCCCGACTGTACGCGACCGGAACCGACCGAACCCGACGGCCGCCCGAGTCCAGCCGATTCTTTCCGAGCCCTCCCGAGGCCGTAATATCGAATGCCCGCGCATCCCTAGTACGTATGTATCTCCGTTGGTTGATAAAACTTTTTCGCTTCTTCTTGTTATTTATCTTCGTTTCGTTCATCCGAATACTAATTCCTCTACTAATCTCTACTTGCAATGAATTTATGTAGCGGCTAAAGTTGGTCGTAGGGTAACAGATAGTGATGGGTATTCAAATGATCTATTTCGTAAATTTTCAATCGATTCATTAAGAAAATTCTTGAAACTCTTTTAAATGTAACAACGTGATAGTATCGAAAGCCTTATGAGTCTCGAAAGTTTTTATAATAAGACTTTCAAGCATTCCCAAAACCCGTGTAAACTTTCAAAAATCTTTCATTTCATACGTGTAATCAGCCCATCACTAAAGAATAGAGCTATGCTTCCTAACTCAGCCGTAGAGAAAATGTTTCGTTTTATTAACGATTGAAAAATATAGCGACGATTCGTATGTTCGTTATATACTCGTAATCTGTAGGATATATATATATTTGTATAATCAGATTTTCAATTCTTTACGAACGAAAGAATTCCGCTAAATCCACGAATTGTAATGCTTGCTCGTCGTGTTCGATGATACGCACGAAATTGCAAGTTCACGGAAGAATGCGTCGATCCTGTCCGACCTGTATTTCGCGCGAACGTCGAGAACTCGATAGTTTGCCTGAATCAAAAACCATGAAAAAAAAAAGAGAAAAAATGATAAAAAAGTGACAAAAATAATCTGCCCGAACGAATAAATAATATGCGCTTTCGATACGATTCTTTCGACGATGTTTACCAAACGATTGATTCATCCATTGGACGTAAAAATGTAGGGTCGCGTGTAGTTATCTATCAGCAGCAGAGATTCGTGAAATCGACTTTTAACGAATTCAAAAAAAAAAAGAGAAAAAAAAATAATGAAAATGGTATTATGAATTCGATACTGTGCGAACGTTATATATATATATATATTATATATTATAGTACAATATTACTAGGATATCTATAATCTTCCATTGATGGTTTTTTCGACAATTCTACAATGCAAACGAGAGACGAATCGTTCTAGCCCTGCTGACTGTAAACGTTCCAATGGATCAACTTGTTCCCCCCTCGATTTTCGCCCCGAATGATCCAGGGGCGCTTTGACTCACGGATAAATGTCGAAATTCCTACGAACCTTTGCTGTTAAAACATATCTAATAGGAAACATTGATTCAGGCGATTAAAGGGAAAAGAATTAAAAAAGAAAAAAACAGAAAAAAAAAGAAAAAAGACTGACGTGACATTTAAGATCTACATGTATACCTAACACGTTCGCTACCGATAGTCTGATCGGGATCGATCGACGAGAGATTAATCGATAAAGGTGAGAAATTAAAATCGATGCAAACAGAGAGGGAGGATGAATTTTGATTGAATCTGATAAAAATCGATAGAACCGTTCAGATGGTAGCGCACGTGTTAAACCGATATATTACTTAGAGGATCTGTAATCGTTCATCTTTCATCTCTTAAACGTTTTCGTTTCCTTTTCTTCTCTTTCACCGTTGTTTCATTAGCGATTGCAACAAAGCACGTAGTGAAACGGGTTGAAAGCAATTCGTAAACGGGACGTACACGAGGAGGGAAAGAAAGAAAGAAAGATATCAGGAATCACTGTAAAACGTAGCTGCATTGATTATGTACAGGGTGTTACAAGAACAGATGTAACCTGAGAATTCCAGCTGGCAAAGGAAATCGATGAAGTTTATAAGATCGCAGAATGGATTACCTTTGCCAGAAGGAATAATAATTACAGCAGGGCCATTCCGAGGCAATACTGTAAGTACCCTTTTCACCGAGGGCATCTTTTTTTAGAAACATCCTGTACAGAAGAAAGAGAAACACGTTGGAAAAGTAAGAACTTTCATCTATTATCGTTAGATGTTAGATGTATCGTAAGAAAAACGCAAATAGTCTTAATGGAAAAGCAAAGAAAAGTAAAGGCGAGAGAGTAAAAGAAAAAGAACAAAAAAAAAAAAATAAGAATCATCTTCAAGTGTGTCTCGCAACGTCGAAAACTTAATTTCTGTCTCTTCTCCTTGCGATCAGACCAAAAATCTTCTTAGGAGATAATAATTTAAACAGGAACAATAAACTGACGCAATGCAACGGTCGAACAATGATTAAGAGCTAACGGATAAAATATTTAGAATCAAATGTTTTTATTTAAACGTTCACCGAGAGCGAAGATACGGCAAAATAATAATTGTATAAAAAACGTGGCGATCAAATCAAGCGCAGACTGAACGTAAATTAAACGCCGTAAGAAATTCAAACGAAACGAAGATCGACGTATAAAGAAACCAAAAATAAAAAACAGTGTAAAAGGGGAAAAAAAAACGAGAGAAAATGAAATTCTTTTTGAATATCCGGAGATCATTTCGTTCGTCGTCGACGCTCATTTTTGTGTAGGTATCTCACTTGTATATTGTCATTAATTATAAATTTAGTCGTTGAATGGATTCGTATAAAAAAAACTAAAAAAAAAAATCTTTTGATACCGCGACAGCTAATGCAAACACGAATAGCAAATGCTGAGGATGATACGTATGCGAACGAATATCCTAAATAAAAAAAAAAATTAAAAAATTAAAAAAACGATCGAGAATGGATCATTGATCCTTCATCGGCGAATGAAAAGACCGTCTGAAGCGTACGATAAAATTCTTTTGATTCGATCAAGAAAATACTGGAATAATAAAGGTGTTAGGTATGAAAAACGAAAATTCTCTTTCAGAAAAGTGTTTTCCACATCCTAAGGGAAATAGACGTACACGCGCGTTGTTTCGATCTAGATAACGGTTAGCTAAATAATACACGATATCCCAACAGCTGTTAGCAACGAGCATTAATCTCATACAAGAATTAAAAAACCCCGTTCGAAATTGTAGACACTTTGTTCCATGAAAACACTTTACGGAGAGACAGAAGAAGAAGAAGTATAAAAGAGAAAGAATGTGCATGCGCACGAATGTATATAATGTATAATGAACGAACGTACGAATGAATGAAAGACAGGTAGGAAAGGGTCAAAAGAAAATAGAAAAACAGAAGGTTGAGAAACAAGTATAAGACGGAACCAGCAAGAGGATAAACTTTTGATGATGTTAGTAGCTAGGCGCCAATTAATGTCATTCTTTCTCTTGCATCAATACCCTAAGATTGTATAAACCAGATGGTAGCGCAAAAAGGAAAAAAAAAATAACAGAAATCGATTATATACACTCATACAACTTTTAATAATAACAAATTATCGCATCGATTAAGCATGTCGAATCGCCAGCTACGTTTGTTATCGAGTAATCTTGCGCTTTGTTTTTTCTATGGATCGGTGCATAACAATCTACTCCTTGTTAGCCCAACTGAAATATCAGCAAAAAAAAACCTGCTACACAGAAGAAAAAAAAAAAAATCAACAAAAAATCACAATGTTATTATAAACAATTAATTAATAAAAAACGAATCTTGTTTGTTGTTACTTTTTGGTATCCTGATCATGATCCTTTTCGTTATATTAGACTGAACGCTTCATAAAAATAAGTCTGTACGAATTGGATGATTAATTGTACTTTATTTAATGCGTTCTATCACTCTATAGAATGAGCGTGTGTATAGGCATACTTATAATGACGCGATACACAAATCTTGAATATCAAAGACTAGTACAATATTACGAAAGGAAAGAAACAATGATCGGACGTCTATGGATCCTCTTCCCAGACGGTCTCAGTTAAGATAGCAATGTTGTCCAATCCTCTCATTGGCGCGTACTCCAGAGTCCACATAAAAGTGGTAAATACAACTAAAATTAATAGAAATTAATAATAATCTATTTTTAAGTTTTTAAATTACCCGCGTACAGTGGGGCCTCGTGAATAGGCACAGTAGAACTGCAGCACCCCCTTTTTTTCTTCAATTCTCTTTTTATCCTTAAGTTTAATGTCAGTAGTCATCCCCCAGTTTATGTAAGAGATTTGTTTTTTAAAACAAAGGCTAAAAATTTTCTGGAGCAGCACCCCCACTAATTTTAGATACGAGCCGCCACTGCCCGCGTAGTAAGATATACTATAAAATGAGACGAGATGACTTACGCATTTCACCTTGATGCAGATCTGCTATTAACTCTGGACAAGAGCTATTGCAAGGATTGATAGGAGTCAAACGAAGTTGCGTAGCTCCTCGCAACTGAGCCAGGGCAATGAGACCAGTATCTAGTTCAACCTTTTTATAACTTGGACTATTATAATCCGACGACATAAGTACCCAGTTGAAATGCGCCGGTGAGACAGTACTCGAAAGGAAGTACGGACGTTGGTAATACTTTCGCAGCACTTTTACCGCATTGATCTCGCAGTTTTGCCAATGAACAAACCACTTAGCGACCTCTGGGGAATGTACCCGACGCAAAAATGCTGCCAAATCGGACGAACCAGTCCTTAAGTTTGAGGTCAAAGCGCAGGGTACCGTTTCCATTAATCGCTCGTTCTCCAAGTAGAGCTATTTATATGAAAAATCAATTATTTTCCAACTAATACGCTTAATTTACATTTTCAAAAATGTAACATAACATAAAAGTAATACTACTTGAAGTACATATATCTTTTTACCTATTGCTATGCTTCTACCTACATGAGTAATGTTATCAAACCAGAAATAATCTGTATTCATGACTGCCCAAGAATCCATTGCATCTGTAATAATTGCAGGTGCATCACGGCTTAAATAGTTATCAACTAGATTGCGGTATCTCACATCTGACAAACGATCGATAGTTTCCAAAGCCTCGCAAGTCTGAAAATATAATCAATTATCAAACTGAAGGCTATTTCTTCTGTGAAAAGTATATGTTAATAAATACCACGCAATCTTCTTCTGTTATCATATAATCATTATAGAAGGGATTGTTGATCATACAATTTTCATAGTATAAAGGTTGCCAATTCCAAATTGGTAAAACTTTGATCAATAAGAGACGACTGATTGCAGTAAAATGTGTTCCAACGAAATCAAGTTGCGCTGCTAAACAAGCCAATGTACCAAGAACTATCAGCACAATTGTACCACGGAAGACAAGTTGCAACCAAGAACGCCGCATTGCAGCTACCAATGGTTGACAAATAATGTCCATCTCCTCTTCTGTAAAGCCTGCCTGCTGGCAATACCTACAAAATTCAGTTTTAATCGTTCATCCTTATGACTATTGCCATTTTTGCAACACAAAAAGTAAAACAAAATATAATACCATAACATGCTGATCAACTTTCAACATTGCATTTTTATTTTATAATATAATATATATAGAAATCAAAATAATTCTTATAAATTGATTGAAACATTGCAAAATATCTGAAACATATAAAAGAAAATGTAAAAATTCTTTTTAGATGAAACCATAAATTTTAGTAAATAAACAAGAAATAAGAAATAATACAATGATATTTAAAATAAGAAATGCAAATTTACTTATAAAATGCGTTCAGCTCGTCGTCTATCAATCGTAGCTTTTCCGAATGGGTCATTTCTTGCTGTTCTTTTACATAACTTTTGCGTGGTTGTTTAATGCATTTGCTACTCGACATCACGGCTTTTTAATAGAATATAAACTCGTCAAAGTTATACGTATTTAATTAAAAAAATTCACCGTGCGAAACTGAAGGGGCAAACCAGTTATCGAACAGAAATGCAGTGTCGTGGATGTGCGCATGCACATTTTAAGATTATCTACGGGAACATACATATGTATTGATTGTTACCGTCGCTGTTGAAGATACCGCGGGAAAATACTTATTTTTTTTTCTATTCAGAATTTGTATGCAAATTTCATATGCTTTTAGCCGTTAAAAAAATTGTCTTTTAAAAATAAAATTATTGGTTTGAAAATTTAAATATAGTCAATTTGAGATATCTTTAATAGGAACAAAAAACTATTAGAGCTATTAATATTAATAAACTAGACATTGAAACTTTTTATTTTAAAAATAATTCTGTTTCGTAGATCTCATATGACACGGATTTTATTTACTTATACCGCATTGTGACCAGATACAACCAGATGCTATCACAAAGTCCACTCGCAACCGGATCTGTAGATTATATATGTATATATGTATAGGTATCCGGTGCTTATAAAGTACATAGTACATACAATATTAATAAACGTTGAAGAGTTTTAAGAGTTTATTGTTCTCACTGTTTACTGTTTTCACAGTTGATCAAAATGCATAAAATCAGATTCTTTGGTAAGTTTCCATAAAAAAAATACATGTTCAAGTACAAAACAAAACTGTTGATATAATTTTCTTTGTTTATTCAATAAGGAACACAAAATGTATCCACCGTATTTAATATTGTTACTCGGAATATTACTGGCCTTTCCATGCTACCAGAGACACATGTGATGCTTCAAAAGACATGCAAGTACTTATTATTTTATCTTTTAATTATAATTTGTAATTCCACATACATCATTTTCCTTTCCTATAAGGAATTATATAATTATGCAAATATTTTTGTAGAGACTTTGCAGAAGGAGAATTAAAGCCAATAGCTGCAGAAATTGATAAGAAACATCTTTATCCAAAAGACCAGATACAAAAGATGGGAGAATTAGGTTTAATGAGCATAGCAGTCCCTGAAAGTTTAGGTGGTACAGGGCTTGATTATTTGGCATATGCTATTGCACTGGAAGAAATATCCAGAGGTTGTGCCAGTGCAGGAGTTATAATGAGTGTAAATAATTCCCTGTATTTGGGACCAATAGAAAAGTTTGGCAGTAAGAATCAGAAAGAAAAATATGTTACTCCATTTACAACCGGTATAAAAATTGGATGTTTTGCCCTTAGCGAGCCTGGTAATGGTAGTGATGCAGGTGCTGCTTCTACTACTGCCACAAAAAATGGAATTAATTATATAATAAATGGTACAAAGTCATGGATAACAAATGCATATGAATCAGATGCAGCTGTTGTATTTGCAACCACTGATAAATCCAAAAAGCATAAAGGCATAAGTGCTTTTATTGTTGATAAGCCAACAAAAGGTTTTGCTGTTGGTAAAAAAGAGGATAAATTGGGTATTCGTGGTAGCAGCACCTGTTCATTATACTTTGAAGATTGTGAATTGCCGGATGACAATTTGTTAGGAGAACCAGGGATGGGTTTTAAAATAGCAATGATGACTTTAGGTATGGAGAAAATAAATATACGTGTATAAATGCAACATTTGAAAGTATAGTAATTAAATTATATGATTTCTAGATTCTGGCAGGATAGGTATCGCTGCCCAGGCTTTAGGTATAGCTCAAGCGTCGCTCGATTGTGCAATTGAGTATGCATCAAAACGACAAGCATTTGGTAACCCTATTATCAAGTTACAGGCAATTCAACAAAAAATTGCTGATATGGCACTGAAATTAGAAAGTTCAAGATTATTAACATGGCGTGCAGCTGTGCTCAAAGACAATGGCAAACCGTTTACAAAGGTATAATGAAAATATGATTATACGAGAGTAGATAATGCCTGATGACCTTTTGTTTGTAGGAAGCTGCCATGGCAAAGTTGTCGGCATCCGAGACAGCTACTTTTTGCAGTCATCAGTGTATACAAATTTTAGGTGGGATGGGTTACGTTACCGATATGCCGGCAGAACGTCATTACAGAGATGCGCGTATAACTGAAATTTACGAGGGTACTTCAGAAATACAGAGACTGGTTATAGCTGGAAACGTTGTTAAAGAATACAATCTGAACTGAAATTATTAAATGTAACAGATGTAACTATTTTACTAAGATTTTTGTGTGCGAGCAAATATTTTTTATACGTTTTCTTCGATTTTTATACATATATAATATATTTTTTCATTATACGAGAAAGAAGTCAATAAATTTTATACGCTATGACTTATAGTTTTATTGGTTTCTTTTTCTCATAATGATATTTTATGACACAAAATATATATGTATATATGTAAGTATGCAAAATACAATTATGCATGTATTCATATATACATATGTTAACTCCTTGGCAGCATTATAGGAATGTCTACCTATGATTCCTACCCTGCTTCTTATGGGGTTATATAGCTAACAGACTGTCTGTTAAAGTAATACTAACGCATAGAGGTGATAAACACTGCCCACAGTGAGATTTTATTTAAAAATCTCCATTAATATCGAAACCTGACGAGATCGCACATGAAACTTAAATGCTAAAATTCACAACTGACCAGCATAAATGTCAGATACTCTTTGCATTGCGATCTCGAAAAATTAATAATTACTTTATCTAGATTGCACTTCTAAAACTATCTTAAATGCTACAGAATAGATCCTAGTTTAACAGGTAACAATATACATATAATTTGTGCAAACGACAATTACAATTCTTTTTCCAACTATATTTTAATTTAATCATTTTTTTTCTTGCATAAGCGAACATGTTGGATATGATATTATAGTTAGGTTTAATTTGTTTTACAGATATCTATTGGAATGCAAAGAAATATATAGGTATTTATAACATTTCAATTTGAATTTCTTTGTATGCCGTTTTTTTTTTATATACAATAATGTACCCTTTCAGCATTTACCAACTTTCACAGCTAAGTATTTGTCTCCCCCTTCCTCTGTATGTGCACGTGTAATGTGGGTATATGTTTGTGTGTGTGTGTGTGTATATATATGTCAGATACTGACTTTACATAATTATTTTCACAAACCGATGTTAGTGTAATAATTGAAAATTTATCAAGTTGATTTTGATTCAAATGTATTTTTATACTTTTTATTCTTGAATCAAAAATATGTAATATAAGAGAAGTATAACTACTATAAATTACTAATCATTTGTTATTTTATTTCATCTGATAGTAATAGTGAACCGTTAGTAAATTACCACAAAATTAGTTTTCATTCGCAAAAGTGCCAAAATACTTTCGTTTAATTTTTTTTGGGGGGTTATTGTACATTGTATAACTGGGCTTAAAGAATTGTAGATCATACCATGATGTTCCCTTTCTCAAAGTAAAAACCAATAAGTCTAAAATCAAGCTATAGGTTTATTATCAGACTCGCGATTTCTGTGTTAAGTATTCTTGTTTATATATAGTAAGCATTCTGAACAGCTTATTCATAAATTTTAATATCGAACTACTATGGTGTTAAATAACAGTTACATCTTTTTCCACCTATATTGATTTTTATCGAACTGTACTCTTTTTTTTATATATTTTTACATCATATAGATTAAACTGACTTATCAGTTCTTTCTCTCATTATTGGCTATATTATAATCTTTGACTGTAGATATATTTATCTAAAACGTTTGTAAATGTAAATAAATTAAAATTGTAAGTAATCGTAATAGACACTGAATCTAGACACTTAAGTTCTGGAAATTGTCCCGATCCTGCAGGATCGCCTATGACAAAACGTATGTGAATTTATTTAAGATGTATAAGGAAATTAATTTAACCATTCATAACAGAAGCTGTCAAAGCCTCAATCATCAGCTCGCATACCCCTTACTTCTCCTTGATGTCTTTGCTGAAAAATTTAAATACGTTTTTTTATTAATAATACGCTGTGATCAACGATCGCGTTAATGTAACTTTAAAAAAATTATTTACCCTGTCCAATTCTTCTTTCGTACTTTCTTCAATTGCTCTAATATCTTCCATACTCAAACCGTACCAACGGTCTATCCAACAAAACACTTGCCTATGAAAATTGGTAAAGAGACGCCTTTCTGCTTTCTGAATAAAACTTTCGACACGGTTTTGTAGACCAAACCATTTAAATTCACAAGTGACTAATTTATAGCATGTCATCACAGGTTGAACATTATTCTTCCATTCTTTACCGACAAGCGGACCCCGGTTTGTTTTTACAGATTTAAATTTAGTTGGATCCTCATCCTCTTTATAATCAGCACTTGCAATTGGATCATTCGCAATATCTATATGTACCACTTCTCTCATTTTTAACTTATCAGGAGGTAATTCATGAACCTACAAATTAAGAAATGAAAAATATAAAGCACATTATTAGAATTGTGTACTTTTTAAAATTGTTATACATACATTATGTTGATTTCCAACATCATCAATGTGAAATGATTCTATCATAATTACAAAATTTTCCTTCATGTATCCAGGATTCTGTACAGAAAATAATAAGGTGTAAATATACAAAATAGAAAATTACAAAAAAAAAGGAATATTCATAGCATCAGATTATACTTACGGTTATAACAGTTTTGCAATAAGGATAAGCATTCCAAGCTTCTTCATGAATTTCCAAGGAGTTCTTTGGCAGCATAATACGGATAAAAGCAGGCACTTTACTAGCTAAATGATAAATCTTGTACGTGTATTGACCTGAAGAATATTTTCCACCAAGCAAAGGATAATCTGTGAATGGCTCATTTTTTAGCACTTCTATACCCTCTCCACCGCCAGTATTATTTTTACTGGCTTCTGCTACAGAGTACAGCTGAGCCACTTGATACTGCCATAAAGCAAATCACATTTTATGATACATTATACGCATTATTATAAACTAATGATAATATAAATTCATTAAAGTAGGCAAGATTTACAAAACACAGAAGCTAACAATAATGAATATATGAATATCTAAATAATTAAAACTCAAATTTGATGGAATTGGATAAAAGAAAAACATATATTACATCACAACAGTGACTGAATATAAATGTGATAAAATTAATGATCTGTCAATATCTTAGACATGATGAACATAAAATTCAAAACATAACATTGAAATTAAACACATGCTTCAAAATAAATGTCAATTAAATGAGTTGCAAATTTTGCCAATTACACTGCACTGATGTAAAGCTAATTTCAGTTAGTTTTTCTTTTTCTAATGAAACAACACATTTCAAAATGGGTCATTATAATAAGACCTTGCTGTTCATCAAATACATACCTCTTCAACTGTAAGAGGCAAAGTGACACGGCTGTAACAAAAGAAATAAATAAAATACATTTATGATCTATCAGTTAAATAAATGAAAAAAAAGATCTACATATCTATAAGTAATGGCCTTGAGTACACTCAAGTACGAAATTAAGTATTATTCACCAGGTACCAAGAATCGAGTGATAGATAATAACGTAAATCGAATGATCATTTTGAGTGGATTTATTTATCAGTTGAAACGAAAATGAAATTGTTCACTTCATAACAAAATTTCGGTTACACGGATGGCAAGGGATGAAAGAGCATCCCTCTTTCCCCTCCAATCCCACCCGCTGTTAAAGATTAGTAACCATATCCAGAGAATCGGTTTTAAATGTACGACCAGTAACCATCTCCCGCGTTACATTAAAGAAAATATGAAAAAAATCATAATAACTTACAATTCTTTGATAAGCATTTTAACGAGCAGAGCACATGGGCTGTAGTAATTTCAGTGCGACCACACAGAACAACCCTTGCTTTAGCAAATTCACTCGTGTTATCTCAACCCGCAGTCATACGCATACAACGGCGCCGACTTCTCAACCGACTGGCACACACTTGAATCACTGAGTAGACACCAGACAGCCGCACAACTACCAAAAAGCACATATACTTGCGCACACGTGTACATCAAATTTCCCCACTCTTATCTCACAGGCACTTTGCAAATGACGTCATGCTTATATGCAATTTAGTCCGCATGCGCATTTATCATCTACCAAGCTTGCAATTATCTAGTCTGGGATTTTTGAGTAGAATTTTTTGCACAAAAGTGTCAATTATATAAAGTATTGTTACTTATTTATTCCTCATATAACACAATGTACTAATTCCACTTAAATTGTATTAAAAACTTGCTGTTTATATAAAAACAATACTTTTAATGAAAATTGATAATAGAAATCTATAACAAATCATAAGCGTTAATAATTAATACGCTGTTTTTAGTTGCTACAGTATTTAATATATGATTGTTATATAATAAACTTAATTACATAATAACTTAATAAGGAGGTATTAGAATGCAACATATTATTATTTTCAAAAATAGATGATCATTTTGAATGGCTACTTTTTATCTGAATATAATCTATATCAAAACACTAATTAATTTAAAAAAACACTAGTATAATTACTAATATTAAGTTAGTAACACTGTATACCAGTGACTATGGTCACTGGCAATATTCAAGTTGTTGAGTGTTTCTAAATGCACACCTTGCAGTCGCATCTATAAAATATAAGATCAGCGATCCTTTTATAAGTGCTATACCTGCAATTTTATGGAAAAGTTTAATGCATTAAATTTCAACGAAAATTCAAGAGTTTCTCTAAGGTTCATTCAAATAATAACGATATATTGTTTATATTTATAAATTATCAGATGCAAGTATATACATTTTATTCGTTTATATTAAACATTTCTTCATAGTGACATTTTTAGTTGCACAATATATGCATACAAAAGTAGGTGTGTATGTGTATCGTGTAACAGTGTTGGCTTGTTTTAAAATCGACTGTAATCGACGAGGTCCGATTGATCGATATGCTTCTGTATGTGTGTGACGAAATGTACTGAAATGACAGCGCGCATACTGACGCGCCTTAGAATATTTCGTTTGCGAAGAATGAAAAGATGGAAGAGTAGTTGGAAAGTTACAAAAAAGATCAAGTAACATGTCTATGAATTCTTATCCGTGCTGGGTTTATCGGTGGACTATTATGCTGATCTGAGTTTTGGTGTTTCCTGTTGTATAGTCGTGAAGTACGTCAGGTGTATGGCAATTTGTGGGAGCACCAAAACCAGGACGCGTGGGAAGATCCGAGAAGCAGGAAGAAGTACGTTCCACATAAACGGAAATAAACGAGAAGATTAAAGAACAAAAAAACAAACGCAACACCGAAAGTGAACGTTTGAAACCAAAAGTCAGAATGGACGAATGTACTCTGAATGATTTGTTAGAATGCTCGGTGTGTCTCGAGCGACTAGATACATCGAGCAAAGTACTTCCCTGCCAACATACTTTTTGTAAAAAATGTTTGGAGGAAATAGTCAATACTCATCGCGAATTGCGTTGCCCCGAATGTCGCGTTTTAGTTGATGCTAAAGTGGACGATTTACCTCCAAATGTATTGCTTATGCGCATTCTAGAAGGAATGCGCAATGCTGCTCCTAAATCAACAAAAACTGTAACTAAAAGTAATTCAGGATCTCAAAGACTTTTTGGCGGTCATCAGATTACATCAACTACCAGTGTAACTACTAATCCTACTCCTAATGCGTTCACAAGTGAACCAATTCGACATGCAAGTGCTACAGCTAAACAAGTTCAACTACATAGTCAAACGTATGGCAGAGCAATTTATGATTACATGTCTAAAGTTCCAGGGTAATTTTATGATCCCCTTAAACATTGTTCTATTCATTTGTGGAACCATTATTTCATTAATTACTTTATGTTTCAGGGATTTATCTTTTAAGAAGGGTGACATTGTTATTCTTCGCAAAAAAATTGATAACAACTGGTATTTTGGAGAAAGTGCTAACAGTCATGGAGTTTTCCCTCTATCTTATGTTCAGGTATTTAAAAATATCAATAACATTAAAAGTATTCTATTAATATAATAAGTTTACATTAATGTCATAGGTAATGACACCATTAACACCACATGTACCTCAGTGCAAAGCTCTCTATGATTTTAGAATGACTAATGATGATGAAGATGGTTGTCTTACATTTAATAAGGTATCCAAATGTATCCTTATATATTTATTTTTTCATAAATTTGTAAGAAATACTTTAGAATTTCTTCCAAAAATATTTTTACAGGGTGAAGTGATTAGTGTTATTAGAAGAGTTGATGAAAATTGGGCAGAAGGCAAGCTTTTGGATAGAATTGGCATATTTCCATTGGCATTTGTTGAACTGAACAGTGTAGCACGAGCGTTAATGAAACTTTCAACAAAGTAATTTTATCATTTATGCTGTAAACATAATATTTCAATTTTAAATTGATCTAATTATATTCTTTCTAACCAGCACTCAGCCGGGTCCATCGAGAGTAGCACCTCCTACTCCTACAAACGAAGAAACTACCCCCTTAATACCGACCGACCATTCCCGTAATATACAACAGAATCTACGACGGCCCTTACTTGTGGTATTACAGCTTATTTATTAATTTTTAAATTTCTGTATAAGTTGAAATCACTCTTTCGATATATCTTAAGACAAATGTATCTTTTAACAGGGACAAATGAATCCTTTAACAGTTTCTGACACAATTTCAAACGTGTCATCGGGCGGTAGTTCTTCAACTACAACTTCGAATACTCCGAATAGTTCTACTACATCTAGCAGTTCTAGTACTGCCCCAAGTAGTCCCAGTAGCCCGGCAACATCTCCTCCCGCAGTTGGAAGTAGACATAACGTTAAGCGTCACAGCTTTACTGCTATCAATACTGGTCATCAGACTCATCCACATCATAGACACAGCGCTGAAATACTTAGCCCTCCGGTAGATAATGCTGTTGGTAGCAGCAATAATGGTTGCAACAACGATTCATTTTCTCCTGCACAGGTGTTAACTTATTCTTTTTCGTGATAGCAATACCTGGAATCTTTGAATATATATTTACATTGTATTATCTTTTTTTTTCAGATCAGTACCAGTGCTGCAGATCACAATCTTCGGCATAGACGAAGCGGTAGCAGCGATCTCGCTCTCGCACAGGCATCGCAAGGTTTATCCTCTACTACACCTGGAAACTCTAATTTACCAGCAGCATATATAGCACTGTATCCGTATAAACCTCAGAAAGCAGATGAACTAGAGTTAAGAAAAGGTGGCATTTATATGGTAACAGAACGTTGTCAAGATGGATGGTTCAAGGGGACTTCGAATCGTACACAAAAGTGTGGAGTCTTTCCTGGGAACTATGTTGCACCTGCTAAGTATGTAAAATATTTATAGTATAAATATGTAATATCTTGTTTTTAAATTATAACATTTTTATAGATGTCAACGCGGCTTATGCCGAGGATCGCCAAGTACAGGACAGCAACAAAATTTTTCATCATCAACGAGTCAAAATAATACCGAGTCACGAATGACTGTGACATATACCAAAAGTAAAGGACCTGCTCCTCAACCTTATAATCCGCGTACATTGTTACCTCCAGAATTGCCACCACGAGCTATTAGTCCATCCTCGGTGGTGTCATCATCTTGGCACGGTCAAAGTCAAACGCAGAGTCAAGAAAATGGACCATCGCGGTGTAACGATCAAAATCCTGTGAATCCTCTTGGACGTAGTCACAGCGCTGTGATGTCATCAAATATCTGTATGTAATAATTGTTTAAAACACACTGGTTCAATATGTGTAAAGTGTGTTTCTTCGTTTCAGCTTCTCCTGGTAAACAGGTAACTTTGCCGCAATCGTTAACCACCACAACTACTATCGCTGGTATCAGCAATAGTGCCACTGCCACTGCCACCGCCTCTTCCATCACCAATGAAATGAATAAAAGTCCGAACAATACTTTACGCGCAGTTGCTTCTCCTTCCGCTGGATCTGTTATTGCATCTAAAAATACTGAGAAGGTATATTCACATGTTTTTATTTTATTGGTACCAGCGAGTAATTATAATAATTTCAAATTGTAGCAAAAAGAAAAGAAAGATAAGTGCGTCTCCTTGATGCGTCGATTAACGAATATCAAAAAATCCAAGTCACCACCTCCTACTACATATTCAATGGACAATCCTGTCTTCGATGACGGTAATTCCATCAACCCAGTACACGTTCGGTAAGATTTTTTTTCTTCTATTGTTACAACAATGAAAAAACTTCGTGCTTTATGCAATTGTAATCTGTTAATTCAACGCGTTAAAGTTATGCTACAAATAAAGTATTAAAATAGAATAATTCTGAATAATCTGCATGTTAATGGCATACTCGATGTTTTATTAACAAGCCGCATGTTTCGTTATTCAGAATCATTTACATGTTCATGTACTTACATGTAAAATATGTGTATTGTTGTATATGTACTCTTATTATGTGTTACGTAACTATTAAAATCACTGCATGATTTTTAGTATTAGCCACACAGATATAATTGAAGAACTCAATTATACATAGTATGCAAAATAGTGTAACTTCTTAATTGTTTCTCTTATTCACTTCCTATTTTTTTTTCTTTTTTTTTGGTTTTTGTTTAATGCAATGCGAGCTGCACGTGTTGAATTATTTGTCTAATTCTACACGGGGGGTGGGTGGGTATATTTAAAATTAGATCGGGATCTTGTCCAAGTCAGTTGCTACAGGTGGGAGCTACACAGGAATTAAATGCTTCAAACAACCATCATCGTTTGTGTCCAGGCACTGTGCAGGGACACGTCACGTCTTCACAAAGACTTAAATTCAAGGAGAGACCATCTTTATCGGTCTCAATCTTCCAGAGGTTAGTTGTTATTTATAAATATCAAATACATGATTGACGAGCAGAATAAGTGAAAAAAATTAACGATTACAGTAAAAAAAATTATCTATCTTAATATATCTACCCAGCTGATACGTAAAGTGGAAGTTGTTTGTTATTTTTTATTCAAATAATCTGTGTGTAATAATTGTGTGACGTACATGTCTAATAATATTAACATTTATAATTACATATATATATAATCTTGCTATACATAGGTAAGTATGTTAATGAAACTTTAGAAACATTAAAATTGCACAGTTACATTGATAGCATTAAAGTGTTAGATTTTGTGCCTGTTGTATGTATGTACTTACGTTTCACAGCTATTGTTATTGGTTTTGTTTTTTCCTTTTCAATTGTATATTTTCATTGCATGTTAAGTACACGTGCGTTTAACGTATAACTATTGTATATAGTTATTAAATATTCGTAACGAGTTAAAAGACATCTTGATTTTCGTTTATTCTTATCATTAACAGATCCAACGAATCTGGGGGAATGGCGTGTACACCGGTAGGAAACCATCACCGTAAAAGTAACTCCTTAGATGCTGGTATGGGAAAACAAATAAAGCAACAACCTTCTCGTGAACGGTATGATATATATTTAATTTTTATTATATTATTTATTGACTTTCAATTAATTGAAATTTATTTTTCAGAGAACGAGTATATAGATTCCGTTGTATTGTGCCATATCCGCCTAACAGTGAATTTGAATTAGAACTTCGAGTGGGAGACATTATTTATGTACATAAAAAGCGTGATGATGGCTGGTATAAGGGTACTCAGCAAAGAACTGGTCGTACAGGACTTTTCCCAGCAAGTTTCGTCGAAGCCTTCTGAGATACAGCTCAAAATCATCTGGTATTAGAGACTTGTATATAACTTCGCACAACTTGAAAGTGACTTATGATAAAGTTACTTTGTAAGCTTATTAATGATATAATCGATAGGAGGGTAAGTAAGAAGAGTACGATTCAAATTGTGTAACTGATTTACACTTCAGTGCATTAAACAATGCACTGAACTTTCACTTACATACTATATGTAGTAAGTTTCCATAATTGTTTGTTATAATTACAACAACAAAAATTGTTTAAATCATAGAACGCACTAAGCATATTGAAATTCTTCAACGTGCATACTGCCATTTGTTAAGAGAAGAAAAGATTAAACAAAGTACGGAATTGTACTTTGTCAATACTGCCATTTGAACAAAAATATTAAAAATAATGTAATACTCTCTATTGTTCTTATTAGTATAAAATCAGCTTCATTAGTTAGAGTATACCGAAAGAATCTTTGTTCATATGTATAAGTATCTTCAGAACAAAATGGGTAAAACGGCATTATTTTTACATAATTTGAAATGTTATTGAATTACGTGTTATTATTGCATATATTTTTACTGATTTTGTGCAACACATTTTTTGTTTCACAAAAATTTTATGAACAAATTAGCATATTATAATTAATATAAATCTTACTAAGTTGTTGTTTTTCAAAGATATGTAGACAATATTTTGTGATATAAAATTGTATAAATTTTTAATAATTTTACCATTTTACTGTTTTTTTTTTTTGTCTTAATGTGGTCAGCTTTGAAAAATATTTTTTTACAAATGTATGCTTCGTCTTAATATTTATGATTCAAAGTATACATATAAAATATTTTCTTGGGGGTAAGTTAATTGTTAACATCCCTCTTTTTATACAGAAATATGTAAGTTTGAGAAATCATTTTGAATGACATAAAAACGTTTCTATTAAACATGTGGTTGTCAAAGACTGGCCTATATTTTTACATTAGTTAAGTAGTTATCAGCAGAAAAATTAATTATATAATTAATGTTTTTAGTAACATTATCTTTATATTTATACCATACAAATGAACGTGTATCTCTTGATTGATGTGGAGACGATGTACATGTTCGTTCAGGATAACAAATCACATCGTTAAAAGCCAATTTCATGTAATTATATTATTATAGGGAATTATAAGTATCAATTGACGAGCTTCCAGAGGCCGAATAATATCAGTATTTAGATGGAAACTTGTTACTTTCCCACATAATGTTATTTACAATCATGCACAAATATCTATAAGTAAAATTTCACATATGTTGACATTTTTATTTTTACACTACAAGTATGTTAATTTTTAACTAATGCTTACCATTCATAGATTACATAAGAATGTGTAAAGATAATTATATAATACCATCAGTTTTATAAAATTTAGCAAGCATTCATAAGTCTGAACATGTATTGTCCTTCTACATATGTTGTAATTTATTTAATTTATAAATTCATGTTTTATATTATGAAAAAATGTTTTATAGAAATTAACTATTATACGTGTACGTATATACACAAGCGCACATATGCGCATTCGATGTAGAAATAAGATTATGGAAGAAGAAAAGAATGGTATTACACGGCATGAACCAGTGATGCCATTTAATTTTGTTTTACTGTTTCTCTGATAGCAATATATTTTAGTATATTTTTTTTTCGACTTTCAATAAATTTGAACTTTATTTTGATTATAAAATAATTCATATTTTATATTTGAAATAAATCCCTTTATTTTTTTCCAATACACAATTTTCTTTTCTTCTTCCTCTGGTACTAAAGAAAGATATGTTTTATCATATTTAGCAATATAAATACACAGTATAAAATGTATTTATATCCTATGTGTTTTATATAATATAAAACTAAGTAATTTATTATTATTAATAACGATAATACCTTATAAAAGGAACATTACTTCATTATAGCAGATAAATTTCAAATAATAATACAACTAGTAATAATATACATTGATGTATGTGGTAATGAAATTTTATCAAAATTTGTAACGTGTATGATTTATTCAGTCATACATTTTATATGATTTACCTATTTTCGTTTGAAGCATGACAAATACATCTAAAAATAAGCAGCATGCAGAATGAGTGTTGCCTATAATTGTAAATAAAATACAATATCCACAGTAAAAGCTTAAACATTCTTTATGATATTCTACTGCAATAAATAGTAAAATCAAAGATATTGTACTCGGTTTTTCATATGTATAATTTCTGTACAAGAAAATTTTTGTAATAGCAACATTGTTCAAAAATTAATCATTTGTACACAAGCAATAACTAAATTAATTTTTGTTAAGCATTAATGTAATATTTTTGTCCTTCCATTAGGATAAATATTTTTACCTGTTGATTATTAGTTGTACATATTATTTAGTAATTTATATTTTGCCACAAACTATCATAGCAAATTTCTTTAGATATTGCACCCAATATAATTTAGAAGCCATAAAATTAACATTTAAGTATTAAATAAAACGTGTAGTAAGCTTCTACAAGTAGCTGTTGTAAAATATTATATTTAAAAGTAATTTTTCCCCTATGACACTGTAATTGATTCATTATTAATAAACTTTATTATATATGAAAAAGAGATTCAATGATTATGTTAATACTAGTAGAGTGAAATTAATTTCTTTTTCATAGAACTGTGTAATTGTAACGTAAAAAAAGAATGTAAAATCTTATTTATCAAACAGATGTAGATAATTATCAAGAATAAAAAACTGTTTTATTTGGTCTGTTTTAAGTTTAAAAATTTTTTGCGATATAGCAAACGAAACTTGCAGTATATTTTGTTACATAAAAAATGAACTTCATATTCATGAAATGCAAATATTTTACAACATAATTGTAAACATTTATGTTGATAACATGCAAATTCGTACAAGATTATGTGCGTGAAATGAATCGTTCAAAGATCAGTCTGTTTGTCATAAGAGAAGATCTACATGTAATTCAGTGTGCTACAGTAGCTAGCGGAACACTCAATCATTAAGCGGCTGTAAGTTTTTTTTTTATCTCTTCTTGATAATGTCAGCCATGTACGAATAGAATTAAGTTTAAACTACAATTTATTGCACATACATTAAAATGTCGTGTAACTGATAACAATAATTTATACAATCTAATTATATTCGTATTTGTGTTTACTGGTAATAGAAATAAGGTACAATTAAGCAGTGAATTAAAATTGTATAATAAGGAATTCTTGTATTCCTTTTTTTGATTTATTTTTACGATTGATATTATTTTAATAAAAGATATCATCGTAATCAGTTAAATTCGAGCGTTCCTATTTATATTCTGATTTTTAACAATTTGTGTGCATTAAGTAACAGAAATGTTGCAAAATGTAATGATTCTTGAGAAATTTGCCGTATGTTCTTTTGAAATATGTAAAAATAAAAAGTGAACGTATAAGTGAAATTTGATATTCGCGCTTGGCAACTTATTTGCGGATGTGTTCATTGGTGTATATGTATACAAGCGAATGACAGCGAATGACAGGGAGCTGTTAGGGAGGGAAAGACAATTTAGTATATTAACGGATAAAAATGTCATTAGATAGGTCAATTGATTTTAAGTAACTATCAGGTTGTACTTTATTCTTTCACACAGTCCCAAATGTACGTAAAGGAACATTAATAACCAAGATGCAAAGAACTAAAGTAAACCGTAATTTCTGAGTAGTAATAATTTGTACATATTGTTATGTTCAAGTATGTATACATGTACTTATTTTTACTTAATGCACCAATAATTTGTTAACCTATTTGAAGTATTAATAATATAAAGCTTTGACGGTATTGTATTATTACTGCTAGCAATCAGTACCAACAAATTCTTTAAATATAATATAGAAATTTACTGTAAACAATGATTGTTGGGAGAATTTTGCTGTCTACCCTTGCAAGAGCACCATTAATTTCTTATGGACCACCACAGCTATTAAGGCAGAAACAAGATTTGGTAATGTAAATTTATAATATTATCACTTTGTCTTTCTAACATTTTTCTAACAGTTGTTATCTTTCCTGATTAGGCTCTATCTTTACTGGTGGGTAAAGTGTCCAATTATCACGTAACAAAGAATATTGAACATATTGTACAAGATAAGCGAATTAAAAACCACAATGGAATAATTCAGCAATATAATAATGTGAAAAATAGGCCACTGTTAATTTTACTTAGCTGGTTATTATCAAAACGTAGACATGTTATGAAATACATGAATTTATACAAGGAACAGGGTTTTGATATTGTAGTAATATCAATTACCCCTTGGCAACTAATGTGGCCTACGAAAGGATCCAGGGTAAGTACAGAAAATAAAAACTATTAATTATCAAGTTTATTATGATTTAATTTGGCAAACTTTTCTTTTAGCTAGTTGCTGCAGATCTATTAGAATTCTTAGTAAAACATAAAAATTATGAACAAATACTATTACATGGATTTTCGGTGGGTGCATATATGTGGGGAGAAATATTAGATTTAATAAAGAGCGACCCTGAAAAATATAGTAATATAATTGATAGAATTGTTGGTCAAGTATGGGATAGTGTGGCTGATGTATCTGAACTGTCAATAGGCACACCACGAGCATTGTTTCCAAAAAACGAGATGTTACAAAATATGCTACAAAAGTATATGGAGTAAGCTTGTCTTCTACTACAATAACATATATATATTTCAAAATTATAATCCTTTTAAATACATGTATGTTGAAATAATTTACAGGTATCATTTAAGAACATTTTACAAACAATCTACTCAATATTATATACGTTCTAGTCAATTATTTCATACAAATTTGGTACATACTCCAGCATTATTTCTCATGAGTAATACAGACCCTGTAGGTTCGGTAACTAGTAACATGAGAGTACGTGATACGTGGGATACGTTGGGTGTAAAGGTAAGACCTTATTTATATATAAAACAAAGACTTTGATTTATTATTTTCACCTAAATACATTTCAGACTTATGTTAAAATATTTGAAAACTCTCCACATGTTGGGCATTATCAAAAATACCCAAAAGAATATGTTGCTGAGTTGTATGCCTTTTTAACTAAATTAAACTTAATTAAAAATGAAGAAAGAATGATATCACATTTATGAATGTGATATATTATGTTTAATCAATTATATTATAATATAGCATTATATTTATCAAATATATAATCATTTGATACGTATTTAATTTCTATAGAAATGAATTTCAGGATAAACAAGCGCCAAAATGGGTATTAATAATTAATTAGAACTTTTGACTTAATTGTTTAGGGCTGTGTTTTATTGGCTGTAAATGAAAATACAACTGTGCAATGATGAAAAATATAGTAATTCAAATTCATGATAATTACATAATTATTGAAGTGTTCATTCGAAAAGATATATGGATGAATTATAATTATACTTTTTTTTAAATTTCATATTTATATGCATCAACACTTATTTCTTATTTACAATTATCTTAATCTTTATAGAGTACAGAATTGCACAGTATGTGATACAAATACGTGCCTTTTATATAATAAGTATGGATATGTAGTTATAAAAATAGTTGAAAACGGTATCAATCTTTGTAATATGTACATCTTCAAAAGTAATAAGATCTAATTATATTTTACTTATTCGTTTTTATCAATGTCTTTCTTTTTCGATTTGTAACGTTTTTTCTTTTCTAAAATCTCTTCAATTTCATCAGGATCTTTGCCTTCAAGAATAAGCTTCTTACGTTTATTAATCATTCTCTTTTCATAAAAGTCTGTTTCGTCTAATTTCATTTCCGCCTCTCGTTTAGCAACAGATATTTGTGTCAGGATTGTAATTATCTCCTTATCTGTAAAATATGTGTTATGTGCTATGAATATGCTTTTACTTTTTACTTGATTGAAAAATCAAACATAAAAACATGTATTACCATTGACTTTATATTCTGTCAATTTTGTTCCAATAGCATCCTCGACAGCATGTAGCAATTTAATATCAGATGGTGTTATTAGGGTAACTGCCATACCTCCTTTACCTGCTCTAGCTGTTCTTCCAACTCTATGAATGTACTCTTTCGGTACATTTGGTATAATATGATTTACAACTAATTCAACAGTGGGGATATCTAAACCTCTTGCTGCAACATCTGTAGCTATTAAAATTTTTATATGGTTTGACTTAAACTGAGTAAGTGCTGCAAGACGATCTTTTTGTTTTATCATTGCATGCAGAGCCACATTTTTAAATCCAACATCATTTAACATCATAGACAGTACTTGACAGTTCCTAAAAGGTAAAGAATGATAAGCTACTGATCATGATTAAATTACATTCATCCATCTATCAAATACACATTTCATTTTACTTGCAGGTGTCTGTAAAAATCATTATAGATCCATCTTTGTTTGTTACTCTAAATGTCCTTATTGCTTCTACCAGAAAAGAATCGCGGACATCCCTTGGACAGAGTACATAACGTTGATCAAGTTCCTTTACTGTAGCCACACCGGATATATCTTCAGATTCCCAAATGAAAGCCTTTAAAAATAATTGGTGATACCATTTAAGATTACTTGTTATGGTTTAACTTGTTAACATTCATAAAATTTTACAATACCTTATTAGATACTATATCTTTTACTTTGTCAAGGGTATCAGTCATTGTTGCACTAAAAAGAAGCATTTGCTTTTGTTTAGGTAATGTATCAAATATAACTTTCAGTTGCTCATCAAAATGTCCTTCTAATAATCTATCAGCTTCATCTAAAACTAAGAATTTTATTTTCTTTAGGGTAAATGTATCACAGCTTGTTAAATGATCAGCTAATCTTCCTGGAGTTGCAACAACTATGTGTGGATGTTTTGATAACTCTAAACCTTGTATGACCATATCCATACCACCGACAATTACACATTTTTTTAAACCAATAGATTTTCCTATTGCTGAAAATTGGTCAGCAATCTATAAATATAAATATTTATTGTTAGCTAGGCAAATATAAAGTGTCTGTGCATTAAAATATATTGTTTTACATACTTGGAAAGCAAGTTCTCTGGTTGGTGTTAAAATGAGTGCATAAATGCCATAGGGATCTTCAGATAACTTTTGTAATATAGGAAGTGCAAAGGCAAGCGTTTTACCACTGCCAGTTTTTGCGCAACCAATGCAATCATCACCTGCTAAAATTCTTGGGATACAATTCTGCTGAATTGGAGTTGGATTTTTTAAACCTAAAGTAAGTAACAGTATTAAAATTTGTTGGTTTATCTATGAACGTTTAAAATGACATCTTACCCATAAAATTACACTGATTAATAAGCCATGAGCTTAAGTTTAAGTCTGCAAATGTCATAATTTCTATTATTTATTTAAAAATTAAGATTGTTTCTAATTGCATACAATCATTGACTACATCACTGCATCCTTTTACATCCTTAGCGCCCCCTGGCGGTAAAAAAAGGAACTAAATCATGCAAAAATTTTGGCCCTCTAGCGGCAAAAATGTGAACTAAATTATCGACCTCGAACCAGCGCCCTCTGGGGACAGAAAAAGGAACTAAATCATGCAAAGATTTTGGCCCTCTAGTGGCAAAAATGTGAACTAAATTTTCGACATCGAATCAGCGCCCTCTGGGGGCAGAAAAAGCAACTAAATCATGCAAAGATTTTGGCCCTCTAGTGGCAAAAATGTGAACTAAATTTTCGACATCGAATCAGCGCCCTCTGGGGACAGAAAAAGGAACTAAATCATGCAAAGATTTTGGCCCTCTAGCGGCAAAAATGTGAACTAAATTTTCTACCTCGAATCAGCGCCCTCTGGTGGCCGAAAAAGGAACTAAATTTTGCAAAAATTTAAATGAAAATTATTTTTCACGAGACTTTACTTACCTTTACTTACCTTTACTTACCTTTATTCGAACCAGTGGCCATAAGTATATTATTTATAATATATTTATTATAAGGGTTGAAAGGATACAAGAGATGCAGGGAGAATTCAGGAGTGTAAGGGATACAGAGATGTAAGGGATGCAGACGTATAAGAAATGCCGGCATATACGAGATGCAGGAATATAGGGAATGTAGTGATATAAGGGATACAGGGATGGCCCTTAAAGACAAAGAAATGATAAATAACTGGGAAGGTTGAGCCGAGGCCCATGAAGAGGGATAAAATAATAAATGACTTGGGAGGGTGGTCCAACCGAGGCCCGAAATTAGGGGTAAAATAATAAACAACAGGATAAAATAATAGGCAAGGCATACAGATGTAATAGAAACAACACGTTCATGCTCCTATTGAATTTATTCAATAAGCTATGAAGATAAATACAGCAACTCCTTCCTTCTAACAACGTGGTAACATGTCTGTGACTGAACTATATTAATTAAATTATATTAGGTTCTTTGTTAAACTGAACAATTATTATTATAATTGTTTGACAAACTTGTATTTAGTTCATGCACTTTGATAAATAAATTATTTGAAAAAAGCAACTGAGTTATTATTTAATTAACCCAATTTTATTTCTAAGTTATTTATTTAATGCTCGTGATTACTGTTCTCAGATATTTATTTAATTGACTTAAATTCTTCTATCATTTTAATTATTCAATGTACTGAACTTCGTTTCGGGGTCCTCGATACCCCGGAAGCCAAATTGTCGGTATGCAGTGTCGCTGGTGCTATGGGGTTCTGAATACCCCAAGATGATATATGGGTATGCAGTGTGATCGATGCCGCGGGGTCCTGAGCACCCCAAGATGATTGTCGGGTTGCAGCGTCGCAGGGGCCTCGGGGTCCTCGATACCCCGGATGCCAAATTGTCGGTATTCAGTATTGCTGGTGCTTTGGGGTTCTGAATACCCCAAGATGATATATGGGTATGCAGTGTGGTCGATGCCGCGGGGTCCTGAGCACCCCAAGATGATTGTCGAGTTGCAGCGTCGCAGGGGCCTCGGGGTCCTCGATACCCCGGATGCCAAATTGTCGGTATTCAGTATTGCTGGTGCTTTGGGGTTCTGAATACCCCAAGATGATATATGGGTATGCAGTGTGGTCGATGCCGCGGGGTCCTGAGCACCCCAAGATGATTGTCGGGTTGCAGCGTCGCAGGGGCCTCGGGGTCCTCGATACCCCGGATGCCAAATTGTCGGTATGCAGTATTGCTGGTGCTTTGGGGTTCTGAATACCCCAAGATGATATATGAGTATGCAGTGTGGTCGATGCCGCGGGGTCCTGAGCACCCCAAGATGATTGTCGGGTTGCAGCGTCGCAGGGGCCTCGGGGTCCTCGATACCCCGGATGCCAAATTGTCGGTATGCAGTATTGCTGGTGCTTTGGGGTTCTGAATACCCCAAGATGATATATGGGTATGCAGTGTGGTCGATGCCGCGGGGTCCTCGCTACCCCGGATGCCAGATTGTCGGTATGCAGTGTCGCTGGTGCTTGGGGGTTCTGAATACCCCAAGATGATATATGGGGATGCAGTGTTGTAGCTGCCGCGGGGTCTTGAATGCCCCAAGATGATTGTCGGGTTGCAGCGTCGCAGGGGCCTCGGGGTCCTCGATACCCCAGATGCCAAATTGTCGATATGCAGTGTCGTAGGTGTTTTGGGGTCCCTAACACCCCAAGATGAATACGTTCTTTTTCAAGGCACAAATTCACGCTTCTTTGAGAACAAAGGCACGTTGGTACTACCCGTCGGTAGGGGGTGCTAACAGTGTTGTTTACAAAACTCCGTAACATGGTTTATTTAAATAATAGTGACAGTTTGTATAAAAAAAAGGAGTTTCCTTGATGCTGGTCAAATATATACCGGCTGGATATAACCGCCTTCCCCGTGCCATAGTACAAATAATTTAAATTTTAATACAGAGGGAAGAAAGAAAATCATACAACATGTTGGGATTTGATAACTTAGAAAAAGCTGTTGTAAGTTTGAGCAAAAGTATCTCTAATTTCCCTATTGGCGCGGTTTCGTTGAATGATTTCAAACCGATCGAAGAAAGGATTAGAGAGACACGAAAAACCTTGAAGGCCTTAAATGCCAGGTTATTAATGCTTAAAGCACAAAGTGAATTTCGTATGTTATATAAATATTTATCCGAAGAAAGAGTTTGTTTGTATGAAATTCATTTGATATTATTTCAGGAACAGCAACCGAAGAATCAGAGGGTGATATAGTAGATACGATAACAGAATTGAATGATGCTACATCATATGTTTTCTTAAACAGTATGAAAACTAAACTGTGTTTTCATTCCTTTACTATTCAAGATATCTTAGCAGGCAAACAAGGAGATCCTGATATGCAAGAGTAAAAAAGAATAAAATCTAAAATATAAGTCTGTAGAGTATAACGCTTAATAATTTCAGTATTCTGTTTCAGAAAAATTTATGCCTGTATGCATAAAATATTTTCCATTAATGATATTTCATTGTCACTGCTGAAGGATATAGATGAAGCAAGAAATAAACAATTTGATTTAAAAGTCAAATGTAGATATGTATTAATTAAATATAAAATGTTTTTAAAGGAACAAGAGGAAATTTGCAACAAAAAATTACAAGAAACAAATCCTCATATGGCATTGTATTAATGATATTAATAATTAATTAATTATTAGGAATTAATGGTATTTTTAATTAATCTCTCATTTCATTTTTCAGAAATAAAGCTAAAACAATGAAAGCTTTAAAAAATATAAATGTCATGAAGAAATTGATTGTAGATTTCATTGGTGCTGCCTATCACATGTTGTACGATCATATATTTTTAGTAAAAATGCTAGAAAAACATAGGGAATTAATTAATATTGATACAATTTTAACAATGGCTGAAAAAAATATAGAACCCGAAAGTACAGCAATAGAGGATTGAAGTTATTGTTGATATATTTAAAAAGGAAATCATGAAATATAATTACTTTGCTATAAGAAATGTATATTTAAATCTCTACGTTATATTTTGTATCTCTTAGATTTACTGCATTAATTTAACTTGAAGCTCTGAATGTAATTCTTTTTTACAATAACGTGTAAAGAAAAAAAGGAAAAACAAGCTTGAATTATGTAACCAAACAATTGAATTACATAAATCAAAAAAGAAAACATCCATGATATTCAATAAGAACTCTTTTCTTGTTTTTCTAAGTGTGCAGACACAACACATATTTACAGGGAAAAATTTCGTGCAATCTCAATGTCTTTTTTTTTTTTCAATTCTATTAAAGCGACTTTATCAGACGGTTTTATATGTATATTATTTGATAAATAACAGTTTATAAGCCAATGATTATGAGTTGAAAGATAGAATTTCGATCACAGCTTACAAGTACGATAAAAATGTATTAATGCAGGGGAGAGAGGTGCACATTCGCCGACAAGACTAATGAAAAACTTGTTTCAATTTCATAAATTATATTCCATCATTTGTGAAATTTTTTATGGTCCAGTACGTCTTTCAGTCCCGTGTATTTTCATCGTTACGATGTAAACCGCTCTCCACCTTTCGTATCCTTACGCTTACTGGCTTAAATATAGAATCAATCGGAAATAGTACTCAAACAATTTAATTCTTATGTACATTAATTTCTTATTTCATTTCTTTTTTTCGTCTTTAATATGTTGTTGGTTTTATAAGTGGAAAGAAAACGAATCCACTAATATAACAAAAAGCACGTTAAAAGTGAACAATTTCATTTCATTCATTTAGAATATCCTCGCAAAAAACATCGGACATCCATTTTTTCTTCTCGTGTATGTATGTATATATGTATGTGTGAGTGTATCATCCGAGTACAGACATGTTACGAAATGGACAAAAAACACTTCGAAGCATATTCGATATCTTTAAATTGTCTCTATAAATTAGCAAATGGAATAATTACGATTTTCATGCTTCTTCGTCCGATTTCGTCGCAAAGAACACATCCACGTTTCGCTGACATTATTAAGATTACGTGGTAATAAAATTAGTCGGGTCACTGTCCATCGTCTGACAGTTATTAATTACCATAATAATACAGCTTATTAATGTCATTAATCGCCATTACTGATATAGTTCATGTATATATATATACACATATATAATATGTATAATGTTTATATAATTTGAAGCTGATACATCTCCTCGATACCCAACATTTCACAATTCTCATTAACTTTTCTCTCGTGTCCATCGTTAGCGTACAATCTATCCATTCCAATAAACTTCTATTTACAAAATTAATCGACGCACTCGATTTCTTTCTGTTTCGTCTGATAGCACATCGGTCTCCTCCTCGCTATATCGATAAACATCTCAAAATTTCTATAACAGCATCAATCTCACACACTCATTATTACATGGTTCACACTATTTTTTTTTTTTTCTGTAATGCACATGAGCTGCCAATTCCATACAAGTGGCAAAATAATCATTGAACACAAGCTACATAATCCTTTAGCAACGGATACACGCTAGAAAAAAAAAAAAACGATAATAGTTAAAACGCTAAAAGGCAATACATTATCTAAATCACGTTTGCGGTGTCGCGGATGAGAAAATATTCCTATAATAATGAAAGCACGACACATTGGTTACACGGTTTTCAATGCAATTTCATTTAAATTAAACGTCGCTAATCGTTTCGAAACGAACATTTAGAGAAAGAAAAAATAAAAATGTATTATTCGACGTTTAGCTCTTTGTTGCTTCACAACGAAAGACAACGAGTTGGAGATACAATGGAACGACTTGGAAGAGATCCCAAAACTTCACAGGTGATACGTGGGGGTGACGAAAGAAACGATTAAAAAAGAAAATATCGGTACAGAAAATCATAAAAGGGTATCACGTATCATCTGTGCATCGCTTTGCGATCAATTCGAGTCCACGACACGACGTATTCGCGTGTCGCATCCTTCGCGAATAATCCGCCATTTTGCATTGCAACTTATTCAAAGCGAGGAAATGAAAGACACGTACACACGGTGATCTTGGTCCGATCTGTTCGCACCAATTTACAAATATACAAATAATCGCATTCGAACTCGTCGTTTCATCGTCAATAATGGGATCGTTTCGTCATTCGGACGAGGTTAACAGCCTTCCCGTGCAACGAGTACAAGAACAAAGAGAAATAAAATAAAGGATTCCAAAAAAAAAAAGAAGATACCATTCTAGGTCGGATAGAAAAATGTTTCTTTTTTTTTTTCTTGTTCGCTCACAACCATACTTAACCAGCAGTCAGTCGTGTTGTATTTAAAAACTGGTGACGCATGAAAAGTCGACTAAAAAAAAACTACAAGCTAAATTGCAACATAGTTGCAGCATAATCATGCCAACGACTCGTGGCAGGGTAGCTTCATAAATATGGAGTCTTTCCTTTTCACAAGACTCCCCCCCCTCCTCGTCACATACATACAATCATTCTTACATTTTCACAGGTGTTTCCCCCTTACACAAATACTATCTTTCAAATCTGAAATTTGTTAACTAATGCACAGGATGTGGCGGAAACGTGATACAAGTAAGTACAGCTTGTACCAGGGCTTTCGTCGCAACCTGCAGACGGTAATCATGGAATTTGAATGCATGTACGTTTCGTATTCTATCAAGAGATCATACAGACGGCACCGTCGACAACACAAGAAACATTAGTTTAAGTATTGGAATAACACCAAGGCTCGTTCTCTCTCTCTCTCTGGACGCGAAAACATCCACAATAGGGATGCGCGGATACCCGATATTACGGACTCGTGCGGGCTCGGAAAAAATCGGGCGGGCTCGGGAAACTTTCGGGTTCGGTCGGATACCATCGAGTTGATCCGGACGAGACCGCGGCCCGCGATCCAACTCTCATGTACTTGTTAATACTTGCAATAAACATTTGCAAAATCTGTTTTATATGGAATCTGTTTTATCTGTTTTAATTGGAATAAGATAATTTGGGAGCTCGTCCAAATCTGCCCGACTGTACCCGACTGAACCCGAAATAGTCGGGCTACCCGACTGCACGCATGTATCGGACGCCCGCCCGAGCACGCCCGATGTTTTCCGAACCGACCCGACTAGTCGGGCCGCACATCCCTAATCCACGCTAAATGATAAACGTCCTTCCCTCTGGCCATTGTTCTCTTTTTAACATTTCTTTCATTCTCCCATTCGATTCGCCTTTTTTCCACTTTCTCTCGATTCGAATTTTCCTACACCGGTCGCATTTTCATTCGCTCTTTCCCCCCGCCACTGTACAAGAAACCTGAACGTCCGACGATTGTTCGACGACCAGTTGCTCTGGCAAGCTTACAAAAAGGAACAAAATGCTCCCGGTTTTCGCGTTCAGTGGGAAGATACAGATACAACGAGAGAGAGGAAATCCAGAGAGTTTAATGGTTCAACTTTTATCTCGATTTTTAAGCGTATTACTTCAAGACATCCGACGGCTAGTTACAGCGTGATATCAGGTGTGCAGAAGCATGCCGCAACGCTTCGTGATACGCTCTCTCTAAGTACATCGATTCATCTTTTATCTTTTTCATTTTCCTCGTAATCGTCGACCATTTAATTATCGGATACAACGTGTACGGATACATTTAACAGGGTGCGTATCGGTATGGTTCGGTAGCGGGGTACGAAATCGTTCGCCATAGTAATTAGCACAAGTTCGGACCATCGAACACGACGAATTTAAGGCTCGCCCTCTACTTTCACGAATTACATTATCTCGCCTACAACATCTCTTTAACGCGTCGATTGCCACGGCTGTTTAATTAAAAGAATACCACTAAAATTACACTAGCAATTCGAAACAGCAAACCGAAGCGTTATAATAAAAAAAATATTAATGAACCATCGAACGGCGGAGCTGAATCAATTAGGATTCAAAGGAAATTTTAATACGAAAAAGATTCGTATATTGAAAAATAAAGACTAAAGTTTAGAACATTTAGAAAACCTCATCCGCCGTACGAAAGTTAATATTTACAATGGCAATCAACGCGTTAATCGTTTTGGTCGAAAATTAACTAACACGCGTTCGCTGAAATTTTACTATATTTCATAAAATGTATTCACCTTTTTCTGTACCGTAATAAAAAATAATGATGACGGTTGTAACACGATTGATCAGATCGTATCGCGTTGATAATTAAACTTTTCTGATTGCAAAAAGTTTGCAAGAAGAATAACATCTGTGCCGACTAGCCGATTAAACGGATTTCTTTTTGTTTCTTTCATTTTCTTGATTAATAATTGTTCGTTTTGTTACAAATTCGTGGTCACTCTCTCTCTTCAAGTGGACGAGATTTTATTCTATGACGAAAAAACTGTACACATCAATTATTACCTCTAATCTCTTTCGCTCTTTTTTCTTTTTTTGTTCTCATTTATCAGTCAACGGCGATCTAACGAGACATAAAGATATTAGCGCAAGTTTCATCTTTCATTATCGTTATTTTCTTTATCAGTTAACGACAGTACATTTACGGCTGAATCTACTGATATACTTATGGCGATACATGTGTTTACTTTCGAATAATAACCATTTTTACTTCTTTGTACATCTATGTGTGTAGTATAACGTTATCGGTAATATTTATAGATATGAACATGATTTATTTTTTTTTTGTAATTCTTTCTTTTTATTAGAAAATCTATCTCTTTGTATATCCCTGTTCTCGATAATAAACGATTAACAAAGAATAAAAGGACGTTTTGTGACAACGCGTTATAGTTATAATAAATTCTATATCATTTTATGTACTAAACATGTATGTACCATCAGAGATTATTCTAACTAACTTCGAGATGTAATGAATTTCATATTAACGCGTGCTTCGATCAGTTTCTTATTTATCAGTCTGCAAATAAACGAACAATTACGAGTCCTTGAATGTGCGACAGATTTCGTTCGAGTATTAAGAAAAAAAAAAACATTTATCGAAAAGTTTCTAACAGTTATACTTTTGACAGAGATCGTTGGAAATTTGTA
Source organism: Osmia bicornis bicornis (assembly GCF_907164935.1). Classification (NCBI taxonomy): domain Eukaryota; kingdom Metazoa; phylum Arthropoda; class Insecta; order Hymenoptera; family Megachilidae; genus Osmia; species Osmia bicornis. The sequence continues at coordinate 14,813,492 of NC_060216.1, read as the reverse complement.
ACAAAACTTCGGAGGATCGATAATTCTTTTCTTGTTCGTTTAATCGGCAGGGCTGACAAAGATCCTTTTCTTCTTCTCCTTTTTCTTCTTCTTCTTCTTCTTCAATTTCGCATACATGTTTCGCGTTAAGTATCTCTTCATTGCTAGAGTGCTTTTTTGAGAATCATCCATAGGAATTTTTGTGTAACACTTCGCAAAGTTCATCTTTCTCTGTTTTAGCAATCAGTAATTAATATTCAAAGGAAATTTTATTGTTTATAACGTTCATGGTAAAATGATTGAATTTTAAAATGAAAAACCTATATTGACGTAAATGTATTCAATTACAGGCATACTTTGGTTCTCTTTTCGTTACATTTCTAATATAATTTCATCTAAATGTGTTAACACGCGTGTTCCAAGGATAAAAAAGAAATTCCTCTGCAATAGACGGTTGATTCAAGAAATGATTTTGAATCATCGCATTTTCTGGTAGAACACGGATCAACTGTATCAATTACAGTATACAATCGTTGATCTAAGTTCTATTCAATTTTTCACGAGTAGATAATACGATCTACGGACATTAATTCTTCTTTTTTTGCTTCCTCGTTTCGATATGTTATATAAAATGTGATTTGAATTATTTCTGCGACGTGTAACTCTTTTCTTTCTTAGAAGGTAATTGCACGGAAGGCATGAAACCGAAATATCGATTCTCTTCTTAAAAGATTCGTACAGCCGGTTCGATGAAGCTTATTAAATGATACATGATCAACGAAAATGTAAAGTAGCTTCGCAGTAAAATAGCTCTCGGATGTATTACGTACAGTCAAGTTTCGTATACAATTCTGTGCTTACGTAGAACAACGATAGGCAGTGTGGGCATAAGAAATCGTTGTTAAAAATAAAATTAGTTAAAAAAAAGAAGACGAGGAATTAACTAAAATATGGTGAGCGTGATTACAGCGCGATGTTCGCAGCTATCTAATGAGAAAAGCTTTAATACTGTTATAAATTCTATAAAAAAAAAGAACCATTCGTTTGAACAATTGATACACTCTTCGAAAGTCTAAATCATGGACTCGTGATCGTTGAGGAAAAAGAACCAAGAATACTAAGACGATCTTAAATTAAACGTGTTTATCATTTCGGTTTCATGCCTTTCCAGTCGATCGGACTTGAAAAATTCTATTTATGTTTAAAGTTCGATACAAGCGGGAGCACGGTACGCTCGTTAATCCGGGAGAGTTATATATTTTTTCTTTTATTTTGTAAAATGAGATCTCAGCTTGGATTGATTTACGATTTAATACACGCATCGTAATACATGTAGCAACGAAGAAACGGCGTTGTTTCAAGACCGCCATAGTGTGTGGTACAAGATGAGAGAGAGTCGTAGGCACAAACACGTTCTTTCACCATCGGCACGTCAATTCCTTCTTCTAATTCTTAGACACGTAGGTGGGACCGATTTCCCGGCCGCTAAACAATCCGATCAGCAGTGACAGGTTTACAGTGTTTTACAATCGGTAACATCGACATTGACAACGATGTTTAACCATTAAGCGATTATCGTACACGTAATGACAATGATAAATCGTAGGATCGTAATAATAATAAGAATAATAAAATAATAATAATAAGAATAATAATAGAGGATAATCTTAGTAGTAATGATAATAATAATAATAATCAGAGGAAAAAGAAGAAGAGCAAAGTTAATCCTGATGATAATAATAATAATAATCGTAATAATAATAATGAGAATAATAGCAATAGTAGTAGCAGTAATAACGATGGCTGTCTGGTTGTTGTTTCATTTGATAAGGTCGACGGCACGACGACATTGCGACGATGGTGTTCACCACCGAATCCTGAGAAGCGGGCCGACTTCCGGCACGTAGCAAAGTAACGGGCCCCCTTTCCGGATCGTCTGCAGCTTCTCTGTCCACCTTATCATCTTCTATTCCACCGATTCGCACTGCCGCGACACGTTTCCCAACATCACATGTACTATTACACGCACACTGTACTGCCCCCCCAAGATCGACGATAACAGACAGTCACTTTTGTCTTCCACTTTTCTTCTTCTTCCGTTTGAAGAAGCAACAGCATCTGCAAATAAAGCAAACACTAATAGGACTTAGAGTCGTCTTCTTTTTCATCGCCTTATTCTATGACACCAACATGCAAACCACGACAAAACATTCCAAAGCGGCGACAAAATCGAGAGAGCTTGCTTTCTCCGTCCAAATCTCCCATAGTGACAACGTTTTATCATCCAAGACAGAAAATAATGCTAAACAAGGAGAGCACGATCTTTTCAAATGCAAACCTCTTTGAGGTCCGCGCTCCGATTTATCAAAATTTACAAATTTTAAGCCTAGATAAAATTTCGAAGATCGTACGCTCCTCTTAAGGATTTATAATTTCTAAATTATCTAACACTGATCAAAGTATACAATCTAACGGCAGGGGAAAAAGAAGAACGGTTCTCTAAAATGATACGTGTATAGTCAGGTGATTATCGAACATTATATTTTGTCTTTATGTTGCATAAAAGGAAGTTCCGTAATGGCCAGTTGTGTCGGAATAATAAACCAAGTTCAGGGATCGTTCTAGGATCGGCATTGGACGTAGAAGGATAGAAACTTCGACGTAGGATCTTTCCGCATCCACTACAACGCTTTTTTGTCAGCAAACATTTCTTTCTGAAAGAGGATAGACAGGATATTTAACATCTATTATCATGCATGAAAACAAACGATGAATTTGAAATTATATCGAGACAGTGATACGGTAATTTGATCGATTAGACCAGGGGTGGACAAATTGCGCCCTGCTAAGACGGTCAGAAAAATCCGCCTTGACCGAAGATTCCTCTTGTATTTAAATAAATTGAATAAAGCAGCCACTATTTTATTGAATTTATATTTACTAATTTTTATGCTACAATTTATACCTTTCTGAAATGCAAAGTTAATTAATGAAGGCAATTATTTTAAAAGGCACAAAGTGGTCCCTGAGCCAAAACAATTGTCCACCCCTGGATTAGACGATTACTATTCATCTTCCACCGCGTTAGTGCATACAATCTCGCTCGTTTACGATGCATATCTCTAATGCATGCACTATTTACGAAATGTGTTAGCTTCTATTTCTTATTTCAATATCCTTCGTCTCTTTAAAATATTAACAAGTTAAAAACCATATACAAGGTGTAGACGAAAACTTAAATCTACCAGTTAGATAGAGAAATGAAGATGATTGTAATACTAACTTGGTTTCGTCCACCATGTCCACTTCCTGAGGCGCTGTTATTGGTGTATTCGAGTGTCCTGCGGTAGGATCATCGTTGGCTAATTCTCCGTTCGTCGAAGACACCACCTAAATATACAATCGATCATTAGTAATTAAATCGAACGTGTAAACGATGAAACTTGAAATTATATCAGAAGAAAATTAAGTATAACGATCGATGGAATTCTGTATACCGTAAAATTAAGATATTTACATGTACAATCGTTCTACTAAACTATATATTTATATACAGGGTGTTCGACAACAGCTGGGAGATTTTTTAAGGGGTGATTCTAGGGATGAAAATCAAGAACGACGAAATAGCGTTTGCGGCTTTGTTTTCCAGTGATTAACGTTTAAAAATTCGAGTAAAGCCGCGAAATAGCGTTTGAGGTTTTTTAGATTTTCTAGAATCACCCCCCTTAAAAAATCGAACACCCTATATACACACGTGTAGATGTTTCTACTTGACAAAGGACTAACAATAAGACGATATAATTTACGTGAGACAAGCGGCACTTTGTATTCACGAGGCGTTGTTAATAAGAAAAACGAAGTGAAACTTTAAAACATGGTAATGGCTAATCAACTCACGGTTAAACAAATTACTCTTATAGTTAAAAACACAACGCATGAAGTTATTATACTTTTACTAGGCTCGTATAAAGCGCGGTTTAATCCGGGAATAGATAGAACGTGATTATGTGACGGTCTGGTGGATTAGTGAAGTAACAGAATTAGAGGTATAAATCGATCAACGAAACAAACGTCCGCATGCTACGACAAACCAATTCGCATCGACTTCAAACTGACCATATAATCCGTTGATGCTTTGTCTAGAAATAGAGCGAACAGTTTACTTGCAGACGCGTCTGGCCATCATCTGGGCTAAGACAATGGAAAACAAGGGGAGAGAGTAGGTAAAACGGAGAGGGATGCATTGTATTTTTTCGATTCGAAGAGAATATACTTTGTAAATCTAATGATTTTTCATTTTAAATCCTATTATCTTTCTTTAATTGAATTTTCCAATTAATGATTTTGAACTATTGGCCAGTAATATAATGAAAAATAATTGTTTTCAATTAATATTTATAATCGAATGATTAGTAACACATGGAATTTTGATACCAAATGGAATTTACAGACAGAACACGTGGCAACGAAAAGAAAGAATGATTTCTTTGGACAGATAAGAGTAGACAGATAATGGACGACACAAGGATCGCTAGGTCCACTCACCTGTACAGAACCGTGCCTATCAGCAGGTGTCAATGTACCACCAGCTCCTGATTGCTTCACAGTATCTGGCCACGTGGTTCCCACCCCTTTACCACCCCCGCCTCCCACCCCTGGACCTGTCACATCCTAAAGGAACAAGCACTAAATTCTCCAAGTTTCAATGCGTCCAACGGTACAAGAAAAATTAACAAATGTATCCTTGAATGGACACGACCTCGTACACTTGTCGCATGTGATACCAAAATGAGTTTCCTTGGGAATACATCACGAATCAACGGTTTTCTTTACATTATCGTTGGACAAATTACAATTTACCATGATACTGATAAACTACGACTAGCTACGTTAAAATTGATTATCAAAACGATACTAGAGGAATGGCAAAAAAAAAAAAGAAGAAAGGGTTGTTTTCTAAGTAACTTCTTCATACATGCATTGAACCTTGATTTTGGAACGAGGTTGATTTTATAGAAAAATATCACTTTATCTACGTGTACCTTCAACCGAATACTTTCGATAAGATAAAAAGCATGCATGAAGAAGTAAAGACGAGAGGAAAAAGAAAAAGGAGACGCGTTACAAAATTTTGTTTCCTTACATAGTTCCCTTGCATTGCGATGTTAACCTCATCCAACACGAGGACTACGTCCTCCTCAAAATCATCGCATTCCTATACACCGAGGATTTCCGTGTTTCGCAAAGAAACAAAATCGTTTATATAAGAGAATCTTTCAGGTGTGTCGAGAAAATATAGAGAATGTAATCTCTTCCCAATTATCGTTTCAACTCATTTCGACAAGTTATTGCGAAAATTATAAAAAGAATCACATTAAAAAAGAAAAATGATAATAAAGAAAGAAATCTATTCCGTATACCCGATGAGGTGTATATATACTCATGCTGTTATTTGAAATAGCTAAGCTTCACACATTCATGCTCGTTTTCTTCGGAAAAAAAAATAAAATAAAATAAAAGAAAGAAAAGATGTTATAAATATTTATTAGCGTACCTTGTACGGATGCCGATCACGATTCGGCGATACGATAATTTCTTGTCCAGTCTGCAAGGATCCAACAGGCGTAGACTGAAAAAACGAAACACAGAAATATTCCATTATAAAAGTATATTCTCGTTACCATATTCGTTTAGTTATATATATGCATAGATAGACGAATTTCTTGATGACATACTTGGAATCAGGAATGAAAGAATATTTTGACGATAATTCAAGATAATTATTTTCAAACACTTGCTCTTCGACACTGCAGGGGAGAATGGAAGGTACATTCTTATAAAGGAATATAAAATCACACAGAAATATAAGTATTAATATCGTCTGGAAAAAAAGAAAGCGTTCTAGGGTTAAACGATATAAATCTACTTAAAGGTATAATTACGTACTTAAGCGATTAGAAGTTTCTATCGCATTATTGTAAAAGCTGTTCGATCATCTTTTTTTAGAAAGGGTTCAGAAAAATACTTAGCAAGTAGGAAGGAAAGGATTATCGATCCGCATGCACTGGCGATACTACCGTATAAATATCCTGATAAAAATCTTACTGTGAGTGTAAACGAATGAATCGAACGTAACACGGGTGGAAGGTTTAAAATATGCGGTGCTAAGTACTGGTGGATGTAGTTGATGCGAATCTCGGTCGAAGCAAGATGTGACATCGTGTTTCAACGAGGGTGAAAAATAAGATTTTCACCCTTTTCTCTTATTTCTTTTTTCATGATAATAAAGTTTCTATCAAGCTCCCAGTATCGTTCCGTGCATTTTACAGCAACATTTTCGAGCACGTATTACGCTTCTCAGATAAAACTATACAGTCGGTGCAGCTGCATCCTTTTGTCATTAACGAAAAGTTTGTTTCTGATTAAACAGGCGTTATCGAACCACGCGTACAGGTCGAATATCAAATATGCGAGCCTCGCGTAACGTGTCACCCACCTTATCGGATTTAGTCTTGCCAACATGAGAAGGAGGAGCCATCCTGAGAGCTCTAAGTTGTTCGAAGTTGGATGGCTAGAGGTACATTGGGGGCAGCATGCAAACGTTAAAGATCATCAAGTGAAATATGACTATTTCTTATATTTCTTTTTTTCTCTTTCTTCACTAAAACGACAGAGAAGACGACGTTACTTACCCCGAAGAGACGATATCTAGGAGTTTCTTGTGACATAACAACGATACTCGAGAAATCTTGCAAGTTTTCGAGCAATTTAAGCACGCTTCAGCTTCGAATTTTATTCGATCCTTAAAAGTCTTGAAACTCTTCGCTCGTGAGATACTGTATTCATAGTAGACTAGAGCGCGTGTGAAATATGCAACGTATGCGAATTAAGATACGCAAGAGTAGCTGATATATATTTCAAATCTTACGGAAAGAATTTCAAGAGTCTTAAGATTCGAAACGTTCTCTATATTCTATTCGAAACGATCCATCCGGATTGAAATCACGTTCGTGTACATTGATAAAATTCTTTTAATTTACATAATCGAATAATCGTCTGGATATTCGAGTGAATATACGAGTAGAGGAAAAAAGAAACGAAAATAACTCCGATGTAGATTTGATATCGACTCTTGCGATACGTGCTTCGTCCCAGGACGTAAACCAGGATGGTTCCTAAAATCTCCTATCATTCTGTCTTCCTTTCTTGCGTGCATTGCGAAGAGATACAAAGAAAAAAAGGAAAAAGAAAAGAAAAAGACACAAGTGTCGTATCGATCACTTGATCAATGGATCACGCACCATCGTCTTGCCGGTCCAATCGAACTCGCCGTCGTTGACGAAACCTCGTTTCTCGTAGAGGTCGTGGAAGAGGTTCCTCAGGTACTCGTAGTCGGGCGTCTCGAAGAAGTCCAATCTACGAACGTATCGCAAGTACGTAGCCATTTCTTCGGGATGACCGTCGCAGAGTACCTCGATCGGTGTATTCCGTTTCGTGTCGCCGATTTTCTGATATCGTTCCTTCAACGTGTCAGCTTTCAATCCTTGCCAAGGAAGGCTACCGCGCAGGAAGTACATGAACATATGTCCTAACGCCTCCAAGTCGTCCCTTCTGCTCTGCTCTAATTGCAAAGAGAATAGAAAAACACATTTGCTTAGTAAAGAATATTTTCTAACTAAATAGTTAACGAAGATCAGAGGATTAAACGCAGCCGCGTCAACGGGCGTTCGCTTTATAACTTTCTCCGGACGTAGACCTCCCGCACCGCGGTTAAGTTTCAAGATGTTCTGGACCTGGTTTACCTAAACGCTTTAACGACCTGTGACATTTGTGAGTAGTCTATTCGATAAAAGTTTACGTTTCAGAGCATCCGTAATCGTTTCTGTAATTATAATTGATATCGATAGCGGTAAACCGGAGTGAAAGATTAATTACAGGAAATGTGTATCAATACCAGGAGCTGATGTATCAGCCGTCAAAGTGATAACGCTAGAAAATAATGTAGAAAATTAAATAAATAATTGATGAAACATAATTTAACCCTTTGCCCTACTTGCTAAACCCAACTATTCACCGCTGTAACGTTGAGGTAAATCAAGGAAATTGAAATATTATGCACATATTGTATTTAGAGATTGCCGGCTGTGCAAATTCTAATTGAAATTGCTCTTCAAATTTAATTATAACACAGGTAAGGTTCAGTTTTGTCACGTTAGAACTGTAAGGTGCGTCACAAGTGTGACTCGTCGTTACATGGCAAGCGGTTAATATATACAGTGGTATGTACGTCTGCTTTGGAATACGTCCAATTCGGAATATGTCCTGTTTGGACGTGACAAATTTTACTCGGTATACGACATACATTTTTTGTGAATTTTGCGTCATTTTTAAATAATTAAAAATTAAATTAATAATCAATTATATTCGGAGTTGATGTATTATTAACTGACTGATCATACAAGTAAAGGAAAGGAGGAGGTACCACTGTACATTGATAAAATTTAAATAAGAATTTAATTAAAATAAGAAATTGAAAATTAGTCATCTTAACTGGTTCGGAGCGAAGATAAAAGTTACCTTTTCCAAGATGCGTGTTGATGCTCATGTAACGCGCCGTACCCGTCAGGCTTTTGTGTTCCCGGTATGGTATGTGTTTGTTCGTCTCCAAGTCTATGTACTCTTTGGCCAGTCCAAAATCAATGATGTGAATAACCTTCTCGCGTTTGGTTGTGCTTCGTCCTATCAGGAAGTTTTCCGGCTTGATATCACGGTAGATCAAGTGTCGACTATGAACGTACTCTATCCTATGAAGCTGTAGAAATAAGCGAGGTATTAATGTACATACGAGGGAAAGAAACTTTTCACCGACTGTGTAAGTCTATCTAGGTATTAAGTTACCGGATAAGTTGTGAGCTTCGATGTAAAGACATAACTGTTCAAATTTTAATTTCTTCTATTTTCATCAAGTATACGTTTATCGTTGTACGTAATTTCAAACAGTGATTTCATATTCCATCGATTGCACTTACAAGTTGTGTGGCGATGTTGAGAACGGTCTTCAGGGTAAACCTCCTACCGCACAGGTCGAACAGGTCCTCCAGGCTCGGTCCGAGAAGTTCCATCACTAAAGCGTTATACTTCCCGCATGGACCGAAGTAGTATACCTCCGGTATACCTTCTACACCGTTGATCGATCGAAAGAAAAGTTAATTGAAAATTCATTATCGATCATTCACCGTGAACAGAGGTGTGCGAGTACTCGGAATTTACGAGTCCAGCGTTTGAATTTACCGAATTACTCGAAATCGACGAACTGTTTGAAACAAAAGCGAGTTATTCGATAAAATCGAACTACTTGAATATTCGAGTAATTCAATTTTTTCAAATAGCTCGCTTTTGTTTCAAACAGTTCGTCGATTTCGAGTAATTTGACAAATTCAAGCGCTCGAAAATTGAATTACTTGAATATTCAAGTGAATCTCGAATATTCGAGTAATTCAATTTTTCAAGTAGCTCGCTTTTGTTTCAAACAGTTCGTCGATTTCGAGTAATTCGGCAAATTCAAGCGCTCGAAAATTCGAGTAATTCAATTTTTCAAGTAGCTCGCTTTTGTTTCAAACAATTCATCGATTTCGAATAATTCGGCAAATTCAAGCGCTCGACTCGGCTCGACCGACCGATCATTGTCCGACTCGAAATTCGAGTACTCGAATAAATCGAGTACTCGCACACCTCTAACCATTCGAATGAATTTCTTTCATTACTCACCGTGTGTACCTAATAATTTGTAAAACCTATATTCTAAGTGTAGCTGCGGCGCCTTCGACCTCATTGGTTCCTACAAAAGCGACAGAAAAAAGAGATAGCAATGGTTTTAAAATAATACCCTGACGGAAAAAAGTTTCTGTCACGTTAATGATTCGTAATGAGATTCGAACGAGATCCCTCTCAGCACTCAGCTAACTTTAACTCCCAGTCAAACTGTTAACGCCAATTAAGCGATTTCCTCGTGTCCTGCTTTTTTTTGTTCTCTATCGCTGAAAGTGACTGTTCTCAAATTTTAATGAACTCACCATTTTAATTGCTACATGCTCGTTATTGTAGAGGTTCTTCCCTGGAACAGAACGGAAAAGTAAAAGGTCTATGGGCGTTCCATGATCGTAGCAATTTTACATAATTCAATCGATAGTTCGTTTTTCTTTTACGCAAGTTAATGCTCAGCCTATAAACAGGTTAACTGCACTGGTAGTTGGTTCTTTTCCGAATTATTTAATTATATCAAATTTAAGGCACCTGATAACTTATCAATTTGCATGATTAAATCCTGTTTTTTTGAATAATGTAATTACTGTTTAATTTTATATATAAAAATGGGATTAATTCCACGTTCGATGGATAGAACGAACGCAAAGGTGTTTAATTATACTCGTTGCAACCGTTTTACGCAATTGCAGATATCGAAGCCTGGGTGTGTCTCGATATCAGCTCGTTAGTCTAAATATCAATAAACGTGGGATTCCTCGAACGCCAATTACAGCGGTGTTTCTCTTTTTATATATATATATCAATGTTCGTAATTATAGCTGAGATATAGAAAAGACGTTAATGTCACCTTAATCGCGTTACATTCGCTTCCATTTCGTGCGATCATTATTATATCGAACGACTTCCCCCCTTGATTGCTCTTCACCGTGAGAAATTCAATTGATCAGATTTGCGGGCTAACTACGTATGCGGTCGTTGTGGTATTACCTATGGTTACCGATTATCACCCTCCGCAAAGCGATATTCCATAATTTTTCATTTATATAATAACACGTTGAACAACATGGGGGTCACCGGCTTCACAATTTACACATGCTTGAATAATTAAAAGAAAACAATAGAAAATTAATTATTACTATTCTTGGTAATTAGAGCTTTATGTTCTAGAGTGTTAACACTAGAACTACCAAACCAGTCAAATTACTGGTTTAAAGTTTTATGTTTTAAATTATAAATTTTATCAAGGTATTTTTGTTAGGTGAAAAATCACGATTTTTGAAAATTTTAATTACTTGTAATTAATAAAATTTTCAGCATCTAGTGTATATTAAATTATGTTGCATCCTTTATCTATTTAATTTTCTACATTATTCTCAAATTAAATAAGCGTACATCAAAAGTCGGTAGTTCTAGTGTCAACAGGTGATAGTGAAATAAAATTGAAAACTAACTGCATAAATTACCAAAAAATGTTTGTAATACTTAGACTCGAAAGTCTGAAGCTTCAAGATGCTCGAGACTACGTGAAAACTCGCCAGACAAATTCGTATGCGTGTTACTCCAGCGAGGACAAAGATACCCTCTTTATAAACGTCAGCTTCGTGACGAGAATTGTGGTGTCGTCACGAAAGTGAACCTCTCACCGTTTCCCAAAGAAAGAGGATAAAGAAGCCGTTCGAGAATGAAAGTACATCGGCTACTTCGAAAATAATGAACTCGAAACTTTGTCGCTAATTAAATAATAATACGCGGAGGACAGCCTGTTCGTTTCGCGACACGCGATACCGGCTGACTTCAGACTTAACCCTCGTGGAAAGGGAACGTAAGATCGTTGCAATTATTCATCCAAATTAATCGGTACGGTCGAACGATTAAACCGTCAAGAAAGTGCAACTTCGAGTTTACGCTTTGAATCGCTAATTGAGACAGCTTACAAATTTCTTAGCTATCTATTTGCACGCCGTCCGTTCCTAACCTAACTTAACACGTTGCTCAGCATCGCGAACGATTTCCTAGTTTCGCAACGAGACATTCAATAACCGCAGATAGGAATCTCCCTAGCTTTGTATATTATTTCAAAAATGTCCGACTATGATTTATAGAAAGGAAACTTGATCGTTGATAAAATTGAAATTATCATAACGCAACGGTGAATGCGATTCGGCATTGATTTTAACCTGAAACGTTATTTCATTCATCCGAAGTGAAATTGGAGTAGGTCACTCGGTGTAATAATACTTTGCATAATTTAAGAGAACGTGACGTAATCCGTGATACGATACAAGAAAATTTGCCGGATTATTCCGTCATCCGATGCAAATGGCTTAAGAATTTTTGATACGTAAATTAGCGAGAAAAGTGTTATCGGGAAAAAGAGGGAATAATCTTAACGACTCTGATTTCTCACGAAAGAGCACGATTTATCACACATGCGCGACGAGTATGAATTTTTTATGCAGAATTTCACATTTTTAAGTATAAATTTTGCTTTTATTTTGGAAAGGTATCATTTTCACCAATTATTACCGTCCACGCTGTAGCGGGGACTGTTCGATTCCGAGATCGCCCGAACTTGGCCGATCGCGGCCGAGTGGAGACGCGTGGACGGTTGAGACAGGAAGAAAGGATGGCGTCGTTATAGGCGTTGTTTTAAGGAAAATAAAGAGTTTAAAAATTAAAAATGTATGATTTTATAACCCAATCCAAATCTACTTCATAAAAGGTAGACACTTACTGATATCGCAAAGTTTCGAGCGTCTAATCATCGCGAAGGGCATGGCTGTTGACGAATAGATAAGAATCGGGGAAGTAATCTTGCGATCGAGCCGGACTCACGCGAACTCGCACGATTAAGGACGACAATTGCAAGCGAGATCTCGAATCGCAACCGTGCGGATCGCGAATGGATTAAGCGGAAATGTAATTGACGAGTGTACCACAACGATGAATCAGTGCCCCGGACCTCACGTGCCGCATCAGACGAGCGTGATGCGTGTACCGTACACGAACGAACCTTTTGTCGCGACTTGTAGCGAGAGTCACACGTGACTCTCCAACAAGTCGCATAAATTCGCATCTTAGGATCTTCGAAACTTTCCAAAATTTAAGAGAAATCGAACGTCGACCGATTGCGAATGAAAAATACCACGATAACCAATTATTCCATGGCGAACGTTTAACTTAGAAGAAAAGAAATCGCGTTTCGTTGCATAAAATGCAAAGTAAGCTTACTTAAAGTTTCTCTCGTTCCGGAAACGAGCAGTTGGCGACCGGAGGGAAAGAAACCGGATGCAAACGAATGGACAAGTATATTTAATTAAACAATCAATCTTCAGGACTTCTCTGAATTTTTCCACGATTTATAAATAGGAAACATAAAATTACGATCCCTCGAATCCTTAATTAACGACGTATTATTTTTCTTACGTAACGAGTCATGGGTCGATTACAAAAAATAATTAAAACGTACTCTAAGGGTGCTATCTCCCGACCTCTCGATAATATTAATAATAACTTGAGAATATTTACAATGACAAGTCAGAAGTGAAAAACAAGATCGCATCAGTGAAGGGTTAAACATTGAGGTAGTTGGAATTTGATACAATAATAAAGCGAAGATAAACCGAAGTAAAAATACGGTACGGAGATAAAAAGAAGGCATACATAATTTTTTAACATTCGACCGTGCGTCGATAAGACGCTTTTTTACTTACAACGTTTAATATGGAAATGAAAGTGGAAATTCACTTGAGAATATTCACGGATGTGCGAGACTTAAAGTGTCACCGAAATAACGTGCTCGAAAGGAAAGAAGAGTAACATGGGTCAAGATTTTAAGATAAAAAACGGCTCTTCTCCTTGATCCTTTTCCCGAAGAAAACGGTTTAGAGTCGATCCGTTTCCACGAAGGAGACGCGCGACAATGGAAAATATGTCAGCAGGAAACGGCGATAATTATATCGCCACCGAACACCGTGGAAAAATTGATCTGTCCTCGAAAATAGGCCGACACCCATTGACGATGAATTCCCTGAAATATTCCAGACGCGTTTCGCCACCGAACGCGTATACACAATGATGCCTAAATGAACGTTGTGTTAGACACGTTCCGCACTGTCTCTATTTTTCAGTCGATAAACCGTGAATTTCAATGAGTCATCCCGAACGCGCAATCTTGATCCTTTCAATCGCAAGCGCGTTAATTAATTTATTTTCAATAAATCAATGAATCGATTCCTCTACAAAATATTAAGAAAGCATCGAACGTGATTCGTTTTCTCCAGCTTTCGTATCGAGCTTCCACGATCGGCGCCAATTACATAAATCAGAAATTACGAAACGAGCCGTGTCCAGTTTGTTTTCTCGCACGGTTTATAAATCGTCGACGCACGAAACACGATTAGAATTCGATCGACGATCGGTTCGATTTACACGCGGTTAATTAATGCTCCTCCAATAACACCGCGTCTCTGCTAATGGCAAATTAATGCTCGCATATTATATCGAGGAGCTTGTATTTAACAGCCCGGTATACCATCTTACAACCCGTCCCACGTACCCCGTTACGTGTGATTCAATTTAACCGTTTATTCGAGCGAAAAGTTGTCGGGACCGGGAAGAAATTCGATTAACTATAATAACGAAACGACGACGTCCAAGATGGAAATTTATTTGCATATTTTCGATAAACGAGAACGAATCTGTATCGGAGTTAGGAATACAGGGTATGAAATGAATATACACGCAGGAGGATCGAGGTCAAGTATAATAATACCGAAAAGAGCCATTGTTTCCCTGACAAAACAAGAATTTTCATCCGCCGACACCCTGTTTTCAATGTTTGATGCTTGACAAAAGCATCGCCCAGTTGCCTCTGTATATCGCAATTGCCACTTACCGTGCATTTGTTCGATCCCTGTGACGCTTCGCGTCTTTGACCCAGTGCATAGAGAGAGCGTGTATACAGAACCCTTTGTGACGCGGCATCGCACCGATAATTAGACTCCCAATCAAGTGTACGCGGTTGATAATTAGACTCGAAGTAAGCCTATTAGACGATGCGTTTGCAGTTCTACCCGCGTAGAAATTGCTTTCACGATGAAGGTATGCCATGCACATATCTCGTCGAGATATCGCGACAACTTGACAACAAGGACTGATGACTGGCATAATTTAACGTAAAGGATGGAGGCGTTTGATATCAACCGTATCCCTTTCATCCAATTCCCGCGATACAGGGGTTGTAACACCGTATTAATAACTTCCTAATTTCCAAAAGTTTGTCTTTGAAATAAATATGCTACAATGTGCGCCAAATACCTTCAACAAACAAGTAAATTTAATTAACATTTTTATCTTAATCCTGTTTGCAACAATACTTTTCTCGAGGTAAAATGTAGCTAATATCTGTAGATCCAATTAGGGAAGGAGGAAGATATTAGGTGAAAAATCGTGGTTGGAATTTGCAGAAGGAATCGATCGTGCAAATTGGAAACGAAGGTGGAATATGAAAAGCGAGCTATTCTGTTTGATCGGTAGGTAGTTTTATAGAGAGGAGTTCAAACTGACTGATAAAAGGAAATATAAAAGGTCCAGCGAAGCGATGGATAAATGCTCGGGGCGAGAAAAATTCCTTGCGCCCTCGTCTGTTCGAACTGGTCGTGCGAAAAATCGATCGATCCAGGCATCCTCGTAAATAACCAAATGAATCTCGAGACATCGATACTCCTTCCTTCCCGATAGAATATTCCTCTAGCAAATAAATCTGCATACAAAGTGGCCCGAGAAAATTTGTAAATAATTGTCGAATAAATTCGTATAACAAGAATGACGTTATTTTTAACCCTTCCATTTTTTTTCAAATTAAGAATTTTGGAAACTCGCAACATTTTCCACATAGCAAACACGTGATCAGTGACGAAATGTCCGACGCAAACTGGACCAGCGAATAACACAGAAGCCGGCTAAGATAGAAAAGCCGCGTGTTCCGTTCGGTTGGAAAAGGTTTCGCAGAGCCGCGTAGAAAATCTAATAAATCGCGTCGGATAAAATGCTCGAAAACAAAGCTAGCCTGTTGAGCTAGCCGCGAAATAAATGGTTTAGGGAAACCACAGAAAAATCCAGCTGACGATATCGAATCGTGCAATCGTTCGATTGATCAAAGTATTCGGTAATTCGATCAAACCGGGCTGGAAAGCAAGCTTCCCTAAAGTTCTTTAATTGAATAAAAAATTTCATATTATTCTCGATTGAACGGAGCGAAACGAGTTAAGAAGGTTTAAAAAGGTTCTAACAAAGCAACGATAAGACGACCGATAGAAAGTGAACGCGTCACCGGAAGTTGGAAAGAAAATCCTGGCAACCGTCCAAAGCTTCTTGAATAAGATATTTCCTACGATCGAAGTAATTCTTCAGCGAGCGTTTGAAATGAAAAAAGAGATATCCCGAGTTGGACAATAAACAAAGGGATCGTCAGAGTGTGGCGGATATTAAAGTCGAAAATGACGGGAGTCGGAATCGCGTGAACTCGGAAATTTTTCATGATTCCCGATGTGGAACGCGATAGGACACGAACCTGGTGTGCCCCGTTCTATTTTACCCTCGTCAACATTTTCTATACGTTCTTAATTTTTTTAATTTAAAAAATCTTGCAAAAATAATTAGAGGGTTAATGAAGATAGATAGTCGAGTCGCTTAGCGCAAGAAATATCTGGAACAGCTGCATTAGATAGGGGAACTTTCGTTTCGCAATTCTGCATTCACAATGGAAGGTCACAGAGAGGTCAACGAGATGCACCATAGAAGGAGATAATTCAGGATATCGGGAAGGCGAAGGTATTCTTCGAGGGTGGTAGAACAGTGCGACGTATCGCGGGGAAAATACACTGGCCAGTTAACGTTATGTTTCCCCTGGAAAGATTGTATCGATCGTAACTCTTCCGTTCGCATAGATCTCCATCAGCGAAATATCGTACGGTTCTCTCACGCGATCACCGGTACGCTCGAGATCGTCTACCAGTGTTCGAGTAATTCCGTGTAATTTCCTGTAATTCTGTTCTATTCGCTGACGTTATTGGAAAAAATTCGATTTTCGAAACGTTGGAAAGACATTCGTCTCGAAGAAGAAGAAACTTTCGACGACCTTTCATCGTCGTTCGCTTTTCCCCTCGGAGTGCGAGCTTCGAAGAGGCGCTCTTTCGACAAGCGTTTCTATTCGTGAACCGTGACGAATTCGATTCTTCTGAAAAGTTCACAGTCACGAGAGTTACATTTCCCTCTGACGGCGAAGTACTTTTTGTCGGATCGACAAATCGTTCGGCAACGAATAACGGATGCGGTTCGTTTCGCGGTTCTTAGAGCGGCAGATTGCGACGCGCGTTTTCCACCTCTGATTACGCAAAACTGAAGCATCGATTCGTTGAAAGTATCATTGTCGGACTGTACGTCAGAAGCAGATAGATCCGTCTTACCGAAAGCTAAGGTCGTCGAACCGTGAGTCCAATTAGTCGCTGCTTTTTCGCGTAATTAATGCAACGACGCTCCGTGTCGGGTCGAATTTGTGACGGGACAACGATTTCTGATAAAGACGCGGCACCCTTGTCACCTTAAAACGTCGCTACGCGTGGTAGCAGGTGATTTAAATAATTTTCTGCTTATTTCGTTAAACTACTTCCCTGGGTTACGGTTCGCAGAGGAAAAAATAGAGAACAGATAAGCCGATAACTTAGTTCGCCTTGGAAATTCGTTAACGAACAGTGGCACAGCTGGGTGAGAAGTTTCTAACTGGTCAAAGCTGAAACACACGTATCCTTTGTACGTTAATCCGCTGGCCGGTCCGCGAAACTCGGCGTAAATGAGATTGCGGCTCGACAAGCCGTTACGGAGCAGCCTGTCGAAAGCGAAGTATTCCGGAAAACTCGTACGCGGGTTACGCAGAAGGGAAACTCTGGCTGAATCGGATCCTGCCGCGTTAGCCGAACAAGCGAGGCTAATTAAGCGAATGGACGAGAAGGATTTGCCACGCGATGGAAAGCGTCACGGAGAGGGATTAACTCCGAAGTAGACTGGTATCGTCTCGCTGAGAGGCGATAATAATTATTAATGAACATTTTATAAGAAGAGCTACGAGAGTGAAGAGAACTCTGTTAAAAATATTTAAATTATCGCTGCTAATTTAAAAAAAAAATAACTCAAATTCATTTTTAATACCAATGTAACATCGTTGCAGTTGCATCGAATTGCGATTAATCGTAGGAGGAGGGAAAGGATCGAGAAAGTGTCGGGATAAACGGGGTTACGAGCGTGACGAATCCCGTGCAAGTTGTGATTCGATTCGCATGGAAGAAATGAGCGATCGAATCGGGCCGCGTAAAGCTACTGCAAGGATTTTATCGGGACGTTGTCGGTCTCTGGCTGGATATAACCTGTCTTACCGGTGCAAACGAGACTGCAGGAAGACAAAAATCACGACGAGAGAATCGAGCCGACGTTGCGGACTGTTTCTAAACAGGGAAAAGAGCAACGTTAAGTATTCAGAACGGGCCTTCGATTATTTATACCTGTTTCGTTGAAAAACAAGATCAAAATGCATAACAATGAAGACCGGGTATCGAGATTACGTGAAAGAAAAAGGATACCGCTGGAAGTGGGTCACTCAAGACGGCTTAACGGAGACGGCGTCTAGGATTCTCATTTTCGAAGGTACGCAAACGTCCTCGTTAAAGAAGAGATTAGACTTAGCGACGGCTTAGAGTGCCTCGCGTGTAATTGTTGAAATATTAAAACTTGCGATAGAATTATGAAAAATATTGAAAATAATTTGGACAGACCAATTAGCAAAACTAGGTCATTTACGGGAGAACGAATTCAATTCGGAGCTCACGCGACTTCGATCGACGAGCGCGCAGGTTTTTCCATTTAAATCGCAAACTCGCGTACAAATCACGGGGCTTGATTTCGAATTTCAACCTGACCGTGTTGCGGAAAATCGATATCCCGAGCTGCCGACGATGCTAATGCTATTTTCAAGCACGACACGAAAGCGTAATAATAACGAACGGTGCCTCGATATTATGCCAGTCGATCGGTGGGTAATCGAGAGAAAACTAACAGCGATGTCGAAGAAATCGAATGAACAAGATCGAGGAAAAATGATAGAATTCGAATTATTGGGTATCGAATTATCGATGATCGCGACATCGGTGTTACTCCAATTTTGTATCGTTGAAGGTATAACAAAGAAGTAGGCGGTGAAAGGGAAAATTATGTTCTAGCGTGACTGGAGACGGCCAGAAGAGAGATGCACGTGTTACATGAACGCGTTCGACTTTGCGATAACCCGAAGGAAGCAGACGACGAGAAGGAAGTGGGTTGGTAGGTAGGTAGGTACGTAGGTAGAGAATAGGGAGGCGGTGGCAGCGACGGGAGATAAAAAAGAAAAGTGGGCCGCAGCGCGTGGCGTTTCGCTATGAGGGAAAGGGTTGAATTTTCCCGCGAAGATAAGGGGGCGATGCTGAAAAATGTTTCAAACAAAGACTCAGTTTTGTGCGAGTGCCACGGCATTAAGCGTCGCGATTAATCGTCAGGTGAGAAAGGAAACGCGTCCGAGGGTGCAGAAGTAGCGCAACGGACACTTTTAACCCTGTAACCCAGTCGAAGCGTGCTACCTTACAAAAGCCATCGAGCAACCAGCACGAACCGACTGGACGACCGAGGAACCGACTCGACCCGGCCTTCCGACGACTAGAAAATCGAAGTAGAGCGTTATACCGGAGAGCGAGGCAACATCGCTTCCATCGATCCGCCTACCACAGCCTATTCCACCCTCCTCTCTCTCTCTCTTACCCTCTTTTTTTCCCCTTCCTTCTTTTAATCTCATCTTTTTGCTCGTACAACCCTTATACCCCGTTCCTCCTCCCGTTTCGTCTGTCTCCTTTTTCAACCCAACCCTTGCTGCCCCACGATCGACGTGTCCCTTTGTTTTCCCCTCTCTTTTCAGCCCGTTTCGCACACTCTTCATCGATGGCCCCTCTTCTGTTTCCAATCCGCTCACCATCCACAGTCTGCACCCGCAATAACGACGCACGCGTGCCACTCCATATCGGACGTTGCTCACACTTCGGCCCGTTCTCTTCTCCCCCTTATCACCCTTCTTCTTCTTCTGCGCTTTTTCCTACCCCGCAACCACGCACGTGCCATTTATTTCGATCCGGCTCGAAACTGCGGCCGGAACTGCGTAACCGGAAATCGAATTCGCAAACAGTTGTCCCCTTCGGTAATTGGATCTTTTTTAGACGAACCTACTCGACAGGGATGTCGATCAATTTTTTAATTCCCAAGCTCGACATTTTTTTAAAGAAATTAATAGCGATTCGATGAAAATCATAAATGTGAAAATTTCATGGGAAGTTAATAAGCGAGCCGATTGAAATTCATCGACGCGTAATGGCGATGAGCGAGGATGAAAAGCGAACCGCGAGTCAATATTATTTTAACTGAAAATCAACCGATGCGATTTACCTACGGTCTATCGTGTTTGCTTGGAAAAAATTTCGCAACGAGATGAATCTAAAATGGGGAACCGTGCGTTATCGACAGACGTGGATACTTTTTCGCGGGTAATCGGAGCTGAGAGAGTTACCTGTCCGCAACAATGCGTAACTCGTTTCGAAGTACGAACGAGTTCTACCGTTCGAAGGGAGTGACGGTGCGCGTTCCGTAAGAAAGTAACTCGATTCCTTCCCTCACCTTCCACGGGCTTTTTCTAAAATAAATAAGAATTAACGAGCTCTCGTTACGATCCGGTGATCTCCGAGAATTCGTGACGCGCTACTGTTCGGACGAAAGGAGGATTCAAAGAAAACTATCATCCCCGAGATACATCGTTCGAGGAAAGAAACGTCGTCGACGCGAATCGCTGGAATTTCGTTTCCACGGAAAACACCGGGGAAACAAGGTTGCGGGTCGTATCGGGAAGAATGGGGTAGTTTAGGGTAGAAATTCGAAGATCCTCCGATAAACCGAATCGCCCTGAGGACAGGCATTGTAAAAAGTCCACCGGTAAATCTCTCCTACAATTGGATTTTTGCGATCGGTTGAATTCAGAAAAACACAAGTCCCCCCGAAAAACTCGATACGACGCCGATGTAACAAAGCGTTCCTGTCTGTGCCAAAAGGAATAACTTGGACCAATTCTAACGAACGATCCACTTGTGCGATTAACGAGGATCGATTTAAAAGGATCCTTAATTAGACGCATATTTCAATCGAACGTTGCTTCGTCACGCGTGTAATGGTAATTAATTTCTCTTCGTACTTGCTTTGGCGAGAGGAATCTTTCAGTGAAAATTGCGAAGAATAATTTACCGAAACGGATCGAAGAATACCGTGTTCAAAATTTAAAATGGCACAATGGTACCTAATGGCCATTTTCATCGGTAAGGAGTTTCAGTGAAAATTGCGAAGAATAATTCAAGGAATATTGTATTCAATATTTAAAATGGCACAATGGTACCTAATGGCCATTTTCATCGGTAAGGAGTTTCAGTGAAAATTGCGAAGAATAATTCAAGGAATATTGTATTCAATATTTATAATGGCACAATAGTATCCGAAAACAAGCCTTTACCTAATGGCCATTTTCATCGGTAAAGAGGGAACACGATCGATTGTGACATTGTTTCGCGTGTCACTGTCGGTTCTGGATGTGCCGCCATTGAATATTGCGTCTGCTGACAAGCAATAGGGGGGCTTTCCAATGATTCTATGGGAATCAATCGCGAGCTGATAGTGGCGTAAATTGATTCCAAGATTATCTTGGAATCTGTCTCTGGAAATTGATTAAATAATTACCCGTTTGCAAAACGTCGCAACTAAATCCGTATCACAAAGGATGAGGGGTCCTCGAATTGAAAAGTCCTTAGAATTCGCATCGTTTCACGTTACATCATTCCGTTGCGTCAATTGAAACTTTGACGTCAGATATTGTTAAGAAAATCTCGAATTTTCGAGATGGAACTTCTGCTACATCCGCGGGAGTTCGTTATCCTGTATGGTCAACAAAGTGGAATGAAAAAAACGGTGATTCTTAGAAACCCGTGGTAACTTTGTTGCTACGTCAGGAAAGAAAAGAATTTCGAAAGTGTGGCAGCCGATGTTGAACCTTGAGAATCCCTCTTCGAGGATCCCTTCGACCGTTACCAGGGACAGCTGTCTGCGGGGCAATGCCGCAAACCAACGTAAACTTGCGGCCTGACGATGAAGAAGAAAGAGGGAAAAGAGGAAGGAACGAGGGAAGGTGAAAGAGAAGGAGAGAGACGCGCAGGTGTCACGATCGAGACGAGTCTCCGGTGCATGCTGTAGACAGAGTTGCACTTTGTGCGTTGCACTTCCCTTCTCTCTCTCCAACCGCTTTTTCATCTCTATCGTTCTCTTCCCTTGCCTCTTGTTCTAGCGTTTCTTCCTGCGCCACATGAAGCCCCGTTCACACGGTACCTCGACCTCTGCAGGCTTTCCTGAGGCAACTGCCACCGGATCAGAGATAAAAGGGACGCTTTTTGTTCGCCCTTGGATTATCTACTTCAATCATTTTCTTGTATAATTATAATCGATCAAAATTCCACGCTTTCGTTTTCCTGATTTCGATTCCTGTCTCGCAGAGGGAATCGAAGCGGAGCTGTAGCTCAATTTACTCGAGATACCAGAAGTTTATGGAGGAAAATAGGAAGCGTCCAATGATAGGACATTGAACGGTCTCTCAGGAATACTGAAAGAGTTGCCAGAACACGTGTTGGCGAAGCCCCAGAACATCTTCGAACTGAATCCTTAGGATCATCTGGTTCAATGCGCTTCTGGGATACGCTGAACGCGTGAAAAAAAATGGCTCCACCGTGTAACAAAGCGGCAATTACAATTCAGCTCGGCAGTGTTTGAATAGAATTGCGTTCGAGACATCTCGGAATTAATTGAATAATCGAGGAACACCGATATAGTAACGAAGTTAAAAAGAAATGTTCTTTAACGTCATAAATCGTGTTTTGCATCGTACTTGTAAACAGGATTTAGAGAGCTGAGCAAAGACTTTTTCTTCGCATCGATGTAATCTCATTGATGACGAAGCACCTGCTAGAGTGCCGTTACCAGTGTATCCGTATGCATTCGATAATTGTTCAGATTCTCGACCAGGTCACTGTACGCCATTCGAGATCCAACAAATTTCGTGGAAATAGATCATTCTCCGACATTACGTACCGTCGTTAAAATTTAGAAGGTGATTTCGAATGAATCGATTGATAGAAAAAATATCAGAAGAAATAATGTTAAATGAGAATTCTACTACTCTGCTTGTTAAGCGGATATCGACACGTATGCATGTACGATCGAAGAAGCTCGTTACATGTAACGCATACACGATGAGCTGGAAGAACGGATATATCGCCGCTTACGAAGCCATTACAAAGATCAAAATACAAAGCGTGTATTGTGAAAGGTTCTACGATAGAATAGATCGGCGAAACGCATGCTCGGTTAATTAAACCGATCCAATTAGTAACAGTGGTAACTAGTTTATACTAAAGCAATTAGTCGTTGATATCGCGTTATCGAAATTCGACGCATTCAAAGCGAATGAAAACCGCTGTTTGCGGGAAATAAGAGAGGCTAATCGGTATAGAAATCGAGTAACCAATCGTTTGCAATTATTAATTAAAGTTTGTCGTTTGATCGGAAATAGTTGAGGTACCAGAGAGGCGAAATACACGTCTGACGGAACTCTCCGTAACTTTCAACGAAACGTGGTTATCCAGCAATTTACGCGCAACTCGTTGACTAATTCACGATGAAACTTGTCAACGTGTTAGCCATCGATGCACTTTCGACGGATAATTAATGAAACTCCCAATGGATCGACGGTCTGTGCACGCGAATAGGGAAGGGACTGGCTGGTTCTTTTCGTCTCTCAAGATATTACGTCGCCGAGAAAATTGTGTTTCGTTGTAAATTATGCATTACGCGAAATCGGATTTCACGTTAATGCATGTATAACGAGATGCACTGCTAATTAGGTTCAATCTGGCCCGTCTGGGCGGTACGATGTATCGATGAGATGGAATTCAAACAAATAACTTCTTGTTTCTTATTCAATATTCGAATCCTTAATTTCATTTAAAGCATCCTTCTAAAATACTGTTAATTGTTCTAATTGCACAATCTCTCATTAAGAAATTTCATTATTATACATAGTGTTCCAAATTTCGAGCACAATTACGAACGGGTTAACGCAACTTTTTCCGGACAAAAGAAACAGATGTTTACGATCGAACGAGAGATCAAAGAGCTTCGAGACACGGGTACATTTAGCGATATCGTGATCGTCTGAGAACGAGGAGAAAGTGAGAGATCGGAATCGAGCACTGTTACCAGGACGATAATGGATGGTCGAAATGCAGTAGGCGAAAAGATAAAGTAAATGCCGGAAGGGACGTGTTCGTTAATCCCTGTTACTTCGCATTACCGTAATTATTCGCCCTATCAACGGAGCTTGTAACCCGGTTGAACGCGATACCCCCGAGGGCTTCTTCAACTTCGATTTATCGATCTTCCGTGGCCTCTTTTAACGTTCCTCGAAAGTCAATTTCAATGTCGCGATGTGACGTTACCGAGACGACGAAACGGACCCCATTTGCCAACTTTTTGTTTAATTAAATCAATAACTGGCGCGGAGAGTAATCAACATCGTCGGATAACATCGTAATTTTATTTATAAAAGGAAAAAAGAGGAGGATTTTCTATTTACGTTTTCCGCGAACGAAGGCAGAAATTCACAGTTCGCGCGAAGAAGTTCATTAACTGAGACGCGTATTTTAATGATGTTCCGTTATTGTTTCTGTTTAATATAAAAGGCTAGGAGAAAGAGGTTTATCGATTCAACTTCTCCCCCAGTTTCTTTGCGGCTACTCTTCTTTATCGCGGGGCTTTGATACGCTTCGAAAGCCACGTTACCTTGCTGTGCAATTAATGAAAATAATCTTGGAAGAAGGTGCGAGGATGCTTCCGTGTCCGGTTTGATTAACGATTAGTAATTACCGAAGGCGATCGCTTTTTCCGACAAGCTACCTGACACGGACAATTGTTGCATAATCAAAAAGAACAATGTTGAGCAACACAAGTCTAGCTTATTATTAGACAAAAATCCTACGGTATTATTCCGTAAAAATCAAACGAAACTCTGAATGAAAAGAAAAGAAAAAACGAGCCGACGACCTGGATATAGGCTCGAGTGTGAAAGATATTCGTCCTATAAATGTATAATGAAACGATTAATTAAAAAGGATAGCACGTGCGGGCACCGCTTAACGGCACTCATCGTTCCTCGACACGAAGGCAACACCGAAAATGGAAAATATATCCTGTCTATTTTTCTTGTAAATTTATGTCACGACCAAGAGATAAAGGCAAAAGGCTGGAAGGACTTTTTGGGACTCTATCCATTTTTGAAGTTTTAATTATAATTATTTATTGTAGTTTGATGAATGTGGAAAGAAAAGCTATTTGAATTTTGTTAATAAAAATAAATGATTAGCAAAAATGATTAATTAAGGCGGAGTCGATATTTTCTTCATTATCGACCTCGAAGAAGTCATTGCGAAATAAACCCTTTTGGTTGGAGGATTCGTCCTGAGTTGGGGCTTTTTCGAGTAACGAGCATCGGGTCGGGTTAAGGGGTAATAAAACAATAATTCATACCATTCTATAAATGGTCAGAAAGTCCCTTTCCCTCTGAAAAGAATACCGAATTCCCTTTTTGGGGAAAGCGTTTTCTGGTGCTCGCAAACTCACTCTTGTCTAAACCATCTCGTAGACAAGTTGCGCAAAATAAACTTTGTCATCTTCACTCAGTATCAGTTATTTTCATCTCTACCGATTTCCCTCGCACGATCCCCTCATTTATGATTAGTAAATTTTCGGAGCTGCAACTGTTCGGTCTATTTGCGGATAGTAAAGTAATAAACCCTGTAAACCCATCGACCGTGTTTTCTAAAGGAGATTAACACCATTACCCTCGGGCATTCCTGTGTTATAAATTTTCTATTATATCCGACGGTTTTATCGTGGTCGCGTGCCATTTTGACCTATCGACGGATTTAGAAAGCGATGCGCTTCGGGATATCTAAATTGTAAGTACATCTGGTGACGTAAAATCACGACGATTACCCGGCGCATCGATCAAACCGTTTCGATAATGTTCCTTTTCATTTTTCTTTCCTCCCCGGGTCGATATAACGGAAGCAACAGGTTCGATAAGAACATCGGGGCGTTAAACAGCGCGAACGAGAGAAATACACATTTTCGATGTAAACCGGTGGAAATAATTCTGGACACTTTGAATAAAAATATTCTTTATTTCATATTTCTGCAGAAAATGTATATTTTGCCGTAATATTTTTATTGTGATCTATAATGTTTATATTTAATATTCTCACGTAATTTAATTTGTAAATGTTTGAAAATTTTAATTTCAAAAAATCTAAACTGCGCCTGACAACTCGAAAGGTTGCGTGATGTGAAATATTCAATGACAGGATGAAAGGATACCCAACGAAATATTAATTTTTTTCTACCTCCCTTGATACGTTGACATTTGTTGACACTTTGAATAAAAATATTTATTTCATATTTGCGCAGAAAATGTATATTCTGCTATGCTAAATTGATACGGTAATATTTTTCTTGTAAATGTTTGAAAATTTTAATTAAAAAAAATCTAAAAATGATTATATATTAAACAATTTGAATAAATGCGAAAAAGTAAAAATTGAAAAGTGTCCAGAATTAATTTCATTAGTGTAGGAGGCGCGAGCAGGGAATGTAGGGCAGAGGGGGGGGAATTTGAAAAATATTAAATCAGAGCGCCCAGTTGCCAGGCAATCGGCGCCGGACGGTCAAACGATCGACCGTCGTAGACACAGGCTTAGACGTAGGTGTAAATGTAGGTCAGGGTACCAGCACGTGCAGCGAGCAAGAGCCCTGGGTCGCAGGAAAAGAATACGGCGAACGGCAAGTTCGTCTACGAGAGCCACTTTTCGATAGCTACTCTAACCACCCACGCTCCCTACTCTAACTCTTTTCCTCGTCATCGAATTTTCCTTCGAAACCTTGACGAACGTCGTTCCTCCCTTAGGGTTTCCATCATTCGTCAGGTATCTCCGGACGAGTACTACAGAAAGCTGAGAAGTTGACGAGGTTAAGGAATGCGGGTACGATTGGTCGTCGTCGATAAGCCACGCCCACGCACAAGCTATTGGTCGATGCGATCGCACGCTAATTGCGTCGTCCGACAAAGAAGAAAAATGTTAGAGTTGACAAGGTTAAGGAATGCGGGTACGATTGGTCGTCGTCGATAAGCCACGCCCACGCACGCGCTATTGGCTGATGCGATTGCACACTAATTGCATCGTCCGACAAAGAAGAAAAATGTTACAGTTTCCATCATTCGTCAGGTATTTCTGGACGAGTACTACAGAAAGCTGAGAAGTTGACGAGGTTAAGGAATGCGGGTACGATTGGTCGTCGTCGATAAGCCACGCCCACGCACGCGCTATTGGCCGACGCGATCGCACACTAATTGCGTCGCCTGACAAAGAAGAAAAATGAGACTTTGCGGTAAAGCGAGATGGTACGAAGTCTGCGAGGCGGCGAACTTTGTACGCGAGGGTCTCACGTGGGGGCGGAGCGTGCCCCTCTGCCCTCCCGCCCGTCAACTTCTCATCTCTATATAATATGTTCAACCCTATCTGAGAAACTGTCCATCTTACTCGAGGGAGAAGCGGATTAATATCGACGCGTATCCAGCAACGTTTATCGAGGTTTAACAAGCTTCTAAATAATTAATCCTCGGTATACTCGAGAGGGATGACATTGAAATAGCTTAGGGTTCGAGAGATCCAACGGGTCGGGGAGGTCCATTAAGAGAAATTGCCAGCTGCAGGCGAATCTAATTGAAAAACGTCTGCGAGCGATTAAAGCGAGTGATATAACTTTTCGTATCGATTATCCATCTGGTACGAATTGTAAATTATACTATAATCTCTGTCGGTTATATTGTAGCTAAAGGTTGATAAGATACCGGGAAATGTGTTAGGAAATGTCAGACGGTTAAATTATTAAACGAAATTACCAGGTAATCTACTTTCGTCAACTCTTTCCCCGTGTAATCTGCAATCAAGGTAATTTAAGATACCTCGAACTTGGTAATTCGCAATCTCCCAGCTGTCGAGAGAAGGCAAAAGTTTTTCCCGGCAAACAATGTTTCGAATTTCGCAGCGGGGGGAAGATTATAAATTATCAAACGTTCAAATGAGCCGGGCATTTGAACGGGGCCGATTAATAACACACGAATCGAACGAGGAACGTTCGCTACCTAATAATTCAAATCGCTCCGGCCATTAGCCTCGATTATTTATGCACACATAGATGATACGGAATCGTTTGAAATTAACATCGAAACGAGACGTAAGTGTGTACAATTCGTTTGCATAATTGATACGCGAGCTCGGAAAGAACCGAATGAAATATTAATACAAGACGAGTATCTGCAAGTCTTAATGAAAACATGATTGATCGTCCATCGATTTTTTCCGGCAAATCGATGAAAGAAAATTATACGTTCCTCGTCGAACGATGGATTTTCTTCAATTTTTTTCCTTCTCTTTCGATTATTAAATTTTATCCAACTCGAGGTGTTGATCGCTGAATGTTAAATTGATAGCAGTGGAAATGTTAAACAGAAATCTCCTTTGCAAACGTTACCTTTTACGGAATGATTGATTCTCTCCATTGAATGTTTAACTTTTCCAACAGTGAAACAAACTTTACCGAACTTCCGAGGAAGCCAGGAACCAGGCTATTATCTTGTTTTGCATTCGCTTTGGAATACTTTTAGAGGAGCAAAGATTGATATTACAATCCTCGCGAACAAATAGACGAGTCGCGTTTCGTTCGAAATTGTGATTCGAAATATGATATCGAAATTCCGCGTAGAATTTCCATATTTTTCAATTTCAAACGTCCATGACGGGATTCGCGCGGGTAGTTATCAGGTTACAGAGGAACGAAGCTTAATTTTCCTTTCTTAACTGATCCTCCTCTCTCGTTAGCCGTCGACGAGTCGAATATAAACGTTGGTTTTCTCGGATCCCCTTAATTGTGTTTGCGATCGAGCGGCAGTGACGCTAATTAAATGCAGATTGATAAGACGATGGGTGTTCGAATGGCAGGATCAGATCTAATTAGGGAGGAGCTCGACGATTTAATTACACGCGATTCTCGAAGAAAGAAACATCGAAGATTAATATTTATTACGAGTGTAGGATAGTGGACATTCTTTCTCATAGGAATACGTTTAGTTTAGGTTAAGATAATTTGCGACAGGGTCATGGTGACCCGTCGAGGGCGAGGACCTTACGAACGGGTCAGTCTTGATGCATCGTTCGTTGTTTACGCGTCTCGTTTGTATCTCAGTAGTTAATCGTAGTTTTGTCGTAATTTCTTGTAATTTCGTTGGAGTTTAATTAACCATCTTCACCTAATTCTAATCGAGCCAGAATTTATTTTAGCCATCGTCAAATCCCGTACAAGAACGATGGTTAATATCGATCATCGATTGATTTTAAAAGTTCCACGAAACAACGAGTAATTTCTCGTAATTTCGTTGGAATTTAATTAACTATAATCCTTCGCCTAATTCCAATGAAGCCAGAATTTATTTCAGCCTTACCATCGTCAAATCCTATACAAGAACGATACTTAATATCGATGCTCGATTGATTTAAAAATTTCAGAACGTAAAAGTTCCACGAAACAACGCGTGTGCCGCTACGAATTAATCCTGAAAGTTTAATGAAAACGGCTGTACAAATGTTTCATTAATCTTCTTGATACAAAATGGCTGATTGCCAGTCGCAACGAACAATGGTTCGGAGTGAAAGTCTATTCAGGCATTACGATGCTCCGGTAACACGATTGTGCTTTGAAAGAGCGCGATTACGCTTAGAACGATCTTTATCAATGAAAAATACCGAGAAATCTGCGGGAAAGCAGAACGCACAGACGCTTACGTAACCGGAGATATTTCCATTCGCGAGAAAACGTACCGTGGAAGAAATTATGTGTCTTCCTGATGTTGACATTTTCATCTCGAATTCGCGGTGACCTTATTTTTCGTCGGATAAAATTTCGCGAGAGGAACCAACTTTTGCGGGAACCTTTGGTCCGTTAAGTGCCTCTCGAAATTACGTTTCTAAAGACGTACCTTTCTGTATAAAAAGAACAATAGCGATCTTATTTAAAATTAAAAAAAAAAAAAAAAAGGAGAAAACAAAATTGTCGAGGAAAGTTTGAAGAAGGAATTTCATAAAGATCCAGTGGCCCTGTTTCGAAGCAACGATACACGACGATGAAAAAGGAAGCCGATAAAACCGAGATCTGAAGATTTTAACGAGCTGCAGATGGTCGAACTCGTTGCACTCGAAAGTGGAAAAGTGCCTCGAGTTCGTAGTTAACGACTGAACGACAGAGCGAAAGCGAGAGCAAAGAAAACAGCGGATTTTCAGGAAGAACAATTAACAAAAGAGAAAGCATCGAGTGATCGATAGGTTTCTCTAATTGCTGACGATGCTGGACTTCATTGAAACTAACTAATTAATATTTTACTCATTGTGGAGATATCTGACCTCAAATTTTCTATAATCGAATAATTAATAAAAGAAATAATTAAAGTAATGTAGAATAGTGGATATCTTCTAGTTTAAATTAAGATAATTTATGATAGGGTCAGGATGACCCGTGGAGAGCAAAATTCCACAGTAGAGTAAAACTAAAAGATTTTTTCGAATAAAACTCGAATCATAAACTAGATTCTTTCTTCGAGAATCGCGAGTAATTAAATCATCCAGCTCCTCCCTAATTAGATCTGATCCTGCCATTCAAACACCTTTTAACTAAAACTAGAGTGCAACACCGGTGTCCATAAAGAACAGCACAATTCAAGGAACGAATGAAACCTGTCGAAGACGTGGAAACTACTTGAAGAAGTAACATCGTACATACAATGCTGCGCTTGACCTTACGTTCTAACGTCATCGTGCCTTTCTAACGAAGTTCTTGACCTCGGTGTATCTTCAGGATCGATACGAGTGAATCTGGTGTCGGATTTGAAAAGAGAAGATAAGCCTGATGCAATCTTCGTGGTAGCCCAAGGACGATTATAAAAAGAAATATGGAAGATCATCAAAAATTTAATAATCTAATATCGCAGCTTTCATTTGATTACCGACGCGAATAGAAAGTAAAATTGAATAATACCTTGCTTCATCGGTTTCCTCGGAATCCTCGAAGGATTCCATTTCCATGACATTATTCGAAGGTCGAGAGGATGCGAGGAGGTTTGAATCAACGAAAGGCAAAGTTTACATCGGGTACACCAGCTGTATATCCTCGTCGGACATTAAACATCAGCTGGTTACTCTAAACTACTATTCCGCGTCATATATACAGGGTGTTCCAATAGTTTCTTAATTTTTTTTAATTTTTGCAACGTTAAATAATTAAGGATAATTTTACGAAAAACTTGTAATCTCGCGGCTCGAAAGCCAGAATTCTACGCGCAAGAGTTTAGAAGCCGAGGCCGACTTTGGTTAAAGAGGCCATCGACGAAGACCTCGGTATTATGTGCTCTCCGAGCAGTGTGCGTGCGTGTGCAAAATGCGATTCGCCTGTTGACAACGCGAACAACAGCTACCGACGACGAACGAACGAAAACAGCCGCTTTTGTTCGCTTCCTTTCCCGCGAAATCGTCGCTCCTTCGTACGCGAGAACTTTGCCACGAGTCGGATCTTTAATTGTTCGCCTGAGTACTCCAAACGCTCCTAACTGATAACGAATCGAATGATAACAAATCAAGCTGTGTACTCGATTAATGAACAGTGAAATATAAACGATTATATCCAGAAATCGCGATGATAAATTAAATTAAAAATCGACACCTGATTATGACGGTTCGATAAAAATATTGATAAATTTATATTGAATAATTTCAAAGCAGAAAAATGTTATAATTTGCTATTTAACTTAACTATCGTCGCTGATTCATAATCTATGATCGCTTTATTGAACTCGTAACGATTGTTATCGTAACCAAGTGATAATGAACCGTGTGTCTCTGAATGAGAAGCAAAGGACAAAAAAAGAAGACTGACACGAGGAAGCTTCTATTATTACGAGCTAATAATAGTAAGGTGGTGGGTTTCGCGAGACGGGATACGAAAATATTTCAAATCGAGTACTATTTTTGGACCGAGTTTCGGCTAACCGGCTGCATACGCCCAGGTGCATCGGGCGGATGCAACAAAAATTGCAGATATCATTTCGCGTGACTCACAAGGACGTTGAAAATATCGTTTTATTTATCAGGGTCACTTTGCGACAAAGCAGAAACGAACGGGTTACCTCGTAAGGTATTTCATTTCTTCGTTCAAAGACCCACTAGATAGATGCATCCGACGAGTGCAATTTTTCTCTTTAACCCTTTACGCTTTGTAACAGGAACAAAGAAGCTTATCAGCAAATATTTATCCTCCACTTTTCACTTTGTTTATGGATAAAGGTCGTCTCGTTACATCGTCAATTTCGAAGAGATAAGAAAATTTTCAGTCGTTGCAATATGTTGCAATATTCTAAAGAGAACGTTTTCAATAGGTGTAATTTGAATCGATTGCAAATTTGTATGAATCCTTTGAAATTTCACCGCCGAAGTCGTAAAACGAATTGTAAAATCCTGAATAATTTCAGAATATCAATTCCCCTTTGTCCGTTGCCTTTCATAAGAATCTTGTTGGAAGATCCTCCTAGATAAGGAAAGCTTATGTCATGATCTTTTCAGAATAATTTCGAGATATTGCTCTATGAATTATTCTACGAAAGTGCAACGATGCGGGTCACGTATGAAACAAAAACGAAACGATCGATCGCATCGATAAATATCAGATTAGAGGGAGGAACAAAATCGGTTCCAAGTTATATAATTTTTCGAACGCAAGTTTTCAAGTTTTCATAATCAGCGATCCCCAAAAATCTTTAGATAACCCTTGATTTAAATAATTTATTCGGGGAAAAAAATGTGCCCTCAAAGGGTTAATCAGCTCGACGCACGAATGACCCACTTTTTTTCTTCCCCATCAGTTTTACCTTTAGGCAGAGGTTTAAACAACAGGAACATAGAAAATTGCTTCCTGGAAGCTGATAAGCGACACGAATGATAACAACCGAACACAAGTAATGACGTAGCGACATGAAAATTTGGGTTAACTCGGTGCATTTATTAATTAAGTAAAATGGTACTGAAATGAAATAACGACCGTAAGAGACCATCTGGTCTCGATCGAATCCGCGATTGCTTTCACGCAGGATCCTTTTTCAATTCGCTAATTCGCACGCGGTTCAATCAGAGCCGGCAGATGCGACTGGCCGGCGATAACAATCCTCCCTCTTCAACATCTTCCTTCTGTTTCTAATGCACACCTTCGGTACAGTGCATTCCCATCACGTTCCGCCACTTGCCTCCCGAGATTATTACGGGCGTAATCGTTTCTGTAACGTAACGTTATGTATTTGCAACGACCTCTGCACGATAAATCCAACCACGTCTCGCCTTCTCTTCCCCTCCGATTATGTCATAAAGAAGAAGAGACACCAGCGTGCCAAGTAGTCTGCGGTAATAGCAAAGCTTCTCGGAATGTATTAGACGAGACTAGCTTGAACGTCGGTTGGCCACAGAAAAATTTATGCCTTCCTGTTGGTGACTGAATTGCAACAAACCATTACAAGCGATTCGATTATACTTTGAAACGATTTGAATTTTCTGATATTTTTTAAAAGATCCACGATTTTTCTCCGATTTATCCCGTTAATTTTCGGAATGCAGATTCGCGAAATTATCGAGGATGAATTATTCCAGTGGCAAACGTTAAAAGTCAGTTGGCCACAGAAAAATTGATGTCTTCCTATTGCAACAAACCATCACAAGCAATTCGATTATACTTTGAAACGATTTGAATTTTCTGATATTTTTTAAAAGATCGACGATTTTTCTCCGATTTATCCCGTTAATTTTCGGAATGCAGATTCGCGAAATTATCGAGGATGAATTATTCCAGTGGCAAGCGTTAAACGTCGAACGGTACGGGTCGAAGAGCAACGATTCCCTGCGGAAACAAGCAGCCTCGAGGAAACCGCGGAATCTCTGCCAATACGCGTGGCCAGGCATAAATCATTGTCAGCAGCATCGGGTCTGATAGAGGGGCGCGTTAACCAGCGGAACTGCGCGAAAAGCAAAAGGGAATTGTTCGCCACGCTGGTTGCATCGGTTCTGACGCCATCGCCCGTTTGCTGACGCCTTTCCTTTTACACGTGCACCGGATAATTCGCAACCGGTATTCGAGGAAAATGGAGCAACCATAATAATCGAGAAGGAAAAACGAAAATATCAGTTTTAATTTCGTACAGTTCGGAGAAATATTAATAATCTCCTATAAATCCAACGAATACCAATTTTCTTCATTTCATTTCACGCCACCGCGACAGCTGTTTCCATTCCAATCCCCTTACGTTAATACACACTTTCCAGGCTTAACAAACGAATATGTCACAGGTGTCGCGGTGAAAATCGAGATACACGCGAGAAAACCGATAATTACTCGCGGAGCAATTCTGTTCGCTCGAAACGGATAGGACAAATAATTCTGAAAGAATACGAAACATAGCCTGACGCGGTTAACTGGGTTACGGAACATCCTAAATTGCTGTATGACGAACAACTTCCCCTTCCTAAGGACTTTCTTGCAATCACTCGGAAACAAAAACTTGGAAAGAAACCGTATATTTTCTCCGAGGATGAGTCAGACTAAGGAACGATCAAGGAACAGCGCGCTTTTTCATTACCAGTTCGTTTATTAAAGTTTGGAAATACTGGGTCTGGATATAAATGGTCAGAATCGGCTACGTAGTTGCGAAACTTGAGATGTTATATTTTTTCAAAATAAACGATTAATTAGGGAAAGTTTGCGAGCGTCGCGCTTTCGAACCTCCTTGCGAGTTTATTTATTTATTTAGTATATATGGCTGGGTATCTTTTGTATTTAACGAAATTACTTTTCCCTTCACAAATCTTATTATCTTCTAATGATTTCTATGGATTCCTATTGAAATTCAAACGCTCGAAACGTTAAGCAGGATTCTATAGCTGGAAATGAAAAATATATCGTTAAAAATTCGAATCTCGATGATCGAAAAATGCAGGGAACGGGCGTCCTCGTGAACTCGGGTGTACTCGAAAAAGAGTCGTGTTCAACGAGAACACTCGTCCTCCAGTTTTTCCTAAACGCGTAAAAAATGGGAGCAGAAATACTGAATTTATTGTTCATCGACAATCGCGGTACGCGATTCATCTCTTTCCACCCTTCGGTTAGGTAAGTGGTGCTAGACTTCTGTTCCTAGCTCTGGCAGCTTTGATTATCTCGGAGTAATCCCCGAGGGAGCCGTGGTAAGGGTGCTTTAACAGACCTATGATCTTTTAGCGAACTTCTACTAACTCTCCGATACTTAATTCCTCGCTAATTTCCTAAGGATGCTCCAGAAATCATTTAACGATCCTCTGGCAAGCCTACGATTCATCAACGACTCTCGAGCGATCCTCTAACGATCCTCTAACGATAATCTCCATTTTTCGCGGCTCGTAAGCGGGCGAAGGCGATCAAGAAGCAATTAGCGCGGGTGAGCAGCGAACAGGTAGATTGCCGTACGAACACGCGGCTGACATCGTTAATTCCGCGTGGGTCAAGTCCGAGTTGCCGAAGAAGTGGCCGTCTAAAAATATATCTCGTTTCCGTTGCCGAGCTGGCATACAAGCCAGGTGAGAAGAGAGAGAGAGAGAATGAGAGGGAAAGGTGCAAAGCTAAGAGACGAGCCAGCAACGGCGGTGTTAAAAGGACGTTATACGGTGCCCGGCTAGTCTAGCCGGATCCGGGGCCGAGTTCATTTCACTTCGCAGTCATCAGCTTCTCTCCTGAGTCACTCGAGTCGACCAAGCAGACAGGTACTCGCTACCTGCCCTCCGATATCCCGACAAAATGGCGTGCGTGCAACACGAGCCTGTTCGAATTCAAACCCATCCCCCTAGCGAATGGACCGGTCAAGGAACGTAGAGTGGACACGCTGGAAAATTGCAGCGACAAGCACTCGCTATGGGGGAAATTAAGAGAGTCAGCTGGACGGTCAGAGGGAATCAGCTGACCGAGAACTTGGACGTTACCGTGGTTTGAAAAGTGGATCGCGGAGGAGATATTTTATATTTTGAAATAAGGAAAAATTCTAGATTAACCCTTTTCGAAGGAGAAATTTCAAACGTTCAGTCTCGTACGAGAAATAGTTTGAAACAAAGGAAACTTAACATCTGTTCGCGAAGGGTTACATTGCTCGCAATCAAGAGAACAGACAAGACACGGGGCGAAATAGGTCGACGGAAATCGACGCGTTTTCTTTGGCTTCTGTTTACCGGTCGTGATAAACGCTTTCTCCGAGCGGAACGGAAAGTTTCGTAAAGTTACGCAATTATAGAAGTTGAATAAATTAAAGGAGAATCGAGCGACAGAGTTTCCATCGAGGCGAAGCAATTAAACAGAGAAAACAGGAAATTTCCGTGAGAAATTTGAATTTCGTTACGACTCCCTATAACTGACTCTGTTAATAAACTGTGACTGAATTCGAAACGAGTTCTTACCGAAAGCGTTCGATCAATTTTTCTAGACGCGACCGTGGGAACGTGGTAAGAGCCGCGATCGACCCCCTCAGGTACCGACCGGAAGGTCGGTTTTACCTACGCCACTTCTCCGGTCTACGGTTTGGAATTTCGTACTTCCTGTTCCCTTGCTAACTTAACCATCATTTTGAAGTGTAATTACAGCGATATTCGTTAATTAGAAGATTAAGGTTTTAGAATTTAACCCTTTTGCTCCGAAAGACCCTAATATTTTATCAAAGCGAAAGGGCGACATTTGAAGACTAGAATATAGAACGCAATGAAATCGACGAGGCGGATTGATAAGATGCATTCTAAGAGGCTTGAATATCGAACTAATCGAATCGATGCCAGTATGATTCGTAAAGCGTCGGATATGCTGCACTCGAACAACTTTACACCACCGCAATGACGTCAGCATCAGCTGATCGAGTTTTCCAGCTGGCTATGTTATCACCAGTGAAAAGGACAACAACTTTGCTGGGTCACGGGTGTAGGAGCTTAAAGTTGCAGGTTATTACGAATACTAAAGTGCAACACGCGTCCGTAACGGCACGTGCGATCCGCAAATAACTTTTCACACGAGCTTCGAAGCGGAAATCAATGGGAACGCGGTTTAAAGAGAACCATATGACGTTTGGAAACGTAACGTAACGCTTTCAAGCTCGGGCGGGCTCGGAAAAAATCGGCCGATGCATACGTGCAGTCGGGTAGTCGGACCGTTTCGGGTCCGGTCGGATAAAGTCGGACGGATTCGGACGAGCTCCCGCGGGCCACGGTCCGCGATCCGACTTGTTAATACTTTCAATAAGTTTTATATGGAATTTTGGAGTAAGATTATTTTTATCACGTGGAAAAATAATGTAACGAATTTATTTGAAATGAATTTCATTCCACCTGTATGGTCATTTATAATGAATATTCCACCTGCAAGCATTAATAAGTATGTACATGAGAGTCGGGTCGCGTCCGAACCTGCCCGATTTTTTCCGAGCCAGCCCGAACCCGTAATACCGTGTACAATTCAATCATAGTGTCCGATCGTCTAGTGTATTTTGTAATTTCAAATTAATTATTGAATATTCGAAAACTTTTATCAGATGATTATGTTAATTACTTTAACGCTTTTATTAAATAATTAGATTTATGATATTTCTTGCGGTTAAACTTGGACTCCGAAGTCAGTGCTTTTTCACTAGACGAACGGACACTATGATTGATATTGTACCCTGATGCACATCCCTAATGCAAATCGTGTCCGCGACGAGAGAGGGGGAAAGAAATTGACGATATTTAATTATTCGAATCAGGGAGCGAATTATATGGAATTTTGAAATAAGACAATTTTTATTACGTGGAAAAATAATACTTGTAACGAATGCTCTGTATTTCAATAATCCACATTGAATCTTTCTTTCATCAACGAGCCGGAGTAATCGACTTTCGGACGGGTTATAAAGACGTAATTGCTCTGGTTTATCGCTCGGTGACGATCGAGGAGAGACGGTCATCGGAGTCGTGACTGGTTCGGCACGGAATGCAAAAGCGATCGTCTTTGCGAGGCTCTCGAGCCACGTGGCGCTATTAACGCGTATCGCACAGGCTGCTGTTATCAGTTTATCACCTTCCTGGTCGGTGACTGGTCGCTTGTGGACGAGCGTAAATGCACTTCCCGAGGACGATCTGGCCGAGACGTGGTCAATTGTTGCGTTCGCCTTGTACAAGCTTCGATAATTGTCCCATTATCGGTCGTGTACACCGTGAACAAATTGCTTTCCAAACCGTATCCAAAAGCGTTTTCCACCCCTTTCGCGCCGCTTAACTCGACTATCACTCGCGATACACATATATTCTGCATCGGCCTCGATCGCTTAGCGAAGCGTGTTCGCGTGGAATAACTCGAGGACGCGTTTATGTATCGATTCAAGAGCGATGCACGAGAGAGAAGAAATCTATGCTCTTTTAACGATCAGCTCAGCGATTGATTTTTACTAGTGTCAACTAGATCCAAGGATGACGATGTAAGAGGTTGCATTTGTATTAGTAACAATGTCAGCTGCGACGAAACGGTCAACCGATCGTCGATCGAACGTATGAATGGGTGGAGCGCAATGCTGAATTCAAAGTACTCGCTTGCAATTAGTATTAATGGAATAGCGGACGAACTGGTAGCGTGTCGCTGTTTATAATCGTTGCATTAAGATAATGAACGGTTAATTGCTCGTTAATCATCTATAAACTGAGCAGAATGAAACAGCGTTAAATCTTGTCGTGATATTTGTAAGATTCTAATTGTAAGTGTAATTAGATTGCTCGTTAAGGTAATTTTATAAATGAAAAGGTAGATCGAATAAAGGATTACCGATAACGAAAAGTGAAAATCCAGGAAGGAAGCTCGATCGTCGAAAGTAATGAAATTTCATTTCCAATCGATATTCGATTCCGAACTCGGATGATGTGATTATGAAAGATGCATCGGGATATCGTGCAATCGGTGATCGGATCGATAGTGAGGATAATCACGGAAAACGATTCCATCGATCCGTTTCTAACTTAGGAGAATCGAACAATTGTCCGGGGGACAAAACGAGAGTATCGATAGAAACGTTCGTACGCTTCACACTTCGCTGATTTAGTCGAACGACAAACGTGCACGAGCAAGAACAACCGGTATTAATACACCTTTATCGCGACCCATGAAATCGTTCGAATGTAAGGCATTAACCGATCGATCCGATTCCACGATATCCCGATGAATCTTTCATAATTACACTGGTGGAATTAATTCTGGACACTTTGAATAAAAATATTTCTGCAGGAAATGTATATTCTGCTATGCTAAATTGATACCGTAATATTTTTATTCTAATCTATAATATTTATACTTAATATTCTCACACGATTTCGTTTGTAAATATTTGAAAATTTTAATTTTAAAGAATCTAAACTGTGTTGTCATTTTTATTTCTGCCCCTGGCAACACGAAACGTTGCATGACGCGAAATAACCAACCACAGGATGAAAGGATATCCAACGAAATATTAATTTTTTTCTACCTCCTTTGATATTTGAAATTGAAATTTTTATTATACATTAAAAGTACGCCTGTAAAAGGTCTTTTTACCGATTTTTTTACGTATAAGCGACGCCCTAAAATTAGAAAATAAAATATTAAATAATTTGAATAAATGCGAAATTTAAGTGGAAATTTAAAATTGTCCACTTTTCATTAATTTCGACTATCGACTCTTAGATACTTTTACTTTTCGATATCGGTGATCCTTTCGGGAAGAATTTCCGCGACGCCCCCGCGGGTAACGACACTTTCCTCCAGACTTTATTACCAGCGTGGCTCGAATTTGTGCAAGGTTCTAAATTATGGAAGTGCTAGATCGGGAATTTATTTATACCGTCCAGTTGGCGCGAATCGATACGGTGTTTCAGCGAATGGAATGGAAAGGATGTTGTTGCGGTCGCGGTCGGATCTCGCGGAACGAGACAACGGCCTATGCAATCGCGCGAGAACGTTTCAATATTAAGAATGACTCATGTGATCGACGACAAAGCACTAAAACGCTCTCTCCTATCGCTAACTTATCCAAAGATAATGTCGCTAATTCGTTCGTGCCGCCGTTATTGTCGGTTGTAAATTAAAATCTCCCGAAGTAATTGCGCTAGACCGCCTAACTATTATTAACAACCGCGGCCTTTTTCCTCCAGTAAACAACCGCTAACTGAGTGCATTTGACACCGCGCTAATTCGTTTATTCCAGGATATTCCGAGCATTGTCTGCGAACGTTCGTAAATCAACGGGAATATTTCTATCCGCTGATTGCGCGTAAAATAATGAAAATTGAATAAGAAGAAAAGATTTTGATGATTTTGATCATTGTACAGCTTAGATTTCTAAATAATGTCAGGACGCACCAGGTGTGTCATCCATTGCACCGTATAGATAGTATATGACACACCTCTTGCGTCTTCTATTGCTTCATATAGATAACATATGACGCACCTGCTGCGTCAAAGATTTCAAACATTTCTATTAATTTTCCTTAAAATAATATTCGATCTATGGTATTTTGCCAATCAACCAAGACGATAAAAATGGTGTTAGGTATGCAAAATTGAATTAAAAAAACACTTTAATTTACATCGCCAACGCGTGCAATTAAAGTGCCTCTACTGAATGTATCTCTAACGATAAACTAAAATCCTTAAACGGTATTAAAAATAAGCGAAGAAAGGATGTTGTTCGAAGAGCGGCGAAGCGTTCGAACAGAAGGCAAAGCACGGACTGAATTTGTCAGAGGGATTTTAAGGAACCGTCCAGGCAGAAGAACTAAATGGGGATTCACACGCGGCTGATCTTTCGGAGATGAATCACAAGGAAGAGGCGAGGTTGCACTAACAAGCAGCCTCGTGCAAACTCGAAAATTATTATGTATATTCGACGAAAGCGACTATTGGCAGAGGGGATATCTGGAGACCGGTGACCCGCTAATTAGTAGCGTTTACAAAAGAACGTTTGCTTTAAGCATTCTTGCCCGTTCGCGATGTCCGTATTCTCCGCTCGAACCTCGACCATTCGACACCCGAGTTAGAATTCGTATTCTATTTCTTTTTTCGTAACGAACATCAATTTTTATCGATTGAAAGTAATTTATGATCATTGACGTAGTATCAAGATATTTTTTCTTGGACTTTCTATGGGTATAAAAATCGCGTTCGAGCCTGTAATCGCGAAAGCGTTAACACGTCGAATAGACAGCATGCGAAAGTTGAACAGCAGAGTCTTAATTCTGAAATATCAGCCAACTGTGCGCGATACGGCGATAAGGGACAACGGGAGAGACCACTTGCAGTTGGGTAATAATTCAACCGATAACGCGTAAACACGTACCACGATGCAGGCTATATTTACCATAGCATCGTACGATTTTAGAGAATAAAAAGAGAACCTGACGCGGACACTTTTACTCGTCCTCCCTTTAGATGTAAGTACG
Organism: Osmia bicornis bicornis; assembly: GCF_907164935.1. Taxonomy (NCBI): domain Eukaryota; kingdom Metazoa; phylum Arthropoda; class Insecta; order Hymenoptera; family Megachilidae; genus Osmia; species Osmia bicornis. Next base: position 14,771,895 of record NC_060216.1, on the reverse strand, counting down.
CTATCGCTCATAAATCTTCGGCTAGATTTGGAACTTATTAAACTGATACGCGAATAGAATGCAATCGTAGATATAAAATAAGTATTCGTTAACACTAGATTGATTCATTTACGATTTTATTGCAATTTTTAAATATATATTGGTTTTTAATAGAATTATGAAATGTATATAAATACTAATTCCTTCCCCTCCCCACTAATTAATTCCAAAAATCCATATGTGCTAGTGTTAAATATAGTTATTTTAAATTTAAGAATTTTTATTTAATTTAAATAGTTTTATCATTTCTAATACTTTTATATAACCATCGTGTACTAAAGAACAGTATCAAAAAGATAAGACGATCTTAGAGATAGGATTCAAAAAATGAATCATTTCTAGTAACTTCTATGATAGTAAAATTTTTCTATAATTTTTCTCTATTTTTCCCAAGAAAATTTCTGAATTTTCTGATATTTATTGGGCATCCTAACATCTTTGAACGACAGTGTACAGCACTGTGTTCAAAGTTCCAGGTAAAGTGTATACCTTGCTGACATAGACACGGTACTTCTGCAATATTTACACAGTTGATACTGTCTAAAGCTCGTAAGTGTGAACCGTGTCTCTTTAAAGAAAAGAAGAAAAGCGTCACAGAGCAGCAGTGGAGTTTTCTTTTTTTACACCGGACTCGTGTATCGAATTTTTCGATCTTTTTCCAACACATAGGGGAAAAAGTGCAAGCTTTTCGTCAATGTTCTTTGTTATTCCCTTGCACGGGGAGAGCATTGAAAGTTGGAATCGAACGACACGTTCAGAAGGTGAGATTTACAAAGCTCAGCCTTCAAAGTTGGATGGTTACGCTTTCTTGGGTAGCAAGATTTACCTACTTGATCCCTTTGAGGGCCGAAACCTTTGTGCCTTCTACAGTAGTAGCGCTACCGTTATGTACGTTAAAGGATACGCGATTTACGCTTAAGAAGGCTCAAGTTGTCCTCTGTGATCGGTAGGGAAAATTAGAAAATTCGTGTATCAGAAAACTAAATGTAAAGAACGCAGGGCCGGCCCTGGGCCTAAGGTCCAGGGCCCCCATAAGACAATTTTGCAAATCTAAATTAGTTTAAGCTTCAATGTTAATTATATAAATTTTGTTTGAGCTACTTTTTTTTATGTCATATATGAAGGGGCCCTTTTTCGGAGCTCGCCTCGGACCCCCGAAATCTCAGGGCCGGCCCAGGGCCTAAGCAGACTAGGCGACCGCCTAGGGGCCCCCAAGGTCCAGGGCCCCCATAAGACAATTTTGCAAATCTAAATTAGTTATACAAGCTTCAATGTTAATTTTATAAATTTTATTCGAGCTACTTTTTTTATGTCATATATGAAGGGGCCCTTTTTCGGAGCTCGCCTCGGACCCCCGAAATCTCAGGGCCGGCCCAGGGCCTAAGCAGACTAGGCGACCGCCTAGGGGCCCCCAAGGTCCAGGGCCCCCATAAAACAATTTTGCAAATCTAAATTGCAAGATTTGCAAATCTAAATTAGTTATACAAGCTTCAATGTTAATTTTATAAATTTTATTCGAGCTACTTTTTTTTGTCATATTTACGAAGGGGCCCTTTCTCGGAGCCCGCCTCGGACCCCTGAAATCTCAGAGCCGGCCCTGAAGGAACGATTATTTTAATTTATCCCTAACCGTTTAAACGAGTAAAAAGTTATTTTGCTATAACCTTATACATAAAACATTGAAACTTGGTAGAACTAAATGTTGCGCCGGGAGAACTCGTTTAACTCGAATCACGCGGGTTAACAACAAACTAGTTGACGTGTCGATTTTAACTTTGCTCGCCAAATATTCGATACTTTGATAATTTGCGAAAACGCGTATCGACCGGCCGCTAATTAACAACTTTAACCATTTTGCTCGGTCCTTCTCAAGTTACTGTTCGCAAACTACAAACTTTTATTCTCTTTCATAAAAATATAAATAAAGTCATTGAATTGCAGAGTTATAGCAGTCCATTTAAAAGTAAAGTAAACATGTTGAGTAAGAAAATCACAAGCATCGAGCATAGATAAATGATATAAAATTATCGTTGAATTACGTCATGAAGTTTGACGATAAACGATGCATTCGAAATACGAAAAGAACGTCATCGGTCAATTTACAGCGAGTTATGTTCGTCGACGGGATTTTTCAAATGTCCCCGAACACGTGAACCCGTGGATTAAAATGGAAGGAGTGAAAATGTCGGACGGATATTACGAAAAAAAAAAGAAGAAGAAAAAAAAACCGGAAGGTACGATCCCGTCAGAGAGATCAGCTGAAAAGAATTCCATTGAGATCGATCGAAATGAAAATTCGCTTTAAGGTTCCGTTCGTTACCGCGGCGCGACAGTTCCGAAAGGTTAGAAAGAAATTTTCGAGCTACTTTATGAGTGGCTCCATTTTGTTCGATCTACCGTCAAAGAAGCCACTTTCACGCGCGGGTGTTAACCGTTGACCCGATCTGTCCGTTACACGTAACATAATGAAAAAAGTGTAACTGGCGAACGAGGATTATTTATTGTTCGCGTGGACCAACTTCATTCGGGGTCGTTAAATGGTATATAAGAAAAATAGAAAGAAAAAAAATAAAGAAAATAACTTACCCAGTCGAAGTTCTCCAAAATTGCCAGAGCCAATTTTCTTGCCGACACGGAAGTTGGGCCCGACCATGAGTACATTGGACGACGAAGTGACACTATGCCTGGAGGAATGCACGTTGGATCTGGCAGGATTACCGCTACCGCGAGAGATTCTCTTCGCGGCTTCCTGTTCGCGCTCGGAGCTACGAGCGAGCTCCTTCTCGCGTGTATCCCTACCGTCTCTTTTCTGCATGTTGCCAGTGTCCTCTGTCGTGGCAGAGTATCCGCGACAGTTCTATTTAACGTGACAGAAAGTCTCGTTTGAACGACGAAGAAAATTCCCGACGTATGTCCGGTCGATTAACGGTGACGATGTACGTTTTCTCGGGGATCGATCCCCATTCTTGACATATTTTCTTCTTTGGTCGTCTTCCCTTGGACGGTCGCCGATGGAAATATAACTCCAACGGCTTCCTGGGAGGATGCATACACACGTAAGGCACGCACGACACGACACGCACGCACACACAAGCAATGCACGCACAGAACACCGTACGGCGAGTCGCAGGTGTCACGGTTCGTCGGTCGATGCCTTCAGGGGATCAATCCCCATGCTATCCTAACCTAGCAGCAGATTTCAGGAAATGTTTACACTTAATACAAGATGAAGAGGGCAGACGAGAACACGCGCGAAACACACACCAGCTATTTCTCTTCCTTTATCCCCTTCTTCTATCTCCTTCTATGCGGCTAGTGGTTTATCACAGACGGGAACGAGTGTTCTCTAAGTGTCGAGGACCCTGGACGATTCCATACCAATTTCGACCTGCCTCTTTTGCCCGGCCGGCCGGGAGGAACGGTTAAAGATAAATATCGCGTCTCAGTCGATACGGCGTGCATCGCCAAGACTGTTCTGTCGTACGGGAATACACTCCGAAACCTCCTCCATTACAAACGACCCCGCCGCGTGCGATCGCGATCGTACTCAATCGTGCTCCGATAAAACCACGACTCACCACCGCAGACTCGATTCTGCGGTTAGTTTTGGGAGCGCCGCCGAAGCGGCTCTGAACTCTTTCCAGTGACACGCACACAAGCACATGCACTTTACGAGCTTCGTATGTTCTCTCTTGACTAAGGAAAATCCGCAGTCGTGTCACAAGTATGCCCGATCGGCTATTGTGTGCCTGTACACAAGGCCCGGATTAACCGCTGTCCTTCACGGTCTCGACGTCCCAGATTTTCTAAAACGTTCCTTTCCAAACTGATTATACGAATATGATTCTTTTTAATCGTGTACCGTCCGCCGATTGCACGCACGCTATTTGAAAGATCCGTCGAACGCGGACAAACGATCACGTACAAGTTCACGCTTCTGTCTCTCGCGCTCGACTCGACATGGGTGAGATTTGTTACGAGGCCGACAATGCTGCCAATCTGAAACGATATTCATGTCGCATTCGCAATGTCGCCTCGCGATACTAGCTCCCTCCCTTGCAAACGTCACGGATTCGCACACTTTACAAATGTTTTAAATGCTTTTCATATATATATTAGAATTTATTTTTGAAACTATGGAATCTTTCAGGATTATTATATGCTGGAATAATTTATAAGTTGACCCTCGATAAATATTCAACTTTGTTACCAGGCCACCATGCGCAACTAATTCCCTATCTATGTTTGTTCGATGACATAATTATGATTATGGCGTTGATTTGAATTTTCAAACAGCGGAAAGAATATAATGATAACTGTAGCTGCGAAATTCGCAGAATATGTTAATTCTCTTAATAAATAATATATTTTTTAATATTTTGTATGTGAAATGATACCCTTCCTTTAACTAATCTGTCATCTTAAATGGAAATGTTATGACATTAAGTTCCACGTTTCCATAGAGATCAATTCGAATTTTACTGATTTCTTTAATATTCGTTAAATGTTTATGGGATTTATTTTTAGTATTTTTGTGAATTATATTATAATATAATGGAAACGTCAGTAACTTTTGATGTTCGGATTATATTAAACATAAAAGAAGGTAAATTTTATGTTACTGTTAACCTCCTGTTAGAAATATTATTTTAACAAATTACTTTTATTTTATTAACTTTAGGTAAAGGTTTTGAACAAATTTTATTACCTACGTTAGTTGTTGCAACACTTAATGGACATTCCTTAGAAACTGATGTTGTAGAACCAAGTCCCAATCCTCAGTACGATCATGACTTGGTTTGGGAAGTTGATAAAAATAGATTACGAAAGTACGTTAACACAATAAAATACTTGTTATAAGTTATTTCTAAAGCATTATCTTCATTTTATAGAATGAGATCCGGACAAGTTCCATTGAAGCTAGAATGTTTTGCTATTAAAAGCAACGATCATAAGGAAAAATTAGGGTATCTTCTACTTAATCTGAGAGCTGCACAAGTTTTTTCTAAAAATGATACCATTAATGTGAAATCTAATTGGCATACGCTATTAGGTTTAAAAGGTGAGCTTAAAGTCCATAAACCTGAATTACTCCTGGCTTTAAGTATTCATCATCAAGAACCTACAACATTAAATTCTCAATTAGAGGTAAACAGTTTGTTACCAATATGTAAGTCTTATATTAACACACATGACTGCAAAAATCTTATTTAGTATATAAAATTGCAGCTAAAGAATAGTGAAGAATATCACCAAACAACTCCTGAATCTCCTAAAATAACTCCTTGTTTGCTTTGTGAAGAGCGTCTTATCCAATTGGGTCCTTTAAACACTTGTCATGAATTGTTTTTGTTGAATATCACAGCTATATCTGCAACAAATATAGATTCATTATTACCACCAAATTATTATGCAGATATGAATAATAATTTATATTTTTGGTGTAAAATATTGGAAAATGATATCTACTTTAATAGATCTAAGAAAGATTATGGACAGCTCTGGACACTTAATGAGAAAATTGTAATAAGGATCAGAAGTTCATTAAGAGTCTTAAAAGATTATTTACAACAAAAACCATTTTTGTTTATATATTTGAAATATAAAGAGAACATCTTAGGTCAATCAGAAGTAAATTTGAAACCCCTGATTCCTACTGATAATATTGAAGAATTTCTTAAAATCACAGAAAGTAGTAATAGTACTTTACAACAAAGATGTTACTTATATAGAAAAGATAAAAGTAATGATGCAGAATATAGAAATTCATATCTTGATTTACAGCTAAAATTGCAGTATGCAGGAGGTAAAACAGATGTAACAGAAACTCCTAACACTGTAATTAGTGATTCTATTATTTCTAATTCTGCTAAAGAACTGAAATCTAATTTAAAACAAACGGTAAGTTTCTTTATTCTATACTGTTACAAAAATGAAGAATAGAATGTTCAACTTCACTGTTATTCTAGAAATCATATGGAAGTGAAATAGATTGTCATAGAAATGCTGGTGGTGATTTTGGAAAATATTCTGTTGGAGCTCCCATGATCGACTTCGCAAATACATATAACAGTCTAAATAAACAATCATTGAGCTGTGAAGTTATTCAAAGTCAGCCAATTAAAGCTGTATTTTCACAATCAGCTGATACACTACTGTCTAATATCAATGATTGTTCTAAAAGTGTAGAAGCATATCACTGTTATTGTTTGAATATTTTATTAATAGCAATAAAATTAACATCTCCTGCATTAGCAATGACAAATGCAGAAATTCGGTATTTACTGATTCAGCTTTTTATCGTTTAAAAAATATCTTTTAACTAAATACATACATTCTTTCGAACAGACTTCATCATCCAAAGACTGAAATTGTATCAACATTTCATTCAAATGTGCCATTTTCATTAGGAGAAAAAATAAAATTGCAAGATGTAGGTTGCAAGTTACATTTTATCTCAGCGATAGATGAAATCAGACAGTTATTACTGTCTTTCCCACCAAAGATTAGTATATATAAAAAAGAAGGAAATTCTAAGACATGTGTATGTCAAAGTATTGTTGATATAAAACAATTATTTTCTCAAAATAAGGTAATATGATGTAAAAAAAAATATCTTGCAGTTGTATAGGCTTACTGAGATTCAATCAATTTTTTAGGCTGAACACTTATGTGATGTACCATTATATGATATGGAACAAAAAAATGTTGGTAATTTAGATGTTTTGTTGAATTTAGAGGATCATGGTCCGTATTATAGGATCAAAAGATCAGTACAAAGTAAGTTTTTTATTTTAAAAATTTTCACACCATTTACTTTTGCCTCTTTTAACGTGTATAAATTATACTTCCACCTTAGGTGAATATTTGGGACCACCTATTTTGGATGATAGTTTAGCATATAAAATAGTTGATGAGTTAGAAACATGGAAAGAAAGACAGATGGAAATATTTAAAGTTGAGGTAAAAGTATAAATCAAAATCTGATTGTGTGTAAGATATATGATAATTTTTTAAAATAATTTAGTTGAAAAGGAAGGAAGATCGTCATTTAAATTTATTGAGTCAAGAGTGGCAAAAACAGAAAGAAAATTTAGAAGCAAAACTTGCTTGCAGCATCGAACAATGTAAACTGCTAGCAAACAGTTTAAATAACGCTACAGAAGACTTAAGAATGCGGAGATTACAAAGTCTTGAAAAGGAAACAAGATTAATTAAAACAAATGAAGATTTACATTGGAGATATGAAACAAAAATACGTCAACTTAACGAATCACATTTTGCGATGCTAAAAGAACTTACATTAAAGGTTCGTAAGAGAATTTAATTAGAATAATAATTGAAGAATTGTATATTTTTAATACTTTATAGATCGACATTCTTGAGAAGAATAAAACGACTCTAGAAGGGGAAGTTGAACAATTAAGTGCTGAGAATGAAAGATTACAATTGCTTCTAACGAAACAATTAGAAGAATTAGAATCTTATCAAAAAGGTTCTTTAACGCAGGATCAAACAGCAAACTTGTTACAAGAGTTAAAAATACTTGAAGAAAAATTACAAAATGCACAGGAAAGTAAATATTTCTTCAAAGAACAATGGGCAAAGGCAGTTCGTGAAATGCATTGTATGAGAAGAGAATATCAAGAAGCTAGACAAGTTCAGATAAAAAATAGTAAAGAAGAATTGCAAAACTTGGAGTAAGTATTTAATTTCTGCATACAACGTAGTAATAAGTAAAATTATAATAACGCATTATAAATATTTTCATATAGTCTAGAAGAGATATTGTGTACTGATACAAATGCCTTGACAAATGACCAGATTTTATTGAATGAAATTCAAAAAGAAATTGATGTGATTAAACCTAAACCATCTTTTACTGACAGCGACGTATACTGTCAAGTATTTACGCCGGCCTCTGTAGATTCCAAAATTTTACAGAATAGCAATAAAAGTACGTTTAAAAAATCGGAAGAATGTGATAAAAGACTGCAGGCATTACTCGAAGAACGTAATTCGCTATTAAAGACCGGAAGCTATACAATTGATGATACAGTTATTATGAAACTAAATGCAGAAATAAGATCGTTAATGATGAAGTAGTTGTTATAATATTTTTTAATATATAGCAGGTTATAAAATACGTTGATATTAACTCATTGACAAAAATTATTTTGGTAAAAGTTATATTTTATTACGATATGGGACTGTAGAACACTCTCTACCATTTTTTTTACCTGTGTATGTACATTTATTAAAATAAATATATTGTACTTGTTTAATTACCCTTTATTTATTCGTAATCGTGATCTCAAGGCAAAATAATCCGTAATTTTAACTATAAAATTATAGTATAAAACATTCATTTTATCATGTATACCTGAAATTAATAGCTGATACGGATTCTTTATATTTTACAGAACTTAATGTTTATAGATTTATATTACAATTCCTTTATTATTCAGGTTAAGGAAAACCTTTTTGATCGAACATCAATCGATTGAATCAGATCTCCTCCAAGAATGTAAAAGTCTTGAATCATTGACGAAATATTTAAAACTAATTGACCATCGTCGTTACATTTTCGACCACTGATATTTGATACCTTAAATTCTTTAACTCCTAACACTGAAGGTTTGAACAATACTCCTATTGTTATACCACCATATGTGTCATAAAAGAATAAAGCAAATTCATCGTACCCATCCTAAAAATAAAAACATTTAATGATCAATTATAGTCATAGAATTGCATAAAAAATTGTTATACGTAAAATCATTAAAATTTACCCTAAGTTCTCTTAGGAAATACTGTACAGGATCGAAATCAACAACTGGTATTTTTTGTTTTGAGTGCTTTTTGTAAGGATGCCACTCAACAAGTGGATGTCCTTTATCAAGATCAATTGCTTGCACCCTCCTTGAAACCATAACTGGCTTTAAATGTATTAGACAATCATATTCTGTGAGCGGTGGCCTGAATAAAGGCTTGTAATTCAACAGAGCTTTTGTGAAAAAGTTCTCCTCAAACAATTTCAAAGATTGTCTTGCCAGTGTGGTAATGCGGTTCAAGATCAAAGTAGTTGGTGTTTTCCTCGTCCATAATGATCTTTGATGGTCATAAGGGGTTGATATAAACAGGGGTGGTAGAGAATCACGAGATGATCCAAAAAGCGTTTCTACCGCTATTATTTCTTCTTCTATAATTACGCACCACGTTATAAATAGTAAAAATAATAATTTGTGATATTATTTAAATACTTACTACTCATTTCGTTATTGAAATTAACGATAACAGGATCTGTATTCCAATGGCCCCTTGCAAAAATTTCTAATAGCCTCAAAAATGCTACTTGAGGCATCTGAGGAGGCACATACGGCGCAGGAGTTAAATACATTGAAGCTACAAGTAATTCAACTACTACATCTGGTATATGAGAATGATCCAATAATTGAGCAGAAAGCCAGCGTTTTGTTAAACAACAAGTAGCTCCGAAAGATGGTTGTTGAACATGCAATCTACCACGTAAATAGTATCATTTTAATTCTCTATATTGTATATAAATGCGTAAATAAATAAATAGAAATTTTCTATGAAAATTATTCTTACCCATGTAAGGCACTAGTCAACTTTGGTAATTCAAATAATTTATTTTCCAATTCAATTGATTCATCATTATCTTTGTATTTTATAACTCCATCCTCAGTTACTTGCTGCTTTAAGCAACCAATTTCTTTCTGATGTGCTACTCTTAACCGAAATGCAAACCCATCCTGAAATGATACATTTATTATTAATTGTGCAAATTTAATCAATTGAACGTATTCTGTTTTAAACAGCTGCATGTAATAACCTTATATACGTCGACGTGAGATAAATTTGCATTTGTTACTAAGTTATATTGTTTTCTAAGGCATTCTGCAATTTGTATATGAAAAGCAGCTTTTGTTTTTCTGAAAGCTTCTAACTCATCTGGCCACTTTCCACTAGTTGATAACTGCAGGGTTACTTCAAGTGGACAAACATATTTAGGAGGTGCAGTTATTCCGTTTGCTAATATTAAACAATTTTGTCTTGTTTTAATAAGTCGTTTATCAGGTCGGTAAGTTGTCGACAGTGGTGGAAATACATCCGTGTATCGAAAGACTGCACTGGCTCCTTGAACTCCATGTATGGCTAAAGGAATGTCTGTAAGAGACATCAATTCTTTTTCAAGACCATTAAGTGTGTTTATCGCCTTTAATGCAGCTTCCTCTCCCGTCCCATAAGCAAAATGTGTTATTTTGACCTAAACATTACACAATACCTTTTTTTATTTATTCAAATAAAAAATTGTAGAGAAATTTCTATCATTACCTTTCGCAATTTTAATAATTCTTCCATTTCATCTGCTATATAAATGAAATTATTTTTAAAAAGACGTAATTTTTTGGTTAATAGAAACATTACAATCTTTTTACAGATCAGTCTTTTTCCTGATAATGTTTTGCCTTTTGACCAAACTACTGCTTCGCGAATAGATCCGTCTTGGAATCGACGCAATTCTGATTTATCACCCCAGAATTTTCTAAATTCATTTGCCTAAAATTCATTAAAGTTCATTATAGAAAATAAAATTATGATCATTTTTTTACGTTAAAACAGTTTACTCACTTCTGGTAAATTTGCTTCAGGTCCTTTCTCAACAATATTGAAACAAAATTCGCGATTTAATTCTAATCCAATAAAAATTTGTCCAATGTCATTGTCATTGTTCACTGTGCATTCCCATTCCGAAATTTCATTCGGTAATATACAAATGTGATGTACTCTATTTTTTAATCCTTCTTTTAACATGTTACATATAATTTTTATTGCTTGAGCTCGATAATTGGGACCATAATTTAATTTATCATTTTCTTCTGAATTAGCATTTACCATTTTTCTTAATGCTTGAGTATTTTTAAACCTGCATATTTTTTAAACATTGTTCTTTTATGAAGTTGCATATATATATATATATAACGTTCAAAATTAATTACCAGATAAGATGATCAAATGCTCTATAGAATGGTACTTTTCTCATGAAAAGTGCTTGAAAACTATCAGCATGTGCACTGTCTAGATGACTTAAGCAAAGTTCAGCTTCCCTCTGTATCCATTTATAAGTAGCTGTAGATACATGAGCTGTAATATTATGGTAACCAGTACTATCTAAGAATACACAATCGTAATATTTTTGATAATTGAACACTCTCGTTTTACTGTCTTCATCTTGGCTCATTGTTATTCCAGTTTCATGCAAATTAACTTGCACTAAATAATTCCATACATTCCTGACTATTTGATAACTGCTCATAAATGTATTCAACTTTTTAATCGATAATAAGTATAAAACAAACATTGTAACAATATATCCATCAAAAGATTCAAAACCTTTAGTCAATTCACGTTGAGCCAACCATACTTTCAACAAAATAATACCATCTCTTAAGTTTGGATATTCTTTGATCATTTTCATGTTTTCAGAATTTATTCTCATTGTTAAATCACGAAGAACTATAGAATTGTAATGTGGTGTTGGTGGTAAGTCCTCTGTATCTATAATAATAATATGTATTTAAGTAATATATTTACTTAATATATAACACATTTAAAACATACCATTGCTATTGTTAAAAAACCATCCAGGTCTAATACTGTTTTTTTCTGGTAAAAATCTATTTAATTTAAAACTTCCTTCTTGTGCTGATACATGTACCAGTACAGTGATTTTTGTACCTAATTTTCCAATTGGAACTAGTTTTAAAATTGGCCTTAAATTATCTCCTATAAACTTTTTGTGCTCAGCAATATCAGAAGTGATGTTAGATGCTATACATGCCAAGTATATTGCTTTCTTTTTTAGATATCTATAATTCTGATAATCCTGTTTTTGAAACATTTTAGAAGGCATTTCAACTGTTAAATCTATAGTGATATTTGGACTAATTGCAGCATCAATAATATAAGAACCTATAACAGTAATGTCAGATGGTTTAAGAAATTTGAATGTGCCTTTTGTGTCTTCTGGTACATTCGGCATAGGTATATGGACATCTAACATTTCTTGTAATTCTGGATCTGAAAACTAAACACATAGATTAGAATACCATCTTATACCAATCTGTAAACTTTTAAAGAAATTAAAGCACATACTTGATATTCTTTTGTTTCTTCAATTGATTGTACAGTTTTCTCAAAATTTTCAAACCAAACATTAAATAAATGTTTATATTTGTCTTTGATTCTGACTTCATTTAACATTTCTTCTATTTGTAATCTGAATAAATTAGAATGAAATAAATTCTCTGTTTCCCTGAGCTGATTTAATTCTTCAACAGTTGGTGCTTTATATAAATCTTTGTCTAATTTTGGTTTTTTCTTTGATACATTATCTGTAAAATCATCTGTGATTTTTCTTCTTTTATTATCAGATGTTAGAAGAAAATTTTGGGCATCTGCTTCTTCCATTTCCATTTCTTCTTCTTCCTCTTCTTCTTCTTCTTCTTCTTCTTCTTCTTCTTCTTCTTCTGTATCTCCTCCTTCATTTTCTTGATCTGTATCTTGATCAATTTCAGCATTTTCTAATGACTGATCATCAGAATTATTTACAAAATCATCTATATTTGCCTGAAAAATATAATAGTTGTGTCAATCACATTATACTGCATTTAAATCTTTAAGGTTATATCAAGATAATAATACTTATAGCTCTTATAAATAATATACCTTATAAGGTATCTTCATTTTCGTTTTTTAATTGTTCAATTCGTTGGCTCTTAATATCACAATATCTATAAAATCTAATGTAAAGCATACAATAAAGAACATTCACGCCAACATCTCACGTGCTGTTTTTGAAATGCATTCGGCGCAAACTACTCAAAGAGTTACCGATCGATATTCCAGGGGAACATTAGCGCCATCTATTAAAAAACGGCGGAAACTAGTCGGCGAGTAGTTTCAGCAGTTTCCCGATAGATGGCGCCAGTGTTCCACCATTATTTTATAAATTATTTTTTAATTAATAATTAAAGAAAATGAAGTATATATGGTACAAGGAATTAAATAAATACCCTTCTGAAAAGTATCACTCTATTTTATCTCTTCAAATATGATAATATATTTTATGACTTGAAATATTAACTGTTATTAATTTTATGTTCTTATATTGTTAGTTAAATGTAAAAAATGAAGTACTTATTAACTTTATAGAAAAAATAATAATTTTGAAATTACAATGATCTTCACAATGGAAGCCCACTTTTATTTAAAAGAAGAACATGAAATGAATATCCATGTCTAAACAAGCTGTAATGATACATAGCATTTATAGTCATAGATGCCTGTAGTATGACATTAAAAACTTTTTTAATGTACAAACATATTGCCTTATTATATAAGTCGTTTTGCACCACTTATGGAAGAATTATTCAGACCTAAAAGAAGTTTAACATCTTCAATCTAAGAGCAAAAATATAAGTCATGTAAAACTAAATTACATTACTTAATGTATGTATTTAACAATAGAACAGATAGGTGGGGTTTTTGAAAATTAAATTAAACTACAATCAGCACCTCAAGTTATTAAAATGAGATATGTACAAGTGCATTCTGGCAATGATGATAGCAATACTAAAGAAGTGCAAAACATACAATTATTAGTAACAAAATTTTCTTAAAACTGAACTTTTAATAGTGTTGATCAACATTACATTTTATTGAATATTTTTCTTTCTCGTATGAATTGTATGTATATTTTTCACTGCATAACTTTCGTCAGTGATATGCAATTATATATTTCAGAAAACTTGATATTTATCAAAGCATTTAACAAACAATTAAAATCATACAGTAAAAAATACAATTAACTATAACCAGAACAAACATAGAAGCGCTAATTTATCTGAATGTCATAGAATTTGAAATGGTTGATAAATTTATAATATACCAACAAATTGCATAATCAAGCAATATAAATTTCTGAACAAATGCGCATTAAAAATTCTTTACAATATTATCTTAGATAATATTATCATTATACATTAATGAGCTCAATATCATGATACTATTATTGTACAGATTAATGCTTGAAATTGCATTAATCTTATTACACGGTTATACAATACAGATCTCTTTGAATAATCGATTTAAATGGTATCCTAATATTTACATAATTAATGGAAAGATGTATAATTAAATTGGACAATAATAAAATATTACTTTAATACATACTAGCATATTAAAGCATATTATGATCACATTGATTATTAAATTATTGAAGATAAAAAATAATTACATTAATTTATTGCACATTGCAAGAGCAAATAGCATTTTTTTCGTATATGTTAACGCTTATCTTGAAACACAAACAGTTTGTATATATTAATACATGGTAATTTTTCTTAGTTCATACTTGGACAATAATTCTGTATTTATTAAAAACTAACAATTTTGATCAAACTAGAGAGCATGTAATACAGTCAAAAATTATTTTTTGAAATTTCTCTGAAAAATATTATAGTGGAAAACAATCACATAATGAAAATTAAGATGCAGAAATATTGATATACCTCTGTTATTATATAATTGGTCCAATCACAATCAAACCAATTATGTACATACATAACTTTGTATACTTAATATTCAATATTTTTAGGCCCTAAGAATATAACGATTACTTTCCTCTTACCATTAGTTTTCAGAAGATTCTAACATTTCCTTCTTTTTCTATGCACGTAGTATTCGATGCTAAACAACATATAAACAACAGATAATTTACACTGTGACAGAAAAAGCTAAAATATAAGAATATTCAATCATAAACAGTGATATTTTAACTTAGAACAATATTGACAGTCATATCTATAATTTCTTACTATTAAAAGTTGCAAAAAATAGAATCTTTTAATATAGAAAAGACTTTTTGTTAACATTCTTCTGCATTTAATTTAAATCTAAGTGTATAGAACTATTCATGGAGCAATTCTGTAAGAATTATTTTCTTATCTTTTATATACATTAATTGTTGTAATCAAAATTTCTTGTATTAGATTCGTTTATACAATATTACCGATAACTTGACCCTTTAATAAATTGTAGTCTCATCTGCAGATATAGCCAGCTCTTCTTCACTCCAATCGCTAACTCCAAATCCGGATGAGCCATGGAAACTGCGAGATCTTGCAACATTACTAAAAACAAAGCAATAGATATTCTTCTTAAACTACATGTATGAAGAAAGAACCAGTTAAACACATTATTGTATATAACATGTTAACATGCTGGTGCTCTGTTCCTGTATAATGGAAGTTTCTGTAAAAAATTCAGTTAATTTTTCAATATTTACAATAGTATCTGTAAATTTTCTATCTCTTTCTTTAAATATTTCAGCAATTATAAGTTCTGAAATAGATATTCAAAAACTGTGCAGATAAAAATGTTTTAATATGCTTGGTTCTTTCTCAGATCATGCAAATGAAACAAATCAAAAAATAAGATATTAATCTAGCTGTACCACATTAATAAGCCACAACGAAACTAGCCTGACGTTTTTAATCCACACACTCAAGTTTGTATGTTGATTTAATTTCTAATTATTTAATTTATAAGTAACATCATTTTAATAAAAATAAATAATCATTTTCATAATTTGCTTCACTAAAGCATAATTATAAATTTTGCTATATAATAACGATTGAATAATATGGATTTTAGATACATTTTTTATGCAAAAGATAACAATTTTATGAACGCATAGAAGAATAATGTACTGTATACATATAACTTTTTACATCATATGAAAGATCCATAGTATTCATAGATTAATAGTGCATTAGCAATGGATTAATATAAAAACTAAAATCAAAAAGCAGCATTATTGCAATACGATTTCTTCAAGAGGCTATAAAAAGTAATAAAAGTTACACTTTATAATACACCTCTTAAAAAAATGTTTATCGCAAAATCAAACAAGTCTTTTTCGTACCACTTGCTTGTATCGATGGTCTCTATCATTAGATTATCGATCGCTATCGGTCCTACCAACATAGTGAAATACTTTTTATATTAACCGGATAAAAAATTCTTTCGTATCATTTTTTTAAATTAATAGATAAGAACATGTGCTAACCTTGGGGAAAGATTGGCATTTGCATTTTTCTTTGCTAATCCTGCCTTTTTTCTCCCTTCCATTGCTGCTTTCATGGGATCATAACTTTTACGACGTTTCCAATTTTGCATTTCTACCTCTTTTGCATTAGGCGCTGTAAATTTTGGTTTTGGTTTTATCTTAGATCCCTGTAACGAGAAATGTTCACAAACAATTTAGACTGCAATAAACAAATTTATATGAAAAAATATACATACTGAATTTGGTCTACTTGACCGCATGCTGAAACGTCCAGAATCAGTTCTGCTAATGGTTGTTACAGACTCAGATTTTTCTCGAGTATCATGTGTGACTGATTTATTTTTATTTACATTTGTAGGCAATTTAGTAGGTTGTAAGTCTAATCGTGCTCTGCGTAAACTATAAATAAATTCTTAGAATGCATGTGTTAATTAATAGTATCGATTAATTAAATGTTAATTTTTACCTAAATGCTCTGTTATATTTAGTGTTTGGGGCAACACTATGGACATTAGGCTGACGATCATCACTACTTTCTGTATCAGTATGCTCGTGTAATGCTTTTGATACATTTTTATGTAAGCTATGACTAGTATCCTCATCGCTTTCATTATCTGAATCTATTAAAGGTGAACGACAAACTGTTATACGAGCTGACATAGCTGATACTACATTTTGTGTTGTTTGTAAGTAATACGATGTTTCTAAGTCACTATCGCTTTCCTGTGTATTAAAAATTCATTAACGATTATCTTCAATAAAAATAAATTTTATTTCACCATAAATACACCTACCAACTGTGGACTACACGGTGGAGGTATGTGATGGTCATCTTGAGCAATATTTAATTCGTTGTCGGACCATTCATTGGTTAATGAAAGAGCACCGCCAGTTCCATGGAAACTTGCCGATCTTAATACGGAACTATCATGGCTGAAAATCATCAAATTAAAAACAGAAGTTCATAGATTATAAACACTTGTAAAATATATACTCACTTTCCTGAACTGTCTTCTGTGCTGTGATGCTTCTTTGAATTATCTATTAATTTCTTTCTACCTTCGGCAGCTGCTTTCATCGGGTCATAACTCTTTCTTCGTTTCCAATTTTGGAATTCTACTTCTTTGGAAGTTAATGTCGAATTACTTCTACCAGATTTCTGATCCTTATTTGCTTTTTGATTAGGACGTTGTATGCCGGAAGTATGCTATAAAATATTGAAAATTACTGAAGTTATTTCTCATATTTAGAAAAAGAAAAATTAATAGAAAATATTAAGAAAAATATTATTTATAAATATCATATATTTACATGCGTCGATTTTGGCACTCTCATACTCTGTCTAGTACTATCAGTTCTTGATATAGATACAGCTCTAGGTTTTGTAATTTCTGATTTTTTTAAAGATTCTTTAGTATGCGGATTCACATTATTCGCACGACTTCTATGATAATTTTGTTGTTTATTTATAGCTGTTGATTTTACTTCACTTTGTGCTCTTCTACGCCTTTCTTCTGGTGTAGTATTCGGTGTAGTATCAGATTCACAGTTTAATCTGTACATTATAAAACGTAATTTGAAATATGCAATATTTCATTTAGTACAGATGCCATATTATTTAAATACCTAGCTCTTCTGATACTAAAAGCTCGGTTTAATTTAATTCCAGAGGATACTGAAGCTAATGAAGATTTTGCCTGTTGTTCACCGGCCTCGCTGCTACTATCAGAAGCAGCAACGTATACTCCTCCCGAAGATGTTTTATCAATATCACTGCTATTGAAACTACTACGACGAGATGATTGGCTTTGTGATTTTACATTTCTAATATTTGCGTTGCTGCAAGATCTTTGGATACTTAAATTACGTTGAAGAATTGGACTATTTTGAAGAACACTGTCAGTTTTTATTAACATTTCCTTATTATTAAAGCCAACGTTTCCTTCTTGGTAACTTGCGGTACTATTAGATTTCCTTAACATATATGGACTTCAAAGAAAAAGACTTTTAGTATTATAGCAAACAAAGTATTTGTAATTTTTATTCTATATACGTACCTGTTTTCAACACAAGTGAAATACCCAATATTTTTAGCCTGAGGGGAAGATTTTGCTAAATGTTTAGTTCTTTCTAATACTGGTGAATTAACTATTTGCGTGATTGTTTTACGTGCAACAATTGGACTGTTAGTTAATTTTGGCGTAGACGGTCTTAAACGACTCAAAACGGGACTATTTGGATATTTAATTTCATCATCTTGGTAATACTTCACGCTGCTCTTTTTGGACGTATTACATTCTGTTGCATTCGATGTACATTCTCTCCTATATTATAAAAAATAATGTTCATACATAATTTACGATCGTTACGCTTAAATCATATTTTTTTGCATAAACATTGTTTTTTACCTGTCCAAGGAACTACTTCGTCTTCCTAAATGAAGGGAAGTAAAATCTTTGGACGGACTACTTAATTCAGTGGCTGTATTTTCAGTCTTTGATTTGTTCAAATTTAAATATTTGCGAATACTTTTCCTAGCTTCACTGGTGTTAATTCTTCTAAAAAGAGATTCAGACAAACTTCCTCTTCTTGCCAAAGCACCGTGCACCGGTGTTTGTTGGGAACTTTGTGGCGGTGTATTATAACTATTACTGGTATCGTCATCTGATTCTCCGCCAGAATCAATAAGTGTACTTTGGTTCGAAATTAGACCAATTCTTTCCCTTATTCTGAGATACGATTCTGAATTTAAATTACCATCTTTCTGTTCCTAAAAATGTTCATCATTACATATATATTATTACTGTTATTATACATAGTACCACAGATATGAAATACTTCGTACATAGCGACTACGAGCCAGTCTTTGAGATCTACTATGAATAGGAGACGGTATTTTGGAAGGACTTAACGGAGGGGTGCAACTAGTTGATCCATCGATTGCAGGTGGAAGAGAATTATGTTCTGCTACTTGAGTCGCCCATTCTGATATCCATGTACTATTGTCTCTTGAAACACACATCTTTAAAAGAAACACATTTTAAAGAATTCATAGATAATCGGTAAATAATGAATGCAACATTAGTTTACCTTAAAGCTATGAATACATGCTTCGTTTCTTTCCTCTGCAGTTAAAACACCAACGCTAAATACTTTGTCAATATCCATTCTTGCTTTTTCTTCATCAGTGTAATCCTTGTGAATTGTATATGTTCCTGCTTCGCTAACAGCACCATCTGATCCTCCATCGATATTACTAACATTAAAAACATCTATATCTGTTTCAGTTGGATCATCTGGATTTACTTCCATTGTATAACTAACACTGGACAAATTATGTTCCTTTGTATTAACGCTTTTACGTTTAACATAATTGATATTAGAAACTTTTTCTGAGACATCAGATGAATGTTCATAGTCATCTGCAGCATCAATATTTTTCGTATATAACTTTTCGGTATCATCATCATAATTATTTAATTGAATTCGACTTAAATCATTTATTGTTGCAGATTTTTGTGGTAGCCAATGAGGTGCGGCATTTATTTTGTCTATATTGCCAAGTTCTAAAGAGAGATTTTTATTGGAATACTTATTTTGCTTTGATTGCTCAAAAGATCTAGACATTGTATCTTGTTTGTTTTGAAAATTTGATGTTTTTACAGTGCATTCAGATTTCTTAGAAACATTAGATGATTTTGAACCTAAGAATAAAATTTTATACACATAAAATTTCGTAATAAACTATAAATATCCTGTTATAATAATGTTAATGCTAATGTTAACAAGTAGGAAATAAGTAATATGTATTCAATCTAATTCAGCATGAAGTTTTAATACCAATTTATATGTGATACTAAAATCATTAAGGTTGCCGGCCCACATACTGTGAACATATCAAAGATACTTGTGAAGAATATTAAAAAGCTTGGTAAAGATGATTTCATCATGAGTCATACATTGCATATATAGTCTTCTTTTACATACAATTTTCTCTTCAAAAGGAACTGGTCTTCAATAATTATAAAAAAACAAATATTATTTAAAAAATTGTATGGTAAATATACATTCATTATAAACAATTACTATATTACACTAATGCTCACAGGTGTCTTATTAGCAAAATGTTACTGAACCATTAAATTAATTTTTTTAGCAACAATTAACTGTATAATTAATGATATATATCATGCTACCAACATAATTCTTTTCATCAATTATTAGTGATGTAATAAAAACCAAACTTCTTAGGATTTAATTGTAATTAAAAGGTAATAAAATTACCCAGCTGCTTCAATTTCTCTGACAGTTGATCTGTTTTTCGTTTTGTATCATCCTCGCTACTAAAATAACCCTCCGAATGTGTACTAGAAACTTTTTGTTTTTGCATTAAATTCGAAGAACCCAAAGTACTAGGTTTTTTTGTATTTATTTCTACCTAAAAATTTAATTTCAATATTAGTTATACTGTTTTAAATCGCTATTTATACTGTTACCATGCCATTATGTAGACAATATCTTTCTATCTTCGTTTAATGTTTTCATGTAAGGCCACAAAACCAACCTTGGATGTAGATAAATTTCGTTTATGTCTAGCATTATATCTTTCAAATAAATTTTGATATTTGGTTGCATCAACTTCCTTACTGCCAAAATCAATTGTAAAAGCTAATGGAGGTTGGGACACGTGTCCATCAGTAGAATTTTCTGACATTGTTCTTAATTGTTCAGTCTTGCAATCGTTTTTTAAAATTTTCCCATCCTCTGAGAATTCTTTTTCCTCACTTTCAGTACATACTTTTTCCTCTTCGTTCGTTGATATTCGATTATCTTCCAGATCTTTTACATAAATTTCTGAATCTTCCAGTTGTGCGTATATAGTAGTATCATCGTGTTTCTCGCTATCAATCGTTACATTTTTAAGGGATGACAACGAATTTTCAACATTCTCGATGCTTTCAGTGTCCTTTCGAATGCTGTTATTAAATTCCGCCGAATTGCTTGTCGAAAGTTGAGTGTCAACCCCTTTTGATGTATTCATTTCTACTTCCATATTCACAGCCACTAAATATTCCAATTTTAAACATCCGTAATTAGAATGGTCACGTTATCTACAACACTACTATCTATTACAATTAATTCGTAAATGCCACTCCTATAATTACATCTCACTTTTTGAAGGTAACGTCATATACAGTCCAATATAGTATAAAATTTTCTGACACATCGACACAGGTGCGTCTAATATACGCCATTGACGGCAAAAAGTGTCAACATTCAAAGCTACCAATGCGCGAAATAAAATATTACTAACATACGAAAGGATTGAGCATTGTGTATTAATAATAAAATAGTAATTAGATACTTTAGGACAACATATGTTACACTTTTCATACAAGAATGTGTAATAATTATATAAAATGAACCACACAATTAGTGGTTCAACCTCAAAACTTAGGTTGCTGGAACGAGTAGGGTATTGCAATGCCATTGTTGGTATTAGTGTTTAACGTTTTCGGTTCTACGCGGTCTTCCTAGTTTATTGTATCTTGCATGACGTTAGGTTTATCTTTGTTAGGAGGGCGTGCAATTTTCACGATCTCCGTTAATAAATTTACGTGACGATGCCAAAGAGAAAGAATCAGGCTCTTATAGATTCTGATAGTAGTGGCAGTGCGTCGGAAAGTGGCACGGATTTGGATAATGTAAATGATATAACCTTACATAAAAATCTCATGTTATGTTACTTCCACTTTTATACTTTTGATTAATTTTTTATATTTCAAAAGTAAATAGACAGATTTCAGTAGTAATTTTATTCAAGTTGAATAAATTCCAATACATCTAAATCATATATAGAAGATGTATGACTGAAGATTATTTCACATAACCTGTTAAATTTCAAATGATAGACCCACAGAATTTTCTATTTAAAACATTTACTTCAATTACTTGAAATTTACTTTTTAGTAGTTGTATTTTCTGTATTATACATTTTATGAATTTGTTTAATATAATACATGTATAAAATGATTGAAGTTTAATCATGTATCTGTGAACTTCAATTAGGATTTATTATCACTTGCTAAAAAGAAGAAAGGCAAAGCCCAAGATGATTCTCAATCTAATGAAGAGACTGGAACCACTAAAAAAGATAATAAACATGATTCAGATACATCAGATTCTGATGATGATTGGGGTGCAAAAGCTGGTAAAAATAAAAAGAAGAAAGTACCCACTAAGAGAAATAAACGTAAGATGACAAAGTCTAGTAGTGAAGAAAGTGCTAGCGAAAAAGAACCTGAAAAGGTCTCTGAACCAGAAGAAGGTAATTACTTATTTTAATTTTTCAGAATATTGAAGTATTAATGATATCATAAAGCTATAAAGTAATTTTATATTTACAGGTGAGGTTTCAGATTCGGATGCTAGTGTCTCTGACTCTAGCCAAGAAGAATTTAATGATGGCTATGATGACAAATTAATGGGAGATGCTGAGGATCAGGCAAGACTTGCACAAATGACTGAAAAAGAACGCGAACAAGAGATTTTTAAACGAATCGAACAACGTGAAATTATGAAAACAAGATTTGAGATTGAGAAAAAATTAAGAATGGCCAAGAAACAAGAACTGAAAAAACAAAAAGAGTCGAGAAAGAAAGAAAAGGGTGTTGAAGAAAGAAAACTCGATAGAGCACCGGATCCTAAAGAACGAAGTAAAGATCGTAAAAAGACGATAGAAGAAAAGCAAGATAAAAAATTCCATGCAATGTCTCTCCTAAAAGCGAGACGAGAAGAGAAGAAAGAAAGAGGTAATGTGGTGAATAATTCGAATACAATATTTATTCTAAAAAAAATAGATTTTGTAATTATTTTATCTTCTTCTTTTCTTGTAGAAGAGAAAGAGAAACAGAGGATAGAGCAACAGCAACAACAGTCAAAGGATATTGAAGAAGAAGAATTAGAAGATGATCACAAAGGGGGTGCAAATAAAACGAAGCTTAAAGCATCTGATATTTATTCTGATGACAGTGGTTCATCGGATAGTGCGGAAGATGAAGAAACTGCTAAGCCGGCATCTCATCGTAGATCGTCTTCGAGTGACAGTAGGGATACTGATTCCGACACTGACAAAAAGTCAGTATTTTTTATTATCTCATTAAAGATATTTGTTTGACATGAATAACATCGTTACGAAATAATCGAATGTATTATTTTACAGATCTGTCACCAGTAATAAAGCAAAACCGAAGAAACCAGTATATGTTAGTACAAAGGAAGATCTCAATAAAATTAGATTATCTCGTCATAAAATGGAAAGATTTGTACATCTTCCATTCTTTGATAGAGTAGTACAAGGCTGCTTTGTTAGAATTGGTATTGGTAATAACAATGGGAAACCAGTGTACAGAGTAGCTGAAATTAGCGGTGTCTGTGAAACTGGTAAAATTTACCAACTCGGTGGTACAAGAACGAATAAAGGTTTGAAACTAAGGCACGGGGCACAAGAACGCGTATTTAGATTAGAATTTGTATCCAATCAAGAATTTACCGAATCTGAATTTTTCAAATGGAAAGAAACTTGCGCTCTGCAAGGAATATCAATGCCCACGTTTGAAGAAGTTGAACAAAAATTAAAAGACATTAAAGAAGCTTTGGTTTACGAATTCAAAGAGGAAGATATAGAAAAAATAGTAAGAGAAAAGGAAAGATTTAAGCAAACTCCATATAATTATGCGATGAAGAAGGCACAGCTTATGCGGGAAAGAGATGCAGCTAATTGCAGAGGGGATGACGAAACTGCCACTCGGCTTAATCAAGAATTAAGTGAACTCGAAGAACGTGCTTCTGAGCTGGATAAAATGCGCACGGCAACAATATCTAGTATATCTTATATTAACGATCGTAATCGGAAAAAGAATGTTGAAGAAGCAGAAAAGGCGATCATGGTAATTAACTATCTTACTCTGTTAAGTACAAGAACATTGAAACGTATTAATTTTATGAAGTTAATCTATTCTTTACGTAACAGGAGGAAGTAAAAGCTAATAAAGGTAAAAAAGTAGACGACCCATTTACGAGGCGAAGTACAAAACCAAGAATGGTTTACAAGCCTGACGATGAAGAAGTATCGTCTGCTGTTCCGGTAAATGACAAAGCAAGTCCTCAACAAACTGAAACGATAGCAGTAAATAATGAGAAAGAGAATGGACAGGAAACAAAGAAGAAGCAAAGTACTGAAGATTTATTTAATGCTCATGATTTTGATATCACAATAGATTTGGAAGTTCCAATTCCAAGTAAGTTATCGATGAAATATATTTTCATAACATATTTTGCAGAAATGAAACATATGTACCATGTATTTTTTTTTTTCTTTCAGACAATCCCGTTAGTGTATTACCGAAACCTATTAGTAATATTAAAGATACAGGACCTCGACGGTCCTTGAATTTAGAAGATTATAAAAAGAAGCGGGGACTCATCTAACGTTTGTTAACTCTAGAAAAAAGAAAATCAGTTCTTTGTGATTTGATTAATTGTAAAGATAAGAGTGAAATCTTGTAACAGTTGACTGAGAAACTAGCTTATGTATAGTTCTCATATAACGTTAATTTTTTTTTGTTATTATAAATAATGACTCCTTCTTTTAGAAAGGATATAGGTGGTTCCTACCATATAATTCTAGTTACAATGTCATAATTATTGTATTCTTTACGAAAGAATACAGTTTCAACGTTTATTAAAACATTTGTGTTTTTAAGAAACGCTGTCTAGCAGTACTTAAGCAGGAAAAAGTATTACAATTTGGGTTATTTAAGAGCTTCGTAACTGAATTCACCTCCTCTTTCAATAATATGACTTTTTATCATCCCTTAATATCGAATTAGTAATTCCAATCATGAAAATAGTTATTGATCATAAATACATTAATCATGATTTTGCGTGTATTATTATAACTTTTCGTGTTCTGTATGTTTAAATAAATATTAGTAAGCGACCACCTCATGACAAAAAAAAAAGTATAAAGCTATACGTTTTTACAAGTTATATTTACGATAGTTAATTGCTTTATATGAGAACATAATGAAGACTATCATACTTATAGGTATTTTTTAATTCTTTGCAGTGTTCTAATAATGTTACACATGCTGCATATTGCCGCCAATATAATTTGGCTACAGAAGCTTCAAAACATGTTTTACTATAAAAATTTGTACATATTCTTTAAATAGTTCGAATAATTTAAGTTGGTACATTCTTATATGTATATATTACATCATTTTATGTGATTATATATATACGTATAAGACATGAAATAACGATAAAAATATTTTTAGATATATACTTCTTTTTAGCTTAGTATCCAATAATTATTGTTATCTCCGATCTATTAAGTAGAGTAAATACTTAACAATTGTATCATGGTAATATAATTGGTGTTAATATCTATTCGAATTTAGATATTAACGTTATCTTCAATTTGTTCACGAGGTTAATTCTTCTTATAGCCCATAATCATATCTTGAGTAAATAAAATTTTATATTTTGTACTAAGAAATATGCAGTTTTTATATTTATATAAAATTAATTTCATTCAAATTAACAGTGAAATATTAATTCTTTTAGAAAGTAAAATAATGCTTATAAAAATAAATAAATATTTGCCTAAAAATATATAAGTTTAGTATAAAATTTTATTTATCCAAGATGTAGTAGCTTATTCAGAATACTTCATAAAAATCAGTAATGTTTATGTAAATTGGTAAACTATAACACCTGTAATTCTGAGTAGAAATGATTATTATCCCATTATTGGAGTGAAACATGTATTTGCAGTTATCCATAAATTTGCCAAAATTGTATATATATGTATCTAAACAGTATATTATTAAAAAATAGTAGAGAAATTCATATTCTTATTTGTGTGACTATAGTTTACTTATTTGAAAAAGTGAACAAGAAATATTTCTAGGAACTGAACTGAGAAACATTATTTATAACGCTCGATTTTTATATTAAACAAAGTACATTAAAAAATATGCTTTAATATATTTTTACTATTCCTAGCATGTATTAAGGTATAACGATCTTTAAAGGTAGTATATAAACTTCAATATTTTTTCATTTACAATATACTCGTAAAATAGCTTATTTAATTACATTGTACATTAAAAATTACAGCAATAATATAAGATTAATTGTACTAAGAGTAATCTTGAAATGTATGAATTATGTTTTAAAACTGTGTAATTGACAACAGTATTACAATAATATACATATATGGATATAAATCTACTTCCATGTTATATTTGTTCGACCAAATTTATTCCTGTATGTACATTATACAAGTGCATATAAGTAAGGATTAAAATTTTGCGATATCAAAGATTATCAATAATTCTGTATTTGTGACTCTTTAATTTTTACCGATAGAGTTGAAATTATTGTTGATTCAACATTGTGCTGTCACGTTTCGGGGTGTTTTGAAACTGTCAACTACATTGCGCGGCGTGCGCACGCAAATCATGCAGCATGCGCACTGAACGACGCGCGACGTCTGTATGCGGTCGCTTGCATGCCGCTGCCCATATAAGGTAATTTCCCCATGTCCCTTACAATGATTGGTCAATAAGACCGGCAGGTCGCATCAATGATTAATTCACATAAATAACACGTTGTTGTTACTCAAATCTATTTTATGCCTATGTTAAGGTATCAAGGAACTTATCGAACGTTCTTATTTTTAAGATAACCTAGAAGAAAAGCGTATTCCAATTGAAATTAAATGGTATATAAACGACCGGCATGACCGCATCACACAACGCTTGCGCACTGGAACAATCTTACCGGCTTGAAAGGAATATTCGTGCTTAATAGATTATAATTCGTTGGTTTATCATAAAAAGTATAAAGCGTTTGAAATATACGATTTATTATTGGATTTTCTCCAGAAAAGTATTTGTATATCCGATCACGACTTTTTGTTAGTCACAAATCGGCCAATCAAGACAGAGTTAATCAGAGTGCGCGCGCGCAGGCGTAGGGATACAGGATTCGCAGATAGCTAGCTGAGAGAGGAGCCTCCCTTCCCGTTCGTTCATGAGCCGCGACCCCCGCGACTGGACACTGCGCCTATCCAGTTCCACCAGACCGAGGCTCTCGTGAAAGTGTAGGTTAAAGTGCTTGTTTACGTGAATCTTCTTACTGGCTACGACATCACAAAATGGTAAATATCATACTGTGCATGTATCTACTTTGAAAATAATGTCGCCGATCCTTCGGGAACCGGTAGACGGCTTACTTTGTGGTTATGGCCGAAGCAGACGCGCCGGTCGCCATTTCTGTCCCGGCAATACGCCGCGAGAACGACGGCTTTCTTCTTTTGGCCACACCAATCGACCGATTTCGTTACTTTCAATTGGCTTATTTGGAATTGCCTGTGCAAACGATTTTCATACTTTTAATATAACGAACGAGGAAGGCAAACATTTCACGTTGGGTGCATTTTTATGTGCCAATCGCGATTCCTTGCTTCCAGGAAACGGATGATTCATTTCCAGTTTCACGATACGACAGTCAAATACTTCGAAGAGCAATTATTGTGATCGGTGACGGGAGAAAATTATATGTCGTGGAAACGTAGCAATTTCCAGTTACGTTACAACATATCGTTGTACGGTAATTGTTTCGATAAATTCTTTTTAATTGTTTCAAGTATTTAATTAGAAAGGTGCTTGTTCCTTAGAACATTCTTTTTATTCATTTTTCCAAATTTCTTTTTTCGCACCACATGTTCTGATTTACTGTAAATCGTTTGACGTAGTTTCAGGATTAAAAATTATCCAGTAATAGTAGTAACATGTGGAGTACAGTTTTCAAATACAATTTTAGTAGTATCAACTGTGTAAAGATTATTTCCTTTTATTCTACCCGTTAAGCACCGATTTCATTGGAGTTTATAAAGTATATTTAAGTACTATTATCGTCATACAGTTTCGTATTGAGCTCAAAGATTTCTCGAATTTGCGTTGTAATTGCCAAAAATTTATATAACAAACGTACGTTATGCCAGATTGAAATTTCCTTCCAATCTTTAAAGATGTCGAAATATCGAATTTTATTATCGATCGCTTACTATCTCGTCGACTGCATCGGTGCTCACTTTTATCTTTTCAAACATACGTTACCTATTACTTTATATTCCATTTAGTTAATAGATAAATACAGACGGTATCATTATCAGTCGTGTTTATACAAATGTGGAATAAACTTGCATAAACGAAAAGTGCTTACGACGCTAATAAATCCGTTTCAGTGTGGAATAGTTTGATTCCGCTGTTATTTAACGAGTGAACGTAAACTATTTAAATGTGTTGGCATTAAATTTCATTTGATAAATTAATAATTTAACTATTAAACTGATTAGTTGTATGCACGATACAGTTATCAATAGTTCCGGAAGAATTCATTAAATAGCAGTCGCGTTTCGTTTCCGGCAAATTGGCGACAGAGAATGAACTGTTCGAAACTAGCACAAGTAGTAACTACCATTCTCCGAATACATTTTAAATATTTATGCTGGTTACCGATAGACGCGGTATCCTTGGTAATGAAGAGCTGGGTTTCCTTGCGAAACTAACCCCCCTCCCTCCCCTCTCGCGCTTTGCGGATGACAGTGAACTACAAGAGTTCTGGTAGAGAGGGAAAAATTCAATGAGCCCGTAAGGAGGTCGGTTCTTGCAGGCCAGTGACTCTCAAAGTTCACTGACGCCTTCGCGAATGTGGTGAATAAGCTGATTATCTTCGACGTTATTATGATTAATCTTACTGGCTATTTCTTATTCGTCACCGTATCGCTTTTTTCTCGTTCGCGTTAACGTTTCAGACACTCATTAAACACATATTTTATTACACGTATTAAACACCAAATTATCGTTAGAGATAAAAGATATTTAAACAATTAAAAGCTGAAATCAGTGGATTTCAAATACGGCCGTACTGTTTGACGGTAGTTTTTATTCAAGGTCTGGTAAACATGTTCCTTTGATATTTTTTTTTTTCCCTTTATTTTGCGACACGCGCCAAATATTTGCTGTTCTTTTTCCTGTTGGTTTTACTTAACGGACCGAGCGGCGGTGTATAAAATTGTACGTGTAAATGACCAGTTTTCTCGACAGTCGAACAATCGACCGTGTCGCTCCTCGTCGGTGAATCATCTTCCGTTTGACCTTGTGCCACACACAAGAGACGTTTACAACAACGCCCTAGAGGGAGCCAAGTCTGGCTCTAACCGGCATCCCCCGTCGTGTCAGAATATCGACCGAGGGATTGCATCCTCCATCCACTGGCTGTCCTCCAACCACGTTACACTTTTCGCCGACCCTTTTGCACCCCGATCCGACCCTTACGTTCGTTATTCCAAGGGTAGACAAAACTGTTCGCTCGAATATAATATATATTTACAAATAACAAGCATGAAAGATCATTTCAGTGAATAACAAATTTTACAATAATACAGTGACACACGCGCTGGCAAAGTATCCGTTTTAACTTCAAATATCGAATTACATTTTATGCGACTAATTTTAGCGGTTTTGCAATTTGTTGTTTACCGCGGTCACATCTGTTCCGTTTTCATGCGATTCTTGGAAATACAAGGATGTTTCTTTTTATATATTCAATTTGAATAGAGTTTCGATCCGATGAACGTTGATCCTAGACGAAAGCCGTTTCAAAAATAACTATCCCACTTCGAAACTTTTCACTCTGCGTGCGTGTCGCGCGTCTATGGCGCGTTACCACTCTTTTAACGCATTACCGACAGGAAACGAGAATCCTCGTTTTATTGAAATATGAAAATGCCCCGTCGGTAATGTGTTAACTTCCTTCCCCTAGATACAGGATTTTCAACCTAGCGTCGTATCACGGTCATTGGCGTAATAAAAATTTTTCTCTGGAATTGATTAGATCCTTCATCTTTTTATTATTCATAATTTCACCTAATGAATGCGCCCAAAAATATCTAGTGGAGTCTTGCAAAAATCCCTAGACTTTTAGTGCAAGGGGCTAGCGTGACTAGTTACCACTCTGAGGTTCCAGTTCGAATTTTGGCGGGACTTTCAGGGACTCCTAATATTTTTTTACTTATCGTAATAATTTCTGATGGGGGATAGGGTGTTCGGCACACCCTTCTTTAATCCCCACCTGGCTTCGCCACTGGTCATGGTGGTATTTCACAAATGTCCACCTAGTGGAAGAAAGACGCAGGCGAACGGAGCTCCGTACCGTGTGGCACGTGCCCGAAAAGCAAGGGATAACTTTAGAAATGGACGTCGGATCTCTTTTAGAGTCGGATTCGTGCGTGGGAAGACTTTATTTCGGTACGTCCCCTACGTTTGCCCGCGAAATAAGCTTAAACGGGCAGACTTAACACGACGCGCGTAATACTGATAGTGTTGATACTGGCACGGCCTCCTCTTTACTCTCCAACGCGTGTTATGTACGTGGTAATGTGCAGAAACATGCTCCATGCTTGTAACGCCTGTTCACCTGGTACTAAAAAAAGATACACAGCGTGAAGTCACTAGTAATTAAAATTTCCCATAATCGCGACATTTCATCTAAGAACATAACTAGTCACGTTCTTAGGTGAAAAATCGCGATTTTCGAAAATTTTAATTAATTGTAACTTTTAAGTGCATTGACCGATTACGATGAAATTTTCAGCATACACGTAACATACCTAAATTTACAAATGTCATATTATAAATTTTAATTACAGACTCAAATAAAAAAGTAAAAAAATTGCCTTTTACTATTTCTTTCCCTAATTCGACAAATTGTAATCTTAGTAAATTAATTTTTATAGCTTCTCGAGAAACCTCGAATCTTTTGGTCCAATTTTAAATAAGGTATTCTGTTTTAAACGGTGTCCGAATATTTTTGCGCGCCACTGTATGTATATTGTTTATTTGAAGAAACGAAGCGGAGATAAGAAATTAAACGATGATGTCTTCTCCTTTTTGAAAGATTTTTAAACACAAGTAATAATCTTGACGATAGGATTGAAAATGTTATAAATGTTTGTATTCGCTGGTTGAGAGTAAGTCTTATAAAATCGTACAGAGTCACTAGTTGCTTGTAGCCGATATCAGTTTCAACAGGTATGATTAAGTTTTATAAACAAGCTTTTTATCGAGCCATTATGCAATCTTGTGACTCACAATCAGTATCGCGCCCAATTCGTTTTTACGGTACTGATAATGATTGCACGTTGCTAGAAATTTTCTATTTTCTATCGGTGTCGATATCTTATCGTGTATCGGGTATCGCTGCAGGTATAGCAGTGATGCTTAGGGCAATAAGTATTTAACAGCAAAAATTGAAGTAACAAATTTTAATAATAACGGTGTTTTGTTTTGTTTGTTTAGGCATCCGGAGTAACAGTAGCCGACGTTTGTAAGACGACGTACGAGGAGATTAAAAAAGACAAAAAGCATCGATATGTAATCTTCTACATTAAAGACGAGAAGCAAATTGACGTTGAAGTTATCGGACCTCGCGACGCAGCTTACGACGCTTTCCTAGAAGATTTGCAGAAAGGTGGTAGCGGAGAATGTCGCTATGGCCTTTTCGATTTCGAATATACTCATCAGTGTCAGGGTACTTCCGAGGTAATATTTTTATTGTTGTATAAAGTTAAAAATGATCGATGGGATATTCAATTGACATTCCTTTTGATTTTTCAGGCATCCAAGAAGCAAAAGTTATTCTTAATGTCGTGGTGTCCCGACACGGCTAAAGTTAAGAAGAAGATGTTGTACTCCAGTTCTTTCGACGCTTTGAAAAAGTCCTTAGTTGGCGTGCAAAAGTATATACAGGCAACAGACCTTTCAGAGGCCTCTGAAGAAGCTGTTGAAGAGAAGCTCCGAGCCACTGACAGGAATTAGGAGTATTTCAGCAAATCCAAAATTATTAATATTAATGAGAGAAATCAAGTGAAAAAACAGTACGCAAATTCCCTTCCCCAAAATAATGCTCTATACCGTCGTCGCGTCGAAGGTTCGCGTTTTTACACATTTTTCACGTTTAAGCGAAAACGACTACTAAGTATTTGCGCTACATGTATTAGTCATTGGGGAACGTAAACATTAGCAGAAAGGAACGTAAAAGGAATACAAAATATATAAGGAACAAAAAAAAAAAAAAAACACTTTTCATACTGCGAACGTTGTGTGAATCTGTCTGATATAATATTAATATTATACTATTATTATAATTATAAGATACTTGTAAAAGAATAACAATTTACAACCAGTCAGGCAGTAAGAATGAAAGCATTACACTTTTGTCATCGGCTGTATAATGTTTAAATTAAATTCATTTCATAATGACTTTTTGTGAGATCCCGTTAGTAAATCCCACATTTCCTAATGTTGTGTGAAGCTGTTTTGTTTGTTATAAAAAAAAAAGTGATTAGTAATATCGTTTGTACATGATAAGACAATTAATCGTTTTATATATGAAATAAATTTTGCTTCGGTTATTTTGTATAATTCTTTATATTCAATTTAAATTGTATGCAATCGCTTTTTAAAAGTATTATCAAAAATCTAGTAGCATTATAGACCTATATGTTGCACGTAGAGATAACTAGGTTTTAATAATTTATACATAGTATTAAATGTTTTACAAAGATTAATTAGAATCCTTTCCTGGTCCTTTTTTAGCGAGATGCTCTTTATTGATAAGGAAATGATATTTATACTCAAATTGAAAATGATTTTTAGCGCCATCTATTATCAACTGTCAAAAAGTCCTGAAGAATTGGAAAAATGAGAAAACTGGAAAATGATTTAATAAAAATTAACTAGAACAACATAGCCAAGGCGCAAGTGATTAAAAAGAAAAAAGAAAACATTCTTCCTTTTCCCACATAATCATAACTTCATATATTTAAACAAATATTAATAGCGGAACTCGCGCGTCCTCGATGCAACTCAGTCGTGGCATTTGCTCATTAATCATTTATACTGTATAGTATTTTTCACAAATAAAATATGAATAAATACTATTCTATGCAAACTTAAAATATAAATAATACATGTATGAAATCATAACAGAGGGAAATTCTTAATAATTTTATGCTTCATATGAAACTTGTTTCTTCACAATTGTTATTTTTTGATAACTTATCAACTAATAACTCAAACAAGATTCGCAAAACCCCTTCAGTCATAGTTATATTTATCAAGTTAATTTGCATTACTTTCATTTTTCAATGTTAACCGCAAATAAAAGCAGTATAACGATTTTTGTCAAAATTATCCTTGTGCTTTTCTATAGGTGACGTGGTTTATGGTATGTGAAGGCGTATGCGTACAATCTTGCTATTATAAATTACAGTCAATTACAGTATTGTGAGATGACATTACACCGGATATTATAATACATAATAAAAGATGATTACTGTATACAGTGCAAAGAAGAAAATATAATCGAATAGTATTATATCTCTTTTCATAAACCGCATTTAATAAAGAGGTAATTCAATATATTTTACAACTTATACTGATGAGTTATTGAAAGTAACTGTTTCTTACATGTCATTTTTACTATAATGACATTACAGTGTAGCTTGGTATTGATAAGCAGTGTGATAGTACATAGTTTTACCTAAGAAAAATAGTTACTTAAAAAAGTATAAACTTTTTATGTTACATTTATTTTATAATCTGTTATAAACTATGTTATTTGCAATATAAATTATGTTTATGAAACAATTATATTATGCAGGTGACACTTAAGATGACAACTCCTATGCGCGAGGATGGTGGTCCTTTACGAGAATGGGCACCTCTGGCCATGCTTCTTGAACAAATACCTGCAAAGATTCAAACTGGGCTTTTTACACATAACATTAATTTTACTTGTATCGATGCTGTGCCAGAATTCATAGCTATTGGAACTAATCATGGATTAGTATATTGGTTTGACAGAGATAAACAAGATCTCCAAAGACTTAGATGCGAGGTATTATCAAAACAACATTGTTAATCATTGGATCACTGATGTTATTTATTTTTTCAGAATGTTAATTCTAAAATCACATGCATCCAAGTAATATCAACTGTGGATTATATGGTTGCTGCTGGAAATGAACATGGCGTGGTAACTGTATTTCAGATACCTAAAAGTCCACCAGATTCATTACCAGACAGTTTGAAACCAAAGCAGAAAAAGCAGGTAGAAAGATACAGTATAAGTGGTTTGCATAATAGTGCAGTAACAACAGTTGAATGGTCTAAGAATGGTATGAAGTTGTTTAGCGGGGATCAAGATGGTCTAGTAGTACTTACTGAAATTGACTTTTATATGGTATATAGAAAATTAAATTATAACTTGATATCATTGCTTACAATATTCTTATATCTTTCTCTTACAAATTTATTAATAGCATTTGTCAAAGTCATCAGAATTACTAAATGAAAAGTATGCAGTAGTTCAATTGAATTATCAGCAGGGCTTGTTATTAGTTTCGACGACATTACGTACGATATTAGTTAACAGAAATGAGAATGGAAAAGTAACACAAGTTGGTCAAAAAGAACGAAAAACGTTAGTATAAAATAAAACAGTATCATATTTTTTGTAAGGTAATACATGATGATTTAATATATACATATTTTAGATTAGGAAAATTAGGTGCTGTGTTTGGTTGTAGACAAAATTACACTCAAGATTTAGTAATATATGCTAGTAGACCTGGATTACGTTTATGGCAGGCTGACAAAACTGGAACTGTTCTGAAAACACTGATCTTTAAAGTTTGTATAAAACTGTATTACTATTTTAATTTTCTTTACTGTCAATTGATCTGACGAAAGATATTCTTAAGGATGCCGTCCGATCTGGTCATACGCAAGTGGAACTGTTAAATCCTGCACCAGAGAGTTCTAAAAGAAATCGGGGAGAACCAATGTTCGGTGTTATCTTACCTTTCTGTGAAGATTTATTGATTACATATAGCGATGAAGTTATATATGTAGTAAATCCACAGACCATTGCTATAATGTCTGTTGTAACAGACTTACGTCGTATCACTGATGTTGCTTGTACAAAAGATGAAATATTTGTTTTGGAAGGAGAAAGAAACATTATACGTATTGGATATTGTCCCGAAACTAATATGTTCTCATCAGGTAGTAATTTTTACCTTAACATTTCTTCTAATTCCTGTCTGTCTATATTTAATAAAAATTTAACTTTTAGAAGTAAGAAATACAATAGATCCGCTTTTATCGTTGGCCGAAATTAGTAAACCGGTTACTAACGGTATATTAGAATTAACTTCTAAATTGAAAGAAAGCACAATAGTGCCAGCCATCCCTTTTCATAAAATCAACCCAACTAATATTATTCAATCCGTCGGGTAAAGTATTAAAATAAAATGTTATTTTTACTATTCATGTACTAATGTTACATATTTAAAATCATGTATATCTTTTTAGTATCGTACCGATTGTTACGGCTGATACCGATGCAACTTCAATTGCAAATGCAGAAGAAGCTCTTGAAGAATCACCAACAATGCCTCTAAATTCAAATACTTCATTATTATCGGATCCTGGCACGGTAACAGATAATAATGATCCTGCAGAAAGAAGAAATGTAGAACAGAATGAAAGGTATAACGATAGAAGGCAAATATTTGAAAAGATTAGTCAGCAAGAATTTGAAGACGTCGTCTTCACTCCAGAAAAGAAACTTAAAAAATCACGCAATAAAATAATGAATGGAAATGGAAATTGTTCATCATTATCCGATGTTGATGATTTGTCTGTTTTTAACAAGGATAAATTAAATGCTAATGATCCGAAGACGACACACTCTTCTTTATTAACGCTCAGTATCGACGATGATTTCATACTGAAAACCGATAGAAATCTTGAATCCATTCAGCGTGATGTAGAAGATAAAGAAAAGCGTTTGGCGGACGTGTTGGATTTCGATTTATCGAAATATATGACAAGTAGCCAAATTGCTGCTACTAATTCAAATGTGTCCGAGTCTGTCGATACAATTACGTGTGCCGAATGTAAAATACATTGCAATGGTTCTTCAGCAGAAGAAAAAAATGAGCAAAATGAATACAATGAACATAGTGATCATACTGAAACTGAATCTGGAGACGAAGATGTTAGTTACCAAACTGAGTTGAAGAAGTTGGAAGATTTAGGTGAATGTAGGAAGAAGTTACTACAGGATAAATTAAACGATCCTTCAATAGATACGATTGATTGTGATACAGATAGACGCGATGTAGAATTACGGTTTCGTAGTAAGTATAATAAGGTAAACTGCTAATGTACCTTTTGCAGGTTTCAGAAAATATTTATATTTTCAGTTTTATCAATATCAACAACATTGGAAGACGAAGATTGGGTTTTAGTGAAGAAAGATGTGTATTCAGTTACATCGTAAGATAAAATAATACATTATTTTAGATAAAATTACATCAACTTTTATCTATAGTTTGAAAAATAATAGGTTTTAAATAGATGTGTTTTTAATTTTTTATGCACATCTAACAAACAGTCTTCATATACTGAAATCAAAGCACTATCGTGTATCAGTTTTTGCATACAAAATTGAAATTTTAATAATGTATTTTCTAGTCCTGCTGTAGTGCAATTTGCATTTTTATAATAATTCTGAAAATCATGTTCAATGTATTATTTGAGTATATATGCATATTTTTTTATTTTATTTAAACTGTAAAATATTGCAATCGTATTTTTATTGTAATGTTTTCGAATTAATGAATTTTTTCCTGAATGGAAAATGGCGATGCATTTTTTTATGGTCTATTGTTGTCAAGTATTACTTGTGTATTGTTACACATTTAAAATAATATAGAAGTACCTTGGATTTATGATATTAGTGTTACACATTCCAATTTAAATTTTTGTGACAAATAGATTTGAAAGTAAAAATGATATTATACGTAGTTATCTTATCATGATATAAATGTTAATACAAATTTTTGCAAATCAGTATTTGATTTATTAATATGGTAATCCTCTGAAGATTGTAAATTTCATTGTAAATGCAGACATAAATTTCAAACAAAACTGTAATTTCTGCTGATGTTAAAAAGAAATTTACTATTCTATATGGATAGATATACATATTAATTTAAAACGTGAAAAAATATTGAAAGTCACACTTTTAGATAATAAAACAATTATACTTTATTCGTAATTTTTATTATTTATACCCATAAAATGAAATAAAGGTTCAGTGTGTATAAAATTATTTCAAGAAATGAAAAACAATTTTCTACTAAGAACAAGTAGATTTGGAATAATTTATTGTTTAATGATGTACATGTTATTTAATGAACATCTATATCAACATCTATACATAGATTATTCTTTCCTTTTTCACTGAATATTATAAAAACTGTTCATGCTGAGGTAGCAATAATTTCACTATACCTTTTAACTTTAGTAGCAACACTCATATCTACATATTTATCTCCCACTGATACAATCATACCTCCAATAATGGAAGGATCAACCTTTGCAGTTAATAAGATATTTTGACCTTTGCTTAAGAATCCTTTTAGAGCTTTCTCAAGCTTAGATCTCATATCAGCATCAAGTGGTTTGGCAGTAATTACTTCGCATACAACCTCACCTCTGGTAGCAGCCATTAACATCTTAAATGTATTAATTATACCATTTACTTGTCCAAGTCTTCCATTTTCTGCAAGTAAAGTCAATAGATTTGTAGTTTCCTTAGCCAGGCTGAGTTTACCAGCAACTGATTTAAGTGCTTCAGCTTTGTTTCTTCGTTTTATTGATGGATCTTTCACAAATTCATTCAGCTTCTGATCAGTTTTTACAAGTTCCTATCATAGTACAGAAATTAAAACTGTAGGACTTTAATTCATCATTACATAAAATACAATACATATTATACATACTTGGAATTTTATTAAATCCTTTTCAACATTATTTAATGTCTTTTGTTTTGAAGCAGCTGAATAAAGTGCTGTAGCGTATCTTCCTTGAACTCCAAATACTTGAATTGGAGGCTAACATCGTATAGAAATTAAATTAATAACGATCAGAACATAAATCAAAGATATTATTTTAAGTTATGTAAGTTTATATTTAATATGGAGTTAATAAATGTACCTTAACCATTTGTTGAGCAATGGAATTGCTACTGAACGATCTTGCCTAGAAAACAAATATTTTTTATTAATTTTACAAGTTGTTCTTAGAACTCATAGTGTTTTCATTCTATCAGTTCAATAATTGAGTTGTCAGAATACTTAATTTTCCCACTGAAGATTTAAAATCATTGATTTATGTATTACTTGCAGGTTGACAAAGGTAACAAGTTACGAATGTGATATTACTTACAATTACTCTGCTGAAAGACATGGTTCTATACTTTAAGCAGCACTTTACCAAAATCCGAGAACGACAAATGTGGTTCTACACATTTACCATTATATAAGATGGACCAATTTCATATGTGTGAGTAGAGAAT
Organism: Osmia bicornis bicornis; assembly: GCF_907164935.1. Classification (NCBI taxonomy): domain Eukaryota; kingdom Metazoa; phylum Arthropoda; class Insecta; order Hymenoptera; family Megachilidae; genus Osmia; species Osmia bicornis. The sequence continues at coordinate 14,733,131 of NC_060216.1, read as the reverse complement.
ACATATATATCTTTTGATAGAAAGCGCCATCTGTAGAGGGCGCAAGTTGAAAGTGCGCAAAATTTTGTTCGGACAGTAGTAAATAAAATTGCAAAGTGATTCGCTCGTGAATAGGTGAGTTTTTATTTGCTTCATAATTTGTATTACATTCATTTCTTATTCTAAGTTAACTGTTTCAAGTTTTAAGGTATTCATGTGATTTTGACAGCTGTAAGATGGCCAAAATGTATTGTTATAATATTGAACGACAATTGGTACATACCAACTAACACGAAAATGGCGCGTCAAAGCTGATTACTTTGTAAATGGAGTATTCTTCAAACATCATTGTTAAGGTATGTTAAACATTTCTTAGAACATCAAAATTCAACATGAGATTTCAACATATAGCGATCCATTTATTAATTTTCAAACGTGGTGAAGTTTACAATTATACTTTTCATCGGTAAAGATGTTGGATGAACAATCCTTAGTATTTTCGTACCGCCAATTTAATTAGATGCAGAAACATTTATTATATGGACAGTACGTTTAGGATTACACACATTGATAACATATATATTATCTTTCATGCTATTTTGTGCAATATCAATTAGATTATCAATCGATATGTGTAGTTTCCTGTTATCCGTCCTTGGTTAATATGACACAGCTGACAGTTTTATATGTAGATATCTCTTCTATTATTTATTCACTACATTTGATTTATCTTTGAATCATTCTATTTAATACGACAAATAAATTGAACGCAACGTATACAAAATTTATACCACGAAGAAATTTCACAAAGTTATACTTTTCTCTCATTTTTTGGTCGTTAATTATTTTATAATTAATTAATTTACTTCTTTCATTCTAATTAACGTTAATATAATGTCGTAACCAATACTACGTAATTTAAGAAGCTAATCATTTTGTCGTATTTGTGGATGCACAAATGTGTACATACATACAAGATTTATTGTTAATATCATGAATAATAGGTTAGTAACCACAATTAGTATTTTCTGAGTATTAGTGTTATGCATGGACATAAAACTAACACCATATACATTTATGTGAATACATTCATAAGTATATCTTTTTTTTTTTCTTCAAAACATTCATACAATAATATATGTATTTAACATTAAAACAAACCGTGTATATATGCGCATTGCTCGTTTACCATAAGAGTGACTTTTATAATTACTTCTCTTTGTTAATTAACACGTGAACGATAATAGAACAATAGTAACAAAGGATATTTCTGTCAAGGTTTAATTAACATGAAAATTTCATAGTTAAAATAATTCTCTCGCGTCAGTTTTATGACAAACGAGCTGGGCGCGTGGTTCAATTTGGTCCTCTATTGGATTCATTAACGTCTAATTTGATCGACATTTCTCTTTCTACTTTCCGAGTTGACACATTTCTCTAGCATTCTGTACAATGTACACTGTCAGCAAAATATTTATGCTCGTTCTTCATCTGTACCCATCATTTTCCACAGAGATTTTAATAATTTCAAATTCAAATATCGCGGGGTAGGACACGAATAGTCACGAGTGCACGTTCGGAAAAATTCGTGCCTCGGTAGATCCTATATAAGAACACGCGTGGTATGATCGCGTTAGTACGCGACCAGATCGTACAACATTTAGAAGGGGGCTGTTTTTTTTTTTTTTTGCAATTTTGATATTTTTATCCATTAAATACCATTGATTGATAATCGGTGCAGATCAAAGAGCGATATACATACATTTAACATCTATTTTTCCAAGAAACTGATTAGTCGATCATCGATACGATTATGATCGTATTTTTAATTCGGTTCATACTCGGTTCAAACAATTCCTCTGTAAATGAAGCTCCTTTAAAAAAATATCTTCGCAGAATATGTATATGTATATCTATAATTATAGATCTGTATCTTATTAACTAAATAAAGCTTGTATCAGGTTCTTATCGTCTACCAGACTAGTGGAATCCAAGATTCTTCACGGATATTTAATCCTTAGACCGGCAATGACTTCGTTTAATCAAATGAAACTTTTGTAAAACGAATGATCGAACCTCTTATTAAATTTTTCTTATCAACACCATCGCTGAGTGTTTAATTATACGCACATTCGTGTACAGGACGAAACATAATAGTCAGATTTCGTGCTTCCATCCATTTGTCTGGAAACACGAGTTTCTATTATTCAAATAAACCATTGTTACCACAACTATTATTCAAATTATATCTCGGTTATTCGGTTACCGTTTCATTTACGAACTGGTGGTAAGAACCTAATCGATTGGTAACTTCAGCCAGTCTATGGGTTAAAATTGGCCCGGTGTATAGAACGATAAGAATGCTTGTTGAACAACTCAGTGATCAACTCAGACTTACTCGAAAGCGAAACGCTGGCAGTCTCTTAGAATGCCGGCGAAATGAAATCGATTAACACCAGAAGGTTCAAAGGATCCATATTTTTTTTTTTCGTTAACGATAAACACGTAAGCGAACGAAATCTTTGCTCCTTCCAGCGTTGATTTAAACGTAACTGGTCCTCGCAGTGCAACAAAACAGATTCAGAGCTTCATGCAAGTAGGACGAGCGTCTTACCGATCTATTAGATCTATCGTTGCTGTGATTCAATCGATTTCGTTGAATTCTTCGTCCGTTGCCACGGTTTCCTCTGTTTCCGCTCTGATGTAAAGCCTGGTACTTTTCTGTGAACACGAACAGAAAGAAACAATCTCAGCTTCGCCATCTTCAATGGTATTATTCGCGTCTAATAACGTCGATTGTTGTACTTGGTTCGTTAAAATTCAGTTAATGGAAGAAGATACTTTGACATTCCCGAACGTTGATAGGCTAAGTTGCCTGCGTAATTATTTAATGGATGGTAATTCCGTTGAATGGAAGCTCCGGTAAATACGCTTCTGTTTGAAGCGATTCTCTTTAACGTTCCCCTCGAAATTAAAAATCAAATAGCACCTTAATTGATAACGACCTAAGGCTTAACGAGACTAAGCGAGGAGGGGGAAATATTTTCCCTTACGACTTTATTGAATTCTTTTCTAATTGCTCGATCGTATCGATCATCTCTGATAACGCGCGCGATTCCTTCTGCGACCCAGATTATTCTCACCTACTTTCTCTCTACCCGATCCGCGCGAGTTTCTTTAATTCCACTGGTCAAAGCGTCGTAGAAAGAATTTTTCGTACTCTCGGATGTGGGTGCCATTCGGAGGGAAGTGCAGCAATAGGGGAAAATCATGAAAGAACGACTTAACTCGTGCGATGCGGCGCGATCGCAATAAATCGAGACTTTTCCATCGGTCGTAAAATCAGGAAAAGAGGTTTTCATCGAGGATCGCCAGCGATAAAGTACGTTTCTGTGAATTTCAAAGAGGCGTCCGGTCGAAAATCCATTGTTACGAATAAGCCGGTAGGTAAATTACCGGGAAGGTAAGAACGTTGCGGTAAGATTCGTTGAAAATGAGGTTTCATCTAAAGAAAGATGGTAATCTCCGGTTCTCGTTATTGGCAGAAAAACGAATTCCTCTCGTCCTTGACCCCGATCGACGCGAAACGCCGATGATACGTGGCCGTTGTGCATACATATTAATTTCGTCGCGACAAACAGAGGATTCGGGGACGAGAATGAATAAAGGGGTAGGCCAGGCGCCGCGGCGCGGCGTGTTTCGAGTACATAGGTGGAAGCTTTGCCGAGTTTACCTGGTGGTAAAGGTTTGCCCGACCTTGCCCGTTTAGATTGTTTCGCAAATCGTGGCGAGAATTGCTTTATCGGTGGTCGTGCATATTTCCCCTTTCAACCCCACCGATTTTCCCACCCTTTTCCCGTGTCCGCTGAATTCACGTTTCCGCGGAGAACAGAGTGAACGCAGTTTATCCTTGACCCGCTCTCTGTTTAGCGTTAAATAATGCTCGTCGCGGTTTCCGTCTGTACATATTTATTTCCCTGCCCTCCCTGAGCGCGTTACGCGTTCATATCCGTCAGTTGCACGCACAGACATCGGTGCGTAACGTTAATCATCTGGGAATGTAGAGGAGAGTTTTTTTAAATAGAATAAATTAGAAATTCTAAAAGACGGTATTTTCAAATCAATTGAGCTTATTCGAACCCCCTTTGTATCCCTAATTTACCACGAGCTCCTTTCAAAGAATCCCTTAAAAGTCGCACGTGCGTCCGCTAAGAGGGTTCCTTTTTATTCCCGCCTCGTTTCAGCACCGAGTTTCTCCCCCCCCCCCGAAATGAATTCTCTCGTCACGCCGGGTGCACAACACTCGAGCCCTTTTTCGAAATTTTATCTACGAGTCCAACGATTCTCTCCTTGTTGTTGGTTTTTATTCCTTTATTTCCCTCTGTAGCCGCGTACGTTCTCTCTGGAGCGTGAATTTCCCGTCCGTAACACACAGCCAGAAGGAAGTCTGTGTTTCCGCTCGACCTTGACCCGTTTTCCGTTCAATGTCAAACGTTGCTCTCTCTCGTTCTCTCCCTGTCTTTCTCCCGTTCTGTCGCACCGATTCGCCCTCCTTCGACACCCTCCCTCGGTATTCCCTTGATAAGCGTTCGAAGTTTCGAATTTGCCGGTTACGGGATCGAAGGTCGCGGATGCACGACGATATCGGTTTCACGGACCACAGGGACGCATCCGAATTCGCTCATTATATCGACGGATAATTAAGGTCACCGTGTACCAGCCGACCGAAAGACGAACCGGATAAACCCTATACCTAGATGCTTTCTCCTCCCGGAAGGTAATACGTTTGTTCCGTTGAATCAATGGCAACTTAAGTGCGACGAGGTAAGACGTAGACGAACAGACGAAGATGGAGAAATTGTACTCCTTTGAAATCCAGACCTTGGCCTCCGGAGTAACCCGATTAGAGACAGTTGAATAGAGAAGAAGAGGGTGCAGGCGGAGAGGAACACGGGAATAGGGAGAAGGAAGAATGGAAAGAATAATCGAGGGAGGGTGAGATATTAGGGGGTGAATAGAGCGACCAGTTCGCAGAAACTGCTAATCGAATTAACGGCACTGTTTACGTTCCAGGAGAACAGTAAAACGTATCGCAAACGTTGCTCCCTTCTGACTGGGATGTTTTATAAGAAAAATATAGATTCTAAAATTTTAAACAGGAATTAAATTAAATTTGGGTATCTCTCCATGGTCCGTCATCCGAGGGTGAAATTTCTCAAGAGAAAATTTAGACGCCCGAGTCATTTATAAGCAAAAATATACATAATTATTATTTTAATAATTATCTAAATAGGTAGACCCCAAACTAAATTAAAATTAGGTCTCTCTCCATGGTCCGCCATCAGAGGGTGAGATTTCTCAAGAGAAAATTTAGACGCCCGAGTCATTAATAAACAAAAATATACATAATTATTATTTTAATAATTATCTAAATAGGTAGAACCCAAACTAAATTAAAATTAGGTCTCTCTCCATGGTCCGCCATCCCAGGATGAGATTTCCGAAAGTAAAGTTAGACGCGTGTGTCATAAATACGACAGAGTATGGACGGGCAAATGGTTTTGAGCGATAGTGTATATTCTGTGCTTTGATAACCGATGGCGTTTGTAATATCATCCCCGAGGACGAGTAACCGGGATAAATTCGATCGTGGATAGGACGGGGAGACAAGCGAGTCGTCGCGAAACAAAATTCGTTCCCGTAACGATGAACGATGATAACCGGAAATACAACAGTACCTATATTTTCGTCAGATTGCGGCATGAATTCCTGCAGTTCAGCGATCAATTCTCGCATTTCGTCCGAATCTTTTCTTATGCTGCATAATTCCTCCACGTAGAAGTTCGGGGTGATCTGTTTGCACAGAAGTATCTGCGAGATCACGTTGCCGATCTTTGATGGGCCGTTACGACTTTCTGAAACGGGAATGGAAAAAAGAATGAAAAATATTTTTACGGTCGCCCATCGCGATGTAACAAACGACGCTGACAATATCTCTTCGCTTTTTATTATACCTAAAGAAAATGACGTTTTCCCGATGGAAATATCCGACCGGGTAACAAGTTAATCCGGTTCGACGATATTTTTTAAGCTCGTATTCGATTGTCACGCGTAACGCGTTTCGTGTAACTGGATTTTCGATGAAAGTGAATTTATTGCTTTATAGGAGATTCCTCGTAAAGCTCCGGTTAATTAAAATGTTTCGGGCGAAGCTGTACGCCGTTCAATTTATCTTCCAGTTAAAGGAAAGAGGGTTGGTGAACTTACCGTACTCGCTCATGTCCATCGGAACATGGCGAATCAGCTGCTCGCTTTTGGACAATTCGCGTAGGAACAGTTGAGACACGTAGAATAGCAGCATTAAATTCGGGCAGTCTACGGGTATACCGATCTCAGTAGTTCTGAAATCAGAATATTACAAATTTTCGATAACGTTCGATGGTTCGTTCGTTGACTTGTACTACTTGCCTAAGAGGGATCAAATATTAAATAGTGTTATTTAATTCTAAGGGAAGCTAATTTGCATTTTAGAAGATCTAAGCTTATTCCGATCCCTATTTAGTTATCTATTTTATTTCAAAGCCAATATTTATACGAAGCTCTCGGTTGAGGAAACTCGAAGGAAGAAGGCAACCGCGATTTTTCGCGATTGTTCCGCTTTGTACAAAGAAGATTTACGTATTAAAGAGGCGCCTTTAATCCTTCCGTTCGTCAAACGAGAAATATTTAATGTCGTTCCAGTAAACTCGAGAGAAAATCCGAGCGATTTATATTGTCACGGAGCTGTTTCCGCGTTACTTTCTGGCTCGTGGCATTTATTTTCTTTTCTTCACGAGGAAAGGTATAAGATCACGAGCAAAGGTATTATAACGAAGTACATTGCGATCGCGAAAGAAACGCTTGTTCTCTGGGAAGCTTAGGTGGGTGGAAAAATTTCTTCCTTCTTTTTTAACCTTTTACAGTCTACCGTGGAGACTGAATCTACAACGGATATTGCTCTTCAAGTCCCGCGTTCACTTTCTTTTCTTTTCCCTTGAGTTACGATATAACCTACGGTATTGTCTCAACGTAAATTTGTTGAGGGGTAGTTTCGCTGTTTTTAAGATACAAGATGATAAATAAGAAAAATTTAAGGATCCATTATTCACGTATCTTTCTTGTACCGAATAGTCGAAGGGAAAGACGTTTTCCATGCTATCCCCGACCGGTCGTCTCGTCGAAAGCTATTATTTAGTATCGTAAAAATCTAATAAAACGCTGGAAAGTAGGAGGCATCGATTTCAAGCCTGTTTAATGCCAGATGCTCGAGACTGTTAGAGACGTTTATCGTACAATTTTCCATCCGATCGCGGTCTCCAATTCTTATCGGAAAAACTTCCTCGAATTTCATTTCCGCGTTACTTCCGGTTACATATTTCATTGCCGGTTATACCGTCTATTAGCGGTGGAATAAAGCTGGCAACGATCGGTCGATTGTCGTGCAACGACGACTCGTGTTTCGTTGCCAGTAATTTATGGAAAAAAAGCGCTTTCGATTGCAGTTGCAAAGGCGACTTTTGCAATAAACGTTTCTGGAAAATCGTGCGCGATACGCTATCTCTCGAACAATTTCGAGGCGTTGTAAAAGGGATACAGCTTATTCCACATACCCTTGCCAATTTCTCTTTCCTTTTTTTTTTATGAAATAAGACAAGTGTTCCGCGTCGCGTGTCGTTTAACTGATACGAAACTTGCGTGATTCCGTTAGATACATTGCGCCTGATACGGCTGCCATATCTCACGAAGGTATTGGTAAAAATTGATCGCGCGATGAATCAAACACGCCAGGTTTTTAAGCGTTTTCAGGAAGTAGTTGATTATCCCCTTGAAATTCGCTCCCTAATTCGAATAATCAAACATCGTCGATGGACACGATTTGCATTAGGGATGTGTGGGTGCCCGATTACGGGTTCGGGCGGGCTCGGGCGGACTCGGGCGGGTGTCCTATTTCGGGTCAGGTCGGATAAAGTCGGGCAGATTCGGGCGCGGCCCAATCTTATTTACTTATTAACGCTTGCAATAAGCATGTTCGAAATCTATTTTGTATAAAATGAAGATACAGGTGGCATGGAATGAAATTTATTTCAAATAAATTCCACATAGAAGAATTAGGCCGCGGCCCGCGGCCCGCGGGAGCTCGTCCGGGTCTGCCCGACTTTATCCGACCGGGCTACCCGACCGCGCGTATGTATCGTACACCCACCCGAGTCCGTCCGATGTTATCCGAACCGACCCGAATAGTCGGGAACCCGACGCGACGTATTAGTCGGGCCGCAGATCGCTAATTTGCATAGAATTACAGTCCGAGCGACGTTTAAATCGCAATTAGCGTGTGTTTGACGTTTGGAATGTGGCAGAAATTACGCAGCGACGTTACGTGAATAGGGATGCGAGCGTTGGGCACACGCGATCTGTAATTAACCGAAATTATGTAACCGGAGGACGGGATAAACGAATGCGCAGTATTCGGACCGTACGACCGTAGGACTCGTTCCCAATTCCCGAAGGGATTTTCTTTGATTTTCTATCAAAGAAGTTCCGGGAAAATTACGCGACTTACATTTGCATCGAACGAGCCGAGAATCCCGACCGTTTCCGGCAACTTTCCAGCTGTAAATCAACGGGGAGACGAATTAACCAGGACCTGGAAGGGAATGGAAACTCGTGAAACATTTAACTTCTCGTCGGAACAAGCGAACTCCTGTAGGAGAATCTATTTTTTTCTCCAAGACGCCGAGGGTTCTTTGGTGACCGGACCTTGGTCACTTTTACCTTTCTAGGAAAGCAATCCCCGGAATCGATAACATTCTTTCCCGGGCACGTTTCAAAGTAACAGAACTTTTCTGATACTATTATTACGTGCCTGTTTCACACACGGCTCAATCACGATAATCGAAAGACTCGGTAAAAAATAAGAAAGTTCGATAGATTATTTTTTAGATGCTGGTAATGTTGTCCCAAGATTATCGCGACAATCGCGGAGGGAAAAAAGAGCGAACAATTTATCCTTAAGAAATCGATTTGCGCCGCGCCTAAGGGGATGTAATTTGGGGAACAAAAACAGGATCATAATAAGTCTGATAAATCCTCCGGCACAATAGGGAAAGGACAATAGCTTTTATTTAGGGATTTCCGAGCTAAGGCAACGCGTTTCCCAGTATCATCCTCCAGAATCCTCCTTTTTCGGTTATCCCTTAACAAAAATAGGGAAGTACACGATCGTGGCTTGTTTTCTATCGTTGCAATCTATTTTATCCCGTTAATTGGAATCTCATTAACAGGAAGCAATATGAGCGTTCGCTGTGTGTTATGACGTCTTCGTTTAACGCTCGATTCCGAGTAATTGACATAAACTGGTTAATCAATCGTTCGATCTCCCCTTTCTTTTCTTTTCCCCCGCTTTATATTACGCTTTCTCAATTTTCTTCTCAACGATTAGCAAGTTTAATACACACCCCTCCGAAAATCGATCTTTTATTTCATTATCGATGAAAAATATGTTATTAACCTATTTCGGTCCATCGTTTCCAATTCAGTACACTTGATTTGAAATTTTCTCATTATTCCAATGTACACGAAATAAAATTTGCATCGCTAATATCGTACGTCATTGCATCCTTGATTTGAAAAAAAAAAAGTCCAAGCAAAATCAAGTTTTCAATCTTAAATTTTAATACAATTTAAAAAGCTAAAAAAAAAAGGAAGAATAACCAGTCGCCGCAGTGAAACGAGTCAACGATACAGCTGACGCAGCAATTTTTTTTCCGTCAAAAGCACGCGTACTTCTATTTATAATAAAGAAAAAAAATATCTTGAAACGTAGAATGGCATACGTACTTTCCTACTTGTGGCAGTAAAAGCTGGGACGTGTTCTTGCACATTTCTACACAGTTCCGACGTGTTCGCCGAATTTTCTCCCGCAGTTCCGGACAGTCCCGCGGTCTCCCAATGCTTAACAGCTGATCACGATATTGTGCCACGTGGGTGTTGATCTCTTGAATTTGCTAGAAAAATAAAAGCGAAACCCGCGATTAACCCGGTTTCCCGAGATATGTAACAGTTGCTGTGATATACGCGACAACCGGAGATTAAACATCGCCGTGATCATAAACCGAGCAATTTGTTACGTGACCGATGATTATTCTGACGATAAACCGAGCGAACAGCTTATTCGAACGATTGTTTCCTCGTGCATGGAATAAACGACACTTTACGTTAATCTGATCGAAAATAGAACAAGAGAATTGCTTAGAGATTTGAATAAAATTTCATATTTTTCCCTATCGGAAAATAGCAAATTCTTCGTGTTTGATATTGCTCGATTAGAATAATATTAAACCGTGTAATCGGCGAACAGATGCGTAGTCGCTGACCCCAAATACAAATAATTAATATCCCCCGATAAATGTACGATTATGATAAGATAAACGAAAGTATCGAACAACAAGTATAATAATTTACCATAAGAATCGCCCTTTCTGCTTTCTCGACCTTCTCATCTTGCGTCTGGTTCTGAGCATTGCTCACTGATGGTTTCGGCGATTCCGTCATTATTTCGCTTGAACGAGCAACGTTTCGATTGCTAATTGTCGGAAGGCAATTAACAATATCGCTCGGTAATATTCACGAATGCTATGAGATGTTACATCAATATCGGGGAGACACACCGAAATACAGGATTTTAAACACCGCTTTTAACACAGATAGTTATTCGATTTTTTGGATCACAGCCAGAATAAACTTTTACGAGTATCTCGCGTAGATATATTCGTCTAGACTTGGGAAAGAAGCAACGGGGCAAGTTTTCTTTTTTTTTTTTGTTTTTGTTTTTTTTCTCTCTACAAGTAATTGGTGATTTTTAAAGAGAAGAGGTGTATTTCGCCAGTCTGCGTAATTGAGACAGGATCGCTTGAAGCAAAAGCGGCACGAACACGGTGCTTCCCTTTAATAGGACCGATCGTTGTTCTTCGTTAACTGGCGTGTCCGAAAATTGTCGAAAACACGTCTGTTCGTCTTCGTTCGACCATTAGACGAACATTAAAAGTAGATTAACGATAGATTTACGAGCGGTTCCAGTGGGGATAATTAAAAGAAATCGTCCATTTAATGCTTCTGACGACGGGTACGGGGTAAAATGTGCCAACGAATAGCCCGTATTATTCTCATCACGAATCTCATTAAAGTCAGGCTATCGGCGCACTTTCGTGAATTCCTACCGGTCCCGTGATTCGTGTTCGACCCGTCCTTTCCGAATCTCGACGCTCGCTTCATGTTTTCACTGCCAGAATCACGGAGAAATTAGATATACCGCGTGTTCCCGTTAAATTCGAACCTCGGCCAGCTTTCTTTCCTTTACGAGATCAAAAGTTTCCATTGTTAAAAAAAATCGAGCCTCCTCGGGAAAGATGTGCGCGCCGTGCCAGCACACGCGACTAACTGAAACGTGGGTTTTGCTCTCGAGCTCTTTCACTACCGCTCGTTTCCCTTCTTAAGAGCGCATGTCTGACTTACTCCGCTCCTGTACTACTGTCGCCGCGATCTAACTAACCGTACCTTTCTATTACACCAACGCGTAACCAGACTTTCGTGTATCATCAAAACAAACCCTGTTACTTAATTAACCCTTAATATTGAAAAATTTTATTTTTAATCTAACGTCGATAATTTGAAAAGAAAAATTTCAATTTCTCTATCAAAATTATATCGCAAATATAAATTCGTTAAAATTTATATTTGCAATATCGAAAGATTTCCTGTGTTTTAATATTTCGCGTTTCTGCTACTCTCTTGAAATCTTGTCCCCTTTTCTTTCTTTTTCAATCGTATCGCGTACGTATGTAGGAAAAATGACCGTGAACCTTTTTGTACGAAGAAGAAAGGATCTACGAGGCTGTTTTACGTAGAAAGAGGAACAATCTGGACAAACGGAAGGCTGGTATCGCGCTGGTTCAAACCGAACAAAGTCGTAAAACATAATTGGGAAGCGATAATCTTATGCTCGTTTGATAACGATGGAAACTTAAACAGATTTAGAATATTTATCGTCATTCTAATGCTGGTTTCATTCACCGTTACCAACCAATTTTAGATTGAAATGAACTCCGGATTGTCAGCTCCAGGCCGTGCTCTACCTAGAAAGCAATTACCCAGAGAATTTCGTATCATTAACAAAAGATGCTTTCGCGCTGCATAGCAGTCGCAACGGGAAAGCATTGAAACGAATAAAGATATTTGTGTACCGACTGGCTAGTTAAGTATTGTATTATGATTAATTCTTTTAATTATTATCAAAACAATTGTCAATTTTACTGAAAAGCGCGATTCGGACAGTTTGCTTTCATTCGTGAGAAGGTATTATTATCATCTATCATTCTTTCTGTCCAATCTGTGCCAAGTCTACAAATTATTAATTATTAAATTAATGTCAAAAAATAATTGAAATTTTGTTACTTAAAGAAAATAAATTAATGCACGTTTGCCACATAGATTGCCTGTCTGATTAATTTCACATTATACTACTATGGCAGTCAATAAATCATAGAATTATTTTATTATTATAAAATCTAATGATCACAGTTAGCTAATAATAACACAAAAACATTAATTAACTTGATTAAATTTTCATGCAACAACAGTAGTAGGTATATTATATTCAGTACGTCTGACTTATGCTACACTATACTACTGCAGTTCTTAAGATGCACAGATCGCACGAAAGAGGAGAGTCTGTACAATACAAATATCATGCAAAACACAATGAGATATAAAGTATATGTCATGATCAGGCTTTGTATGTAGATTCGCTCCATGATTGTTGCAACTTTTTTTCCTTTGTCTCGACTATAAATTCATGACGGTTTGTACGGTGTGCCTCTCACTGTATGCTGATTATGGAATGTTCGAATTAAGATGGATGCGATGATTATTACGAAATGATTCGAACTTTGAATATTCACTTGATATTGTGGATCTGAAAACTGAACACTTCCGATCCAAGACACTGATCGAAAGCAACTAAAGCCCGTTGCTCTTCCGAGTAACAGGTATACCTGCGTGCCCGGTTGGAGAGGGGGGGAGAAACTGTGTCGTAGCAACAGGCGCGATGAACTGACAGACCAATTTCACGTTTGGAACAGCATCAACGTGTGCATGCGCGATTAAAATCGGATATCAAGTGCTCCATGGATTTTTAGGCCAGGGGAGACTGGTAAAAGGAGGAGCTCGATGGCAAAAATATTTCTTCTGTTCAAAATTAACTGGGTCAGCCCTGAAATTTCGGGGGTCCGAGGCGAGCTTCGAAAATAGGTCAAAAACAAAAGTAGGTCAAATAAAATTTATAAAATTAACATTGACGCTTGTACAACTAATTTAGATTTGCATTTTCATTGATTAATATTCAAATAGTCTTATGGAGGCCCTGGACCTTGGGGGGTCCTAGGCGGCTGCCTAGTTTGCCTAGATCCAGGGCCGGCCCTGAGATTTCGGGGGTCCGAGACGAGCTTCGAAAATAGGCCAAAAACAAAAGTAGGTCAAATAAAATTTATAAAATTAACATTGAAACTTGTACAACTAATTTAGATTTGCATTTTCATTGATTAATATTCGAATAGTCTTATGGAGGCCCTGGACCTTGGGGGGTCCTAGGCGGCTGCCTAGTTTGCCCAGACCCAGGGCCGGCCCTGAGATTTCGGGGGTCCGAGGCGAGCTTCGAAAATAGGCCAAAAACAAAAGTAGGTCAAATAAAATTTATAAAATTAACATTGAAGCTTGTACAACTAATTTAGATTTGCATTTTCATTGATTAATATTCGAATAGTCTTATGGAGGCCCTGGACCTTGGGGGGTCCTAGGCGCCTGCCTAGTTTGCCTAGACCCAGGGCCGGCCCTGAGATTTCGGGGGTCCGAGGCGAGCTTCGAAAAAGGGTCCCTTTGCATATATAAAAAAAAGTAGGTCAAATAAAATTTAAAAAAAATTTATAACATTAAAGCTTGTATAACTAATTTAGGTTTGCATTTACATCGATTAATATTCGAGTAAAAATTCTTAGATGCAAAATCGTTTTATGGGGACCCTAGGTGGCCGCCTAGTTTGCCTCTATCCAGGGCCGGCCCTGAAAATTAATTGAATTAATAACAAATTCTCTGCTGGCAAATTAACACGTTCAGTTAAGGGTTATCTTGGCTCGGGGTATTTGAACGGTTGAAATAAAAGTGTTTGAGATACTCATCGGAACAGGATCATTAATTAAACGCGTGATGGTGGTGGCGCGTTGCTTGGATGTTAATTTCGATGAAACTGTTGTGTGAAGGATTGGTCGATCAGCGTTGGGCTAAATATAGCCGCCAGTTAAATGCAACACGATGAACCAATCGCGCCGCATGCTGCGTGAATAGAGGACGGAGATTGGTTTTACCACGATGCCCCTAACTAACAGGTAAATTTAGCGTGATTCGAATCATCGTCTAGAAACGCTTGTGGTATTTACATCATCAAACGATACTGATTTATGTATATATACAATGTATCCTATTTTGATCTATCCATTTGTTTTTCTAAAAATGATTTTAAACGAAGAATGCTGGAAGCGTTTATGTAACTAGAAGGGTGTCTGACCTATTCTCGACTATACTACTTAACTTCAGAAATAAAAAGTTATAAAGAATTATCAAAATTTTGCATCGATCGTGTTCGTTGATAAATCTACAAACAACGTCGAGATTATTTCGAAAGTTTAATTAATATAGCGAGGTGTAACAATTAATTGCGGAATGGAAAGGATCTCGTCGAAGTTTTAATTGGAACGATAATTAATATATTTCACGGCTCGCCCTTGGCTACCAACAATCCCGCGCTCTTTTTCTCCTAGTTACGTTATTTGCACAGTTTCATTTGTTCGCGTTACCGTAAACCGTGTCGTTTTCTCGGCTAGCCGGAAACTGCCTCGATAACGAGCGAAATTCGTAACACGGTTTTAGAATTCACGAGGGCACTTGACATCAATCATCGCTGGTAAAAGTTAAAAGTGAAACAACGATTCTCCTCTTCTCTTTTTTTTCACCACGAGCGTCAAACGCGATTCTTCGCTTCGTCTCGATAGAAGAAAATAAAATCATCTCCTTTACTGACAAGTTTCACCTTTTATCCGAATCGGAATTCTTTTAGCCTCGGGTTCAGTCGAGAAATGTGTCATTGATTTTATAGAATAAAGGGAAGTTTCTTTCCAGGATTCGAGTTTCTCTGAAAAAATGATTTTAATAGACTGACAAAATGATAAGGACTTATGCATCAACCCGATACGTAAAAGTAGAGCTGCTCGTTTCATCTTCTCTTCCTCGAAACGTTTCTATTTACTTACTCTCCGCTGATGGTTTTCAATCTTTGAGAGCACGAAAATATAAATTCTTTGCCGCTGCGGGTGAAATCAATTTCTTAGATGAGACTTTTAGCCGAGCTAGCAGATTGTCTGACCTTTCCATCGCTATACTACTCGATTCCCAGAGATCCAAAAGAAAGCAACAATAACGTTGTAATCGATCGGACGATGTAAACGTATCCGGTATCGAATGGCAAAGCCCCGTATGTTCGCGTTTCAACGTTTAATCACGATGCAAACAGAGTATCGTTAAATTTTCCTTTCACAAACGCGGCTGAATTTTATTAGTCTATCAACGCGAATCCGTTGTAGGATTTCCTATGGTTGCCGTAACAGAGATGGAGGTTCAGAGGGAAATACAGCGATCCTATCCTCTCAGGAAAACGGATATCTGCAGCAAATTTCGTGTCATAAACGTCCAACACAGAACATAGAGACTCTCAACCTTCGCGGTGCAACGTGTACTTCTCTCAAATATTAATTCCAACTGTTGTATCAAGGCCGAGCTAACAATTTATGCAGAATTTCTTTCTCTGCGAAGATTAAATAACGGATTATGAAAAATAACGTCAGATGAATTTCTTGATATTTCGTTTGAAATACTCTACGTATGAAGAGTTTTAGAACGAGGATGACGGGCCACGAAGAGAGACCTAATTTCAATTTAACTTCGTATTTATTTATAAAACTTTTTCATTTAAAAATTGTACATTTAATATTCAGAGTTAATATCTCTGTTATATGCGTTGTGTGTTTGGGCCTCGATTGACCCAGACTCCGATATTGCAGGCTTAAAGCCCAAAATCTATAATGGAAATTCGAGATAAACGCGACCTTTAATAAACGCGTTGTGTATCCGATGACAATTCGAAACTGTCCGATGCGTTCGCACAATATTTGATCAACGAGAAGCTTTTCGTCGCGAATTGCCGGCTGAAATTTAGGCATCGAATGAGCGCACAATGTCCTCGCATAATTCCACCGAGCCGGAATACGATGGGACAGTAATAATTCACTTTGAGTCTATTAATATCAGCCCTAATTTTCGACGTTGGCGTATCGTTGACGCACCATCCATCGCTGCCAGATGTCAATTTACATTTACATCAACCACTATCCAGGGGTCTTAAAGATGTCCAGCTTCGATAAATCTTCCCTTTGTTTCTTCTTTTAATTGCAATTCGTTACCGTGCTCAAAATAGCCATCGATGTAACGATTTAATAAAATTCTTGGAAAAATTATGGCGTTTTGTCTCGGGAAAATTATGGCATTTCGTCCCGGGAATTGTCCACTAGAACAGTGGGGCTGACGTGGACGGTCCCTGTCCCAGATGTCTGAGTTCTATATTCACAGGAAATTTGATTTCACGGGCTCCTATTGTCCAATGGAGATTAATTTACCGTCGTCTTTTGGAATTTTACGCTAGAAGAAGTGGGGGTTGTGGGCGGAGCGTGGCCCCCCGGCATTGGGCCTTTCCTGTAATGGCCGCAAGGTGTCGCCCGCGTAACTCCATCCTTTCTCGCTAGCGGTCCACCTTACGGCCATCATAGGAAAGGCCCAAGGCGCCACGCTCCGCCCACAACCCCCACATTCTTCTGGCGTAAAATTCGAAGAGACGACGGTAAATTAATCTCCATAGGACAATAGAACGCCGTGAAATCGAATTTCCTTAATTCCACGAGGTTCTTTCGTTCGGGTATCCAGATTTTCAGTTCAACTCGCAAACGATCGGTGAAACACGACCGTTCCGTCGCGATTTGCATGCGGCTATGCATGTATGCATTCGTTTTGCATCTATTAAAAATCAGGACAGCGGTCAGCGATAATCGAGAGTCACGGGTCGCGCGATAGAAATGTAAATGTGAAAACGTTCTACCGGAACCTTGGATCACTTTCGGAATCTTTTTTTATTTCTTACTCAGCTCGTTCGAATCGGAACGAAAAAGCACGCGTACCCGAGGAGCGTTTCTATAATTAATTCGTGGGAGGCGAAACACTCGTTACTTTCATCATTTTCAATTCACATCCGCAAATCTGAAGCGGATGAAAATCTCTTATTTAATATGCATCGAAGGAACGGTGAATTTTCCGTGAATTTATAAACGGATATCTCGATCATCCTCTTATCCTTTCGGTACCCCAGCGCGATTAAGTTTTCGTCTTGAGGAACTAATTCCTTGCGCCCTACTTAATTTGCATATGAAACGACGAATCGTTTCGACGAAGTTGTTTCGCAAACCGCTCGTCGACCCGAGCCTATCGGGTTGAAGGAGAAAAATTAGAAGCAAGAACCACGACGAGGCGTGGATGACGATACTTTCCTGAAAGTTTCGCGAAAATCTCTGTCCGCTCCAGATGCTCTCGAGATTGCCTTCGCGCTTATACGAGGAAACGGTAACCGCGAACTTTCTTGGCGAGGAATAAGAAGAAGAAGAAAAAAAAAAGAAAATTGATCGAACCGCGAAAGAAAATTCTGCTCGATGATATTAGCGGCGAAGTAAGTACGTTTGCGGGTGCAATGTTCGTGGGTAGATGCGATAGCGTGAGCAGGTTAATGGTCAAGTTATATACCTCGAGGTAAGAAAGAAGAGGAAAAGGAAAGGAAAAGTGGGCTATGGAATTGGAGCTGCGTGGAAGTTGGAAAATGGCACGGTAAAGTTACCCACCTTTGTACCAGACGTGTGTACGAGGTGCCGGTTTAAACTAGGAAAATTCCTTCGGTCTCCTATCGGATCGTTAGTTTTCATCGCGAATTAATTAGGAAACAGGAAATTCAGTAATATTTCAGAAAATCCTTAATCAGACGCTCTGCTTTCTGATTTATAACTTTATGATGTTCGAAATGTCAATCTCTTAATTAGGTGATTAAGCGATATTCGTACCATCAGATGTCGGTAATCAACGCGTTTAATTATGAAATTCAGTTCGCACGAAAGGAAGAGAGCGCGATCCGACGAACGTCTCGAAGGAGAATGGAAGGAAGGGGTTGAAATTTGTGTGTTAGTGGGTCAATCAAGAGGAATAAGAAAGGTCATCGTTGCGATCCGAACATTTTACCTTTCCAAGTAGAAAGCTGTCGACGAAAGCATCTGAAATAAAAAGGAAACACTGAGAAATAAAGGGTAAAGCTAGAAGAGTCACGGAGGATGAAACTAATGGAATGGATCGAGAGGGAAAGCATTAGAAAGGGAGAAACCGAGAGAGGACGAATAAAAGAACGATGATAGCATTGTCGAATGGTATCAACGTAAATAAGCTTGTAATCCAATAAGCTGTAGTTGTAAACTTCCTACCATTCCACTCTTTGTTCTCGCTTCCATTTTGAGCTTTGCCCCCGAGCGTTTGAGAAACCGAGTTTCACCGACTTTCCTTCTAATGCCATCAACAACTTTGACTCTTATCAGATTTCTACTTTCATCTTCCTTCGTGCATCTTCCCAATGTGAAAAGAAAATCGATATCACAAGAACTTTTCATTTTTCAACATTGACCGACCACCGATGATCGTTTTTACAGTGGGTGATCAAATTATTAGAGCCATGATATAAGAAGTAGGTTTTTCATGTTTGTGTAGAAATAGAGCCACAATTTTAAGGTTTTTACATTTAAATAAATTTTAATCAATAACTCTCCACTATTAATATACAACAAAATAAAAATAAAGAAATTCATTTAAAAGATTATATTTACTCGGTTTAACTCGGTTTTCATTTAAGAATTAATGATATTTATGTAAAATCATCAATTTATGGGAGTGGCTCTAATAATTCCACAATCGTCACCCTGTAAAATATCGTCTAGAAAAAGAAAGAACAGGAGCAAAGCGTTTCGATCCGTTCTGAACGAGGCTAATAATGAGATCCAATTAAATAATCAAGGAAGAAGCACGTGTTCGTGGAAGGATCTGCTGGAAGGAAAGCTCGTGCTATTTTAGCGACATGGTGGCTCTCCGGGGGATAAATTCTGCATAATTGTAGCAAGAACCGTCTCGGTGCAGCGTTAAATTATTTCGAAGGACCTTCGCGGTGACGTTAACCGTGTCCAACGTTTTCCAGCTGCCCCGCCACGATTTTCATCGTCCAGAAACACGGATAGGGTAATTAGTTTGCCCGTTGGGAGGAGAGTTCGAGAGTTCAACTGGAGCACGTTAGTCCTGGAATCGAGGAAAACGAGTGACTAATTAGCAACTGGAAACTCTCGTACGAAATTATATCAGAGTTATGGAAGCATCCACGAAACGAGGCTACCCTACTTCCGGTTCAAGATGCGAACCGCCCGGGACGGTTCTTGTCGTTAAAGTTTGCCCCGGCGTTAGCCCGACAACACCTTCCTTTCCTTTCGACCTTTATCAACGAACCGTGACGAGATTCGTTTCGCACGGAGATCTCTCTCGTTAACGGATTAACTGTGGAACAAAAGGAATTCACGGCTGTTCCCCCGTAACTTTGTTTCCTTCTAATTACTGATTTACGCGCCGGAAGTAAGCCACTCGGTCGTTCCTGGTATTTATTTCTTTCGCGTCGAGATGCTGACGTTAATTAAATTCCCTTCCTTTCGACGATCCTTCGTTAGAGATGTTTTGATATAAAACGTTGCTCGGCAACAGGAAACGTACGCGTACGAATATATAGAGAAATACCAACTGCAATTCCCTGAATAACCGAAGAAAAATCCAAGAGTAACTGAAAGCTCTTCGGAATTGGCCGAAAAATGACACTCGAAGACGCTAAAAGGACGTGATTCTCACAAGGATTTCCACGAAGGTTCACCCTTCTACTCTCTACCACGATCGATAGCACCTTTTTCAGTTACTTTCCGACACCGCCACTTAACCAGCAACAATCATCGAAGATTCAATTAGTCGTGATATTCATAAAAGGATCGTTCGATAAAAGTTTCTTTTCGATCTAACGATGATGAATTTTACAAAGAGCGAAGGATGCTCGAATGATTTTTTTTCACCGTCAATTAAAAATAATCTATAGGAGAGGAAAAAAAACATCTTAATATAATTTGTACTTTAAAAACCCCATGGATCAGTCTTTGGTGATTTAAAAATAAACTTAAAGTAACTTAGCCTAACTTAATACTAGTTGGGGAGGAATCGCGACTGACGAACCCTGTCCCAGACATCTATCATTCCGCAATTCGGAATTTCTATAAGTTTGGACTGCACGCCGGGCGACCACTATCGAGAACACTGATCACCGATCATCTCGCCGCTACCTAGCGGACCCTGGCCCGAACTAATGGCGTCCGGGGAGACGAAACCCTTTCTCCCTCTCCACTAAACGCCTACAAATCTTAAGAAAACATAGGTCGTTCGAGTGTTTTTTTTTTAACGAGCTTTCCCTCGTTTTCCCTCGTGGAAAGTTTTCCGAGTAAATCGACAATTTCGTGCGGCGGAGACCTAATAAAATATTTCTTTATCTTTATTATCAGTATTGTGTTTCTTTCGGTGCACAATACAAAGAGATACCCTGTTTACATTGTTCTTTGACGATTACAACACAGTGGTCCGTATTTGCCAGAGTAATCTCGCCTTTATTGTGTCGTAAGCCTGTTTGCTCTGACAAACGTTGGCCACTGCAAAGCGTCGGATTAATCATCCGGCCACCATAACTCGATGAACCACTGACTTATTCAACAGACCCGTTTCCAGGCCTTTCTGTTCTTAATTTCTTCTCATTCACGACGAATGTTTTTTTTTATAGATACACAGAGCGAACGTAATTGGAGACAAGTCTTTCCGATTAAATTATAAATTAATCACGGATTCAATAATATTAATATGATTGGTAGTACGATCTAAATCCGGGTTTTGTCACGAATGTAGGGTACGAAATTTTCGAAACTTCACACCAGATCATACAGTGCGACGCAAATGACGTAACCTCCGGTCAATCGCTACAAATAATATTAAATAAATTGCGTATAGAATTCGGAGAGCACGCAGTTTACTCGCGACCATCGTTAATTAGTACAGACGTATGGCGTAACCGCGACAGGAACTATTAATTGAATTATTAGAAATTGAGTAACAGATACGCATAGAAGTGCACAGCTCTGGTGCACCCAGTTTTTACACTTCAGAAACTTTTGAACCGCGAACTAATTGAATTCGTCGATCACCAGTTGCGTACGTAACTCGAGAGGTCAATCAAATTTTCTGTCTCTCTCTTTTTTTTTATTGCGCATTCCAATATAATTAAAAGTACCGTCCAACGACCATCCCTCGACGAAGTATTCAATTATTCCGACTTGATACGCAGGAAGCTAAAAAGAGGGTTCAGAAGTGTTTAATTGAAAAATATGCCTTGGAACATCTTAAACACCCTCGATTGACGTATTTTATTTTTTACGATTTAATTTTTTTACCCTCCGAGTCATTTCGACCTTCGTCACTGACTTTTTTTTTTTTATACACGCAGATTTTTCTCTCTCTGCGTTTGCATCCCGCGTTTCAGAATTTTCCAGGAAAAACTGGGCCGAGTTTTTCCATCGCTCGCCCCGGTTTCAGCTTCGCCCAGTATCACCTGGGAACCGGGTAAATCGTTAGATGTGTTCTGCCTGAAATATATAACGGTAAACAAGGCGGATAGCACGTAACTGGAAATGTTAAAATATTTCTTTTGAATTTTTCAACCCACGGTTTAACCATTCGTAGTTAAGCGTCCCATTTTCTCAAGTACACTTTGTGCGCCGTGTAATTAATTAGCCAGAAACAAATTGGTCCGTCGTCGGAGTTCGAGTGTGAAAAATTTCAAAATGTATTCAACGGTTCCCCGGGTCCTTACAAATCACCGTTGATTACTCAAAGTAACGAGGGTGTTCGTGCGCCTGTGTAACGTCTCTCGAAATGTCCGGCTCGTTTATTTAATACGCAATTTTATCTACGTGCTTTGCGTGTGCTTTCGGTATTGCGGCCGACGAAATAAACGATACACGGTGCACGTAGTACGTGTAATGCGACCGGGAAATATTGCTGGTGTTGCCACTTGTACGGAGCGGAACGTTTAGCCCGGAACACTGATAAAATCTGGCACAACCGCGTTCATTCACCAGGGACACAATTAATCCTTCCTTTTGGCGAAAATATTTCACCAGTTTCTTTCCGCGTTCTTCGAGTCAGATTGATACTAATCAATATACAGTGGCTCGGAAAAGTATTCGCACATCGTTTAACACGTTGACTGCCACGGTACTTTTTAGGATTCCGATGTAAAAAGCCAATTTAATTTAATTATATTAAATTATTAAAAACTAGAAAGTGTTTTTTTTTGAAAAAAAAAAAAGATCTTGCGAATTATCTCGCAGTTGGCAGTCAGCGTGTTAAAACAGAATACCTCATTTAAAATTGGTCCAAACCACTGGAGGTTTTTCGAGAAGCTATAAAAATTAATTTACTAAAATCTGTGCTTCTGTCGTTTTGAAAAATTGCAATTTGTTAAAATCGTGAAATAAAATCAGTGAAGGGTAATTTTTCTACTTTTGCGACTCCCTGTAATTATTCATTGTGACAATATTGATTGAGAGGAATGAGGTAAAAATTTATCAAAGAAAAGAAAATAAACGTATCGATTCATTTTAAACGGGCTTCATTATAAGCTCTTCGTGTCGCTTATTTTCGTACGCTCTTCGCGGTGTTTTTAATTGTATTCGGTACAATTAAACATGTTCGTTTACGAATCGCGCGTAAAAAGTATCCGGTCCGCCAGCATGACCTGCGCAATTAATCCCATTTCCGACCCTAACCAGCAGATATTCCTTTGAGCCGTCCGTAAACATGCCACAGCCGACGATGGTACACTTGGGGTTAGTGCTTCGGTAAATTAATGTTAATTAAAGCACAAGAGTTTTTAGCCACCGTCTGGACAGTCCGTCGCGATGACAACTTACAATTGTCAGAGGAACGGTGCTGGACAAATGCATATTTCTCACATTTCTTTAGCTAAAAGAATTATCCTTCGGAGATAATACGGAAGTGTTCGCGATACGAAGCTTATTAATTTCATAAAAGACGCTGAATAGCTGACGGAAAGGTATAAACATTTCGAATCCGTTGACCCCGTTGGTAAACAGATTTTGCAATCAGCTTAACAGGCCCTCTATGCCACTTGGCCGAGTGTATCAGATAATTGAGAACCTCTCTGAAAGTGTCTTCTTTGCGTTGGATTAAGCATATTCACACGGATTCGTACGACCACGAACGCAAGCGACGCGAAGAGAGGGAAAGGATTACATTCTCGCCCTAATATTTCCACTTCTCCTTTCGCTTCTCTCCTCCTCGCATCACGAGGAAGCTTAAGGCGATACAGGATACCTCCAAGCGTCCTTTCCGCCGGAAATATCGAATGTTAGCCGTGGATTGCTCAAAGGATGCAGAGGCGATCGACAAATACCGGGTGCGCGTTCCGCGGTTGTACGAATGAAATTCGCCGTTTGGTAGGAGAACCGCAAGAATTCTAGGGTACATGCGATACAAGACGGTTGATCGATTTCGAACAACTATGAAAGCCAAATTATCGAGGAGAGTGCACACCGGTCTCGCGTGCATTATTTATAAGAGCAGATTGTACGAGCTACTTTGAACGCGAACCACTTTGTCGAGGTTTCGTTGCGGACCGACTAAGTGCATGCAAAGCTTCTTCGAATGGCTAATTGTTTCGATCATCCCGTTGATAAGGACAGCGTAATAAAGTGCTTTAACCGCATAATTCAGTAGCCCCTTTCATCCCGGGGAAAAAGCATTGCGGAGTGTAATTTGTATCGCTGTTGCAGCCAGCTAGAGAGACATTCGTATTGGTTATCTAGCTAATAAATTTCCTCTGATCTTTCATGAAAAGTACGTACTGTCGAGAGATGGAAAGAATATTAGCGGGAGGGCACAGGGGCAAAGGGAGGACTTCGCACGCTCCGCCCTATCCCCACGTTTAAAATCCATCGCAACGCTGACGTCGTATCATCTCGCTTTGTCGCGAAGTTCCATTTTCCTTCTTTGTCGGGCGGCGCGATTGGCGTGCGATCGCATTGGCCAATAGCGCGCGGCGATGCACGTGCGTAAGGCGTGACGCACCGACTCCGACCAATCGTACTCGCGTTCCTTTCTCTAACGTTCTTTCCATCTCTCGACAGTGGATTATCGCGCGCTAATGGCCGATGCGAAAAAATGAGACTTCGCGAGAAAGCGAGATGGTGCGAAGTGCTCCCTTTGCTCCTGTGCCGTCCCGCTAATCTTCTTTCCATCTCTCGACCGTGCTTCTCTGCGCGAGCCGAAAAATACCTTGCTTACAAATCACGACACGCTCCGAATGCCGGTGGCAGTTCAGGAAGCTGGAAAATTCGCGCGCAAACATCGTTCCAGGACAGCGGTTCGTTGAATCGTTCGCACAAGACAAGCGGCTCCTTCTGTTTTCGGGGCGAGAGGGAAGAAAGGAAAAAGGGAAAAAAAAGAAAAGGGAGAGGAAAAGCCGGAGCTGGTGTCGCCGTAGGCGGTTTGCACAATTTGTCACCGGTGGCTGAATGGTACGCGAGAGAGCAGCGATATTCGCGCGGCTACGCTTTGTAAGAACGAGCTCCGTTCCGTTCATGAATATTTACCACCCGGTCCGAAGACGGCCGGAAAACGGTGGTCGAGAGAATTAACCCGTTTAAATCGAGCTATTCGCGGCGACGAATGGAAAAGAGGTAAAAATTCATTAAGCTCCACTCTCTGGAAAAGTCTTCCGAGAAAAGACGCGCGTCGGAATACTCTAAATGATTTCAAGACGGCGCGAAGCAGCTTCGAACGGACGATAGATCCGCGACGCTTTCCTTTTTTTTCTCGCATTTGCATGGAAAAAAGATCGGACCAGAGAAGACAGACCGAGGCGGATGACCGTAAAAAGGTTTCGGTGCACGCTCGGGCAGAAAACTTTCGTGTCGTTGCATAAAATATCAGCGGGGGTAGTAAAGCTTTGAATTGTAAATTAAGATCGACGGTTGACGAGCTCCTGGCTTTGAGAAAATGTGGGTTATTGTTGGATATTTTTTTTTATCCTACTCGCGTGTTGCGTCGGGTCATGGTATCCGTGTGTTTAACGATCGCGTGTCCACGCTGCAAGAAAGTTGAAAGGAATTTCGGTTAATTACTTGAATTTTACATTATTTTATGGGGGTATTAACGTTTAAAGAGCTCCTTTTCTGCAATTCTTTAAACTTCATTCTTTTCCTGATGGATGCGAAGTTTTATTTGATTAAATTGGGGACTGATTGGTAGACTGGTGGAATTAATTCTTTGCATAAAAATATTTTTTATTTTTGGTATTGATTTTTAGTTCACCGATAGCTAGGGAGAAGCAACTCTTCGCATAAAAGTCAAATTAATTAATAGATATTAAAATATATTAGAATACGAAGTTTAACAATTTCCTATTATTATTCTCCTATATTTTATTTCTTCCTTTAAATTTCATTTCTGTATGAAACAATTCGAATACAGAAACAATTGAAATCTGTCAGTTTGCTTGGATTCGCTGGGATAGTAGCATTGAGTGACGTTTATCAAAACCACCCGTTAATTTCTCGTTATTTTTAGACAGCATCCATTGCGAACAGGTTGTCCGTTGGTTAGTCGCGTTAAAATCCGAGTGAAATTCACTACGGCTGATATACCAACGAGCTAAACATTCGTCAGCACGTTATGCATATCCTCCGAGCATAATCCGTGAACAATGCGCTCCAATGACGTACCAGGGGGTCAACAATGCTCGTTAAATAGACCACAATATCTCCTTTACGCGGGAGCGACTCTTGTTCCTTCGTTTATAATTCTTTTCAAAATATACACTCACTACGAATTGATTTGAATATTAACGTCGTCGCGACAGGGGGGAATAATCGATCGAAGGTTTGATAATTAGTTTTCGCTTAATAATCGCCAGCAGCAGGAGGTCTGTTAATAGGTTCCTGCTCTATTAACCTGCAACAGAAAATGTAAAAGCACAACCTTCGTCGAGCGTTTAACGTCGAACGCTCTTTGTAGAAATTAGGAAAACGTCTCTGTATTTTATTGACAAACATAGGAGAAAACAATCATAAAGGACGTTGAATTTTTCAAGCTACCAAGAGGTAGAAAAGTCCGGCGAAGCGATGAACCGTTTAATATAATTTTCGTGGAAATTGTTTTCCGTGATGTTACTCGAACTGAAGTATATAGCATCCCTGGGAATTGCTGCCGGAATGGGGGTCAAGCTGCCGCTCATGGCTGATTCTGAAAACGAACGCCCGTTTCGACTGATTTCGTTTGTCTCTGTCCCGAGAAAGTGGAGCGCGGACGTCCGTCGGATGGAAATATGAATTTTCTTATTTCGCTAAGCGAATGCCGACTTTGTGGCGGTGAACTACGTTAAATAATTAAGAACGTTTCATACCGGTGTCTCGGCCGAGGCAATAACTCGCGAAGCGCGGCAGAGGGAAATTAAAATGCGATTACACGTAATCTCGATGCTGAAGTTTTGTTGTTAATTCCTCGTGGCTCCGCTTCAAAGTACCTCCGAGTGGACGCCTTTTTATCGTTCGCTCCAGCTTTGCCAATTTTATTTTTTTTTCTCCTTTCATTTTTTCATTTTCCCAACGAGTGCTCTTAATATCGTTGAATTACTTTCGACGTATTCGCAAAATGGCTCTAGTGAAATTTTCAGGAAAGTCTGATTTTACGAAAAGGAATCTTTTATTGAACGATCGATTCGATTACCCTTTGAGAATTACGATGGTAAACGTTGCATTGTCTCCTTGAATGATGCACCACTGACAGTGACATTTTCATTTGTTTACAATCATGAATGAGGGTACGCACGGTTTGTCGATTGCTTTTAAAACGCTCCGTCGATTCACATATTAGATTAACGATTTAATGGATAACTCGATGAATGACTCCATGTATGGTACGTGTCGGTGCGTAAATTGAACAAATTATAGAAGAATGCTTTCGGTGTTGGTAGATGGACACCCTGTGCACGTATACATAGTGGTAGCGTTACAATAGGGTGCGGTGGTTCTCAATTCAAACAAAATATCTTTTCCTTTCAACTCCATTATTTTTATCTACTCTATCGCTTATCAATTAAAGTGTGAAATTAGAAATTTCATATTATAGTCCATAAAATCTTCCAAAAATAAAATTGTTAAAGTCCTATCTATTCTATCGTATGTTAATTAAAGTGTTGTCAATTAGAAATTTTATATTATAGTCCATAAAATCTTCCAAAAATAAAATTATTAAAATCCTATCTATTCCATCGCGTATCAATTTCTATCGTAGATTAATTAAAGTCGTCAAATAGAAATTTCATATTTTAGTCCATAAAATCTTCCAAAAA
This sequence comes from Osmia bicornis bicornis, assembly GCF_907164935.1. Classification (NCBI taxonomy): domain Eukaryota; kingdom Metazoa; phylum Arthropoda; class Insecta; order Hymenoptera; family Megachilidae; genus Osmia; species Osmia bicornis. Next base: position 14,705,380 of record NC_060216.1, on the reverse strand, counting down.
TAAATTTGTTAAAGTCCTATCTATTCCATCGCGTATCAATTTCTATCATACGTTAATTAAAGTCGGCAAATAGAAATTTCATGTTATATTCCATAAAATCTTCGAAAAATAAAATTGTTCAAATCCTATCTATTCTATCGCGTATCAATTTCTATCGTACGTTAATTAAAGCCGTCAAATAGAAATTTCATATTATATTCCATAAAAGCTTCGAAATATAAAATTATTAAAGTCCTAGATTCCACGGGATAAAATTCGCAATTGCAATATTCATAAGTAAATTCATTTCCATTTTATGAAAGAGCTATTTTTGAAATATTCATAAATGAAAAGCAGAGACGATGGACGGGATTTATCGTGGGTGAAAATATGAGCACCCTGATTGGTACAATGGACAACTGGTCATAATTACGTGTGACAAGTGTGCGTGAGGGGGCGTAGACGTGTGTGCGTTAAGATCGTGGCAACACGATCACCATCTTAACTGAAGATCAGTGTCTCGTGAAAAGTCGAAGAGTTCGCGCGTACTACGGCATCATTCTGAATCGTTTCTTCTTTTCCGTTTATTTCGTGATTCGAGGGTGGTGGAACGTATATACATGTTTTTATAAAATGTTGCTGTTCGCTTGGATGCTCTGCATTTTTATCATTGGTGAGCAAAAATCCATACATTTCCCTCGGTCGACCTTTTATTTATTGCATTTTATTTTCGAAGACAAATACGACCCTTATCCTAAATTCTTTCGTGTTTCGAAAACATTGATCCATCTTGCTCTAAGAAGTTTTATTTTAAAGAAACAGACACGTTTCCTGTATTTTTCCTTGAAATACGGGTCTACGAGTTCCTGTTTTCCATTGGATTTTCATGCAGTGAATTGCAGTGAATTTTCGAACAACTTTTATAATTCCCTGCTTCTCCCAATTCAACTGTTTCCACATTTGTTCTGGATTTAATGGAAGATAGTTTGCGAAAATCGCAAACAACCCGAGGGCGTGAAAACGAGTTTCCACCCGGCATGGGATCGGAAATTTTAAATTGCCAGCCTGTCTCGTTTGTTTCTTGCTCTCTCTAATCGCTCGTCCCGTTTCCTTCGTACGAGGAAGCTTCTGGGAAGAGGGAAAACTGAAAGGTGACCAAGCGGCATGGAAAATCGTAGCGACGTTTGCTTACCTGTCGCCGTTCCACCGACGCGAAAATTGCGTATACATAATGTATAAGAAATCTGCATGTGTCTTTTCACGGCACAGGGAAACGCGGTAACACCGGTAGTTTTCGGAGAAAATAGAAAGCGAATGGGCACAGTAGTGTAGAGTAACGAACAGGCTGCAGTGACTGGACGGGAAAATTGCGCCCGTCGGAAGATAAATTGATGCGCAAAATTTGAAGGAAAATTATATCTTGTGTACCGTCGGATATTAGATTAATTATTTCATCAAATTTTCCCCGTTGTTACAGGAAGTCGGGCAGCGGCGAACAACGGATTTAAAAGTTACCCAACAACCGTGAAGACTTTTGAAAATGACACGGTTTTGCTTCCGTGCTACGTCGAGGATCACGGTGAGTAACATATCAAATTCCGATACTCTGAAATTCAATTTACAAACTTATCCGCCCCGCTCGATTAACAAGGGGGGTAAAGTTGAACGAGTTGAACGGGAAACGAGTATTGGAAGCAGGGAAAAAGGTATAAAAGTAATGCCCGCGTATAAACGGTATGGAGGCATCATTCTCTCCTCTCAGTTATTACAAACAAATATCACCTGTTGCGTCTCGTAAACCGCAACAATGGTGTAACATTAGATACCTCGTACCGTGATCGTTTTCTCTTGTAAGAGAGTAAAAGTGATCTCTTCCGTTTCACGTTGCCAGCTGCATTAGAATTGCAACATGCAATCAGGATTCCGTACTTTCCTAATGGTATCAGATATCCATGTATTTTCTATATTAAATTTCTCTAATTTCATTTACTTAATAATTTTTTTCATAGATTCTCCGATTTCTTTATAAGACGCACCCAGTGCGTCGAGGGTATAATTAACACAAGACGCATCTGACGCGTCGTAAATATAATCAACACAAGACGCATCTGGTGCATCGTAAATATAATTAACACAAGACGCATCTGACGTGTCGTGAATATATAATTAACGCAATACGTATCCGGTGCGTCGTAGATATAATTAACAGAAGACTCACCTGGTGTGTCGTCGAATTTTATACATTTATATCCACATGGAAACTCTGGTAATTAAATTGCAAATTTAAGCAATTTAGGGAAACTAGAACAAGGTTGAAATTTTAGCGAACGTTCGGTAATTTTGCTAAACAAGAAACTCGTTCATTCGACTGGACACGGGCTGAGAACGCAAACAATTAACGGTACAATCGATCGAGCTGTCATCGGTGGTTTCGCCTAACAAGATTGCCTGTCAGTTATTCACTTTAGCTTGTCGCAAGTTGGACATGAGGTCACGTACGTACTCTAAAATGATCGGCGATCGTGAAATGGCTACGGATTAAAGAGCTGTTTGGTATTAAGCACTTTCAACCCTTTGGCATTGCTGCGGTAACCACGGATCCAGGACGGCCAACTAACGGCCTCGATTTTCTATCCCAGTTAGGATTACCGTTAAATTAGGTCAGGCAAAAGATACTCGGTTACGTGTTCAACTACTTATCGGTTTAAGGTTCATTAAATCTTAAGACACGGATTCAATCTCCATAATTAAAGAGACGGAATAATTTAAGTACGAAATGGTTTCTATGATTTTTTCATTAAAACAATGAAACGTTTTAATGCCATAATTCTCGAAAATTCCTGGGAAAATCGTGGGGAAAAAGGTATTAGGATAAGAAAGAAGATTGAGGATTCCTGTCGGACGAATAAATCCTGATAAATTCTCTCGCGAAATTAATGTAGACTTTTTTCCATTGAATCACGAGGAGCTTCCAAATTTTCCTCTGTGCATTCACAGACAACGTGCAAACGACGGTGAGGTGGTGGAGGGACGGCTTCCTTTTGGCTGACAGCGGTGAACCACGACACGTACCACCTGAAAGAGTTAGAATGTACTCAAACAGGAGCTTGGAGGTTTCCCATGTGAAGCGAAATGATACCGGGGAGTATGTGTGCCAAGCTTCGCGACCAGCTCCCTGGGGATACGCGACGCAGGTACACGAGATCGAAGTAATGTGTGAGTACGTCAGAATTCTGTATAATAGTTGCAAATTCATGCTCCATAAATCGTGCTTCGAGCTTAATTTTCACCTATACCGAAAGTTTCGTTATACGAACATTGAAAGCAGTTTCCAAAACCTGGTTAGGTATTTGGTGCATGATAAAAGAAGAAAATCCAATTTTACTCTTGCTTGCTCCGACAATTATTAAGCGTAACGAAACAGAGCCGAGATCAAAATCAAAGGAGCGGAAGAGAAAAAGGGGTCTTTGAGAGGAAAGTTAAATACGACTATCGATTGTTGTCGGTGTGAAATTATAGATAACTCGAAAATACCTCGTAGCTCTACGTCATTCGACAAACAAATTCAGGAAAGTTCCCTCGGTCGTCGCCGATTCTCTATGGAGTTTTTCTCAGTCGCGAGGATTTCGGTTTCATTTCGCGGAACGCGTAGCCAACGCTAAAAATAAGAGAAAAGAATCACCGATCATCCCTCTGTGGGGTCGAATTCGGTGGTGTTTTTAGCGTCCCCTGAGATTCCAACTCCTTTTTCCGTCGAACCGTCCCTCTGTGAAATCGAATTCGGTGGTGTTTTTAGCGCCCCCTGAGATTCCAACTCCTTTTTCCGTCGAACCATCCCTCTGTGGAATCGAATTCGGTGGTGTTTCTAGTGTCCTCTGAGATTCCAGTTTCTTTTTCCGTCGAACCACCCCTATGTGGAATCGAATTCGGCGGTGTTTTTTGTGTTCCCTGAGATTCCAACTCATTTTTCCGTCGGACAACAAACGCTTTCGCGCCGGATCCTCTTACTTTTAGACCCACTTGTGATTCCGGTTTCATTTTCAGAGATCGCCAAAAGCGTTTTTAATTGTATCTATTAGGAGCTTTAATTAAAAAGTACGAAAATTAGTTTTAATACTTTCAGGGACAGTACTCGTTTCCATTTCTATCGAGTTGAATTATAATTAACGCAAGACGCACAAGGTGCGTCGTAAATCTAATTAACACAAGACGCACCTGGTGCGTCGTATAAATCCATATGGTAATTCTGGTAATTAAATTGAAAATTTTAACAAATCAGGAAAACTGAAACAAAGTTCTCGACCTTAATTACTAATTAAATTAAAATGATTACTTACAGTTGCACCCAGCGTCCAACCAGTGCCAGAATCCGGTAAACTGGAAGTGAACTTAGGGGAGGAGGTGGACATGGCTTGCGTGGCTAAAGGTGTTCCAGTCCCCATCATATCCTGGAAGAATAAGGTAAACGATGTCGATACGTCTGAATGCGTAAAGAAAAACGACGCCTGTCACCTGTCGTAGCTTTGGTGAACAGTAAAAATATTTGTCCATTCACAGGACGGGGAGATACCGTTTCTGTATGATAGATCACGTCTGCGATTCCACGCTGAGAGTCCCAGTAACGCTGGTCGCTATACTTGTGTGGCGAACAATGACGTCGGTGAATCCGCTGTGGCCACCATAGATTTGTACGTCAGATGTAAGTAAAAATATATTTTTGTATAATCAACAGGGCTGACCCTTGGTCTAGGTAGACTGGGGGGTCACCTAGGGCCCCCATAAGACGATTTTGCAAATCTAAATTGCAAGATTTGCAAATCTAAATTAGTTATACAAGCTTTAATGTTAATTTTATAAATTTTATTTGAGCTACTTTTCTTTATGTCGTATATGTAAAGGGGCCCTTTTTCGAAACCCGGAATCTCAGAGCCGGCCCTGAGCCTAAGCAGACTAGGCTGGACCCCCCAAGGTCCAGGACCCCCATAAAACGATTTTGCAAATCTAAATTAGTTAATTTTATAAATTTTATTTGAGCTACTTTTCTCTATGTCATATATGTAAAGGGGCCCTTTTGTCTTCCCGAAATCTCAGAGCCGGCCCTGATAATCAATTTGATGTATTAATGAATTAATCCTTCATCGAGGAAGCTTTCAACGAGTTACTTCCCATGTAATAACATTGATTTCCTTAGGAATATTCAAAGACGGTGCTGCTTCTTGATGATGCATCGACGTTCGAAGTTAATCAACTTTATGCATGCCTGCCCATGCGTGCGGAAGTAATAACCTACACCATCCTGCTTAAACGGTCGTAATTAAATTAGGAAGCTGACTCTTTAGTATTCCGATCAGATGCCGGTACGAATTAATAGTAACCATGCTAGATTCGGATAAATCGAATCGTTTATCCACGATAATTGTTCATGAATATAAAAATTTCTATTAAAAATCATTGAACTACAAGTGGAGAGCTTTGACTGGACGAGCATTCAACCTCTACTTAAATGATTCATCTCCTTAAATAATTTCATGATTAACGCTGTATTAATTGACAACCTCGGATGCTTTAATAGGTTCAAAGACTGTCCTACATTATGAAAATTTCTTTTATACAGTTACTATATGATGATTATTTTTATTTCCATGTTTCTATTGATTGATCTGCGGATGGGAAACGCCTCAGACAAGCCGAGGATCGAGATGACGAGGACCTGGGCGCACGCACCTCCTGGGATACGCGTACAGCTGCATTGCGAGGTGACTGCCTGGCCAGAAGCAACGGTGAGCAGTTTTGCAAGACTACCGACGATGTAATTACAACGCTAGTAATTAACAGTTCGAACAACAATGGACCTAGTTCGCGCAGAGTGAAGCCGGTTTTCACCGTAGCCGAGAGAGTATCTTCGTTGTTGGAGTTGTAATTACTTCCTGAAACGACAGTTTCGTCTTGCGGATTTAAAGAACTCTATACTTAAAAGAACGCTATTACGTTTACCGTCGATCCTATCCTTCAAAACGTTCCTTTGCCACCAGTGTTTCACTGAGATTTTGCAGCGAAAATTAATTCTGCTTACAAAGTACGTTCGATGGAAAAGGCTAACGAGTTGGGATTTATTGAGAGCAAAGTTTCTAGTCGACGGAATCCTTGTGAAACTTGGCATAGCAGTTGATGTATTACCTTGAAGGGGCTGAACAACTGGAAATTAACACTTAAGCACTTTGAGTGCGTATCCATAAATTAGAAAATCAGTTTACACGAGACGGTGTAATTTCGAAGGACTAGGTAAAGCCTTGTTAACCCTCTACGTTGAACAATTTCTCAGCGTTATCCGTTCGAGGGTGTAACGCGTGACAAATCGATCCACGAGAAACGTGACGATACTTCTCTTAGCGAAAAGTACCTGCTACGGTTAAGCTTCTTGCTGATACAGCATTCCTTCAGACTTCTCACCGCTGACAAATGTTCATAGCGTCCTGGTACATTTGGAATTAAACTTGTATGAGTCATTGTACCGTCTGTCACCTTCTTTTAATGTGACCCAGACCTAGGAAGCTTGTAAACTAGCTATACCTTGAAAATTTTTAAATTAAAAATTCTTTCCAGGTGGAATGGTACTTCAACAACAAAAGCGTGAAGTATTCGTCGAGGATAGTGAAGCACAACGCAGGGAGTGATCACAGTTTGGTGATAAGGAACGTCAGAACGACGGATTATGGTTTCTACCTATGCAGGGCTTCTAATTCCTTGGGGATCACCGAAGCGGCGGTCGAATTATCAGGCATAGCGAATCCTGCCGTCTTGAAGAAGACCTCTCACAGTCTTTCGAAGACCTCGTACAATTTCGTCTGGGAGGTCTACAGTTACAGTCCCATCGTTCAATATGAGTTCAGGTTTCGTAAATACGTGGTAAGACCCTGGCAGTTAATAATTAGAGGAATCATAAATTTTAGGAGACGTGTAGATGTTGAAATGTTAAAATATTTTTAGAACGGTGTTCCTGGTCCATGGCACAATTTGTACATTCCTAGTGGCAATGATGGAAACAGTTTCATACACACGTACTCGTTCAACTTGACGGGATTAGAAGAAGCAACGCATTACGAAGCGCTCGTTTTGTCGAAAAATCGTCATGGATGGAGCAAACCGTCGGATATAATACGATTCGCCACGGAAGGTGCTCGTAAGTAATAAAGACAAGTGACCGCTTCTTCGTCTTGAGAACGATTCCATCCTGTTTCCAACGTTCTCGTGACCTATATAATTTATTTCAGCGGACAGAGACAGCTACATTACAAACGCGATACAAGAGGATAAAATTGTACCAGGTAACTGGTTACAAGTTTCTACCTATACGTCGATAACATATATATTAAATAGTATTTTATTTATAGTGGTGCAACTTGCATCAATGTCGCAACATTCACCTTTAGGAACAGACAGAAGTGGATCATCTTCTAACGAAGCAAAGTTAATGATAGTTATAGCATTTATGTCTGTATTATATGTATTTACTACAAATTTTGAAAATATCTAATACGTTTAAAGCAGTAGTTTTAGTTAATAAGGAAAAAGAAACAAAGAAAACATCAGTTGTATCCTATATTAGGATAAATTCTCCTTAAGTGAGATTATTAAACTTTAAGATTGTAAATAAATTTAAATGTATCTATTGTAGTTCATATATTATACTTTAAAGTGCCTTGGTTTACAAATAAAACGTTAATTACAGTTAAATTGAAAAATTAAATCATCCCTTAAAAATTCCTATTTAGCGCCATCTATACAAAGAAAGCTGAAATTACAGTGTTATAAATCATACTGGGGTGTTAGGGACCCCAAAGCACCGGCGATACTGCATACTGACATTAAGGCATCTGGGGTGTCGGGGACCCCAAGCACCAACGATACTGTATACCGATATTGTGGCATTTGGGGTGTCGAAGACCCCAAGCCACGCTGATACTGCATGCCAGCATTGTGACATCTGGGGCGTCCAGGACCCCGAGCATTATGGCATCTGGGATCTTGAGGACCCCAAGCGCTATTGCATCTGGGATCTTGAGGACCCCAGGCGCTAGTGCATCTGGGATCTTGAGGACCCCAAGTGGTATTGCATCTGGGATCTTGAGGACCCCAAGCGGTATTGCATCTGGGATCTTGAGGACCCCAAGTGGTATTGCATCTGGGATCTTGAGGACCCCAAACGGTATTGCATCGGGGTGTCGAGGACCCCAAGCGGTATTGCGTATGGGATCTTGAGGACCCCAAGCGGTATTGCATCTGGGATCTTGAGGACCCCAAGTGGTATTGCATCGGGGTGTCGAGGACCCCAAGTATTACTGCATCTGGGATCTTGAGGACCCCAAGCATTATGGCATCGGGGTGTCGAGGACCCCGAGCACCAGCGATACTGTATACCGACATTATGGCATCTAGGGGTGTCAGGGACCCCGAAACACCGCTTACGCTCTTCGCCGAGGTGTACAGCGGGGTCTCGTAGACCCCGTTGAGTAGTTTGAGCCACTATAGCATAGATGACGATAGTGGTTATGTCGGTATAGGATAAGTCGGTAACTTGTCGAGTAGTTTCTGGCGTCCTTGCATAGATGGCGCTAAAGTCGCATTTTTAAAAACCATTATAATTATTTAATAACTGTATAAAATTGTTAGGGTATACTGTGACCAAATATTTAAAACTCTACGATTTACAATGTAATAAGTATTTTAATGCAATAATATAATAATAATTAATAATAATAATATCAACTAATAATATTATTAAATACTTTATACATGTACATAGTAATGTATTTATAATAATTCGTATTTTATCAGTAGAAGAATTATTAGTATTTAGTAGTAGCAAAGATTTTATGTAAACAGGTAAGTCTTTTTTGCACGTTCAGTCCTTTGTTACAAAGAGTAGTACAATTTCTTTTATGTCAACTGTATTCTATAATTGAAGAAATCCATTACTGGAGTTGTAATAGTTTTAAGTAAACTGCGTTTAATATAGTTTTTACAATGTTTCGCCTATGATTGTACGTAATTTATTCGCTATAAATTCATTTTTCAACGTTTGTTCTTTATATATCAGTTATTGTTTTCCTTATCTACGAATATTAATAATTTTGAAGTTTCCAGTTATGTTCAGGATTCTATAAATAGTATACAAATTTCTGTTCCATTTTCTTATTTCTATTTCTAAATTCCATTATATTTGAAAAGGAACTTGATTGTTCGATTAGGCAAGTGTAGCACCAAGAGGAAATATTTCTCAAGGCAAATGCCGTTCGTAAAAATCTGCATGCAATATCAGTGTATATTTTCGTAATTAGTTAATTTGGTAACTCTATAATCAATTAACTCTTATGACAGAACACAAAGAACTTATATTATTGTAATAATTTTGTATTTGGTATATTTTTAAACAGTCAATTAAATGTTTAAAGAAAAACAAAAAGTTAATGAAATAAACGATGGAATAGTGAAATAATACACCGTATTAATTTGAACACAGATATTCACTCATTTAACTGTTTTTCATCCTTTTAGGTGTTACATATTTTAATATAATAATTTTATTACATCCAAATTATTATTAGCTTGATTTGTATTACTACGATATATAGCTCAACTGTTCTTAGTGTATTAACATCTTCACGTATTTCCTAGTTTTCCATTTATTTTTTGTCTATTAACTGTAATTGTCAAATTGATATTAACATAAATTAGAAAATTAATACATAAGGGCAGCAATAAATGTAATCTAACAGCAGTAAATAAATTAAATATTAGAATTGTTACTTATTTTTTCGTATGCATTTACCTTCACACTTCACACTATCAGGAAAGCATTACACAATGACGTATGCTGTTTAGTAATTTTAAAAACCAATCGACATTTGCCACCTCTGGATTTAATATCCTGAACATTTGGTCACGGGATATAAAAAAGTATGTAAAAGCGCTTTACGTAATAATGCTGCGTCGAAACTTATCATTCTGCATGTCTTTGCATTCATTACAAATCGACGCACTTGTGGATTATATACCTTTGTGTAAATGCATGTTATGTTTCACAATTATTAAACTATGATATAATAACACAGTTGGTTCCAAATACGCCATTGTAAATCACAACGTGTATATTTCTTCAGGTGAACAACTGAATTGTTCTAAACGTGTATAACATATTTATGTAAATGTTGTTTTTTTTTTGTCTTTTTAATATAAAATGCATTAACAATTAAGTATTTTCAAAGTAATTTCTAGAGAAACGTTTCCATCCTTTTTGTTCTAAAAGCATTTCAAGAAACAAATTTCGAGTGTACAAATTAATATTGCATATGAAATATGTGTAAAACGGCGTCGTTCAGAACATACGATGTAACAACATTTATACAATAATAGATATTGTTAGAGCAGTATTACTGTGTAGAATTTAAAATAATGCATGCTGAAAAAATTTTTTCTCTCACAGTATTACTTTAAAATCCACATCGACGTACTATTTTTAATCAAACGTTCATGTATAATTTCCAGTCATTGACATAACGTGACGCACATGAAACAACGTCATATAGATCCAGTTACATAAAATCTTTGGCAAAGGTATGATTAATCATTGACCCATGACTCTGTAAATATGTCTCTAATATTATTGTATTTCATAAACAGCTACTCGCCATTTGTCATGTTTGTTTTTTTTTTACACAATTTTGATTTCTTCCAGTATGAGCATTCAGAAACGATCTTGCTCGTGAAATGCACCTGGTCGACATTATCTAATACAATGTCTTAGTTGCTTCAACCAACACTATCTCCCATTACTTCCGTTTCTATTTCATGTTCTGTACGCTCTGATTCTTCGATCGTTTCAGATTCACCCCGTGCATCTTCAAATTCCTATTAAGATCAACAAAATTACATTTATAATAACATAGAAAAACTATTAGCATAAAACCATTATATTCATTTGTTATAAAATTACAAGTTCCTCTTACTTCACGTGTTGCATCATCAATACTGCTTTCCTTATTTAAAATTTCACCTGTAAAAAACAACCAAGAAACAATAAATTATTACATCTGTTCACTTCTAATAAATTCAACAAAATAAGGAACTAACCGGTTTCCGTTTGTGTTTGACACGATATAGTGCACGTATCAGAATATTCGCGACGTTTGATATCTGTATCAAGAGCATGAAGACGTTCTCTACTTCTACGTAATTCTTTCCGCAACGTTTCCCGTTCTTCTTCTCTTTCTTTTACAATTTCCTACAATTCAAGAAGCGTAGCACATATAGAAATTTTGTTTTAAAAATATATATATACCCATCTCACATCTTCAAGTGTGATTTTCTGATTAAGAGTCTTCAGTGTATTTTTTAATTTCTTTTTGATGCAAAGTTTCTTACCAATAATTGTGACAATTGAGATGTTAAAGAATGACACACTGGTTGTAAACTAGCAATTGATATTGCTGGTTGAGGATGAAGATGCATTCGTGGCGATGGACAACCAGTCGCTTCGCAACTAGCTGGTGCAGTTAATGCCGATGTTCCACGCGAGGCAAGAACAGTTTCTGTTTCGCTTACATTTAACGCGGAATTTAACATTCCTACCAACTGATTCGCTACAAGTATAAAATAAATTGTATAAAATTATGTTTTAAATAAAAATGTCACTACTCTATAAGAAACTTATGATTATAAAATGTGAAGCCAATAGTTTGAATATTACATTCTACTGAAAAATACCTTGACTAATAGCAGCGAGTATTAGTTCAGCAGGTTCTTTTTCCATGCTTGATGGCTCGGATGCCATATCAGCTACATGCTCAAAATCTTCTTTAGGAATATTTAAAATATCTGCTACCAATAACTGTTTCTCAATTAAAGCCTGTTTGATTATCTCATCCTTTCTTCTGAGACATTCTAAAAACCACGTGAAACGTAAATTACAATAATATTCACAAACTTAAAGATAACACTTTTCTAATTAAAAAAGAACACAATATACCTATAGGTGTAAACACTGGTTCAGCAACATGTACCGGTGGTACTTCTACGTGAACTTCAAGCGGATCTATTAACGATGCTTGAGTACAAGTAACCATTCTTAATGGTTCTCCTATACCTGAACAAAAACCAGATTATTCATTAAAATGAAATTTTAAAACAAAACCTATTCTTTTCTTTTAAAATTCCAAACAATTTTCAATATATAAACATAGCAGAACCTGTTGCAGGAGGTTCATTTGGCAGTGGTGGTGGTTGCTGTTGCTGCTTTGCTTGTTCAGTTGTGGCAGGCTCAGGTGCAGGAGTATTAGGTGTTTCAGGTTCCTGTTCAACGCTTGTATTCGGCGTGGAATCAGTCGCTTCTAATTCCTGTTCCGGTGGCTGGTCCGTTTTCTCAGGAATAATGTCGTGTTCCGTGGAGGAAGTGTCCTCGATCGGGGGTCCTGGTTCCTGTGCCAGTGCAGTTGGAGGAGTAGGTCTTCTACCCTGCTTATCACGAGCCTTGTACGCTTCAGCTGCCTCGGATATATGCTTACACCATAATTTCCGTTCCGCGGGCGAGGCTGCTACTAAATCGTAGATCTGCGCTCCGTTCTGAGAGGTGTTCACCAGATAAAGAGAATTCTTATCGACAGCATTGTGCCTGACGAGAACGGTGGACACTTTGACGATTGGACTGAGCACAGAGTTCGCTTGATTCGTGTTGATAAATTTCAGCAGGTACTTTTCGTCTTGTCGATGCAACAGGAATATCGTGTCGTCGAGGAGTATTACGTGCAGGTCAACGGGTTTGGCTCGATTCTGCTCGGTTCTGCGCCATTGCAACGGACCCTCGTAGATCAATTTACGTTTAGTTATGTCCAGATTTTTAAATTCCTGTACGGTCGGATGTTCGAATTTTTCGAAAGCGGTTCTGTCGATGGTTCGTTGGATCTCTGCCAACCTTTGGTAATCCTCCGCCTCCCGTACAGCCTGGTTCACGCGGCTTAGAATCTCCTTGCTCCGTTCTAAGCTACGTAAAACGGCGGTTCTTTCCTTATCGTTACTCTCCGGCGTGTACTTGGCCAGATTCTCGAATAGAAGGGGATACTTGGTCAATCGTAGCATCCCGGTTAATATGTGATCTTTCAGCTGCAACCTTCGGCAGAGCGGATTAGCTTCGATCTCGTTCAGGAACGAATTTAATTTTGGATCCTTCCGACGACGATCTCGCAACGCGTCCAGGGCTACCTGCTGTTTCGCGCAGTAAGTCGACGCTGCCCTCTCGAACGACTCACCGTTATCCCCGTCGAACATCTCTAACAGAAGCTCGCCAACATCGCCCACGCACGGATTCTCCTTTTTCTTACGTTTCATCGTTTGATTGAACCGCGAATGGATCGTTACCATCTCGTCTAAATTCGAAAACAGTAATTGGATTTGGTCTAACGGAAGTACTTGGGATTCGAGCAGCGGCTTATGGAAAACGTGCGACAACACTCTTAACGCCCGCACGTGAGATCGCTCCGTGTGGAAGAGTTCTGAAAGAATAACGAGCGATGGTGTGCGATTAAGATGATCCAACGTTTACATATTAAAATTGCGAATGCAGTTATAACATAACATTTTATTATTCAAATCCTATCTTTCGCCGGTGTTTTTATTTGCCCGTGGGAATGTTTCACACCGAAAGAAAAAAAAAGAAAAAAAAGAAAAAAAAAATAATTATCCATAAATTTGGATTTGAACCCCAGTCTCACTAGCAGGCTAGCGCTCTACCACTTCAGCCACAGAACCATCTTAGAAACAAGATTTACCTATACGATATACAAGATACGTGGGAATACCAGAAACTTTACATTAAAATATCTGAAAAACGAAGAAACCCTTTAGGGTTTTGTAACCCTATATGTATACTACTTGGAAGATGTAAATGTTATAAAACGAAACGAACCGTTGATAACTTCTTGCCGTTTCTTTTCAGCATTGCTGAGCCGAGCGAGTACGTCCTCGGCGACACCCTGACTCCAGTCAGGAGGATCCGGTTCGACGTCAACATCGCTGTCCCACGAGGTTGACGTGTTCGACGATGACGTAGCTGGGTGCACCTGCTCCAGGCTGGTACTCGGACTGTCCAGGCTTCTCGTCGACAGGCTGCTGTTCGACGAACTGCCAGCCGAGTTGCCGGGAAACGTGCCGGCTGGTTCGCAGTCACTGAAACCAGCCCTATAGTAAATCGTTAGCGAATTACGTATTCGACGGTTTATACCGTACCGGCTGCCTTCAGCCATTTAGAATCTTTTTCAATATCTATAATACCAACTCTAGTTAGGATTCGATGACGTTGGTCCACGGATAAAGTGACTTGTTAGGATTCTCTTGGACAACGGGTCACATTTCATACAAATTATGCAACGAAGAATTAATTAAATTAATTGTTTAACTTAAAATATTCACACTCTTATCCTGGAAACAATGATAAATTGTAATACCTTACGGATTTTGTACGTTGATCATTAACACCGGAATTATCGTGTTTCACGAAGTCGATGAAAATTTCTGGCAGTCGTTCGTTTACGTTCGAGCACTCCGACGAGATGTCGTTCGGATGATCAAACGGTGAAGACGGTTTGGTGCAGGATATTGGACTACTTATGTTTTCGTTGCCACGAAAATTAGGTCGAGGACGGACACGTCGAGAGCCGTGTTGTCTCATCTCTCTTATATCTCCTTAGCCCTAAAGGGCTTCAACGGTGCGGCAAAGCTGGCAGCTAACTGCTGCCTTTACTAGGAAACCGTGGATACACTTTTATTCGAGGGGACTTTTAGCTGCAAAGAGCACTCTCCCGCGAAATGTAGTTACGTTATTCTTTTTTTTTCATTTTTGCATGGCTTAGGCATTTTTGATTAGAATCAACGAGATTGCTTCCCTTTTAGACTTTCATATAGGAAGTTTGTTCTGGTGATTCAATAGCTTGCAAATTTTTTCTGAACCTTTGTGATGCAACGTACGTGAGGAAATTTACAGAATTAAATTTTTAAAAAGGTACGCGGATAAGAATTTCTATAATAATTACGGTATTATGCAAGGTGTAAGCTATGCTGATGGAAATACGATCGTAAAAATGCCACCCATCAGTTTTCTAAGTATACTGCCAAAAGGAAGTTAGTAAATTAAGGGGATTCAAGTATCTACCGAAAGGTTAAACGTTATTTTCGCGGTAAAAGTCGGCTAGCAGTGTGTTGGCATTTTGGCTGAGTTATTATAGTTACTGCAACATTATTCGCACCCCTTCTATCACGATTTACCGGAACTATTAAAGGGCGAATAATGTCCCAATTTTTAACACTAGATTGCCGGACTCACATTCATTAAAATAGGTATAGCACGTATGGATTTTTGGAACTAAGTAGTGGGTAGGAGAAGGAATAAATAATTCTATTAAAAACCAACATGTTTTTAAAAAAATTATTTAAGTTTTTTTATATACAGTGGGTCACAATCACAATCTTAGTAAATTAATTTGCATAGCTTCTCGAGAAACCTCGCGTCATTTGGTCCAATTTTAAACGAGGTATTCCGTTTTAAACGGTGAGCGAATAATTTTGTGATCCACTGTATATAGCAATAAAATCATAAATGAGTGAAATTGACTAACTCCGGCAATCTAGTGTTAACAGCATATTACATTTCTCCTTAAAATAAAATTTATTTCAATAAATCCTGATATTTTGGCGAAATCAAAATAAACATCTACTAATTTCGATCAAATTTTCCCTGGATTTCCAGCTATCTAATTTATCGCGAATAATTGAACACAGCGTGGCTGTGTGCCACGGCGTCCCGACTATAAACGAGAACTTAATCGACGTCGATCAAGCTAAGCCTTATCGAAGCCGCTCCTTCATCACTTTAATCAACCCCCTAGATATAGAATGCGACATTGACTTGCAGCTGATACGCTGCCTTGTGCATACAATCGTACCCGGTCATCAATGGTACCTGTATTCTTCCGAAGAGTAAAAATCCAAGCAATTTTATGCCTCGTACACTGACACCCCCTTTAACAAACAGTTTGCTCAACGAAAGCTTCTATCGACGTACCGTACACAAAATTAATTTGAAAAAGAAAAAGAAATCTTAGTTAATTCCAGATTAAGACGAATTTTATAAATAGTGTCTTCTGTTTAAAAAAGAAAAAAGAAAAAATAGAAAGGGGTAAGAGTTACCATTATAAAACCTTAGAATTTCGAAATTTCAATTGGAGCAAAATTTATTTAGACTCTTTTGCAATCGAATGAAAAATCGTGCTGTAATAAGGAACTTGTTAAAGAAGCTGAGCCTACAGTCTATGTATTGATTCGAAAGTATCGATCGCTTAAAAAATAAAGGGCAAGACATCTATCTCTGGCCTGATACCGCTTTGGTCCCCATTTACAGGCGTGTACACGTATTACGAACGGATCGATAGAAACGGATCATTTTCTTTTTTTTCTGTCCATTTGTGCGCATCGATTTCTTTTAATACCAGCTGCATTAGCAGCCAATTTTTATTGCTCGTCACGAAATATTAACACCTGCGCGAGAAACTGGTATTATTTCGTTTATTTGTACTGTGGTTGATATATTCTGCATTTTTCAGGTAACCGTCTGATTTATGCAAGGCTATACTACTTATTGAAAGAAACGTTTTTATTAATCCTGAAAATATTGCCAAAAATATTCTGTTAATTATAAAATGAATTTGAAAATTCAAAATGAATTAAATCTGAAATAGAAAAAATTCTCAACGATTTTAGCACTGATTTAATTGAAAAAAGGGATTGGTCCTTTTTTTAGGATAAGGCTTATGCACCATTGTGCAGGTATTCTAGGCGGTGTCAATTGAATTTAATTGCTATGAACGTGACCCCTATATAGTGTTGCTGTTCGCAGAAATCTATCCCTCTGTTACATAAAACGCGTTCTTTCTAAGTGAACAATTTTCAATGAATTAATTAGTCTCAAATAGATTTTCAAAGTCATCGAAATTAACCGTACCACAGAAATTTCGCTGGCAATCTTTCCTTTTAAAAGTGATATTATGTATTTGTTATAATAACGATTGTGACAAGATTAGAAATTTTCTTTGATAGATACTAATTGAATGTCTCAGGGCGAAGAATGGATAAAGCTAGGCGGTGATGAAAAAACGAAAGGTGTCGTATCACTGTTAGAATAAGGGAAAGCCATAAAAAGGTAATTAACCATAATGTACTTTGCTTGAATTAGAATCTGACATGTTCGTCTCCATGTACTATCGAGATAAAATAAAAGGTATACGTATTTTAATTCTTCGTCGAAATAATAAATTTCCATTTCATTTTGAATGATCAAACATTAATAAATAAAAAAATGAAATAAAATACGAAAAGTCTGTATTATTTATCAATATTAGTTTCTCTCTGCCATCGAATTTTAATCCTTCATAAAATACTCGACTGAAAGCATCGCTATTCAATTTTTTCCATTTTTTAGAAAATCTGAGGAACAAAACGATTTTTATCCGTTGCGATTCATAAAATTTCTATTTTTGTTGCCTGGCTACAACTTTCGCGTATCTCGCGTTCTAATCATTAAAAGGTTATTCTACTGTTGCCAGTTTTGAAAGGGAGATTAAAATGCAATTTTTCGAGCTTGAAATACAGAAAAAGCGAAATCCGTCCGGATTTGCCTTTTCAGGATTGTCTTCGTATAAAAATAAATAGACCTATCCTATCAGGAATTAAATCACAGATTTCAATATTTTTATCATAGCTGGAACGAGTTGATTTGTTCAGAAATAAAGCGGCACGGGGTTATTTATTTATCGAACCCCAAGTGTCAAAGGCGCGATGCAGTTTCATGCTCGGTCGAGTAAAAGTGAACTTTGCAAGTTGCTCGATGAGGTCAATAATCCTGTATGGCTTTTCAAAATGTAAAAATGCATCAACGATTCGAAGGCACTCGAGAAGGTTGACGGCCTACGATCTACACCGAGATCAATCGTTAGTTCGTCGGATTTGAAGCGGAAGTTAGCATCGTTTTTTCGCTTCTTCGATGAGACTCTAATGCCGCGGTATTTAAGCAATTTCACACTCTTTGGAGAAAATGTTGATTTTCGGGGTCCAAATTAAATTTTGAATAATTTGTAATTTAAGCCAGCAGGCTGAGAGATTTAACAATGATACAAATTACACTTTGAAAATTAGTAATTTGAAAATTAAAGAAGTCAACTTCGGAAGAGTCTAATGCCGCGGTATTTAAGCAATTTCACACTCTTTGGAGAAAATTTTGATTTTTGGACTTCAAATTAAATTTCGCATAATTTGTAATTTAAACCAGCAGGCTGAGAGATTTAACAATGATACTAATTACACTTTGAAAATTAGTAATTTGAAAATTAAAGGAGTCAACTTCCCCCTTTTCGTTTCGGAAGAGTCTAATGTCGCGGTATTTACACCATTTCGCACTCTTTGGAGAAAATTTTGATTTTCGGGGTCCAAATTAAATTTCGCATGAAATGTAATTTAAGCCAACAGGCTGAGACATTTAACAGTAATACTAATTACACTTTGAAAATTAATAATTAGAAAATTTTCAATTTGAAAATTAAAGAAGTCAACTTCTTTTTTCGTTTTGGAAGAGTCTAATGCCGTAATTTCGCACTCTTTGGAGAAAATTTTGATTTTTAGACTTCGAATTAAATTTCGCACAATTTGTAATTTAAGCCGACAGGCTGAGACATTTAACAGTGATACTAATTACACTTTGAAAATTAATAATTTGAAAATTAACGAAGTGAACTTCTTTTTGTTTTCGGAAGAGTTACAAGGATCCACACTTTTCATCTCATATTACTAAACGTTTCAATAGAGGATTGTTAAAATTGCAATTAAGCAATTCAAGGCATAACGGTGTGCATCATGTAACTCGGTCTGTTTTGTGCGGTTCAAACGAGCGACGTCAAGATAAACGCGGATTTTATTAAAAAAATGAATTTCATTTTAAAATTTCTGTAGCTGAATTTGATTTTCAGGCGTTTCGAACGTCGCTCAAAGAAAGGCATTGAAATCACCAGAAATGTATACGAACATTCCCACCCTTAATGATGTTGATCGCGTTTCTTATAAATTAATACATAAAAGATAATTTCACTTACAGTTTACAACGGCCAACCATAATTTCAATTTCATCCCTTACCTTAATTATCAAAATCATATCATAATGAAATTTTGATTGCTATTTAACAAAACTAATAATCATCGAGTGAACACATATATAACGTATAAATTTTCTTTTTTTATACCGACGCTAACTAAAACAGTCGAGAAACATGAACGCGGTCACCGAAGAAATCATAAGCGAACACGTTGAGTTACATAAACCACCCCATAAAGAATCACTCTTGTAAGCCACAGTGGAATACAAAGATTCAACTTCGAAATAGAATGGTGCGGAAAAGATACCCCGATAGATCGTTCTAAGATTGCAATAGCAACCGGTTGATCGGATGAGGCCAGGAAATCGCGATACGACTCGACGGGCGAAGCTTTTCGGATAAACGCGTGGGTGTTTCGGATCGTCGAGGCAACGCAATAACCATCCGCGAAATTGAACGTTTAACGTCAGACTGAAGGCCTTCTGGCTGGCATATACATCTTCGCCAAGAGGAACAGAACGAACCATTCGAGTCTGCGCCGTTCGCACGTGGACGCGGATCTAGAGCGTTAAAAGTACATTTATACGCAACCGTACCGCCAATGTCCCGTCGACGTACCGTCAACAACGATTACCCCCTCCTTCCATTTATTCCCCCTTTCATGTTTTTCAGGAAAATGGACACAGAGGAGGAAAAGCGGACAGGAAACACAAAGCGCACCTGGCTGCGAGTTAAGCTTCCTTTTGTTCAAAGGAAACGTTCCAACTCTCGCCTTATTAGCCAACTCGTACCAAACAATTTAAATAAATTTTTATTAAATTTAAAACGTAATATTTTGTTATTTTCTAAATATTTATCGTAAGATTGAAAATCATGAAAAGAGGGATAAAGCATTTAAACTTTCTATCACTTTTGTGCAGGCCAAATGGTAAGAGTTATCGAATAAATTTAGTGGGTCAAAATCTCAACGAATGGTAGAAAGAAAATATTTTTTAATTTTTTTTTTTTTCATTTAGTTCCAAGGGTTGGCTTTAGAGCGAATCTCGCTCTACTTTTACCTAGTTTGTTTATATTTTTTAAGGGTGAGGAGGAGGTTCTAGGTCAGGCTCTCCCAAGGCTCTCCCAAGGCTTAGGGCAACTAGTGGCTCCTCCCCCTACATTTGCTCCCAAGCCTTGAACGCATACTGTTGGTCTAGATTTTTTCATTTTACTACCAGGGAATTTTCGAATCGCTCAACCAGCAATTTCGTTTTCAAATAAAAAACAATTCTGTTTTGAGAGAGGAAGGATACGTCGACGGTACAGTTATGTATAAATGGATCTTTAAGGAACGAAAAGTCACCGTCGAAGAAACCGAGGACTCTGCCAAAAATCTATACACGGTGTGCCTGAAAAATTCCAGGGTCGAGTAAAAGCCGGAAATAGATGTTCGGGGTGATTTCGGAAGCCGCGAAGGTGGGAGGTGTTTTTTTTTTTTTCGCGAAGCAAGGAATCTTTGACACGATAAAAGAAAAAGAAATAAATAACGAAGAAAGCAATGATAAAAGCTGGATACGTGGTTCAATTTCATTCGGAGCCTTTCCGAGTGCGCTATTTTCGGAAGATAATCTTGAATGTTAGAACGAGAATAAATTTTACTCTAACGAGAAGTGTACTCTTGGACATTTATGGACGTTTACGATTCTGGAACTTTTTAGACACGCTATAACAATTTCAAAACGCAAACGTCAAACGATGATGTTTCAAGGCTGCCAGAATGCACTAAACCTGGTACACTGTTCAATATTTTTACTAACAAGCTGTGTAAACTTAGGAAATTTTGGAGATCGACTTCTCGAAACCGATCCATATCTAAAAATCTGATTCAATAAATATTTCAATATTCAAATATACTGTAACTTTATTATAATTACTGCTTTTGTTTCGGGGATAACAGAATTGTTTTTCAATCTCAATTTATTAAAGTCAATTTTCAAATAATTGAAATAAAAGTTTAAAATTAAATCTGAAATTAAATTCCACAAATTCTTTCATTATTAATAACATTGTTATTCCACAATGTATAAGTACCCTCGATAAAACGAAGCTCTGTACAATGAACTCGTGTTTTCAATCTTTTTGCAATGCACAGCATTTTACTCATCGTTCTGCAATGCACGACTGTGAAATCCAGATTCATTTCAAATAGTGTTCGTCTTTGTAGCGTTTCTATTTTGCTAATTACACAATTTTGTAATGAAGTGACACGGAGCAATAGAAACAGTTTGAAAAACAATTTGTTCCTCGTTGATAAGAGTGTGAATTAATATCAACATAATTATTTTTAAATTACCATAAATAAATAAATATTAATTTCTGTATAATTACACGTGAATTGTTATACAGTTATTTAAATAAAAATATTTACTCACTTTGTTTTGGAGAGATTTGGGTCACTGGTCTTCCTCTTTTCTCGTAGCTGTCGCTGTAACGAGAACAGTTCAAATGATACTTAAAAATACCTATCAATTACCAGTGTTAAGATTTCTTAAATTATACGAAATTTACATAAATTAAAAAATGAATATTTACAATGCACGATTTTGATCCTTACCTTGTGATGTATCCGCTCCTTGTAACTTTCAGACCTGTTTATGTTTGACGTCTTTGGCTTACTGGAAATATTTTGCTGCACCCTAAGTAATCGTAATTAATAAAGCGTAAATTAATATCTATAACAGAAACAAGCTACACAACTGCAATAAATAAATAAAAAAAAGTATGCATTTTCATGGTGTACAGAAAATTCGATGAATATTAAAATTTTAATACCTTACAAATCTCAAATAATAAAAATAAACGCTTTATAATTTTATTAATTAATATCCAGTGTACAACAGGTAGCATCAAGAACCTTATTAAAGCATCCAATTAGTAAGGTGTTAAAATTAAATGAAGGCTTTCTTACAAAAAAGAACGAAGTAATTAAACGAAGCAATTTAAGAACAAATTTGTACAACATCTAAGCAAAATAAATCACTGAATATTTGAATGAAAAATAAACAGACATGTCACATCGTGTGTTCTATGGAAATATGGAAGCAGTTCGAGAATAGAAATATTCTTTCGCGTGCAAATTTGAAACACATACATTTCAGAAATATCTTCCCGCGAGGAAGGATTGTCCATATTATCGGCGTGATCGGAGACCCCGCTGTAAGCGGAAATGCGTCCTCTTTCGCTGCTGGTACGCGCGTTTCCGGCTACGCCGCCCCCGCGATGCTCTCCTGAAAATGCGGAACAAACGAACGCATTCATTAATTGTTCCAAGTGGGAGGCTACGATGGAGAAAAAAAAAAACATCATAGTGCAATAAAAGAACTACGACGACACGTGTAGCTACGATGTTGGTTAAATTATTTCGATTCGCATCGATGCATCATAAAAAGGCCATCACAGATACGTTTCAAGTGAGACTATTGATTTTCGATACAATACCCCTATGTGCTTATTTCCCTTCAATAACCGAGGCATTCTTTTCAATTGAAATTACAATAAATGTAATAAACAATATTTGCTAACATCTTCCCACAGAAGGAAATAATTAATTTATTACATATTTTTGTAACTAAACGATTCGATCAAGTGGTTGGAAAGGACAAAAATATATTTGTAAAAAATAATGGAAAATATTCGTATTAAAAACATGACGTCGAATCAGTGGTATGAAATTTATTGTTCGTACTAATTTAATTTTACGTGGTATCCCGGTGAAATTAACCCGAATTCCATCCGCACAAGAGTCTATTACATCCATGCTGCTATTAAAAAACGAAAGAATGTTTTTCATTTTTTCACGAGTCCATCAAGCTCGAGTATTTATATAAATATTTTTATAACTGTTTCTAAGAAACTGTATCTTAACTCGTAAAATTCGCTTGAATTTATTTATGAATAATTTCTATTTAATTATTAAATAAATAAAAATGAAATACTTCTCTGAATCATTCACAGATTATAAAATCTAATAAATTTCGAAAAAGTAATATATGTTGTTGAGAAACGATAGCTGACGATATTGTATTGCTCTCGTTATCTCGATGATAATGGAAATGAAAGGAACACATTTCTACCGAACTCGTCCAGTTTAATGCGTGCCAGCATCGAATTAACACACAGGCTACGCCACGATTTCTGGCATTCTTCCAAGTATCTTATGTGGAGGCTTATCAGGTAAGGAATGCGACTCAAGGTAAAAGCAGACCGCCAGACTGTGCGGGGATAGGGTGGTTACATTAATCCGTAGTTAGACAAACATACAAATCAAAACCGATTCGTTGCGTCAATGGTAACGATTCGATCGAAAGAACGTACCGTCGAGTTTAACTATGAAACGAACGTCAGTAGCTAAATTAAAATACAGAATAACATTAACACGTCCGCCACAGTAGAAGAGTCCATGCGTGGTCAGACAGGTTGTCATTGTAATTGACATAAAATTGTTCCATTTTTCACTTGCTTTCCCAGTCACTGAAAATGGTAAAAATAATAACACGAAGCTTCCTTCTCTGATTAATCTGAATTTTTCAAGGGATTAATAAACATCGTTTGGAGAAAAATTAATCATCTTCTGATAATAGGTGGTTAATCGATGACTATCGAATAATTGAAACTGTTTCTTTTTACCGCAAATGATATGTTTCCTTCACCTTTGAAAAATTCAAATGGACGAATAAATTGTTCAATGTTAAAAATACTTGAATAGGGAAAAAAGGAATTGGTGCTCTTGAACCCCGTAAGCAGACAGATAGTTATAGATCGACAGGGGTAGGTATGCCGAGAGGATGCACGAAGGAAAAGCTCGAGCCTCGAGTATTTTTAGATTAAGACGATGTAGGCGCGTGTCGCGGAGGCCGGAAACCGTTTTCTCGGCCCCTCCTTCCCGTTTTCTTCTTGGTTGTTGTCGTTGCCGTCTGCACTCGTGCCGTGCAAGATCTATCTTATTTTCCTACCCCCTCGTGCCGACGCATACTTGGCATACGGTTACGACAACGGACACGCGTCATTATAAAATCGAAGGAACAACTGAACCATCAAAAGGTACAGGAGGATAAAATGGTCAAAAGTGCCCTTGAAATCGATTTTATTTAGCTGTGCACGGTTAATAGCTTATTAAAAAACAAAGTTATACACCAAGTTTCAATCCTGTATTTCAACCGAGAGGCTAGTTAGAGAGAATTATAAAATCGATAAAACGGTTTTCAACATATTTTCCCCATTTATTGGTATTCAAAAAATCTGAAAAAATTCACAATCATAAAGAGACGTATTTAGAATATTCTGGAATTTTTGCAGATTTTTTGAATATCAATAAATAGGGAAAATATGTTAAAAACCGGTTTTTCATTTTACCCTCTTACTACCCTCTCGAATGAAATACAGGATTGAAAATAACGTTTTTCTTTTTTTTATGCTATTAAATGGTACACAGCTCAATAAATCGGTTTCGAGGACACTTTTGACCATCTTATCCTGCTACACCCTTTTGGTGAAAATTCGCCAATTACACCCCAATAATTCCAATAATGACATAAGTTACAAACATCGTTTCTGCTACTCATTTTCAATTTAAAAAATATGAATTTTCTAAAGCTTTTCCACAGCAATTTTTTCATTAAATATAAAATTAAAATTTTAAGCTACAAAATACTGAATAATCCTTATTAAATTTTTTCAATCTCTACCAGAAATATTGAAATAGATGGAAGATTTTCAATTGCAATTTCCTCTACCGCTTTCAGGCTCATCTTTAAATACACGCGAGTTGTAAAAGCTTACAATTCGTCTACGCGGGTACCTACGTACGATTTCCAGTACATTCTGATCTAATTTTGTCTAGACACGCAGTATTTGTATAGTCGCAAGGTTCTGTTTATGAGGTACGCGGATCAGACGAGGAAGGGTGGCAAATAATCTGACTTTAATTTAAATGAAACTTTGTAAACTTGTAAAATAATAGATTATGTTAAACGCGAAGAAATTATGTTTCAACAAAAATCCAATTCTGCCATCCGAGAGTTAATTAAAATTGGATTGTTCGCAACCCTTACGAACAACCCCGAAACAGAAGGAAACGGTTGTTCCATAATATTCGCAAACGATGCATCTCGTTCGCTTATATAAATGCAACAAGGATTTATGAACGCGTTTGACGAGCAACACCAGAGGCGAGGAAATTTCTATGGGAATAAATTGTTAAAACTTCCTAGTCTCCCCTTCTTAACTTCCTCAACTGTACCAGAAACTTTCCTCCATACGTGAGAGAAGCTTTGAAACTTTCGAAATTACCGATAAAATTTCGGTCAACGGAAAGGGGAAATAAAATGCCTACATAAAGAACTTTTAAACTAGAATCAACCGTGAGAAACTCCGATGATTGTAGAAAAACTAGAAAATTTCATTTTTTCTTCCTCGTATCGTTTGAAAAGAGAATGATTAAGAACAAACCTGTCTCTTTCTCAGATCCACTAATTTCCTTCGCACCGGTCTCGCGAAACTTCTCCGAAGAATCGTTCTTATCACAGAACGCACTATCGTTTAAATTCTCACAACACGTCGATACATTCAGACGATCCAAACCGACGATTATAGCAGTTTCGATGATCTCGCTCGGTTCCCGTGTCTTCCTCACCGCGTGGAACGTCTCCCAAACTTTACCGGCCAGAGAACCTTTGCTCATCGGCACCGCCGATCTTTGCTTGATCGTTTTCAGCTTCGTTTTCTTCGCCACTTTGTCTTTGCTTACTTTCTCCAACACCACTGTCGAACCTAGTGTTATCCATAATCGTCTACCTTTTCGTCACTGCTCGTTTCGAAGATCAAAGAATCTCCGCTCGTACACCGTAAAGCGAATTAATAATTAGCGCAATTAATGATAATCTTTTTTTTTAAATTAAAAATGAAACGAATCTCCGTAACGCGAATTAATAACTAGCGCAATTAATAATAATCTTTTTTTTTTTAAATTAAAAATGAAACGAATCTCCGTAACGCGAATTAATAATTAGCGCAATTAATGTTAATCTTTTCTTAAAATTAATAATAAAATGTAACGCGATGGAAAGAGCGGAGCTTCTTCGATCGAAACGAGCTCATTAGATATTCACGCGATCTTTACCATCACCCTTCAGCTTCCGATTCAATCTGTTCCTGTATCTCTCCGAGGAAAGCCTGAAGCTAACAAAGCTGGCTAGCGGCGAGGGGTTGGTGGTAGTTGGGTAAGGGTTGCGATCCGGTTCCCCCTCCAAGGGGTCACGCAACTGTTGCACCTCGACCATGTGAACACCTTTCGAGGACGGTGAAAGAGATAAAGAACGATCGGTACACGAATGATACCTCTTGCCACTCTTCCCGCGGCAACAACCGAACTGGCACTAATTTCTCTTCAAGCACTCTGCTCTCGCTTCTTTTTCGCGGAGACTGGTGTGTTTCGTTTCCGGTTAAACCCCACCAGGATCGCTCTCCCCCGCTCGTTTTACAACCACGTTCGAAAGCGTACGTGTACGAATGTACAGGGTGTGCGTGGTTCCTGATTTTCGAAGCCCTCCGAGGTAACCCTCCGGGAACGTTGGGGGGTGATCTTCAAGATATTGATGTGCTTAAGGTTCCTCTTAAAGGGTAGCTATCCTCCAACAGGCGATAGACTCTTCTGCTTCTTAGGATTTTCACACCTTTCTCTTGGATATTTTTGGAAACGTACACTGGAACGTGAACAGATTTTTGTCTTCCACTTTATAGAGGGTGGGGATGTATTGGAGAGAATTGATTTGGAAAAAAATTAATGAATTATTTGAATTTGATTTTTAGTAATAAATTATGTATACACCCTGTATATGAAGACAAATCTCTGTTACTGTGATTCCAAGTTTCAGCTGCCTTTTCGTGGTTTCCGTTCTTCCTTCCTTCCTCTCCTCTTCCACAAATTCAGTTGAGAAAAGTTTAGCCCACACCGAACGCTACACGTTTTGCGAAACTTCCTTATCGCAGAGTGTGATTATTGTAACAGCACGGTTCGATAAAAACCACCTACACTAGTCGTTTCAAGCATCAACCATCGCTTGTGTATTTCAACTTGACACTGCTCTCTTTAATAGTTCAATTTTTAGAGAAAAACTCATATAATGTTTGCAATATCGTGCAAAGTCGTATAGAGTAATTAAAATAATTATTCACATAAAATGAATAATTATACTTATTGAATTCAGTCCTAATTAAAATGTATTAACACACTGTGGATAATGAATTTACTATGAGCTGATATCATTGCCATTCTTAGAATTTGAAACTAGTCATCAAATACACAGGGTGCTCCAAACATAAATGATCAGATTCTATCAGTATGTTTTACAAGTAGAAATAAGAAATATTGTACACTCGAGTGCAATGTAGATTTCTGTTGGAACCCAGGAAGAGCCTAACATATGAACAAGAAGATCTTTAAATTAAAAAAAAGTCCAAGTTGCACATAATCATATGTATCAATAGTGAACTCATTAGAAAGGACTTTGGAATACTCGGTATAAGTCACTGTTATTACTATTCTTAGCAAAAGCTATTATTTTTGTTAGTTGATATATTTTTCAAAAAACTGTATGTCCCTAATGAATACGCTTTATCAAAAGAACCACTCATTGATAAGGAAAATCACCAAGCACTATAATAAATTCATCTTCTTAAGAAACAACTTCTTTCATGAAAAGAAAATTGAACACAACGGTGAACAGATTCTTCTTTAACTGGCACTTCAAAATACTTTTCCAAGGAGAAAAATAAATTTTACTATCAATGGTGGCGAACAATTCCAACGAGACAAACACTTGCTAACAATGGCTGTCGTGACCTACGTTCGTCGAGGAACGCCTCGTTCGAAATGAAGTCAGTAAACTTCGAGATAGCGGATAACGTGAACGAAAAGGAAAAAAAAGAAGCGAACGAGACGTACTTACGTCGACAAACAAGTGTGCGTAATTATAAGCCTCCATAATGCAATATGGAAACAAAACACATTCTGCGGTCTAGCAAGAATATCGTCACGGCGAGAAATATACGTTTAACGAGCATCCTTTTTCCTTACAAATTTATTCAATTATTTTATAACAGAGATAACTGCGATCTTCGTTAATGAACTGAAAGTATATGTTTAATATTAAAATATTATACTTGTCTCGATGCTGAAGAACGCGCTTGATATTCAAAAATTACTCTACATCTGTGATGGCCTGGTTCTTTTGAAATTAAAATTACCTGTTATTAGAAATTAATGAGGAATAAAAAACGCAGAATTGTTCGCAGTGTATTATGAATAAAATATAGATTTCGTTCTGGGAATTATGGTAAAATTAACGGCATCTGACGAGTTATCACGTTGTGAACTGATTAACACAGCTTGACGGTGTTATATGTATGTATATAAAATAAAAAAGAACGATATTTATTCCTTATTACTTTTGCGAATTAAAAAAACTTAGAAATAAAAGATGATTTTGATACATCATATAGAATACTGATATAAAAAGATGTATCATTGTATTCTTAGAAATATAAAATGTCAAGGCTTACTGATATTCGCGGTTCAATGATAAATATTGTCGAACAAAAGCTACATCCACTTTGTCCTTAACACAATCGTTTATGAGCTGAGTGTGTTTTAAACAAATATTTAATGGTTTAATAAAATGAATGTACTTACCATTTTCTCCATCAGTCAATGCCCCGCTGTCCTCCTCGCTTTTCTTTGTTTTATCAACTGTAATCACGAAATAGTTTATTCTATTAACAAACAATTATACATCATAAAAAGGTAAAAGTAAAATAAGATTTTTACATAATATGTTCTGTGATATTTAAGTTACTTACTATGAAGCATATGATTTTGAGAATGATGGTGATGATGCGATGATGGAGGTTTTCTTTCAGGTCTGATACGTTCCATTAATTTGCTTATACGATCCCTTTCCTTCCGAACCACCAATGGTCCTGGACAACTCTCCTCTACTACCCGAACACACTGACGGTGAACACTTAAAGAACAATCTGTAACGAAAAATACAGCCTCCCTTTAATTTTGTTGTATGAAATTATATTCTTCTAATACAATTATTTTATGTCAGCATAGCAGTTAACGATTGATTAATCATACAATTTTACGTACCGCTACATAAATATCCTTGAGGTCCAATTCCGCCAATGATAAGTTGACAATGATTGCAATTAGTAATAGTGAAGTATTGATGAGCTACAAAATGGT
The DNA here is from genome assembly GCF_907164935.1 of Osmia bicornis bicornis. Classification (NCBI taxonomy): domain Eukaryota; kingdom Metazoa; phylum Arthropoda; class Insecta; order Hymenoptera; family Megachilidae; genus Osmia; species Osmia bicornis. Next base: position 14,675,932 of record NC_060216.1, on the reverse strand, counting down.
GACCCCTGATTGTCATTTTCCTTGTCTTTCCAGTGAGTAAACGTACTTTAAGATTCGATTTATCTTTAGCAACAAATGTAGGTACTCGGTCAAGCGATACTGGCCGGACTTGAAAAATTTTTGTTAAAATTGTTGCCAGACCAGCTGCCGTTGTGAATTGTCGCAAATCTACGTTCTCTTTTTCTATATCTACTCTGAAATAATACATCAGGCGTAATATAAGGAATTATACAGGAATAGAAATTAATACTGTATAAATTTAAACGAGTAAACTTACAAATAAGGATCCATCTTAGGTAAGAGGAACGTTTCTATGATTTTTGTCTCTCGTGACTTGTCGGATGCGCTTTCATCTAACTGGACATCGCTCGGACCAAATATCGTACCTAATCCGGCTATTCTTTTTTGTTGAAAATCTGCAAGTTGCTCGTTCAGTTCTTCTTTCGCGCGTATACGCGCTTTCCAAAAAATCTAACAGAAATGTGATGTTTTATACGAGCGTACGAGGTAATAAAATATTTAAAGAAAAATGAAATACATACCTTTCGCAGAATCTCTTCCTTATCAGATTCTTTCAAGAGAACATCATCTATTTCGTGTGCAACATTTTCGTCTACATTATGCAGACGGAGAGGCTATATAAAAAGTTGAGAATCAAGTATTATGTTTAAGTATGCTGAAAAATATTTTCAATTTTAAGCTACTTACTGCACCAGGTACTAAAAAACTAGAATGAATCTCATATGCCCACTTTCTCATTTCTTTAGCATTGCCTTCTTTGTACAGATCCGTTACTAAATAGAACAACTACAATAATATGAATAATTTTATATAATTTTGGATAATAAAATTAATTATCTTAACAAAATTATTACCCTATACTCTATATAATACCTACCAGACTGGAGGGATCACTGTTTGATAAAACATAATTAATAAATACAGCAAGATGCGCATGGTGTCCCCATAATCGGGACAAAGACTTAAATGGACCATGATCTTCCAACTGACCCTAAAATTATAATCAATTTTAATCAAGTATTCATTCGAATTTGATAGGAACCTTTATATTATAAACTTACAACTTCTTGATCGCTCATGTCGTCATCCTCCATTGACATGATCGGTTGTTGCAACGTGGGCAGTCCAGGAATGCTTTCGTTTAATGTTGTCTGTAAAGAAGAATTTTAAGTACCTATCCCAATAAACAATGTTATAAATTAGGATTCCAATGCTTACATCATTTATGGTAGAATTAGAAGTATCATTTCCTGGACTAGCAACCGGATACGGTGGGGGTGGAGTTCCTGGAGGAGTGATATGAGGTAATTCATCTATATCAATGTCACTATGCCTCACATGCCTTGGAGGAGAAAGATCGTTCATTGATTCGGATGCTATTAAACGTCTACTAGCTTCTGATGGAGAAATACTTGTTGTTCCCAGTTGTTCTGGACTGGATTTTGTTCGTTGGTGCTTATTCAATGAATTTGAAGAACCCAAATTCGCACCCTGTGAAAGCTATAAGAAAATCGAATAATCCCTTATTAAATAAATAGATAATAATCGATAGACTGTTAACAATTATACATTAAACATTCATATAATCTAAGACTGTGTAATTCATTATGCAAGAGTGTAGCGAGATGTATGCATATTATCAATAAATTTGTACATATAATAAAAACACTGCAGTCGCAAAAACAGTAAAAAATATCTATATATCAAACAAGTATTAATCTATATACTGAATAACCACAAGCTCGTCAAATCGCACTTTGATCACAATTACAATCACATTTAAAAGATATCGTTTCAACGAACAATTACAGCTTTAGGCATAACATTTAGACATAATAAGACATAACAAAATCTTCACTTGGTACTTGGTTGTCACTCAGTATCATGATGATCCAGTATATAAAATGAAACGTGAATAGAAATCTTTAAAAACGTAACAAGATAGAACTACAAAATTATTCAGCAGAAAAATTAGTTAACCGTAGAAGTGTACACTATCGTGTGATACTTCCTTTTTACCATGCATTCGTATATATTATTCATTTAATAACTTAGCAGCTAGACTACTTACAGAGTTAGGTATGCCATGACTGGTGGTTGAGGGCATTACATGAGTCAACAGATGACGTTCCAGCTCCAACTGGGCTACGTTGTGCGTATTTGTAGTAGGCGGAGGTCTGGGAGGCAATGGTGGCGGAGACAGGCTTTGCATGGACAAGGATTTACGAGATGGTAGAGGCGGTGGTACATCACCACTGCTACCACTCAAGGGTGAATAATAACCCGGGGAACATGAGGTGTTTGTTACCAATGAGCAAAGCTGTAAGACACAACAAAAGCTGGTTAGATAAAGTTAGCAGAAGCTTGAATACATCCCTATATGAGTGAGTTTGAAAATTTCAACTTCGATGCAATTATACTTTATATAAAACTTATACCTGTATAGTTCAAAAAGTGGACACGTATGATAACCCAATGTAGGTCTTGTCAATTTTTCTCATTATGTACCATCTTATCGTATATAATAAAAAATTATTAAATTGCTACACAATCAATGTATTAAAAAAAATTATACTCAAACGTTGTAACAAAAATAAACATTTTAATATCATGCCGAGCAACTATTTGGTACACTGAACAGCATAGCCTGGAATTGCCAAACACTGATATTAAAGCCAGGCACAAAAATATATATATATATATATAGGGATATAAGAAATGTTAATGAATTAAGCGTTAAAACGAACTCACGTTTCTATAAATACAATTATGAATAATAACGTGATATTTATGACATAATATGCAGGATGTTCCATGGAACTGAAATGGACCGTATCATCAGAATTAAAGATAATGGTTTTATATTTTAAATAGCATCAAGGATGCACTCCATCCCGGTCGATGAAACATCCTTTATACAAATGACTAGTTTACAGGTATAAAATTGATGCAGTACATTAGTGCAATAAACAAGAAACCTTAAAATAGTTTCAGCATCTCATTAAAGCATGTTTCAATGGGAAAAAAACCAGACCTGTTCATTGGTAGTAATCGCAGTTAGTTGTTCCTGTAGGGTGCGCACCCTCCTTTCGGCGCCTGCCAGTTCTGCTTGTAACGCAACAACGTTGACATTACCGCTGCCAGTACTAGCCTTCGCCAGGTCACTGCGAAGCTTGTCAACGTAACTTTGTTCCTTCTCCAACATAAGCTGGAATGTATGAACGCGCTGAGTTTCCAGCTGCCGTTTTTTCTCGAACTGGAATATACAAAAACACAGAAATTGATTAATTTACGGTCCGAATATCTTATAAAATCCTGGCTTAGTTAAAAATCCTATGATAATCCACAAAAACATAAATAAAATAAGTATACCAGATAAAAGATAAATATTACATACCAATGTAACTTGTTTCAAGTAAAAGCAAATATCAAAACCTTCTTATATTTGAAGTTAAACATTTCTAACTAAAAACATAAAACATATCATTAGTAAACCTAACAGATTCCTACATCAAGATGTTGTATATCAAACTCAGAGATATGTTAAACAAAGATCAACACACATTATCAGTAAACCTAATGCAATTCTAATGCATTCTAATGATTCAAATTTTGAAGTGTTTAAGAAACTTATTGGAGCTGATCAGGATTTTTGTGACTTTTTAACTGAAAATCTAGATTATCAGTTTTGACCATTCTTTAATTAAAACTAATCGACTTTTAAATTACAATATCACTCTATGTCAGCCACGAAGCGGATATCATGTTAGCAGGAAACTTACATCAACAGGTTGAGGTCCTGTGATGCGTGCATTACAGGGTGTACCGGACGCCGGTGCAGTCGACGCCCTGTGCAAGGAAGTCGCTGGTTGCGAGGGTGAGACCATCGTCGAGCCGGCTGATAAACTGACCGGCCGTTGATGCTGTCCACCCGTAACGCCAACCTGTAGTCCCGTGGCCGTCGTCACTGCACTACTTGTTGGAACTGGCTTCTGCTGTACCGTCAGTACCACCTGCGTCGAAGCTGCAACAAGAGTTCAAGGACGATGATTAGTCACCTTTCGCATACCTAAGCCGGTCCTTCCCCCGCCTTTGACCCTCCACCTTTCTTTTAACAACCGCTCGAACAGTCATCACTGTGTATTTTTCTTTGAAAATTTTCAGACCTCCGTCGGTTTCACTTTATTTCCTTTGCATGCAACAAATACCACATTTCTTCTATCCAAAAGAAATCAACTTCCAGACGTATTAAAATTAACCGATGATGAATCTTTCAGCTGATCTTGAAATAAGTTTTTAAATATAACGCAAGTCTTATCATGCAAAAGTGAACGAAATATCCGGGTTTGTTAGATCAATAACGATAGGGATATCGCAACGACGATAAGAGCGAACGAGTATAATAACGACGAGGATAAACATGGTAAATATTTAATTAAAGTATCCAGAAAGATAATATTTAAATTACTATTTGCTAACGTAGTTTCTTCTTACGTCATTCGCACGTCTGATCGAATTAACACATCACTACTTGTATCATTTTTTCTTCTAATTCTAGAAATACGTTTCGTCCATCAGAAGCAGAAAAAACTTGGTATCAGAATAACGAATGTTTCCCAAACAAACGCATTGAAAACGTGCCAAGATTTCCAAAACGTTTGCATTTTTTCTTGAAAATCAGGATGACATTGAGCAACACCGTGATCACGATTCAAGATACATGGGTACAGGTGTCGTTTATCATGGGAACTATGGAAATTATGTAATCGCAAGCATCGTAGAGATCGAAAATACCGGAGTAAGGCTTAGCACGAGCTTTCTTCCAAGCTTGCCTCAGGTCGTACGTGGTTCGCGTCTTCATATAGACACAAATCGAAATAAACGTGTATTCGAAGGGTGATCGATTTTCTCGTCTAGCAGTTTCTCGTGTCGCCGATTTAAGCTTCGATTCCCGATACGCGCGCATCGGGAGCCGTGTCGTCTGCGAAACTGCGTAAAACGATGCCGACCCGAGGCGATCCGGCCAGTAGTGAGACGTTCGTACCGAGAAACTTGGCCCCAGGTGCGTGTATTAATATGAATGACGAGATTCTTATGTTTACACGCGACTAATCTCTCCTGTATGACCAGGCCTGGTCATTTGACTATACTGCAACATCTTTCCAAATCGATTCTAATATTATCGCACCTTTTTTGAGACCGCATCGTTCCAATTAAAAGAGTAATTAAAAAGAGAAGTTGCGATATTCTTTAAAATTAAAAATTTTTTTTAAATTACATTATCGTAAATATTCATGAAATCAAAATCGCCATCCTCGAGTTACAATTTACCATGCAAATTAGATCTCCGTGGTGCTTGCGGAATTGATTTTAAATATTCATTAGACCAGCGAAACCCGAATGCGTACAAGAACCACCGTTTTACAAACTGATTAAGTAGGACACCTACTATGCTTTGGAAAGTTATTTAATTGAGTTATTTGGAACAATATTTTGATATTCTGTGATATTTCTGTTGCGAAATTTTAATCGAATTACGGCACAGTTCAGGCAAGGTAGAGGACGTCTACGGGCACATTGTGTTGTACCTGAACTGTTAGAAAGAGGAGGACAGACTCTATGAACGGTCACCGCTATAAACTCTGCTTACATCACTGGAGACCTCGTCGCCGTGGCTTCGTTCATGTTGGTGTGTTCAGAATAAAGTCGCCGACCATCCTTCGCAATCTTTGTAAATGTCTTTTTCGCGGATACGGATAAGAAATCTAACTCCTTCTTTAACGGTTCGCCAAGAATAAACGTTAATTAAAAACCGTTGAATTACGCTATTCATAAAAATAGAATTAAATAAAAATCTAATATTTAACAACTTAATACTATAATTTTCTTAATATATTATGAATCTATTTTTATGAAATCAGGTTAACAACCTACAACAGTTGAGTAGAGTAAACGCATCGTTTATGATCATCAATGACAAGATATAAGAATAACTTGCAAAAGGTGTAAGGCATCTGGTGTGTGGTCACATTATAAGCTTTCCAGACAGACTACCTGGAAATGAGCAATCGACGGGAAAATCCGGGTACAAAGGAAAAAGTGGTTCCCCCTTCGTACATGCGTGGGAGTGCACTGACGATATAATTAAAGAGATTTAGTAAAATGGAAATTCAAAGTTATATAACTAAAGTACTTTAATAAATATGCAATAAATAATAAAAATTCGTCTCTAAGAGAAACATTTCTCAGTATAGTCTTGGAAATAGAAAAAGGAAAGAGACGAAAAAATAGGTCATAGAAAAGAAAGAAAGTATGTAAACTTACACTTTATGAGCTGTACAACTTCCGTATGCGTGGACTGCATTACATTCACGCCGTTAACCTGAAAATACCGATCATAGTTAAAAATAGTAAAATGAGCGTAAATTACTGTGAATTTAAATTCACGCAAGCTGTAGATATTTAAGTTTACAAGTTGATTTATTTAACCCGCGAAAATACTACGAATGTTTTCATTAAAAATTTTATGTACGATTAATTATTGTTTCTTTTTTTTTTCTCGCGCGAAACGTTTTAACGTTATTTTGCAATAACATAAATTCATTATAAGCTCACCTTGATTATTTTGTCGCCCGCGTGAAGGCCAGCTCTCGCGGCTGCACCGCCTACAATGCATCATCATTGCCTTTTAACATCTTTTTTTCTCTTTTCTTTCACGAGACAATAGAAAAATATTCTAACAACTCCTATTTCATCAACACAAATTCCTCGTTATATACTTTTCTCTTTCATTTTCTTCGAGTGCATACAAAATTTCAGACACCCTGACGTAAAAAAAGATAGAAAAATAATATTATAATGTTCATAATTCTATTATTAACTCATTGGAGTGTCTGAGTCATAAGAGAGAAAAAAAAAAATCATTAACGAGAGAAAAGTTTCTAAACATCTAACTTATATAACAGATTGAAACATTCAAGGTACAAATAGCCTCGATAATAATACAATTTAAATATTGCAAAATAATCTTATTATATACCTATGGTCTTTTATACTTTTACTATTCTAAAATATCATATATTTAACACACTTACGGCCACCCAGATAACCGAACTTTTCACAATAACTTTCAAACTTTTCTTTTTGTTTTGAAAATTTATAATTTCTCTTCTTGATGAAAGCATCCATGATAGAATAATCTGATAAATAATTCAATATTTCCAATCCTTTCGGTCCGTCGTTTGATTACATTAATATTCAACGGTGTACAAAGCTATCAGCCGCAAAAGTGTTAAATGCATTGAAACTTATATAAGAGACCGTGGTACCTTCTCAAACGATCAAACGAACGAAACAGACGGTATTCCGGTTCGTTTCGTCGAATGCTATCCTTGTATGCTCAATTGCACCGTGTTTTATCAATTCTGCGAAAAACGATTTTAAAATCGCGCGATTAACACGATGATAACACACACCTTCCTTCACCGACTGAACGTAGACGGGGTTATCGCCTGAGACTTTCATCCCGTATCCTGCCTCGTCTTTGTAGACGACGAGGGTGGCGACGGGTGCTGGTTCAACGGTTCCACCCCCAGCGGCGCCTCCGCCACCCCCGACGCTGCGCCGCAACGCCGCCGTTCCATTCATCCCTTCTTCGATCTCCGCCTGGCCTCCCCTCACCTCAGCCACCGCTGCAGCACGACTCTATCACCTACAAGCAAAACGAAACAACGTTAATAATAATTTAAATACAATCTTCAAGATGATAGATGGGACAGTGGATTGTTCATTATCGAAACGGTAAAAATGGCACAGACAAAAGTGACGATACGCGCTATTTACGGAAATGATACAGTCGGCGAGAATATTGTTTACAAATGGTTTTTCCGTTTTTAGAAGTTTACAGAAAAGAGTCAAATTAACGATGTTTAAAAAATTTCATTTTATATCTTTGTTAATAAGTGGCCCCGTATTTTTGGCTATCGATGGATGTTGAGACTCTCTGTTATTTGCAAAGGTATAAAAAAGTTATATCAGCCGTAACATAGCAGTAAGAACTTTTTTTCTCGACGGAGGATCCTCGGTAAATCTTCGAATTCAGATAGATCTCATCTACTTTTTTGTCTTACCTACTTGTTATTATGATTAAATATTATACTTTCATTAATTTTATGTCACTGATGGTTCAGTGATAAAGTTTAGCAGAGGGTGGACGATAAAAAAGTCCTCGGTTATTCGGTGCACCCTACGACGCACCGTATGCGTCATGTAAATATAATTTTTTAATTATCAATTATTCATCAAAACGCAACGATAAAAATAATGTTACATGGAAATAAAATTAAAATTGATTAGTGACTTGAAATGAAAATAAAAAATAAAGTTAAAAATTATAATTCATGTACTTTCTAATTATATCAACTTTCTTTTAGTAGGGTAATCGAATGCATCGAACGAAATTAATTGATATTTCTGTTCTCTTATTTCGCGTTACTTTCTATACTTTACACGTGCTAAAAGTAGAGTAAAATGATCAAATTATTGAAATTTAAGGATTCGTAGAATCGCGAGAGCAGCGGTAAACGGTTAATTTAAGAGGCTAAAAATATTCTGCTAAATCTACAATTTCAACTAAATTCTTCCCTGCAAATGTTGCATAATCGTTCGATGATTCATGGTTTCTTAATCTTTAACTGAAAACATTAAAGTTGGTCGATACGATAACAGACGAATTAAGATTATTCTGTTTATAAAACATTATTTGATTTAATAGAATCTAATGTACTGTTGCTGTTTCCAGATATAATGAAATTAGGAAAATTACACGAAACAAACAATTTAATTATCTAACAAAAATTCATCACTGTCTCTCGATTGAAACAACCGTTGCGCTTTGACGAATAATTACTTCTTAACGAATACAGGATGTTTGATCATTCACCGCATACGAAGTTAATAAATAATCATGCCCCCTTATCAACGGGATTATGTCTGTCGTAGCTGTTTACTTTCACAAGCTTATAATCAAGTATATTTCACGTACGTGTTTGATTAGTATTTATTGCCATAATGGGTACCAACAATTTTGCGTTTTACATATGTGTTCATCAGTTTTAACATTGACGATTACACGTTTCATGGAATCTGTGACTCTTGCCATTTTAAGTTTCTTTTTATACCTAATGAAAATAATGTCCTGTAACATTACAATTTGTTATAATTACGATTAATAAGAGATTTAAAACTATGTGAATAAATTTATTAGAATATTTGTAATTCGTAAGAATCAACTAATTAGCAAGAATTCCTCCTAAAATATAAAATTAATTTTTATTTTTCTCTTTAAAAAAAATCTCTTAATGATATCAAGCAATATTCAGAAGTGTACTAGTTACTTCTAAAATAGCATAAGACTGGCCTACTAGATGCATATTTAACCCTTATCCGACTGAAATATTTTAAGAACACATCCTACTGAAATCTCTCTAGCGAATATAAGCAAATTCAACGTTTCTGAACTTGTATAATACATTTTTCATAAATATATTTCCGATCTTGCATTCGTTACACGGATGTGTACCATAATTTTTTCATCGCATCCGCTGTGTACCGTTTTACATTTCAATTATTTATGTCCGACTTAATTAATAGAGTTAATTGCTGAATCCTTTGCATCCTAAACGAAGAATCATAGTATTCTAATAACGCAAAACGTTCCTTTTGTGATACTGAAAATTAAATATAATTTTCAATTATTATTTAGTAATGGTGTCGAATTTTAATAACAATGAAAATTTTTTCCCAGTATATGTACGTACCAAACGGTAAAATATTGCTGAAAATTAAATGATAATTAATTCTGTATAAGTGGTGCACCGTAATACGATCGCGTACAGAGTTAATGCACTCGGTGCCCAGTTTTATCAAGGACGAGAAAATTTCAACGCGATTTTATTCTTATTCTATCATTTAAATAATGTAAATTACAATTTAAGTGATTTAAAAAAAAAATCAATTACCTTAAAAAAGCTTTATCTAGATATGTTTCTTATTATTTATTTACACTGAGTATTATTTTAAAAAATGTGTAATATCATATATAATAAAAAAATATTTTTAAATTGAGCGCGGCATAATGTGCGGATAAGGTTATGTTTCCTAAATACCCCACGCACTTCTCCTAAATAAAAATCAAATTGTTGTGAGTTTTTATAATTTTATCTTCTCGTTTTATATGTTTTCTCGTAATTAACAAATGTAACGCGAAGTGGAAATTATTGATCCTGTTTAAAATTTGTTGAAAACAATAGCTTACCGTAAGGTTGGTTTAGTATTTCGGTGGTAACTTCGATATCGCATTCGTGATTTACATGGTTCGTGTCAGACGTGAGTCGAATGCTCTCACGGCGAATTTTAAACGAATCGTGCGCAGTAATGATATTCCGATCAATTTTCTTGATTATTATTGCATTCAAAACAATCTCAAGATTGTTAATTTATCATGCTACACTTTTGCAACAATATTGCACCGTGATAAATAAAATACCGCAAACAATAGACATTTGTGTTTGAAGTATTCGAGTTAATCTTAAGTATAGATTACTGACAAGTAAATTTAATGAAATTATTTATTTTTCTTTAGATCATATAATTATCCAAAAGTATTATGCTAGACAAGTAATAAGAGATTATTCTCTAACTTATTAACAAACCAAACTTCTCAATTTACAAAACTGTAAATTTTAGAGAAATTAAATTATGATGAATTACCCTTCAGCTAATAATACCTCATGATAAAATTTCATTACCAATGTTACTGCCATGTTTAGTATACTTATTCTCTGACTTAAATCGAACTATTTTTTACGTTAAATGTAATAAACAATCTATTTTTGATGTAAATAATAATTATTTGAAAGAGATATTAAGATGTAGGACTTTATTTATATCATTCATAGTGTCTCGTAAATTATTGGATAATATACAATTAAGTATATTCAATTCGAAGAAAATATAAAACAACGCGTGACAGCGATTAAAATTCATAGAATATGTCAAAGAGAAACTGAGAAACCATACATGACATCATGTTATTTAATATAACAGGTTAATAGGTCAGGTACTTATTAGATATTTTAAACATAAAATTACAGAAAAGACAATCGTGAAAAAAAGAAAATACACAGATGAAAGGTTTGAAGAATGACTCGCGAATAGGCGTTCCAAAGAGGATAGAGTAAATACATACCTTTCATTTAATCTATTTCGTAGTTTAACGAATCTTCTACAAAACACCAGTGATGAAGTAGAAGCGCAATAACGCGAGATATCACTTCACCTTGGCACTATATTCCACGAGAATTATATCACAATTGTCATAATAAAAGAACACATATGAACATGGCTGGTGACGGGTAATTATTCTGCCTCTAGCACTTTCACGGCACATTTTGATGTCTCCTGATAATACATGATAAGAAAACAATTCCGTAAAAAAATGAAGACCTCTTCTCTACTAGTTATGCAAACATGCATGCACCATACGTGGATATGAAGGCACTGATTTTTTTATAAAATGCACATTCGATAAAACGAAAATACACTACTAACAAGTGTCAGCCATCTTGTATTGGAGCCAAGCACAACCCAACATCCCATAGTGCATCACGACAGCTGCAGGAGTTCGTACCGAGATTTTAGAGAAGAAATCAGCTTCTTGTGATTGGCGGATGATTTAAATACGCCTTTTCCATTGGATAGAACTCTATTAGTAAATTTTCTTCTGTTTTGGGATGATTTTTTAAAAATACGCTCTACAATTTTTTTAAATTTAAATTTAAATTCTAAAATTTTACTACATGTATAGTTGTATAAAATCGTTAAAAAAAATCATTGTATGAAATCATGATAATTGTTATCTCTATTTTGTATCACTAATCATACAGATTCGTATTTGAATTTGAAATTCACATTCGTATTTTGTACTTATATTTTTTTTTAAATAAATGAACTAAAACTACAGAATTGTTTTTACAAAACAGAGATAATAAAATATACAATATCACACAGTTTTTTCCTTTTATTTGTTTTAAATACACATTGCATTAATCAAATGTTATAAAATAGCATTTTTCAAACTTTCTATTTGCTTACATTAAATAATATTAATAAGTAGATATAGTGGGTAGTATAACAATTACATGAGATCAATACAAAAAATTGTGCAAGGATATAATGAGTAATATAATAATTAAAAATATACTAGGTTTAATACATTTTGACCTACTTAAAAACGGATAAAAAAAGTCGTATGGTAAGGTAAGATCTAAATTAGGACTCCCTGCAAAATAGTATTTGGACGGCTTCGATACGTCATGAAATGTAACGTAACTAATAACATCTACTTTTAACATATCTGTACAGTTTTCAGTCATACACTTTGACCAGAATACATCAGATTCTTCTGAAAAAGTAATACCTACTCCTAATATATTATAATTGGTCAGAGTTTTTGGTTTTGCTAAAGCAGAGTACAAAATATCTAAACGTGTAGATGTTATTAATCCTGAACAATATAATCGACCATTACTTAATTGTCCCGTGACAATATTCTGAGGTATCCTATCAAGTAATATTTGTGCCCAATCAGCAGTATTATTGCTGGAAAAGTTACCTGACTTAGAAATATAAATACTATATTGATTTATTTGAGTGACATTAAGTAAAGAATCCTTCAACGCGAAAAACATTATACGATTTTGTAACTCTATACAAGACGCTGTACTGAAATTATTAGTTTCTAAAGATGCAGAACATTTTAGTTTAACATCTTCCCCAAAAGCAAGAACATATCTGTTGACATCATTACATTCGCCATGCCTTGTAGCTATGGGCAATGTAAAAAAACCATTAGTTTTATTAAAATTAATATACCTGCTTTCCACGTTATTAATCTTATTTATTTTTAAAACACCACTAATTAATGGTTTTCCAAAAATATAACCGGGATTACCGCTTAGAGAGAAAATTTTCTCTTTATCTACGTCTGCCCATTCATAACTTACTTCGAACTGTTGATAGAAACTTCGAGAAACATTTCCTATATTAAAATATACATTAAAACTATTAATTCCCATGGAACCATTGTGAATAATTAAATACTTTACACCTGTTACAATATTGTAACATGTTCCATTAGAACAAGATCCTGATATAGTATCATTATTGCATGTTTTCCAAGAATATTTACAATAGTAATTATTTACAGATAAGCACACGTTTCTGGGGCAACTCTGTAAATAATAATTTGAAATATTATTATATGTATGTAGTACACGAAAACATATAAATTTCATAAATACCTCATTTGATATCTTAATGTAAGTTTCATTTAATAAATGAGGAGATATAATAACAGTAAAATTATTAAATGCTGCAGGAAATAGAAATTCGTTTGTATTAATTAATTCAGTTTGCAAGCACTGTTCTTTCCATTCACGAAGATATTTTACAGTTTTCTTAAATAAACATAACTCAGTAAATCCAGATTGCAGTATTTCTAAATTGAATTACAAACAAATTATTAACATATTGATAATTAAAAATATAATATCCAGAATAATACCTACCCAAAGGTTCAACATAATTGCTCTGTATTTTCCATATAATGTCATCATCTTTATAGAGACTAGGATTATTATATTCAGGTACATATAATTGGTCTTTCCATCTCCATGTCAGTCTATTTGGATTTATAGCTTCTTTTAAATCTTTGTTTGTTTTTATATTCTGCATAAAATGAAAAATTTAGTAAGACATGAATTATAAAAATTGAGTAACAATTATAAAATATAACTACCAAATCATTATTAATGCTATATGTTGGTGGAAGATTGTCATATAAAATGCAAAACAGATTGTTTGCCAGTTTCTCAAGTATAAATGGTGTGTTATTTCGTTCTATAAAATTTCTGTGATAACAATAACGTTTGTCATATAATTCTGCTGCATGATTTTCACAATGTGAAAAAGATGTTAAATGGAATTCGTTACAATCTTTATCACAGCAGCAATTAATATTGCAAGATGACACCTATTTTAAAATGAAGATATTAAATTACAATAGTAATAATTATTAAAATTTCATGAAAAATATAAACTCACTGTTAAATCACATTCACATATAGTAGACTGTACTTTATGTATAGTATGATTTTTTATTTTATCATTGTATTTAATTTTGTGAGATTTTTGTATAGATGATATGTTAATCTTTGTAGTTTGTATTGGATATATAGAACTACTTGTAGTGGTACTTGTATTAACACTAGTTGTATTATAAATGCTATCAATTGTGGTGCTTAATGTTTCTTGTGAAATATCTTTTTCTGTTAATTCATCACATTCTGTTTCATTTGCACATGTAAATATTTCTTCAAGTTTTTTTGTATATGTTAATTGATTAAGCATAAGATAAAAAAACATTAATATAAATATGTTTGTAAACATTTCTGTAGTCTTACATAAAGCTCATTTTAAATATACAATTAATATTCTTTGGCAATATAATGTGCATTTATAAATGACATCCATATTTCTCAAAATTTTTTGTGAGTATATGTAATTCAATTTTAACTGTACCCATGCTTTCTGTAAGCAGTTCAAATCTATCCAAGCAATTAACTAAAACATTTGGAGATTTTAGTTGTAAAGTTATTCCCAAAAATTTATCTTTTAATCTGTCCTTCCAATTACCTGCACACATAAAAATAATAACATAATATTACATTAAATATTTTTCAGGAAATATTCAACTTACCAATTGGTTTCCATGTATGACATTCTATAAAATGTAATCCAGGAGATAATGGAATGTTACAACTTCCATAAGACCCAAATAATATTCTTTCATGTGCATCTCTAAAAAATATTTGCAATAAAAGCTTTGGTGAATTTTGAAGGGTCTGAGTTGTATAGTGTAAATCTATGGGATGATCCCAAACTGGTTCATTAACATATAAGTCACAGCTTTCTTGAGTTTGCCCTTCTTCGCAACCATTTAACACTTTCCATCCATTACCTACAAAAATAAATGTAATCAGTATCATATGTATGATTTTAAACAGGTAATTAATATTTTATATGATAACAGTCATATTACCAGCATGAAAGCTCCACTTGCATAAAAGTTGTGATTGTTTAAAATTTTTAGCAGACAAAATCCTACCAATTATATGCAATTCGGCCATTCCATATAATTATATCATTTCATTGATATAATTATGCATCAACAAACTGCAACAAACGTAGCAAGCAAGATGCAATAAGCTTTGGTTTACAAATGCATTAGGTTCGTTTAACAACAATGCAGGAGAAGGCATTCCATACGCCCTCTTGTGAAATTTCAATAAAACTCTACATGTCAAAGTTTCATGTTACATTTTTTAATATTGTGCCTGCAATGTTGTGAATACATCATTCTTAATTTTATGCTTGAAGTATTTAAATAATTCAATAGATTTTCAAAATTTCATTCTGCTACGAACATTTCTCGTAGAAATTTTAAAAGTTTAACAGATTTTATTGCATATTTATTTCATTTATATTATGCTTTATTAGAGTTTATACATGCATCGTTGTTTTATAAAACAGAAAATTGTGAGAAAACTGTTATAACATCATCTTGAAAAGTAATCTGATGATTAATATATCCAATTATTGATTCAGCAGTCGAATCGAGCCGAATGTTAAGTACTCCACAGGTTATATTCCTTAGGAAACATTAATGTCAACTACTGTTACTTCACTTCAGTAAATATTTATTTTTTATTATAAATATTTATAATGGAAACTAAACCAAAAAGTGAACATTTGCTAGAATTGAAAGGTAATAAAAATGACTCTTACATAATTTTAAATTTAATTAGAGAAATAACCAATGATTATTTCAATATTGACATTGATGATAGTTATATTTTGATTTTGCTTTTATCTTTTAGTGATGAGATTAACAAGACCCACACTTGCAAGTCCAGTAGTTGTTACATGTGATTCAACAGACCTTCCTGGTAATACATTAAATAATGAGCTTAAAAATGATTGTACTGCTTTACAAGGAATGGAAACTCTTGCAGTAGGACAGTTTATGGTATTACCACAAAGTTTTGGGTATGTATATGTAAATAGATATCAACAATTTCACATTAAAATTGTGTGTATATTTCTTTCCAGGAATATATATTTAGGTGAAATATTTTCAAGTTATCTTTGTGTACATAATGGAAGTAATCAGTTAGTAAAAAATGTAACTGTTAAAGTAAGTAATATCCTTTTATGTTTTTAATATACAAAGAAACTTTGTATATGTGTAAGTTATCATTCATTCTTAATAACATTTCATAGGCAGATTTACAAACAAGTACTCAAATTATTCCTCTTTGTGGTAGTAATGGAGAAATGAAAGATTTAGCACCTGATAATACAGTTGATGAAGTAATACATCATGAAGTAAAAGAAATAGGAACACATATGTAAGAATATACAATTAAAGAATATTATAATGTATGTTTATTATGCAGTGATCCCCTTTTTCAGACTAGTTTGTGAAGTAACTTATACATCTACAAATTTAGGAGGCATATCTCAATCGTTTAGAAAATATTTTAAATTTCAAGTGGTTAAGCCATTAGATGTAAAAACAAAGTTTTATAATGCAGAGGTAATATTTTTGTAATAATTAACCTTGTATAAAAAATTGTGTATTAGAGAGATTTATTAAGATCAAATTTTTGTTTAAAGTCAGATGAAGTATATTTAGAAGTTGAAATACAAAATCTGACAGCAGGGCCAATATGTTTAGAGAAAGTTTCACTTGAGTCATCTCATTTATTTAGTGGTAAGTGCATTATACATTACTTTAAATAATCAGATTCTGAGCTCACGTGTGATCATTATAATCATTTCAGTATCAACATTAAATACAAATGAAAAAGGTGAATCCATTTATGGATTAGTTAATTTATTAGATACCGATTGCAGTAGACAATATTTATATTGCTTAAAACCGCAGTTAAGTTTATTGAAAGATCCGAAAATGATGCATAATGCAACAAACATTGGTAAATTTGATATTGTGTGGAGAAGTAACTTAGGAGAAAGAGGAAGATTACAAACAAGTCAATTACAAAGAACGGTTTGTTAAATTGTGTTATTTCATTTATAATTGATTAAGATTTTCATAATTCGATTCATCTAAATATTTTATATTCGTTTTAGGCGCCTGAATACGGCGATATAAGAGTTACTATGAAAGATATTCCTTTAAAAGTTTATCTTGAACAATCAGTTAATTTTAATTGCCACATCATTAATACGTCGTAAGTATTAATCATTATTTCTATAGCCCATAATTGGGAAATTTGACAAATGATTAAACTTTATCGTTTTTGCTAGGGAAAGAAGTATGGATTTAATGTTGAGCTTGGAATCGAATGAATCTATAGCATGGTGTGGAATATCTAACACAACAATAGGAACATTAAAACCTGGTGTATCAATAGATATTCCTTTATGCTTAATTCCATTACGTAGCGGTATCATTGTAAGTACTTTTAATGATAAAAGCATTTAAAAGATAGTAGTATACTATTTAACATCATAATGTGTAATATTTTAGATCATTTCAGGATTAAAATTAGTAGATACATTTTTGAAGAGGGTGTATGATTACGACGGTTTAACACAAATATTTGTCAGTCAAAAAGACTAATATGTTGTTTTATAAAATAATAAAAATATATTTATTAAACTGCAGCATTTTTCTTCCAAATAGACCAAATATTTATTAATACATCAAATGATATTAATATGAACAAAATAATATTAAATGGATTATTTTTAGAAAATAAATTCTTTAGAAGTACTCATCTATTGTGGATGTTTTTTCGGTTTCACTTACTGCTCCCACTGCGCAAGCAAGTAACGTTTGAACATCTTGCGGTTCGTTTCCTCCAAAAATATAGCCGTTAGCTTTATCCACAGCATTTTTTACTTGCAATAATAAAGCTTGATTAGAAATATCTAATGGTATAAAGCTAACAAGACTGTAGTCTTCTATTAATGACACGAAAGCTGCATTCAGTTTTTTATGCCTAAAGTGCAAAACGTGTAATACATAAGTTTTCATACTCTGAACATTTCTAAATATTTATTGTATGATTTCAAACTTACTTTGATGTAAATGGATTTTCGTCCAGTTTGTCTAACAAGTATTTTAAGTCAAGTACTTCAGTATAAAAATCTATATTAAAATCTAGATACTGACTGAACTTTTTCATTTCATCAAATTTTGTCATGACATTAACATGAGGTAAACCTAATTGCAGCATAGTAGTTGTACATAAAATTAATGAAGACAAATATTTACCTACAATCCAAAAAATTAATAATGGTACATGAACACATTTTAGTATATTATTTATACGAAAGAAATATAATAAATATAATTACCAGCATCACTGCAATAATGAGAGTCAACAAGATGTACACTGCATAACCTTACTAAATTTTGGGCTAATTTTTCAGCAATTATACTGACTGATTTGTGATGTGTGTATAATTCAACCTATTGAAAAACATTAAATTATAGCTTAAAAATATATAAATGTTTCATAATATATAATACATATGTATATATACCTGTCCTGGACAATCAATAATAATATAATGATCTTTTAGATTTAAGATCTTTGTAATTAACCATTTTACATTAGCTTCTAAAAATTCCATACAGTAAACTAAAGCTCCATTTGGTCCAAGTCCATAATGTGACATTACTTCCTCATGCTTTATTAATTCAGATATATCAACTATTGGTGTGTATTCCATATTCTCATTTGCAGGATCTGAATATGTAAAAATGTTATAAAAATCATTAATACCAAAATTACTTATTAGTAAAACATTTATCAGTTATTTACCAATGTTGATAATAGCCACTTTTCTACCAAGTTTTTCCAAAAACTTGCTCATAACATGGCAATATGTTGTTTTTCCACTTCCTGGTGGACCAATTACTAATTGACCAAATATCAAACTCATATTTACACATTTGTTTTATAACAGTAATATCACTTTGATTCTTTTAGAGCATTAGCAATAGCTCTCAAAGTATCTGGTTCATAATTTTTTAAGGATAATGATATCAATAATGGTTTATCTAAATTAATCTGTTCTGCTATATAACGAGCAGCTGCCACAATTTCAATATCATCTCTTCCAAACAAAACCCTAAAATATTTGTTACATACTTGTTACATCAAATTAATATGAAATTAATATATTATAGGATGATTAGACAAATACTCACTTTGCAGAATATATACTATTATTAAACTGATGAAATGAAGATCCTTTAGTTACTGCTATTAATGATCCTAACTTCTTTAAATGTGTTGCAATTATTAATACACGGTTACTGAAAAATATTAATGGACAAATGTCAGTAAATAATGTAAACCTATCTTAAACTTACATTATTTACTTACCTGTAAATCTTCAAGGCAATATCAGTGTGATGACCACCGTTAGTAATAATGGCACAAGCATGACTTTTCATATTTATTATATTATCTATATCAAAATTTATAAACGTTTAATGCCGACAAATCTAACCTCAATGATTTACTAAGTAAAACTTACTTATATCATATTTAAAAAGCGCTTAATACTTGCTACCGATTTTATTCAAAACAAACGTTGAATTTATACAGATAGCTGTGTAATACACTATACTGCACTATACACAACACAATTTTTACAGCGGATAATACAGTGTTATATTACAATAAACATTAATGTGGTACCATCTGGTGTATACAGTTAATACTATGGTCTCTTCAATTTTTTTTTTACAGTTACCATAAAAATAATAAAGTACTTATTTATACGTATAAATTATATGTATGTATACGGTTCTGTCCATCAATGGCGGAATACTTTCCCAACTATACTCAACAGTAATTATAAAAGTAATAAAGAATTGGCAAAAATATAAAACAATGGTGCAAAGGCGAGGTACAGCTTTTTTCATTGTCTAAAATCTAACCTAGAACTTGAGGGTATTTAAAGAAAATATTTCATATAATAAACATTAATGATTTAATACTATATTTGCAATACTCGTTGAACTTATAATTTCAATCCAATAATCATCTGGATCTTTGATCATAGCATATCCTTTTAACCTAGTATTGTTTAGTTTCTTTACAAATGTAACATTTAATCTTTCAAATCTTTCACATGCTTTTTCAATATCAGGTACTGCAATTCCAATATGACCTGTGCATTAAAAAAGTATATTTAATTTCAAATATTATATTTGATATATTTTAATTATGTAATAGTTAAAATATATTACCAAATCCTTGAGGATTTGAATTTCCATTATGAAATTTGGTATCAGGATCAGTTTCTGTTCCCCAGTTACTGTAAGGAAATGTTGATATTTCATACGCTACTAATCTATAATAATATTAAACAATTCTTTATTATACATTAAATTGTAAACCTACTGAGCAAGTCCTATAGTAGCTCTACGGCTAAATGTCCATTCAATACTTTCTCTTTTATCAGTAGGTATTTCCTTAGGATTCTCATATCCCAAAAGATACCAAGAGAGTTTGGTCTCAGGAAAATCAATTTTCTGTAATAAATGCATACCGAGTACTTCGGTATAAAATGGTAATGATATTCTTGGATCTTTAATACGATACATTGTTTGTTGCACAAAGTAACCATTCGTTGCAGGATCAGGTTCTTTACACAGTTCACGTGTTTCACTATTTGTTAATCCTGTAGGTTCACCCATCTAAAAGAAATACAATGAAATTTTACATAAATACTACCATATAATTCATTATGATACATACAAAAAATTAAATTTCAATGTAAATAACTTAACTTGGTGATAAAATTCTGTTATTGTTTGTAAATGCCTTATTTTCTTTTTTTTTTTATATATAATATAAATAAATTGAAAATCTTTTCATAAAACTATAGTGCTACTAAATTAAAACACAAAAATTATTTAAATAATGTTATGTTTATATTGTATATGTTGTGTTAAAACTAAATAGGTTAAATCACAAATGTGTGAAGTTGTCATGACAAAATCGTTGCATCAATGGATAATAACTTATGAATATATAACAACACCTACACTATTGTATGATTATTACCTTGTAGAAAATAATAAATATAACAATCAACACTTTGTCACACCCTTCTAAGCGTAATCAGAACGTATGAAAGATTACACGATCTACTACTTCCATCTTCAAAAAGTGGAATATCTTTCATTGAGTACAGTATGATTGTGTAGGTATGTTATGTTGTCTGCTTTACCTTGTTGCCTTATCTGTCAAACTGGATAATTCAAGTAGTTAGATACAATTAATAGGAACAATTTCATTTAAATCATTAAGAACATGGCACATTGGTTTCATCGTAATGTATTAAAAGCAACAACAAATCAAAAATTTGAATTAAAAATAGCTAATCCAACTGATGCTACAAGAAAACTGTGCAGGTTAGCTATATTTATTAGATGTAATAAAACGCATTTTGTTCTTTGCGTGCTTAATTAATACTTTAAGTGCCTATATTATACTATACTATAAAATAAATGATTTTACTGTAAAAAATAATTATGTGGTACCTGTAATTATTAATATTTTCCACAGTACATTTATCTAACTTTCTTATCTTTCAGTGATTTAAAACTATCAAGAATTCGTCTTTTAGATGTAATAAAAAATCCAAATAATTCCAGTGATACCATAGAACCAGCTTTTCATAGCTATTTAAGTTTATTATATGGATTTATATGGGAAATAAATTCAGTAGCGGAACAAGATCAACATGTTGGCAGGCCGAATCCTAGTAAACTCAGAAATGTTGTTATATATAAGTGGACACAGACATTATTGGGAACAAACACTTAGTAATATATAATTTTTACATATGTTATCCTGTGAACAGGAATAAGTATTGAGCATAATTTAAAATATCACTTTCATATTATAGTTCTAGTGCTGATTCTGTTTATGAAGCAGCTAATATGAGTGTAAATGTAGGACTTTGGTTTATGAAACATGCTGCAATGTTAGCTGCTAAAGATGAGTAAGTATAATCAATCTTGAATATGTAAAATGAATATTATAAAAAGTATAATACAATATAAATATAATTCAGCATAAATATGAATGAAGCAAAAGATGTACATACAATGCTAAGAAGGGCTGCAGGAATATTTACTTTTGTACAAACAGAATTTTTACCACAATTGGCAAATCCTCCACCATTAGGAAGTGATTTAGATCCACGAATATTAAATGCATACGTGAATCAGTGTACAGCAGAAGCACAAGAAGGTTTATTGCCTATATTTATAACATATAATTATTACTTTTCCTCTTGACTATTAATTTTCATATACAATATATTACAGTGACTGTAGCAAGAGCAGTGGAACTAAAACATAATGCCAATTTAATATCAGCTTTGGCTAATGAAACAAGTAAATTATTTCTGGATGCAGCTAATACATTACGTTCGTTTAAAGCAGAAATAACAGGTCAATGGATTAAATATTTAGAATTTAAAGCAGCATTTTATCAATCTTATGTAAGTGAAATGTTAGAAATATTAACTATGTGAAATTAAATTATACTTTTCTTTGCTTATCTTTATAGGCTTATAATTATTGTGGCGAAAATTTATTGGCTATGGATAAATGTGGGGAAGCAATTAAAGCTTTACAAGAAAGTGAAGCTTGCTTAAAAAAGGCGAAAATATTATGTCAAGAGTATGGAAAAATAAATGGTCCGGCACCTAAAATAAAGCCAGATGAACATACTGTATTCAAAAGATTAGCCCCTATAGTAAAACTTACTCTCGACAAATGTAACAGAGAGAACGGTTTAATGTAAGTACTTTATACCTGCATGTAATGTAATAGTTTGTTTAATTTCTATTTCTATTTTATAGTTACCATCATAAAATACCAGGAGAAATTCCAGTATTAGATACCAAAGCCACGTTCGGTTTAGTGAGTCCTATCGATTTTCAAATGCAATCATATCATCCTGTATGGAATTTGGATGTATATAAAACATTATCAGGCTTAACTTCGGCAAAAGTTGAAAAAGAACAAAATTTACCTCCTGTCAAGGAGGATGCAATTCATCACAGTACTAAAGACCCTAAAAATGCAAGTGGTTGTATATTACAATAGGCTTCGCTAATGCAGCAATATGAGTAGTAAATTAAATTTACTACTTTTTTATTCTAATAATTTTAAATGTTACTATAACATTAAAAGCTTAATTTATTTAAAAGAAAAGTGTATATGTACAAATTAATCATTTAGTATTTAATTAGCATCTGAATATTTTTATTTATATATGGAGTACTATGCACAGATAGTATATATTTTTAATCAAGAACTATTGCAGCAATTAAATCATTGATTTAAGTGAAAACAGTTTTATATACATGTTTTTGTTTGTATATTTGTTAAAATTTTATTTCCTTTTGTTAACAGTGTGCAATACACATTAAAAAAATATTGTATATGTGATTTGTTGTGTCTAGTATTTGTACATTAACTGCTATAAAATTCAAATTGTCAGTCATGAGTTTTATATTATTTGAATGTTACTATAAATCAGTATTTGAAAAGGAACATTCATTCTGCAATTTATTTATTGTAACTTATTTTACAATAAATATAATAATGAAAGATAATTGTAGGGAATATTCACATAATCAGTCATAACTGTTTTTATATGAAATATTTTATACATAACATATATCTTTCAACAAAGTATTTTGAATATTCAAAGCAAATATTGTAAGCACCATATAAAGAAATTTTATATCTACAGAAACTGTAAAGAGATTGATTGTATTATAGTTAATAAGCTTGCGTAGTCACTGAAGCAGTGACTATCTGTAGCCACTGCTTGCTTTTTATTTACACACACCATAATTCAATCAGAGCTTTTAATTACACTTAAATTACATTTGATTATTGTTACTGATAATGTAACTATAATTAATTATATTAAATGTGAGTTTGAAAAGCGAAATTAAGAAGAAAAAACTTTACTTGTTTAAACATCCCGCCATTGTATTCAATATTCCATTCAACATACACATTCAAAAAACATTAAATCACCGTCAGACCTTTCGCTTCGTGATTACATAGTCGGAACTGGTCGGAACGGTATCAGCATTCCATTCTTGATTCATTCCAGTTGGTCGCTTTCAGTGATCACGTTCTCCAGTGCCGTTTTGTACTAAAAATATGGCGTCTTAAGAATGTAGTACCTTTTATATATCAATTGATTATTTTCACGATCTGCTGCAGTGTCAGTAACTGTGAAATCTGCTACATCTAATAGAATTCAAAATATTTTATATATTTATTAATACTGTGTTCAAGTTCTTGTAAGTATATCCTGGAGGTTACTTTTAAGTGTAGCAATCTAGTGAAAGTTGTTCATGTCTTTGACCTAAATTCGGTTCTTTTTGTCCTTTAAACAGAATTACATTTGACACATTCCGAAATAGGGTAACTTTGTTACATAATAATAATCATTGATAAGATTCTGTTGTAATCAATATACAGAACGTGAGGGAATTTAAATTGCTGTGATGACGGATACACGTGACGTAATACGAGTAGGATCTCGGCAAAGCCAGGTACATAAATGTACAAAACGTTTTCTTTTTTGATAGTATGTTTTTTGTTATATTCTTTGTTCTTATTTGATACTTTCATTTTTAGAAACTTATGTAATAATAATAACGGAAGCAATAACAATTAGATAAACATATTTTACTATTATTTTTTAAGGATACAGGAAGCAAAATATTTTATTCAAATTCAATTCAAAATATGATTATATATATTTTATCCTGTTATCCGAATAGAAAATTCATATCATGAATAAATGATGTAATGCATGATTTGTAAAATGTTAGAAGTGTCATTTATTGTTTTAAATGGTCCATTACTCAGCACTTTTTACTAGTGCTTATTACATTGAATATTTACATATGCAATATTCAATTTCCAACAAGCAGCAGTATTTTAGTTGATCTAATTATTTAACCATCATTTTGTAAAAGAATATGACAAAATTGTACATTTAATAAAAATGTGATATTTACATTACATATCTGAAGTACTTGTAATTATTATTGCAGTTGGCTCTGATTCAAACAAATTATGTGATAAAATGTTTAAAAGAATATAATCCACAAAAGGAATTTGAAATAGGTAAGAAAAATTATAAATAAATTTTTTTTTATGAAAAATGATTAATATTTTTTGTAAAATTTTTATTAAAATTTTACTAAATATGTATTAAATATTATAATTTGCAGTTACAATGAACACAAAAGGAGACAAGATTTTAGATAAATCTTTACCTAAAATTGGTGAGAAGTCTCTTTTTACAGAAGAGTTGGAACTTGCTTTAGAAGATGGCAATGTTGACTTTGTAGTACATTCATTAAAAGATTTACCAACATCATTGCCAAAAGGAATGGTCCTAGGGGCAATATTAAAGTAAGCATAAAATTAAATTAACTACATATTAACATGCTATTCATGCTTTGTTATTCCAAAATGGATGATTACAGATTTAAAATTTAAATTTGCAATAAAATTATCATATTCATGAAAGAGACATATTGCATACATAAAATGCATATTACTTACGTAGTAACATTTTGACTATATTTTGACAATTATAATATCCCTGTGCATTAACATTGTACATATTTTATTTTGTATGATTTTAAATATGTTATATCTTTGTATTTGATATGCAAATAAATGTTACCTCAATTCATCTATCTAATTCACAAAAGAAAGTAAAATAAAACTTGTATTAATTAAAATAAAATTTACAGACGCGAAGATCCGTGTGATGCAGTTGTTATGTCTAAAAAGTACAAAGACAAAACATTATCTACCTTACCAGAAGGTAGTGTTATTGGTACTAGTTCGTTACGCAGATCGGCTCAATTAGCTCGTAACATGCCACACTTAAAAGTGCAAAATATTCGTGGTAATTTAAATACTAGATTAAGAAAGTTGGACGATGAAAATGGACCTTTCGCGGCAATTATTTTAGCAGCTGCTGGTTTAAAAAGAATGAATTGGGAAAATAGAATAAGTCAGGTAATTTTCGTTGTAAATTTATATAAAATTGTTGTTACCTTTTTTATTATTATTTATATGTATTCCCGGTATTTGTAGTTATTAGAACCGGAAGGTACATTGTATGCTGTAGGGCAGGGTGCATTAGGAGTTGAATGTCGGGAAGCAGATTGGAAAATATTGTCCCTTTTGGAACCATTGTATGATGTAGATACAACTTTAAGATGTGTATGCGAACGTTCTTTTCTAAAAACCTTGGGAGGTGGATGTTCAGCGCCAGTCGCTGTTTCCTCGACCTTAGAAGATAAGAATTTAACTATTACTGGTGCTGTATGGTCTTTAGATGGACAGAAACTTGTTAAAGATACCTTTAAAAGCAAACTTTATATACCCGATGATGATGGAGAACCTCCGAAGTAAGTAAACTTAGATGAGTTCGTTCCTAAAGTATTATTTTTCGGAAAATTAATAAAAATGTACATTTATTACATGACAGAAAATGTCCATATCGAGAACCGAAACTTTACTGCAGTGTTGTACCTGGTAAAGTAAGCAATATGAGTCTTACAGGTGCCGAACAACTTGGTAAAGATCTTGCAAAAAGTCTTATAGAGAAGAATGCTCTCGATATTATGGAAGAAGCTAGAAATGAAATTTTAACTGTTAAATAGAATTGATGAATAGT
Organism: Osmia bicornis bicornis; assembly: GCF_907164935.1. Classification (NCBI taxonomy): domain Eukaryota; kingdom Metazoa; phylum Arthropoda; class Insecta; order Hymenoptera; family Megachilidae; genus Osmia; species Osmia bicornis. The sequence goes on along the minus strand of NC_060216.1, from coordinate 14,648,993 downwards.
ACTGAAATATAAGGTTTTCTTGATGATGAAAACATTCTGAAAATGTATATAGTAAGATCTGATCAGTGTAAAAAGTACAAAATATTATGAACTGTAAAAAAAATCGATAATACCCTGTTGTACAGTTTGTTATAATTTAAATGTTTACCGATTTTGTCATATCATTTCATCATTTTAGCAGTTACACACAAACAAAAGTTGCCAATAGTAAAACCAGTTTAAGTGAAAGCTATACACTGCCGTATTTTCATTTTAAAATCATGTAAAATGTTGTTGCATTGTTTGAATGATTGTGTAATATAGCATACAGGTCATAAATATAATAGTGTTATAACTGAAGCTATTCCATATATGTACATATTACTTTTTTTTAAACAAATATCATTATCAAGAAAACTATTCTATATTGATACATAGTATTATGATGAAATATATTTAGAAAATATGTACTATAAATTATATTTGAGTTTGTTATTTTACTCTGTTGTTTTGTCAGTTGTTTACATCTGGATAATTTATAAAAAATTTATTGTTTGAAGAAAAAATTCTGTACAGTTATGGTGTACAGTATAGTTACTATTGTACATTGAAGGGAATGAAAGGAAATAAAAAGTTATATATTATATATTAATCTGTGGAAAGATCTTTATATACCTAGATCTCATATCCATAATTTTTTAATAGAAGATAGTACTAATTCCTCAATGTATTTATCGACAATGTAAAGTTGTTTTACATGTAAAAACAATAGGATATTATTGAACTTATTTTTTTTCTTTTATTAATAACATTCATTTTGTTTTTACATGATACAGTTTTTAAGAAAAACCGTTTTTATTTGATACTAGATATAATTCTTTCTTATTGCCTTTAGTTTATAAGAATAGAACATTTTTTATACAAAAAAATAATTATAAAGTGTTTAATATGCTAGTGAGTACCGTTGAAAATAATGTCATGTACATATGCTTAATACATCTATTATAAGGATGTCAATTTTTATATTCACAAGGTAGAATACATGTTTTTGCATAAATTTGTGCAAATTCTATAAAATATATTTATTAAGAATATATAGACATAACTGCATTTCTGTAGCTATTTGTAAATGCTGTTATTTTATGATCACATTTCATATGAATTCCTCATTGAATGAGCCTAATGTTTCAACATGCTACTACTAATGCATAAAATTATGCATTTTGAAATTTCTATAAAATCAAACACATTATTCAATTTTAGTATTTGTTCAATTATTTTTCTCCATTTCTGTTCTCTCTTAAAATTGCTACACATTTAACAAATATGAACAATTTATTACAGTCATATAAAGAGATTAAGAAAATCTTGTGTGACACTAGAAATCTTTCTAAGTTTTGTGTATTATATATTTATTGCCACCTTAATCAAAGATATTTTACTTGTATGACTTATCATTGCGGCAGTTAACTGTAATTTTTAAATGAACATCATAGTTAATTAAGTTAAGATAGTTAAGATTTTTCTATTTAAAATTTAAATGCACATAAATGTATATCACATTCTTGATTATTAACATGTAGTATTAAGGAGTATGGAAGTTTAATCAAGGAGAACATGCCACATAATTAGAAAGTTTCACAAGATTAAAGTCACACAAATGTCTACATTATCAAAAGAAGGCATACACTTCTACTAATAGTTAGATTTTATTTTAAAAGTCAACGTAAATTTTAGTATTATTTTATTCAACATCTTCCTCAGCCATTGCAGTTTGAGATAGCTTCTGTAACAAGAAGCAAAATTTTTCCTTATTCCTTATCCTATTAAAACATTAATCTTATCACATACCTGGCTAATAGCTGGTATTCGCTGCAATAAAAGATGAAAAACTTGTGGTGGCAGTGTTTTCTGAAGAACTTGCAATAATTGTGTAGGTTGTCCACAAACAGCAACTGCATTTGCTAAATGCTCAATTCCACCTTCTATATCACCGTATGAAAGCATTTCTTCTCCAAGTTGAACCTTATAATAATTAAAACATATTAGAATAATTTAACAGTGACATTATCAATGGATAATTAAACACTTAAATATATAATATTAACCTCTTGGAAGAAGAATTTTTGAACAACTTCATGATCTTTTAAATCTGGAATTTTTGAACTAGCTTTTTGAGCTTGCTTCTTAGCTTTTCTACCTATAAATATGAAACAATACACATTGAATAAATTAAATGTGTATATCATCCTCAGATATTAAGAGGATTAAAACAAACATTAAACGTGCATTTCAAAATATTAACAATAATGTAAAATGTAATTTTCCGAAGATAATTATTTTTCATTAACAATCACTATTATCAAAACAATTAGTAAATATAACAATCAGTTTTTTAGATAGAATCACATATAAAATCCATTAAAAATACATCACATGGTGTAGAGAATTCTCTATGGAAATAGAAACTAAGACTTGACTTACGTTCACGCAATTTCTTTTTAAAATCTGGATCACTACGACGCTTTTGATCGAAGTAAAAGCAATATCCAACAAATATTCCAGCTATTCCAACAGCAATACCTACTGCAGCCTTTGAAATCATGATGATTGTAATATATAAACTTAAATCTTATAATAACGAAATTTACAAACTCCTCATTGCCTCTTCGGTCACCCTAGAAAAGGCTGCGTCTGCTACTAAATGTACGGAATATAGCAGCAGAAGCAGTGTTTCAACATGTGCTTTAAAAGGCTATGATATAATTAATAAATTCCCTAGCTTGTTACGAAGATTTTACAAATTCTTATCGTATTGTGAATGTATTTAAACGTTTTGTACATATAATTATAGATGTAATTTTAAATAAATTTATTTAGCGTTCATTTAATATATTTTCTTTACATCTTATATAAAAAATATGCGTAGGGATTTATGTATTTTCTGATCGAACTTAAGATTTAGAATGCGCGCCAAAGTATGGGTATAAAGAGTCCGAAGTTTATAATTAGAGATTTAGCAAAGTAAATATACGAATACATGTTTTGAAAAGTTATTCATTAAATTATTAAACGATGCCATTAATAAAGAAACCCATGCGTTATGCACATCCTGAAGGACACACGCATGTTTGTTATTTTACGGGTGAGAAGTAAGTGGAAGCATGCCTAAAAAGATATATTTTGTTTATAATTTTCAATACCAATATTGATTATTATTCATAATTAAAATTGTATCATTATATCAGAAGAGTTTAATGTAATAAAGTAAAACAACAGAAGGGATAAATATTTTAAAAGTACCTGTGATGATAGGGGAGGACTTGTTACTTGTGGATCAGATGGAGATGTTAGATCCTGGTTGAACTTGATGGATGATGATCCAGCTGCAAGCTGTGTCTCTGAGCAGGCCATATCAGTTATATCAAAGGTATACATGTATTTTAAATATGAAATATATTTACACATGTATCTACTTATATCCTTAATGTCTTATAAATATCTTAATTTTAGAATGGAAAAATATTTGTCGGCAATGACAATAATATTGTTCAAATACTTAATTATCCTGATCTTGAAAAAGAAGGAATAGTCACTAGATTTTCAGCCCCTGTATCAGCATTAGCAACATCAAAAGATAGTAACATTATAGTATCAGGATCTTGGTACGTGACACATTAGTTGAATAATTTTTAATTAATATAATAAACTCATGTTTAATATATGTTACAGTGATATGAGAATTCAAGTTACTGATATTAGTACATCAAATAACATAGAGCTGTTAGGGCATGAAGCTCCTATATTGGGTCTATCATTGGATCCCAAAGAAGAATTTGTGGTGAAGTATATCTAATTAATCAGCAATTTATTTTCAATAGCAATAACCATTACAAAATATGATTTGTTTAGGCATCATCAAGTGCAGATGGATCAGTACGTGTATGGAGTATTAAACAAAAAAAGGCTGTAAATATTTGGCCTAATATTGTACCCAAATGTAACTCATTTTTTTTGGCTAAAACATATGGTGTACCCTCATTTCACCCTAAAGATGGAAGTTGTCTTGCATATCCATCTTCAAAGGACATAGTTATAGTGGAAAGATCTTCTTGGAAAGAATTATTTCGTTTAAAGTGCATTAATATAAAAAGTGTAAGTTCTTTTTATCTGTACATTTTATATAAAAAAAATAATATTATTCTTCATAATATAGGAAATTAGTATTTGTAAATTTTCTGAATGTGGTACATTATTAGCTGCTAGTTCAGTAAATGGAGAAATAATTGTTTGGAATACACAAACAAAGGAATTAATTGGCTATATTGAACACCAGCAAAATTCTAAAATCACTGCATTATGTTGGAATGTTGATAAGCCAGATGAGATAGCATTCTGTGATTCTTTGGGTCAATTAGGATGTGTTGATGTGGTAAATATATTTAAAATCTGTTTTTTCTCCCATTATTTTAACAAATATATTTTCTTTAGATATTCGATGATAAGTCACCAAGTAATGTGCTGAATGTAGAAACAAACGGAAATATTAGAGATAATGATACTGATGTGTTAGGAGATGATGATGATGATGATGATGGAGAAAATGTTATATCTTTAAATAAAATTAAAGCATCAGTAGATAATGAAGATGATAAAAGTCAATCTGATGCAGCATCTGAAAAATCACAACATGATGTAAATGTTCTTTCACCTGAAATTCATTTACAACCACCATTTCAACCTGGTTCATCTCCATTACATTTACTGTCCCGTTTTATGGTAAATTTTTTCTTTTTAATTTAAATATCAATAAAACTATACATTACAGATTTTATATACAATGATAATTTATATAGGTTTGGAATGACACTGGTATGGTAAGATGTTTTACTTCTGAAGATGGTGATGAATGTAGTATTGAAGTAGAGTTTCATGATGTGACGATCCATCGTAGTATGCATATTAATAATTACTTAAGGCATACAATAGCAGCTTTATCATCCCAAGCATTGGCACTAAATTGTCCATCAAGTAGTGATACACAAAGTAAACTTGTTGTAATATCATTACAAGGTTAGTATTATATGATTATATGAATTATTTTTGATCAATTCACTTAAGATAACTACAGCTAATGAATAAATAGGCTGGGGGTCTGGAAACAAAGAATGGTCGTTAAATCTTCCTGAGGATGAGGAAGGACAATGCATCGCTGCTGGTGATAATTTCGTAGCGCTTGCAACGTCTAAGAGATATTTAAGAATTTTTACAGTCGCCGGAACGCAGCGTGAAATGATAGCTTTACCAGGTCCTGTGGTGGCAATGAATGGACTCAAAAATAATCTAGTGGTTGCTTATCACAGTGGGATAGGTAATATTTATTTCTCTATTGATCTTACTAATAATTTTTTAATGAAAACAAAATATTTGTATAGGAGTATCAGGTGATCAATGCATGAATTTACTGTGGATTCAAATTCGTAGATTGACCTTACATAGTCAAACACTATGTCTTCCATTATCACCTTCATCAGAACTTATGTGGTTAGGACTTTCTGATCTTGGATCTCCAGTTTTAATGGATGCCGATGATATTATTAAAGTTTATAATAAAAGATCTTCTTTGTGGAAAGTTGTTAGTAATATGAATGGGCAGGTAATATCAATGTTTATCACATTATATGTATATTTGAATAATAATAATAATGAATTTAAATTAGTCCAAGGGTAAAGCAGATCATTATTTTATAATTGGAATTTCTGAGCAACACGGTATGGCGCGTTGCGTTTTATGCAAAGGAAGTCATTATCCCCCAACTACACCGCGTCCTGTCATCGCAGAAATATCATTAATTCCACCGCTTTGTGAATTTGAAAGCGAAAAGACAGAAAAAGAATTGAAATTATGGAAGTTGGGAAGTGACCCGTTAGAAGAAGATGAAGCAATGCTGTCTCTTATTGCGGTATGTTTAATATTCAATATGTTACATATCATACATGTACGAAATTTAAATAATTATTTATATATCTCATAATTTTATTTAATTAGCTCGCTTGCCAGAGCAATTTGGAATATCGAGCAGTAGAACTTTGTGAACAAATGGCATCAGAGAAGGTTATAGAATTAGCAATTAAATATGCACGAAGAATAAACCGAATAGCTTTATCTAATAAATTAGAATCTATTGCTGATATAAAAGAGGAAGAAAAGGAGAAAGAAGTAGAGAATAAGAACAATGATGAAGAAGAAATAAAAAGCGACGATGAACCTCTAGATAATGATCTTAATGCATCAACAATCTTATTACCTATTAAAAAGCCAGATATAGAAATTAAGCCCTTATCGATGAATGAAACGTTATCAATGAAAAGAAATAATCCATTTTTAAAGAGCGGAAATTCTCCAACTATAAAAGGTATGATCATTATATTCTGTTTATTTCATGATATTATGTATATATTATTAAATTAATTTTCATCTTGAAAATAAAATAGGGTTAGCTGGATTAGATATCACATTGGATAAACCACAAAAACCGGCACCATTTATAGCTTTAAAACCGAAGGCGAAACAAGCAAAAGATGCACCGAAGAAAGAAACGTTTGTTAGTTGGTACGCTAAGAACAAGAAAAGTTTACAGGAAGAGTTTCCTGAATTAAGTCCTGCAGATTTAACGAAAGCTGCTTTGGCAAGATACAAAGAAAAGGAGGTGATTCCAAATCGTAATACACCTGAATCTTCGGAATCGAAAAAGAGGAAATTGAGCCCTGAAAGTGAACAAAATGATCAACCGAAACGAGGTTTGAACACACTGCTTAGTTCCTTTTCATATAGCAAATAAATACCTCTACCATAATGTAAGATACATTTTTATAATTTTTAATTTATTGTTTTACGCTAATGTAATTATTTTTTATCATGTAATGCACAATGAATATCAGACTGTTTCATTAACATAGTTCATTTATTCATTCATATCCATTCATAGGTAAGGTTTAATCGATGATTTAAAAACATACGTTATTAGATAACGTGATATGGTAACAATCAAAAGTGATTAAGATTGTCAAAAGTATCGATAAGGTAGGTATTTGGTAATTTGAGATTTTCATCTCGCCAGAAATCTTTCATTCTAGATCGATAAAACAGATAAAGAATAGAGTATTGGAGCTCTTTTAGTTTGTGTAAGACTTTCAGCACGGCAGTTAGCGAAGGTATCGAGCACTTGGATATCGTACATTATTAGTAATTTTACGGACAATAATAAAGTAACAAAATTTAAAAACACAATGCTTGAAAAGGCGATGAGAGGTAAGTAGGAATATTTGGCATTGTTCTCCATTTATTTGTGTTAGAATTTGAAATGTTAGTGAGTCTAAATATACATTTAATTTGGTGGTACAATCCGCGCGTCTTTAATTGCATCATCGCGACACGCATGCGAGAAAAAACAATTGAAATTTCATGTATGACATTAAATTCAATAATTTTTAATAGGAAGAAAATTGAATTAACAATGGTAGATATAGAAATTCGTTTCTTTATTCATAGAATTAAAATAAAAAATTTAACTAAAGTATTATTTCATTCAATATAAATGTAAATAAATAATTTATGTATAAATATTCTATAAATTGAAGTGATTTTGTTTAAATGGGACACACTTTTATCAGTTGTCAACTTGGGAATTTCTTATCTAGGATCTAGAATGATACATATGTAAACATTTCAAATTCTTTTTTCCGTGGACAATTTACGATGGCAATGATTATCTTTTACTGCTGTTATCTAAGGTGAAAAACAAAAATATGTTTTGTGTTAGCGAAGTCAACGTATCAAATTTTCCGCGTTTCAATATTTTTATGGTATTATGCAGTTCATTACGGAAAATTATGACGGATAAACATGACACAAAAATCACAGTATAAAGTTCTTCAACTACTTGTTTGTTTCTAATAATTTATCTATGATCTATTAATAAACGGCCTGCGCTGTTATATGTTTTCCATATACATACAACTGAACTAGTTTCTAGATTTCAAAATGTAAATTAATCGAATTTAATTAGAATATTGAAAATTCAGATTGTGTGAATTTTATTGTAGATATTTTTATATTTTATGACCAACTAAATTTAAATTTTTAAATGCACAACGAACGTTTCTCCAATTCAAGATCATATTACGGTAATGCGAGTAATGCACATGTATATGTCGCATAGGTACCGTTATTGCACTTGGAAAGTTGTATGAGAAACTTGTTCGGTTATAAAAATAAAGTTACTCTTGCAACACGATTAATGATACTCAATAAAGTTGTGATAAAGACATTAATTATATTATGAATTATATTAGTTTTAATTGAATATAATTGTACAAAATAATTCCTCTCAATATTATTCCTCCTTGATATTATAAAAGACATTATTGCATTTCTTAAATACAAATTATTCTGTACGTTGATATTCGAATTTTAAAATATGAAATTAAAGTTAATTACTGACGATTCTTACCATCTGTCGATAAAATTAAGTGGCGGTAATTACAATTCGAATAGTACATACATAGCCTCAGGATTTGAAAATTCAAGTGGTAATAACGAAAAAATATGTTTTCAGATCATACACCATTAGATGTTGTTCAAAATGCTATGGGCGTTATGGGCCCATGGCACATCGTCATTGCTGTAGCACTTTCTCTAGTAAAATTTCCTGTAGCTTGGCATCAACTTTCAATTATATTTCTCGCACCACCGACCAATTTTTCATGTGCTGCACCAACATCAATGACTAATGAATCTACAATAATGAAATGTTATATAGATGTAGGAAATGGTACTATGGAAAAATGTACAAGTTTCAAATATGACAAGCGTATATTTAAGGATAGCATTATAACTCGCGTAAGTATGACCCTTTAATTTAGAATAAATTTACAAATTGTTAAATATAATTTTACAATTTTCTAGTGGGACTTGGTCTGTGACCGTGAACAATTAGCAAACTTTTTACAATCTTGTATAATGTTTGGAGTTCTTGTTGGTAACTTAGTCTTCAGTATAATGGCTGATAGGTATGCTAAAAGTTGTTATAAATTATAAATATAAAATAAGATTACTGGGAGTGACATGTACATTTTCAGAATTGGCAGAAAGAAACCCTTGATGATTGCAATAGGATTGCAATCAATAACTGGAATTATAAGTGCAATTGTTCCATGGTATGAATTATTTGTAATATTCAAATTTATTTCTGCTGTAGCTACAGGTGGTACTATGCTTGTTAGCTTTGTTTTACGTAAGTAGTAAACAATTTATCCAAATTGTAAATATAATATAATTTTTATAAGTATTACAATAAATTATGTAATAAATTACAGTTATGGAGATTGTAGGAGTAGAATGGAGATCAACTATGTCGGTTCTTTTCCATGTGCCATTTTTACTTGGTCACCTAATGAATCCTTTAATTTCATATTTAACACGTACATGGGATGGTTTTCAAATGGCAGTTTCTATACCATCAATATTTTTATTGTCATACTACTGGTACGTAAAAATAATTATACACTAATATGTTTTAATCAAAATGAACTTGAATAGTCTTGCATGTGTTGCAGGATTATACCTGAATCACCAAGATGGTTACTTGCTGTTGGTAAATTATCAAAAGCAGAACAAATTTTAATGAAAGCAGCTGGCAGAAATAAAATACCGGTAGAAAATGTTAAAATAGCAATTGAAACATATGAAAGTAATAGAGAAATTCGTCACAAACAAGATAAGGAGAAATACAATATTACACATTTGTTTAGAACGCCAAATCTAAGATTAAAAACTATTTGTATATGTATTAATTGGTTTGTTTGCGGTAGCTGTTTCTTTGGATTAGCACAGTACATGGGTTACATTGATGGTGATATCTTTGTGAATGTTGCTATATCAGGTAAACTTTATAAAGAAAAATATTGTTCTTTCGTTAAACTTTTTATAAAAGTTATTAAGGTATAATGTTATTTTTTTAGCTGCTGTTGAAGTACCTGGCACTATAGCAGTTTTACTTTTGATATCCCGTGTATCGCGATTAAAAATTTTAATGGGTGGTAATCTATTATCTGCTTTAAGTTTACTTTCACTGACTGTGATAACAAATTCGGATTTTACAGTATTTTTAGCTACATTAGGACTTGCAGGAATGTCATTTAGTTTTCCCACAATATATTTATATAGCAGTGAAGCATTTCCAACTGTAGTTAGAAACGCTGGAGTAGGTTTAGGAAGTGTTTGTGCTAGAATTGGAAGTATGATTGCGCCCTATATTGCGACTATGGTAATATTTTTTATTCGTACAGTTTTTATGCATGCAATGTGATCATACTCCACTAAATGTTATTATTTAATTTTAGGGAAAGATTGAACCTTGGTTACCACCAGTAATATTTGGGGTAGGACCTTTACTTGGTGCTCTATTATGCTTTTTTTTACCAGAAACAATGAATTGTGAATTACCCGAAACCATTGAGGATGGAGAAAATTTTGGAAAGTAAGTTGTAAGATATTAAATAATACTGTATTGATTACCTATTCTTAAATAATATTTTTCAAATAATTATTACAGAAAACAAACTAAAAGAAGTAGAACAAAGTAATATATTTATCAAACAGGAAGAAAATAATATCGTGCTCAAATTGCTCAACTTTTTCAACGAAACTATAATACTTTTTAATTCACATTTTTTTGTACTGTTATACATATATTTTAATAAATAAAATCCTTATAAATATAATAAATTAAACTCAATTAAGTTTAATATTTGAAAAATATTATAGTAACATGGTACGTATGATGTTGTAATTAATATTTTAGAGTAGTTTACTAAATACTGCGTACAACATTTTAGACGAAATAGCTTTATCACGTATGTACATTATTATTAAAAATAATTTTGCTATATATTACACATTATTTAATAATGCAGTTATTTCAATGAGAAAACATTCCTCTTTCTAACAGTGACGACAGATTGGACATACCTTGATCTCTTGATCGGTACGAGTTCGAAAAATTATTAAAATAATTGCTTGACAGACTTCTATTTTAAAAAGACCGCCATAAATTGAAATTTTTAGATTTCGACCCTATTGCCATCTATACGAAAACGGCGCAAACTACTCGACGAGTTACCGATCGATTCCTAGAAACACGAGGGCACTAGCGCCATCTATTAAGAAATCGCGGAAACTATTCGGCAAGTAGTTTCAACGAGTTCCCGATAGATGGCGCCAGTGTTCCCTTGTTTCTGGGAATCGATCGGTAACTCGTCGAGTAGTTTGCGCCGTTTTCGTATAGATGGCAATAGGGTCGAAATCTAAAAATTTCAATTTATGGCGGTCTTTTTAAAATACTCAATATTAGTATGAATTAGAACGAACGAAAACTCGTTCTCTAGGACAGTCTAGGATATAGGGTCTCTCGTTGAAAGAATATCTGAATGCATTAAATAAATAATTAATAAAATAAAATTGTATATTCATGTAACTCATATAAAAAATTAAAATTCTTTCACATAAAACTTAGCTGATTCCTTAATTACAATCTTATTTACAATATATAAATGTTGATAGAAGTAATATAACAAAAATAACTCAGCCTTTGTTTATGTTTATGCATCATATTATCACTTAATATGCATAATTATAAACTATGCAATATTATACATTTGGTAGAAAATTCTTTTATTTTTGTTTCGTCTAGGGACACAAAAGCCTTGCAGTAGCTTTTTGGAAAAATTGAGATTTTTAAGATTTCTACTTGGGTAAGAATATTAATATTTTACTAGGTAAAACATTAACCACACCACTAGTCTTTTTATGAACAGCATCAAACATGTGATTGCCATATTTAACAGTGTTACTTAGAGATCCAAACCAAGAAGATACAATACTCTTGGGTGGTGGTTTCTCTGTGTTACTCACTGTACCTAGAAATTAATTTGTTTACCATGTTATCAAAAACGTGAACAATTCTGTCCACAATTCATAAGTACAATTTATATAATAAATAACTTACCCATTAAGAATTTTAAAATTGCTGTATTTACTATGTTTGATTTTTGTTGATGTGGAAAATGTTGTGCTCCAGCAATTACTTTAACGCTAAATTTTTCAATGTACTCAGAACTTTGTATAATGTTTTCTATTGACACAAGTGGATCTTTGTTTCCAACTATAAGCAGGGTTCTAGTACAAATTTGTTCAGAAGAATCTGTATTAAGTCTTATGAAAGGAAGATTTCTGAAGTAATTAATAGCACCTGTCCAATCCTCTGGGAACAATAATTTTCATTTTATTCTCTACATGTGTGCAAAAAATATTATAATTTCTTTTTTAGATTACCTTTTCTGCTAAATGCATACTTGTATGCTTCTACGTAGTTTTTTTCAGTATTTATTTCATCAAGCTGAAGATGTTGAAATGCATCATTTATGATGGATAAATCTTCTTTGAGTGCATCAATTTCAGGAAGAAATGGCAATCTACTAAAATGCATCCATCTAAATAGTAATATTAATAATAAGATATATATAACTGATACATTATTAATTAACAGCAAATGAATGACTTACTTTAAATCAAATACAGAATTCCCAGTCACTCTATTCCAATAAAAGTTAGGATGGGGGCATGAAATTACAACAAACTTGTGAATCATATCCCCATATAAGGCTACCATATACCACCCTAAAAGTCCACCTAGATCATGACCAATTATACTACATTGTCTTACTCCAAGAGTTAAAATAAATTGTTTTAATTCCTCAATTAAAACTTCAATTCTGTAAGAACGTTTAGTTGCTGGTTTGTCACTATCTCCAAATCCCTTTAAATCTATTGCTACTATCCTAAATAATCAAGGAAGTTGTTATTCTAGATATTGTCTACTGTGCTATACATCTTAATATTCTTACTAAAACATTATTAAAAATAAATTATACCTGTAATGTACAGAAAGACATGGTATTTGTTCCCTCCAAGACAACCAACAGTCAGGAAATCCATGTAGAAGTAATATAAGTGGTTTATCTTTATCTCCAGCTTCTACATAATGAAACTTCACACCCTATAGAAGAAACAAAAATTTTTAATATTTCTAATAAAACATCCATTTACTTCACTTATTGATAAATGCAGTTTTTTTATTTGTACACTTCTCACAAATGTCCGTAGAATAAAATTAACAGTCAATCATTCTTGAGAAAAACAAACAAATTGACACAGTTGTTTTTAAAATTTACTAAAAATATGTAAATACCTATATAATCATGTTGATCGATCGAAATCGAATGTGTACATCGAACAGTTATGTCGTCAAGTGTTATCAGGGGTCGACAATTCTTATACAATTTTCTTGATAAATTTTATTCAAAATTTAAATTGTGTTACACGGATTACATTGGATTAAAAAATATTTTACAAGTTTTGCTTACCTTGATTTTTACATGTGAATGAATTCCTAAATTATTGTCCACCAAACAAGGAGGGGGCTTATCTCGTTGCTGCAGCATGAAAAATTTCTTAGGATCCCAAATCCACTTTGGAAATCTTTTTATTATTAAGTAAAAGCCACACAAGAAAGAAAGAAAATGTAATTTAATGATTTCGAATATTGATACATGAACAATCTTCTCGTTTGTATACATAATTGTTAAACAGGGAAAACAAGATGACTGTACTATTTGAATTTATATATTTCTTCGCATCAAATTTATTTATCTCGTACACTAAACAAAGCAAGGTACTATCAATTTTAATATACCTATATACGTATATGTATAGAGTTGTATAAGTGATAGTATAATATGTATGCAATGTATCAAAATTCACGTGTTCTTTCAGGATTATAGAAAAGGATTATCCGCTTTGATCAAAAGATATAAATCAATATCGTTCGCGAGTTTGAACGTAAATTCAGCGTTTTCAGTGAAGTTGACAATGTATTACTGATTAAAACTTTAGTCCGTAGATCCACGAGAGTAGAGGTCATCGTGAGAAGCGAGGAGGTTCGTTATCGGTTCGGTTCTCAACGTCAAAATGAGCTCAATAAAATCTACAACTAAATACTTGTTCTTAGAAATCTTATGAAAGCCATCTATTGGAAAAGATTGCGAATATAGCAAGTAAGAATTCTTGAGAAATATGACACATTTATTAATTTGTATATGTCAGCTATTACATTAAACATTTTGATAAATTGGAACTGACGTTTATTTTGTTTAGTCTAGTGTTAATAAGGAATATTTAATCATTAAGAAAAGATAGATCCAGTAAGCTGGAAGTGCGTGCAAGTTATTTTTACAAGTTTTTTAATTTTGTATCTAACTGCGCCGCCTTTTGAAAATAACACTGCTGGCACCATCTAACGATCCCTAGAGAACCTACACAAACAAAAATCTCCTTACTACCGTCGGTACAAGTAATACCTGTAATACCAGTCACAGTTGATATTGCAGGATGTGACATGAAAATGATAATGAGAAATTTAGAACCAACCACAGTAAATCTGCGCAGCATGAACGGAAAATCTGTTATTTGACACTACTATTTTCTTGCTGAATAAAGTCCTGTGTATGAAAGACAAATATTTCTACATGATTGCTGATACGTTGATGTTAATAAAATAACGTGATTCAAAGTAATTGAAATCATTTTCTGGTGTAACCTGAACAGAAAATTCTCATTGGAAAAGATTTGCATTTGATTGGTCAGTTTTGAAATAATCTGAAATCCCGCTAACAACTTCAGATGCTTTAAGGAACACAAAGGGACAAAGGACGCTGTCGTACGCAAGCACATAGACGCCATGTTCATTTGTCAACGGACGTCAAGGTGTGATCATCGAAGGGAACAAAGTTGCTTCGAAGAAGTATGAAGATATTGAGTGCTTCAATCAACTCGTCGTACAGTTTATGTGTATCTAAAACGATTTAACGATATGGCGTACTCAGAATTACGGAAACGTAAATTAGAAGAATATGAAATGCAGCTGTTTAACTTTCATTCAAGAGCCGTTTACGCTACTTGTAAGGCGCCGCCGTTTTAAGTTTCATTTTTTGAATGTTTTTCAGATTTTACAACATTCTCAATATGTACAGCAATATATTCTAATCGTTGGACGGGTGCACTCTGGTATCATGTGAATATGATCATGACTAGAGTTACACTCGTCCATTGCTTGGAATACTTTCACCGGCTCCTACGAACGGAGTTAATCACAAAGACTAACGCTTCGCTTTCCTCTTCTTATTTTCTTACGTTATAACTTAAAAGAAGAAACAAATAAAAATTGCCCTTGAACTAATATATATAAATTTATACATGTTGTGTTTTCCTTTAGTTCCTCGTGTATTTGGTTCCTTTTATTTATTTTTTGCTTACCATAAGAATTTTCTTATTTATACGTAATGAAATATTAATAAAATAGAAATAACTATATAATAAATATAATTTTAATAACGTTGCTTTGGTATAAATATTTTCTTTCTTTTATAGTGAAAAATATTGTACATGAAAGGACTCATTCCACAATTAGTAAAATGTGTGAAACAATTAAGGAAGTATACAAGTTAAATTCTGAGAATCTAACAGTACTTTTGACAAATCAAAAGCAATTAGAAAAAATATATTATGAAGCAATAGTATCACATTTAAAAAATATTGAGGTAATCACATTAATACTAATATTTTTTTCAATGTGATAATAAAATATAAATTATTTTAGAGTATTGTAAATAAATATATTGCTGTACCAAGTAATGTTCTGCTGGAAGAAGACAGGTATCAGAGAACACAGTACAGTGATGCAGAATTTGAAAGTATGAAACAAAAATTAAAAGATCTACAAGAGAGAGCAAAAAGAGTACGTATTTTATTCTTCTTTAAACATTGTATAACTGATATTTATCATTATATGAATATTGCAGGCTACTATTTTAAATGCAGTACTGAAAGAAGAATTGCAAGTTTTTGATCAGTTTTCAATTTCTGAAGATGATGTAAATAATATGTGTAATATAATTGAAACTGATCTTGCATGTTCAGATACAGATGATAAGATGTATCAATTAGTAGAAGACTATAGACAGTTTTCCACAAGTATCTTTGATGTACCAGTTACAGAAAAAAGAAAGTACAATACAATGAAGAATCTCAAGTGCAAAGATTTCAATTTAAGTGAATTATAAATTAAATTGAAAGAAAGTTATTTTTCTTAAAGAAAAATATTATTTGATGGATAGTGTTCCTGTAAATAAGTATATTAACATTCTATGAATATTTTATATTTCTATTAAACATCTTTTGTACGATTTATGAATAAATAAAAATTATTTATATTAACTAAAATATTAATTTATATCTAATTTACTATAAAATTTGCTATTTCACTTCTTCCTAAGATCATTTACAAGACTCTCTTCTTGAATGGATACAGGTAGAAAGGATATGTTGGACCGAACGGTACTGAAACTTGAGTCTCTTTTACATCAGCTTGTATGTAAGAAGTAAGAACTGGTAAGAAACGTTTTGCTTTTAGGTTCAAATATTCAAATTTTAATTAAAGTTTCGTGTGAAAGAGACTTTAATATACAATACCGATTGGACGCAGTAAAGTAGGGATCACACTTGCTTGACTAGTTATTGGACGCTAGGAACGTCATTTCGGCTCGTTCCGCCGAATATAATAGAGTACAGTATCTCATAACCTTTTATTGGTCTAAATTATTATTTCATACTACTATTGAGATTCATGTAAAATATCTTTATGTAATTATTTTAAGTAGTACTCAATCTCTTCACCTAACATGGAAAACATTCGTTAAATTCAAATTTTTGAAATTAAATACTTTCTGTTAGAAAGAATCGATAATACGAAAGATAAACCAATAGTATGTAAGTAAGTATGTATGAACCAAGGTATGCATTCTTTTCGTTTGGTATATTCTGGTATATTCAGTACTTATGAGCGGCATGCGGTTAGAGTAGGGATGAAAATATACAAGAATTTTGTTTCGGGCATTGTACGTTAATGAATATATTGACATATGTTTAATACTTTTAAATTTCAAAACAACTACAAAATCTTCAATTAATTGTGACACTATTAAACACACTAACCAGTCGTTATTAACAATATATTCACGTTTAATCACTTACATTATAGGTTCGTATAATTTTCGTTTTTCTGATGTGTTTTAATTTTTTAAAGTTTTTATTAACAATTTATAAAACACATACCTCAGGTATCATTTATTTGACGTTATTGTTTATGTTAACATTATTTTTTTGCCACTGACTAATAATTTTCATTGATAAATTTAATGTACACAAACAGGTAACCAGCATGTCAGAACAATTTGTGGGTTGTACAGTTTCTGTGAAGTGTACAGAGGAAATTGGAAGTTATCAAGGACAGATAGTTGATTTAAATAAAGATGATATTATACTCTCAAAAGCTTTTCATAATGGTGTACCTAGTACTTCGCAAGTAGTTGTTTTAAGGTATTATAATTTTGTTGTTTTTCTAACAATAATAAGTTATCAGATGCAAACATAAAATTAATGAAAATAAAAATTACTCTTGTATTTTCAGTACAAAGGATATATTAAATGTAGAATTCATATCCATCAATGAAACATCGAACACAAATGATATTAATCAAACACAAAATAAAGTAACTGTAAAGAGACCTATTGCTAAAAGAGCTGGAAGGTCGTTCTCAGAAAGTGTTCCCTCTTCTGTTCAATCTACATCCTCTCAGACACAGACTAATTTTATTAAAAAACCAGATAATAATGCTCAACCTATTACAGAACAGCCTGCGAATGGGAAAGTTCCATTAGGTATAATATTGAAGACAGAATCTTTTTACATTTAGGCAATTAGTAAGCAATTTTAATAACAGTTTATTTTTATCAGCTGAATCTGCTAATAAACCAATACAAAAAAGATTGAGCCATAGACAAAGGGCTCTGGAAAGGGATGAACACACATTTGGTACACCGATCGATCAGTCTTTAAGTCAAGATTTTGATTTTGAAAAGAATTTAGCATTATTTAATAAAGAGGTTTGTTTTTCAATATTAAAAGCTATCATAAAAATGATAGTTTTTAAAAAAATGTTATTAAATGCTTTTTACAGGCTGTATGGCAAGAAATAAATTCTTTGAAGCCTGATATTGTTAGGCAATCGGAAAATAATAGGGGAAGATATCGGCACGATGAAAATGTTATCGTTGCCGAACCCACAGTTTTTAGACAGATAACGGTACCTAGTGCTGGAGAAAAGGAATATGTAACAGACAATGGTTTAATAATTCCTAGTATAACGCTTAATCTTCACCGTCAATTAATAGGAGCAGCCGATCGGCTTGGAATTAGTTGGGAACGTAGAGTATGTAAAATGCATTAAAAAATAAGAAAATAAATATATATACATATACTCAGATAAATATAATTAATCTGTTTAAATAGGTCGAACTTTTTGGTCGTGCGGGTGCAGAAATAATATTACAGCTATTAGGTGGAAGTCATCGACTAAATCCGAATAACGCACATCAGTGGCCAACGGTTGTTGCACTGTGCGGACCTCATCGGTCTGGCGCGGCAGGTGTTAACTGTGCTAGACAATTATCTAGTCACGGTGTTAAAACAATCGTGTTTGTAGAAAATTCAGAAGATATTTTTCTTTTGCAAGAACTATCCCTGTACAAACTGACAGGTAATAAGGTAGAAACAAAAGTTAAAAATTTACCGGCAGTGGTGGATTTGATACTCGTAGCACTTTGTGATGAAAATTCTCCTAAAATGATTACACCTATAGCGAGGTGGGCAAATAGTAACAGAGCGCCTATTTTAGCTATCGAACCTCCGGCTACAGGTACACCTGGTATACTTAGCAAATTTAGTTTACTTGGTGGACTACCATTGTCTCATAGCGTCGACAATGGCAGACTATATTTATGTAATCTTGCACTGCCAAACAAAGTATATGCAGATGTTGGTATAACGTATAGGTCTCCTTTTGGACCAAAGTTTGTCATTCCTTTGCATTCCAATATTTCGTAGCAAATTTATTAAGTTAGCGATCATTTTAATAAAGTACTTTACTTTAATCTGATATTACTTTAATGCCTTGCGTATGCTATTATATCGCGAAAGCATTATCCGGATTTATTTAATAAAAATCATACACAACAGCATTTAATGTTATATAGTTCAGGTTTAGTTTGTACATAGACTGTTGTAATTTAATGTGCAAAGTCACATACAATTGTTCATTTAAATATATAAGTATACAATGTATACAAAATGATCGGGTTAAAAAGGGTAAATATACAGTGTTTGGTTTTGTAAATTACATGAAAAATGGAATGATTTTAAAGCAAATTATTTGAAGTAAAATTAACTAATACAGAAATCTTTGAACATTATAAATTGTCGAAATTGAATACTGTATGTGCTTGGTACATTTCAGTAAGTATACAGTTTCTTAGTACAATACAAATATAATATTTTGCTCATGAATAATCATAATAGATACGTTCAAAATATATAACACGTGAACGATATTATTCACTGTTTATACTAAAAGCAAACAGATCACCAACTGAATGATGGAAATTAAATTTCTTTTATATCAGATCTTGAATGCTAAAATTCTATAAAATAATTTTACAGTGGACAAAAGTTTACTATAAGAGATAATTATATTTTTTCATAAATTGTGATATATTAACATAACGAGTTTGTAAAATGATTCTTTATAAATTATCTGTCATCTGAATGAACATAACTCCAGTCCATAAATACAAGAAAAATATACGTAAAGATTTATTACATTATTCGGGGCACAAAATAAATCGTGATCATTGCAGATTTTTACTTGTTTTTACGCCTAAAATATTCAGAGCATTTCATTTTTTTTTTGTCTTTGTAATGTTCGTCATAATTTATAAATTGAACAAATGTTTTTATTGAAACGATGTAAATCTAATTGCATGTTTTATTATACCTTGTGCCAGGTTTTACTGAATAATGTACGAATCATGGTACTATCTTTGAAATTATTAGTTACAACAAATATTTGTACAAGGTTTATTTTAGTTATAGATAGCTTAAGTTATTTATATTTTATATGTAAATATATATTTATATATTGTGGAAATTAATCTTAAACGTTTGATTATGATAAATTTTATGAATATTACTGTAATTTTTCAAGAGTTTTTCAGATGGATAAATATAATTATGCTTAAAAATATAATGTAAAAATGAATACAATATTGTGTTAATTACACATTGATTAAATCTAAATTCAATAGCGAAGTTAAAAGTAAAATTAGACGAATAATATGTATTTATTTTAATTTTTGCAATTGGAGATTGTTCAGATTATTACAGTAATTCAATAATTGAAATAATACAATTTTAGCAAAGTAATACATTGCAATTACAGCACAGAATCACAATTAAATAATGAATCGACTATGTCGTAGTTAAAGACATTCTGTATATTTATTGTCAAGTTTCATAAATGCAGTGCAAACCAGCAGACATAAATTCATTACAAAAATACTTCATTACTACAGTCCAGCTCGAATTAAATATATGTATTAATTTTTGTATAATTTATAATCATTTTAATCTATAAAAATTGTACTATCCCAGTTTTACCAAGTATAACAATGCTACAATTTTTTTTATAGTGTAATTGCTTAACTACATATATTTTAATCTAGGAAAATATTCCAAGATTATTTACTTTTTCAAATTAAAATTCACATAAGTTTTTGTACATGGTTAATAATAATTAATAAGTAGTTATATATATTTTTTTTAAATAAAACAAGAGCTGAACCATCATACAATATTTGTGCTAAAAAATATTTTGTTTCCACAATTCTAAATTGTTGACATTTAGTGGTACATATACTGTGAAAACAAAATTACCAATTAATTAAAAATTTTTAAATAGTTTTACTAAACATATGGTGGAGACAAGCTAAGGCCCGATCAACTCTATTTTTTTGTTACTTATCAGTCATAACGTCCATTTAACTATTACAGATTTTTAATACCTAACATAGATGACTATTAATTATACATATAATCGATCATTATGATTATTTCATTAAAAAATAATTCATACATATAATATTTACAATTCATAACATATCAGTCGTTTCTGAAGAAACAGTAACACGTTATATGAGATTTAATTACCTCTTAAATATCGCCTAAATATGCACCTAACTGAAATACCTAATGGCTCTAGTTGAACTTGTAACTGAAAATTGACCTCTGGTTAATTAAGGTATTTTTCTCCTCTACATTCATTACGATTTTTTATTATATAATGCATCTAAAAAAATATAATTACTACATTCATTTAGTGAAGTTTATATATTTGTTTCTAAGTATAACTTTATTTATTATAAATTTTCCTATTTGAAAAATTAAAAATTATCGTATGTTTTTAGTGCCTAAGAAGCAATGAGGACAATACATGTCAGTAGTACCCTATGACAATTATAAGAATTTCTTCACGTATTTAGCCTCAGTCAATGTTATCACTTAAAAGTACATTGTATATTTTTGTATAATCGTTAAACTGAACGTTTCTGTCACAGTTTGTAATTTTCTTAACTGTGCGTGGATAAAAATTCAAAAATACATGGATATAAATGTTCATGATAAATTAAAGTACTGCATATAAAATATGTATTAAGTAATTGATAGGAAACTATTATAGTTAAATGACAAATTTCATAATTTGTATCAGTAGTAGTGCCTTTCAATAAGTTAAGTATCCACAGTCATTGTAGTATTTGAAGAAAAACTTCTTAGAAGTGGTACATAAGCACAATAGCACGAATTCATGCAATTTGTTAGAAATTACTGGAACGCTTCCATTTCCATTTCTCTGTGATTTTTAATTTTAACTGCATATATATATCTCTTCTCAAGATTACTTCGATTGTAATCATTTATATTTTACATCGTACCAGTTATCAAAAAACAATTCTCATGATAATTACACTATACCTTATACATCTTTGTAAAAAAATACGCCAGCGATTCCTGGCTTTTGTCGCGTATTCCTAGGATGCTGCTGTTGGAGCATTAGCAGCGGGTGGCATAGCGTTTGCCTGTTTTGCTCGTCTACGTTTATTTAATAACGCATTATTTGTGTGATCCAATTGTTTCAAATTAGCCGTATCATAATCTACACGCATCGTGGCTAAAGACCGTGTCATTTCTTCTTGAACTTCCGGCCAAAGTTCTTCACCCTCCCGAAGCACGCGTCCGGTATGTAAAGGCGTAGCTGGTACTTCGGTATATTGCTATGTAACAAAAGTGATATATTTTATATTTATAAGAAAAGTACATAGATTTATCAAATGTATCAAAATATGATTCTTACAGCGATCCATTTGTTGCGCATAACTTCGTCGATCTGTAGTCTTTGAGCGGGATCCGTACACAACATACCCTTAATAAGATTTTTTGCCTCAGAGCTAACATTTGACCATTCAGGAGCTGGAAAATCATACTGACCTAGCCGAATTCTCTTTTTCATTCCTGGTGAAATTGCTAAACCATGGTTACTATAGAAAGGTGGAAAGCCGCACAATCTGAAATATTAATATTATTCATTATGTGAGTATATAACAACAGTTATTTAAAAATAATATTCACTTACAATATGTACATTATAACTCCGAGTGACCATATATCACAGCTTTTATCATATTTTTCAGGTCCCAAAACTTCAGGAGCTTTGGAAAAAAAAGGACATTCGTTTAATTATGTATCTCCCTTACCAAAATGATAGTAGAATTTTAAACGCAACTTACCAACATAATAGGGTGTGTAGCATGGTGTTTGTAAGGTATCCTTTGAATGCGTTTCTTTTGCAAAACCAAAATCAGTAAGTTTCAATATTCCAGTGTTATCTAAAAAATAATGTACCATATACTGTTAAACTTATGTTTTCATCTAACAATAGAAAATTAAGAAAGTGTAAAAATACATACCTGGTTTGGAATACAAAAGATTTTCTGGTTTGAGATCTCTGTGTGCAATATTCATATCGTGCAGATGTTTTACAGCAACACAAATTTCATACATTATTTGTGCTGCTTCTGCAAATAAAGAATTTGTATACTCTAGATATTTTTAATATTACAAAATTATATATTTATTTATTTTTACTACCTCTCTCTGTAAAGGCACCATCTTGCCTGTCTTGTATTCTCTCAAATAATTCTCCACCTTCCATACTAAAAATTTATTAAATATTTACAACCTCATTACCATAATGATACTTAAAAATTAAGTACATGTAGCTTACCATTCCATAACAACCAATAAACATTTATTTCCGCTATATGTGTTTTCATACACATCTTTCACTTGAACTATGTGTCTGCAATTTGACGCTCTCCAATGCAATTCAACTTCTCTACGTGCCTTTACACAGTCATACAATACCTGTAAATGAAAAGTGTATCTCATAGTAAAGAAACCTCTTGAAATATACATAGAAAAGAACTTTTCTGCCTTAATTATCTAGCTTTTAAAAATTTCGTAATTTTATGAAATTAACGTCAATCCTTGAATAAATGAAGTGACGTAATCAGTTAGGATCAAAATGAATATAAACATGAGAAACGACAACTGCATGACTTGCAATATCTACATCTTCGTACATCTACAGATAATTTTTATTTCTTTGGATGAAGAAAAAGCTTATAATACATCTAAAAACTTATAACTATGTTGTAGGTATGTAGAGTGGTGAATGACCCAAAACCAGCTGACGTCGCGATATCGCTAAAACTTGCATTCTATAGCAGTTCGTAACCAGCATTTTTAATGTGAGGTAATGATATGAGATTGATAAGTGTAGTTTAACTGAACGACATTGGTAAGCTGTCTTGCCGCTGCAGTGTCTGTAATTCTACACCGCAGTATTTGGAAACAAAATCTCTTTGGAAAGTGTTACGGTTGTGAAATGGAAAAAAGGAAGGAAAAAAGTATCTCACAGCTGAGTAACATATTTTTAGACCACCCGATGTATTGCGCGGTCTAAAAATATGCAAATATAATTAAAACCCGGGAATCGAGCTCGAAAAAAGTGAAACCGATTTCGATTTGAAATTACCCGGAGCAACAGTGTCGATAGCAATGACGAAATAGATAAATCTCCTATAAAAATAGAATTTAGAAATAGAAATTCATTTGCTCTGAAAGGTTATCTTGTAATAGCGGACGTAACATTACAAATATCGTGTTACAATAATACTCTGCTCTCGAATGAGTTAACGAGTTTCATGTGATTTCCCACGTTAATCTGTTGCGTTACTGTTCAAATGAAAATGCATCAACGGTCATGCGCAATAAATAATCGACAATTCGTGATAATGAGATTAGCGTTTAACAATGTTACGTGGCATGTACAAACGTGGATATACGTGGATTAATATTGATGGCCAGCTAGATGAGATTATTTCTATCATCCCACGCTGCAATATTTAAACGCGGAAAAAGAAGCGCATGGCGCATGCGCGGTAACTGAAAATACAACTTTTGTAATTCGAATTAAAATAACGTATTATTAATTATAATTAAAATATTAATAATAATAATAGTAATGACAAAATATTATTTTTCAATATTTTTGCACAAAACTGCAACGAGTGCAAAAATATTTACGAAGGAACGAAATCCGGTCAATATTTCCATCGTCTACTTCCTGTTATTGGGATTTCATTGCCGGATCACAAAAATATACGAAACGTGTACAAAAAATCAAGAAAGAAATAAGTGACAGTTTTATTGATTGATTGTTTGATAGTATTAGTTAATCAATCAACAGACGTAAATTCATAACAAGAAGTTAGGTTGAAAACCAGTGGACTGTGACGTTGGCAGACATTGACTTTTTTGCAACTACGTAAAGGTGTGCGGAAATATGATTCGATAACTTTCTCCTGAAGTATGCCTCGAGGTACTTTTTTTTTGATTCACTACTGATCTATGGACTTTATACATAATTGGGTATACTACTCACTACTACTATCCGTTATTTCTTCTCTTTTGAAAGTAAATTTTTTTTCCTCTTAATGGCGGAACGTTGCGGTTTCTGGTTTCAGAATTGCAACTGTGATGCTACATTCTCAAGGACTATGTTGAAAGAACAATGCATTGAATAAATTTTCACTGTAAAATACAAATGTAAGATATTGCATTGTTGCATCGGAAGTACCTGAAGGTCGCCACAGGGCCGGCCCTGGGTCGCCATAACAACAATTTAGTTTCATTGATTTATGTGGCTTAATTCCAACAATGAAATCTCTTACAGTTGTCATTGCGTAAAATTACTATATTGACTAATTTAACGACTCTTAGCGAATTTAAAATAGTTTGGTTGACATATAATTTAATCCTTACAGACTGGTGATTAGGAAGCTATTAATTCTTCAACCCTGAATTACCGACAGAGCGGCATCTTTGCAGGTATTGACCATTTTAATGTTAGCAAGCATGAGATCATCAATACTATACAAATGACATATTTTCGTTGAAGCTTATCAAGTACTTCTATTTTTGTCCATTTAGTCAGATGTGCCTCCTCTCCACTCTACTTGTTTACTTTTTTTATATAAGATGGAAGTATAAATCATTACTGGATAAACAAGCTAAGTAGATTTGAAGTAGCTTTAAAACCCTGCTAAGAAACAATTAAAAAAAATGAAATTACAATAAAAAGAATAACTTCCGAAACATGTAGGCACGTGTTTATGCGCGGGACACTACATGATTTTCATAATCGGTCATTGACATTTTATTTATCTACCTCTTTGATCATATTTTTTTGCAATATATTAATAAAATTATTCATAAAGTGTTATTATAATAATACATGTGTCTGTACACGTTTGTACACAAATTACTTACAGAAGTAACAACACTCTAGTGAAATTTTTCCACAAAAATGCCGGTGCAAGATCGATAAATTAAAGAAAAACAGAAATACGAAAAACCCCGAAATTTTTTCAAGGTGATACAGAGAGAAAATAAAAGGCAAATCAGTTTCCAGTGATACACCGCATGGTCAGAATGGTCGAATGGGAAATCACCGGGTATAAATAGAGGATGACTCGCAGTCTGGACTCGCTTGGACATCGTTAGTCGATGATCATACTTCGCCACGCCAAGTAGGTATCGATACATTGCGGATCGATGATCCTCTAATTACGCGTTGGTATGGACATTTAACATCAGATATCGGGAATTCATCCTTGGAGCATTGTTCTGCCGTTCCAAATATAGCCAAGGATAGACGTGTCGCGTTACACTTAAACGTGTAATACCTACGTACTTTCTGATAAGAGCGTTTTATACCTCCATAAAATATGGCGCTACGTACATACATTAAACACGCGTAACACATTTGGTTGCTATCTACACCTGTCGAACAATCCGTTCGTTTTGTAATCATACGTTCGAACATGATGGTTTACTATTCGTGCGTGAAATTGTAATTAAGTTCTACGTAATACCGATCCATAATGAAAGAGGAAATAATAGTTAATTCAATGAGGCTTGTCTCATCGCATAACCGTGGTGTTTTAATATAAGCACTGTTGTAGTTTTCCATCGAAAGAGGAAAATGAAGGAATTAATTGTTTCCATAGTTTGAAATATTTCAAAATTGTATTAGCGAAACTAGGGACCGATTCTGTGAAAAAAAAAAAAGAAGGAACCATTATCTCACCTTAAGTGCATACTTTTCCCTTGTATTTTTGTCATAACATTGAACAACTTTGCCGTTTATTCCAAGTCCAAGTACGTGATTACTGATCTCGTAGTCGTCGATGATCGGTGTAACTTTTGGTACACGGGTGTCGCATCTCGTAAGCGGATGTTCCATGGTCTTCCGTTTCGTTTCCACGGCCGAAACTTCTTTCTCCTTGGTCGTTGCCTCGATCTCGGTATCCGCGGCTCGTTTCCGTTTCCCTTTCTTATTATCCTCGTGGTCTTCGCCGACGGGCCCCTTGCACTTTCTAAAATAATTAATCGTCAGTCATATTTTATGATATTCTCTCTCTTACCATAGGTATAGAACCGTCGATACCCACAATATAAATAATATTCGGAATAAACTGAAACACTTCATGAGAAATCCGGAAAATTACAACTGTACGATTGATAAGGAAAACTTTAGAATGATAGTATAGTTCGTGCTGACACTTCTGAGTACGCACGACGAGTGACATCAGTATAGGTAAAAAATCATTGGCGAACGAAAAGTGTGTATTATCACTTGTAAGAAACAGCGCTTTATCTCGAGACTTACCGGCGAGACAGGGTTTAAAAAATATACCTATTACTCAATTCACACGATTGAATTAATAATGCTCGCACGTAGAAATTTCATAAATTTTTAATAATGCAAAAAATGATAAATTTTTATTCTCTATTTAAAAGTATGAAATTAGTAAAACAATGAAAATTAAAGCTCTATTTCGGGGGTCCGAAGTGGGCCCCTTCACGTATATGACATAAAGAAAAAAGTACCTCAAATAAAATTTATAAAATTAACATTAAAGCCTGTATAAGTAATTTAGATTTGCATTTACATTGATTAATATTAAAATCGTTTTATGGGGGCCCTGGACCCTGGGGGGCCCAAGGCGGCCGCCTAGTCTGTCTAGGCCCAGGGCCGGCCCTGATATTTACAAAAATTGTTTTTAATTAGTTGCTTGCTACAATCAAATCAGATTATTTCACTCTGCACGATAATCGATAGGAATTATTTCGTCGAATTATATAAAATAATAATAGCAGACACACACAAACGCGAATATTGGTATGTGTCGGTACACCTTTGCGTATTACACAACCAGTTTTAATCGATTGCAATGAACCTATAGCACACAGTGGTTCCACGCTTGCGATTGGCGCATTTTAAAATTTATCAGTACAATTTCCAATCGAACATATACAGCCGTCGCGGTGTTTGCGAATGAGATAAAAAAACAATGGAAACGATTGATGAGAGAGAGAGAAAAAAAAACCAACAGCATTAAAACTCAATCGTTAAAATTCAGCGCAAATTATATTTCAAGAATGCGAGTTTTAATGAACGCGCAATTGCTCTGATTGTAACGACAAAAATGTACGACGGGTAATGATGTATATAAAAAAGGAGAAAATAAAATATGACAGAGACCTCCAAAATGTCCACTTGGTTGCCGATTTCGGCATTTGCGTAGCTTTCTAAGTTTTCAAAAGTTCGAATCGAATCGTTGAACGAGGATAAAGAGCATCGCCTTCCAGGAAAGTCGAAACTCCAAAGAATTCTCAGAGTGAAGAGAACACAGCCAGTAGCGGGGTTGTTAGAGCTAAACCGTGAGCTCCGCGTCGTCGAATAAAATAAGAATTTTTTTTTTTCGAATTGTAACTCAAAACTCGATATCCAAAGGATAATCACGGAGGGGAGAGATGCCAGCTGAAAACTGAAGACAAAAACTAATGAAACTCATCTTTAATAATGACAGAGATGATTTTCAGTGACAAGAAGCGTGCAAAAAAGCCATTTTAGTTCAAAAAAAAAAAAAAAGAAGCATTTTTATGTAAGGGTACACGTGGATGGCTCGACACTTCTAATGAGATGGAATTGCATTTCTGTTACGCAAGTAACGCAACAAAAATCTCGTTAAATTGCCAGGATAAACACAATGATGGAGGAACAGAACACAAAGTGACTCGTCAAAGATCTATTTGCATAAACTCGTATTCACCGCCAAATTCGCCATCTATATTTTATCATAATTTACAAAATACTTGGACGATTCACTTAAAATAGCGATTGCAGCATATGAAGTGAACAAAAAAAGATAGCGCGTTAAAGAACAGGCACACTGAAATAATTGATGAACCAATAAAATTAACCTTTAGCATGATTATGCAGTAATATAGCGTACCTGGTGACGCTCACTCCTTCGAAAACAACTTCCCGCCACAGAATAACACAATTGCAATAAAGAACACCACTGTTACAATATATTATTTTTTCACTATTATGAAAACACTCGGTGACTTTTAAGAATAATATTTGTTACGGTACGTCATAACACTGGTTCACAATATTTACACAAAAATATGTTTAAAAATGTTCACAAGTATCGACATATATTTTTAGTTAATTTATTATTCTTTTTGTGCTTCTGTTAAAACAACAGCCAAGAAGAAAAATTCTTCGGAGGTGTGTCACCCACGTTCCAAACGATCGAACGGATTGGAATACCTGGTCTACCTGTCGTGGAATAGCCGGTTTTACGCGAGTGTTGAAATATTTGATAGTGTCGTTGGAAAGTGACGTTTTCGTTACGAGAAACTCGATCATAAAACACTTAACCAAACACGAGATTTTCCATGACCATACTTTCCGTCCATTCGACCGATCGCTACTGAACCCAAGTCCGCTCAGCGACTCTGACTTTCGTACGAAAAACCAATTCACAAACACCAGCGGATAAAGCGGCTATGGCGGCAAAGCGCCTCTACAAGCAATCTTAGGATATGACTCACTCTGCAGGGGCGACTCTATGCTACAACTTTTAGGGTTCTTGCATAAGTATTGCGCCCCACTTTTCTAAATAGTTAGTGGTGGCTGGTCTACAGGGCCGGCCCTGAGATTTTGGGGGTCGGAGGCGAGCTCCGAAAAAGGGCCCCTTCACACATATGACATATAACAGGACCGGCCCTGCTGATCTATAAGAGTTGTAGGGCTGTCGCCCCCCAGTGCAGACTCGCCACTATTAATTTTATGTTTGATATAGGGGAAAAGAAGATACACCATTATTATATGCTAATTATTTATTTATTTTGTTTAATTATACGTTATACCACAATTAAACATGTATGTACATACTCTTTGATAATAATAAAACTGAAGCGGCAACAATCTTCAGGTATCTTGCATATTCTGACTTACAAAATTATTATATTTAATATAAATATCTTTCATACAGGCACGTTTTATATTTACACGTAGTTTCATTTCTTTTCAAGTCAAATATGATTTTTAATTGTATTGTCCGTTAAGCATATTATACATAATAGTTGTATCACATAGAATATATAAATTTCAAAAGATATTTTTCATTTATAATTTGTCATTGATACATCATACATAACATGTGATGCAGTGGATAACAAGTTCCTTTCTAAAGTACAAATAACATCTCTTGTAATGATGCAGAACAAAATATTGTTGTTAATTTGATCCACCACTGCCATTTTGTGAACATAAAATTGGAGTTACTTTTAATTAAAATATTACATACATATTTACTATAAATTGTATCAAATTCTAGTCAATAAGTATAATATACATGAATATCTGTAGAAAAAGATGTATTGTGGTTTAATCTTTGGATTAACAAATTAGAAAGGATACTTATTTTTAATTATATATTAAACACTGTTCAGAATATTCTACACGCTTACTAATCATGAAAATGTTTATGGAAATCTCGTAACTAGCAAAATTGATTTTTTTAAGAACATTAACAATCGTGACGAGTTTAAAAATATTCAACGATTTCTTTCAGTATATTTTCACAAAAAAATATCAATACTTTAAACATTAGTAATGATGCTAAATACACAAGATTATTAACTTCACCTAAAAATACTAACGTTATTTACCTCTTTCATAATCATCAAACAAATACAAATAATATATGTACTTATCATTAATATTAGATTAATATAGTTACAATTAGCAGTAAGATATAAAATGTACATCATTTCTTTAAGTAAACACATATACATTTATTTTTTAATCTGATAAGTATTCCTGCATTTCATAAAAAATATACTATTATTGTCGTTTTTTTTTGTTTTTTTTTTTCAAGTAAATAATACTTAATAATACATTTATAGTAGAGTTAATTCATTAGTTCGTCTCTCATTAAAAATAAATTATGATTAATGGTTGTTTCTGCTTTTGAATGTTGCATCAATTATACTATTGCACATCCTACTCTTTTACGATAAAGATTCAATACCATTTATTTTTTATCTACAATAAAGCACAGCCTAGAAATACATCATTTATCGTGATTAATTTCTAGGAGAAATAAGGAAAACATGTACATGTTTTGACTTATTTGTAGTAAAGTTATGAAATTATTAAGAAATAGTTTCAATTACAACAAAATCGCGATTTGTTTGTACTAATACTTATGTAAAGTTAATATTCTTTTTTTTTTACATTAAATCATTTATATTTTCTTTAAACGTATACTTCAGTTTTGATTCGTATCAAAACTAAGTGATAATTTTCTTCTCTGACGGACGGAAAAAACAGCGACTATAAAAAAATAATAATATTTTGATTTTCATTAATCAATACTTGACTCGACTTTCTTCCTTTATCTAATAACCGAAATCATTATTGGAAAAAGTTACAAGACTGTTGCTTTCTTTTTTTCATTCAAAATCAGAATTTTCCAATACAAAATTATTCATTCAAGGGCTAAATTGCTTTTACTTGCCCTGCATGTTCTTTTTACGTTATACGTAGGTACAAAACTTTCCAAACATATATTTTCAAAATAATTTAAGTTAATAACATATAATACGTAATTAACCATGTCATTTTGTACTTCATTTTTAGAAACAAATACATATATTATTGTTAATATTACCTTCGTGCAACTTGTGGAAAGTTCTGTACAAAACGTATTGAATTTATAATAAATAAGAGAAAAAAAAACTCTGAAACATCAAAATATTGTAAACTAGATATTACATCTGATTAACAAGTTAAAATACACATCTACCCTGAGTTTTAACACCTTTAGAAAGGGGCATATAAGATTTTTACGAAAAATAAAAATTAACTTTGCCTCGTTATACTTTCTCTTATTCTCCATTGTATAAAAATATTCAAGGCATTCAACGGTAATGTATGTATATATAATGTATATATACATACATATATATCACTTTACTAGGTCACGACCTACATTGCACGGATAGTAATTGTCACCCCATATGACTTTCAGGTTCAGTTTTGTAATCTTGCATAGTAAGAATATAAGGCACAACACTAGCTACGCTTACTCTGCCGATAAGACCTGCGAAAAACAGATCTTCCAAAACTCTAGGATTAATCGAACGAAGTGGCGCGAGCCTTAAAAGAAGACGAGGTAATCTGTCCGATCCCACGCGTTGCTGTAATTCCGTCCAGGCAGCTTCTTGTAAAACTTCAACTTTCTTGCGCCAAACACCAGCCAGCACATTGTCTAATAACAAGGTATTACTTTCAACGTTAAAAATCATTGAAAAGGATATATTAATCGGTTACTTACCAGCACTGAAAAGCGTCAATGCTTTAAGGTATGCATATTCAACAGAATCCACTTGTAATTTATGTAGCGAACTAACACAATCTTGTAATCTACATATATGTTCCGTGACAGACTTTACTTTACTAGCTGTAATTTTTTCTTGCGCAATGCTAGCTTGTAAATGATTTATTATCGATGTTAGAATACTCGGAAGTGACAGAGTATATGCACACTGTGCAAGTCCTAAAGTAAAGAGCTGTCCCCAAGAACTACGTACTAACGTTGTTTGAACCTCGGATCTGTAAACATAAGTGATTATATGAAATATTCAAGCTCGTATGATCTAATATTTATATTGTTTATGCGCTTACGGTAACGCTTGAAATGCTGGAATTCCTCTTGCCCAATGAACCGACAGAAAAAGTAATCTGGCAGCACTTTCACAAATATAATGTATTGATAAGTACGCGGGTGCTGGGCTGGGAGCTCTTAACTCAAATAACGTGTGTCTTTCGGAAATTAACTGACCGGTCCATTCTTCTTCTGGTTCACTCGAACCGTTCACACTCTGCGCATATAACGAAACATGAGATATTACATCGTATTAAATAGAATTATGTAAAATAAATTGAACGCACATCTCCGATAAGTTTGGCCATGCTATCCAACGCATGTGAAATAAGTAAACGCTCTCTCGCTAATGTTAACGCATCACTGAGGTCACTATCGCTACTTTGGTCTTCCATACTCGGGCTTTCAGGTTGTTCCCAGGTTGGGGGTGTTTCGGATACCGGTTGCTGCGGTTCCGGTTTAACTCTTGGACTTCGATTTCCTACTTTTGACCCTGCCGATTCACCCAACACTGGTTTTCTCTCGTGTTGGACAGCTACAACGACAAAGCCTGATATTACTGTTACAATGTTGATACAGATTTGAAAGCTTGATTCGTTTTAATTATTAAATATAGAACTTTTGAGAGTAACGTGTATTGTGTTGATTAAACTTACAGTCACTTCGCATTCCCATCGCAAGACACTTTTGAAGTCTACAATACTGACAACGATTTCTGTGATGTTTGGTAACTTCACAACTTTTACTTCCCCTGCATTGATAACCCAACTGCTTTCGAATACTACGCTTGAAAAAACCCTTGCAACCTTCGCAACTGATCGCCCCATAGTGTCTTCCACTGGCCCTATCTCCACATACTACACATAATTCTAGAGACAATCCCAAACCTAAGGAACCGCGAACATCTCTGGCTAATTTTACCTGAAAAAATAACCAACTGTAAGTAGAATGAAATGTAAGATAAAAAATTTGTTAAAAATGTTAATTTTACCTCTACATCAACATTACTTAAATGCTCAATTCCAGAGTGTAAATGAACCATGCCTGTGTGAGGACCCAAATTACGAAAATCTCGTCCCATTTTGTGATCAACTTTATCATCGTGCACGTTATCGACATGATTATTTTGATCCCTTTCCATGTCTCTCTAAATATTATACAGGTAATCAATTAAATATGTTTTAAATATGTTTAATCTTAATTTTCATATAAATAAATATATCAAAAACCCACCATAGCGGGATGATGCGCTAAATTATATAAATTTCTTCCAATACTTTGATCTATTTTATCATCGTGTAGACTTTCACTGCGATCGTTCTGATCCACGTCCATATCCCTCTGTAATTAAAAATTGAAATTTTTTAATCGTATATTACAAACGATATTTAAAAAGAAAATGATATACACCTCAGTTTCAACATCAGCTACGTGATCCACGCCATGGTGTCGGGATAAATTACGAAAATCCATTCCTACTTTTCGTTCCTCTTCGTTTTCATTTAAATTATCGTGATCGCGTTGTTCCCTATGATCCCTGTCCATTTCTTTCTGGAAAAAGAACAAATGAAATAATTACTTAAAAATCTTTACTCATACCGGTAAGATTCGTAGTTGATAAATTTTCTAAACAATCAGTATTCGCTTGTTTAATGGAATAAAATGCGGTGGACAGAAATAACGATGAAATTTCGTCAATCGTGTTTACAAAAATGGGACAAAGGAAAGGACGCAATATTTTAAAAATACTTTTATTTATTCATATCGCCTTTCAAATAATTATTTTTAAAAAAATTCTACAATGACGAGGATACAGCTTATAACTTGAAGAGAAGAAGGATATATTTTTCTATAGCGATTGCATAACATTACACCGAGTATGATCAGGTAAATCGTGATCGTGTAGAGGCCGATTTCATCTAAGCAAACAGAATGTATCGTTTAAAGGCCTAACCATCGGGACGGTATAAAAAATGAAAACTGGAGCATTTGCCGCCCGCCCCTACCTGCTGCAACCCTTTCCCCCCCTACCATTTTAAGAAGTGAAAGAGATGGTACCGAGTTCTTCGGTTCATGGGTTGCTACGTTGTTAGGCGCATACCCATAGCCATGCTACACTGGCTGTCATAGAGCGAATGGTCCATTTCCATACGCTCGTGATCAGACTTCGTCACCGCTGTCAGTGCGGTAACACGAGAAAATGGTGCCTGTACCGTTGTTCAAAAAATAGTTAACATTCTTAGACCTTGCGTTCGTTACACATCAGTACGAACATTCTCTTTCTCAACCTTTCTAATTACGATAAACTTTCAACTCAGGAAACTATCAAATATGTTATTACGTTCAACATGAATTATTTTATATTCTTAATAAATATCTATACGCGTACGATCAATAATGCGACACATATCTAATTTCACGGAAGTGTCATACTCGGGATTCAACGTTATTCCGTTTTACAATCAAGAATTTCATGATCGTAACATGACACCTGTCGTTTTTTCTTCAAACTTAAGCCAATGACCTGTTTAGACACGTGTCACTATAAACAAATTTTTATTTAACAAATTTATAGTTTATTATTTATTGTTCATAAGCTGTATCCTTAATGGAAGTTTGTGTTATACAACAATCAGTCCATCCATCATTCAGAAGATTGATTCAATTGAAAAGATATATAAAACGCTAGATTTTGTTATTTAGATTTTTATTATCCAATGAAAATAATTAACATTTCGTGAAGTAATTTACGTTTCTCTCTCGTCGACCTTAACAAACACGTAGTGTCTTAGAAATTAAAGTTCGAGGACGGTACGCATAATACACTACCTGTTGGGTCGACCTGTATCACCGCATTTGCGTGTGTGTCGGTGGTGGCGCTCTCACGGGTCACGCACGGTTCTGAAAATATAACGTAGCCAGCCACGCGGTAATAGGCGCGGAATAATATTCACGTCTTTAGAAAAATAAATACCAACAACGAAAGGCTACGAGAAAACGGACACAGTTGCAGCACACGAAATCGTTTTTACTACGTTCGAACGGTTGTGCCATAAAAACAAGCACGTTGAAGTTTAAAGGCAACCTTGCGCAGGTGAACGCAGCCAGGCCGTTCGCTGTACTGGCAGGTTGGCAGGTCACTCTCTTGTGTACCGCCAAGACACACCGGCCAGGTGCATTCTCGCCCCGCTTGCCTGCTTTTCTACCTGAGCGAGAACATTTGCCGTGGAGGACCGCATAGTGGCCTCTCGACGAGCGTTACAGGTTATGTCACGTAATACACGCCCGCGATGACTTATCGGTTGGGACTCGAGGTCGCAACGCAGATCGAGAATAGGTCAAACACGAACGAGTTAATAGCGAAAATATACGTAGACTATCGACTACTTTTACATATCTTTGT
The DNA here is from genome assembly GCF_907164935.1 of Osmia bicornis bicornis. Lineage (NCBI taxonomy): Eukaryota > Metazoa > Arthropoda > Insecta > Hymenoptera > Megachilidae > Osmia > Osmia bicornis. The sequence continues at coordinate 14,612,832 of NC_060216.1, read as the reverse complement.
TCCTAAGACGCGCATAGAAATAACTCATTGTAACTACTTATGGTGTACGCTATTCTTACGAATACTTATTTTACAAAAGGATTCTAATTTTCCACATAAAGATGTTATAGTACCTATGGGACATTGAACACATTTATAATAATATTTATTAAAATCTCATGATTGAAAACAAATAATATTTAACAAAGAGAAATGCTTGTTCTATTTTAACAAAAATAATTTTTACTTTTACTAACTTAAATTAGCAACTTTTAAATATATGTATATTACATTGGCTTATAACCTTTCGAATGGTCATTCCAAGTCGGCTAAAGAATTCTTGGAACGGCATCAGTGAAGAAGAATAGTCACTCTAGAGTAATTATTTCTATACGACCGGACTTCACAGGTAAAGGTCGCTCGTGGGTCCGAAGGTTACCTCCTACCTACTCGATCACCGCATCGACACAGATTTATCTCGTAATCCTACCCATCGCATTAAATTGTATTGCTAATTGCGCATCATTCTTCTTTTTTTTTTCTCAAATATTTATTGTAATTTATTTCTCAATAAAAGCGTAACTCTTTGCAGGAATTTAATGACGTCAACGCTTTTGTTTCTAAAGAGACAAGGAACAATGTTACTACTCTTTGATATTCTTTTTATATTTTTCCGCGTTCGTAATATTCATAACGTTTTTATAATAGAAATGCTTGAATATTTATTTTTAAAGATAAATATAAAATATTAACCGAATTAACTAAGGAATGTTACTACCAACAAAGTTGCGAATGTCAAAATATGATCAATCGTCACGTTAATGTTTGGTCGTCTATTTACAAATATTCTATATGAATAAAAGAAAATATTTTTTACCGTGTATTGCGCAAAGTAGTGAATGCACAGATTGTTACGATATGGGCGAGTTATCGTTCAGGATTTCATACATCGTTATCGACGAAACGGTAACAAAAACTAAAGAATTGAAAGGTAAACAAGCAATTATTACAGAGACTTACCTAAATCAGTAACAACGATGGATAATTTGAACGCACGTCATTTGGACAGATCATAGCAACAACTAGACTTCGTCAACCATCCGTGGGTTAGAGTTCATAACCTCTTCTAACCTTTACCTTTTCTTTGCCTCTTTCCCCCCCGTGCCTAACCCCACCGCTCACCTTTATACTCATTCGACATTGCATTTACCGCCATCGATGCGCGGTTGCACACAGATTGACGATTTTGAAATCTATGTTGCAGAATTTATCTGTCGCGCTAAGTTGTCGGCAAACTCGGGAACCTGTTGGAAGGAAGTACCGCCATATTGGTGAAGGAAGCTGCCATGGATCAGCAGTTTGTATTTAAATTGTTACATGGAGGAGCTTGCAGAACGATCGTAAAGGTATGAAATATATATTCTGTACAATTTAATTTCATTAGAGTATATTTGAAAGCTATAAAGCTAATAAATTAATTTAGAAGAATAAATAAATTTGTAGGAAACAATGTATCTGTTGCAAAAAGTTATTTATTGCAAATAATTTTTTACATAATATATGTTATACATTCATTCATTACACAAGTATTAATAATGCATACCATTAATATTGCCGATATTTATAGTAGTTATCAGTACAATATCATCAGTGTTGAAATATCCATTTATTAATTAATCACCTTATTTGTATTATTGTATCACTATTAGATATTTAAAAATATTTGCAGAAAGCCCTGTTTTTTTCTTGCTCCTCGTCTAAAAGATTTCACATAAATTAAGTTAAATATTGCTTGAAAAAATATATCAGTTATCCTGTCATAAACCTAAGAGTATTATATTTTTAGAATGTCTTTATATAAATTGGTATCAGTTATTTACATTGGTAAATAAGATTTATTCATACCAGAAATTGAAACTGAAAAATCTTTCTGTTCCTAAAATTTTAAATCTTACAAAATTATGTCACCGATACAATAATTATGTTCTTTCTTAGTTATAATGCCAGGTACTTTTGTTTCTTACTTAATTTACTTCTATGAAGATCAATGATAAGTGCGCTTACAACATTTTCGAATTTAAGACACAATTCAGAATATTAATTATCATATAGTATAAGTATCAAATAGCAAAAGATACTAATTTAATATTAAATGGATATCATATATTCCGTTTAGGAACGATTACAATTTAATCGAATTTCATAATGCAAATGTATTTAATAACATTAATTTGAGTATAATAATATTATCACATAACAGTACACATTACATAGTGTGTAATTATATGCATGAACACTTTCGTTAATGTTTCGATATTTTTTTAAAAAGAATAGACTTAGATGCAAAAGTTATTTTCATTAACGGGTTCCGTCGTAAGATTAATTTAAAACACTCCTTTTTTTTCTATCGTCTAAAATTTCATGTACTTACTAAAAGTTCGATTTACCTATTTAATATGTAAGTTATAATACATAGTATAGATACTATTAACGTAATGTCATAATTTATGAAATATCAAACAAACACAGAATAATGTTGGTTTGATTTCATTTTTTTTTTTTTTATATAATATGTCAAGTGTAACTGGCCACTACTTACTATTTTATACAGTAGTATTATCATTTTACATATTTAAAATTTATAAGACGAGTATGGAAGCAAGCAAATTTAGATTAATAATGCTAAAAATTATAAAAGTAACTTTCTTACCTATTAATAAATGAATCTTATTTTAGTAGTTTATATTCATTGAAAATTATAAGAAAAAAGTACTGTCATAAAAAAAAAAAATTATTCTTAAACTTTAACTTATATAAAACATGGTTGATGCATATACTGAAGGCCCAAAGCACCATAAGGATTTTATACACAAATGTCAATCTTCATTGTTCTGTTAATTATTTCCAGCAGGTACTGCAAGTTGATCACAAAAATTCTGCATATTCAATTGCAGGCAGATTTAAGTAATAATAGATCTAAAATTCTTCCTAGGTGTTAAAAACTTTTTAGCACATAGTATGTATACTCCCAGAAAATTTGTTTTCACCTACAAGTTAAAATATCCAAAATAAACAATGCCTAGATTAATATGTTAACAAGAATTAAATGTATGTAAACTTACTTTGTAACTATGTGAATGTAACTAATGCCCAAATACTTCTTGGCTAGCAAACACTACATAAAGAAAACCATCCTCATCTTTCTCTCTTTGATAAAGTTGTGCCATAGTCATGCTACCACTTGCCATGCTTCTTTGATTTACTAATAGAAAAAATGCCTGTGTTGGATGAAGCTGTAGCCTACGTCTATTAATTAATATTGATTAATACAAATTAAATGACAAATGAAATGTCTTACAAAATGTATAAAAATATACCTAATTATTTTTACAAATTCTGCTACTGTAAGATAATCTGGCACCAAAAATTTGGCTTTGTCCAGAACAGGTAACTGTTTCTCTCCATAATATCTTTCAACAATAATAGGTATCTTATTTGGATGCCGTTCTCTAATTAATTCTACATCAGCAACTCGTTGTGCTAAATCAAAGAAAAAGAATGTATTATAAGTATTGTATTAGTTAAAAAAAAAAATAACAGAAATATAGCTCTTTATTATATTTTATAGGATTATATAATTATAAGAAATATATTAACTATTAAATGAAATTCTGTTTAAGATGAAACAAAAATATATAGCTCGAATTATCAATAAAACAAAGATATATTACATTGTGAAATAAGCTGAGCATTGCCAAGGAATACCTTGTATATTTTGTTTAGTTTCTGCTGAAGAATAAATTTGAGGAAAAATTAATTGAAACAATCAAAATTATGCTTACCGAACGAACGTTTTTCTTTAAACGATTTTGGAATTAAATTCATGTTGATTCCACTATCAGTTATTACGACGTACTTAAAATGATATCAGCTGTGAGGCTACAAAAGTATTCTCAACGGGTCAAAATAACGCCAGTCTCTGACTGTTTAAAGCTTAGGTTAGTTCTGATAGACAATACGACGATAACATATGTTTACATTGACATGTGCTGCCCCCTGAAAGCTTGACAGTAGTTATTTGTATTCGACTGCAGCTATTTCTCCCTTTATTATCTCTTCGACTTTCTTGGAAAACGAATCTTTATCCTAAATTACTTGATAAAAAGGAAAAGGTCGAATAAATGTTAACAATGTAATATTTCTATCATCTTTATTCAATAGTAATCTTTTCTTACATCAGAAAGATCGTTAGAATAGAAAATTAGATAAGAATAATTTATATTGTAGCAAATTTATGCGCATACAGCACAGCGCATATTATGCGCAGTTCACCAGAGTGGATAACTACGAAAAGACCAGTTTTCGTTCTTCGCGCATCTCCAGTGCGCATCTTCGCCCTGATTGGCGATACTCCCAAACGAAGTGGAACGCGATTAGCGGAGAGCTCGCTGCGTTCCCCCACCATCTACCAACCTGCGCGTCGCAGTTATGGACTCTGGTGAACTGCGGTATACAATAATGTCGGTCGGTTTGATTTCGCGGGAAAGGCAGGAACTAACGCGGGAGAAAGATTTAACCATCTAGATGTACGTATTAGTTTATGGCCTCCCCTTGGCTTCGAAACAAGAATACGAGTGGTCATCTGTGCGTGCGGCAAGCACCAACCGTCTGTAAACGTGATAGTGCAGGCGTGGGTGTTGCAGCAGGCGTTTCTTTATGAATAGACAAATGGTGCTCCCGCTTTGAGTGCATTGTGAATCAGTGAGTGTGAATTTCTCAGTGAAAAGTTGTGCCGGAATTGAGTAAAAACCTAGTGTTAAATTAAATACACCACACGAGAAGCGTTACCTTCCACTCGGTCGAGAATCGAGCGTATACAAGTTCGTTAATCACGCATGCTAGACGTAGTGGAAGGGGTAACAAAAACACCTGTATACTAAATCTATAGATACAGCGGTGGAGTCAGTGGAAACAAGAGACACTCGGCATCTCGTGGAAATCACGATGGAGGGATCTTTATCACCGGAAGCGTCGTGCTACGTCGCTTAACCGTGAAGAATCTCTTATACCGTATCGGCATTGTTTTTTAAAAACAGAAAGTTAAATACACGTGACGATTGTGCTGTATCGAGTTAGTGAGCCTGGCCGTTCGTCCGTTTGCCTGGTCGTCTACCTCTTCTAAACCGTCCTGACACAACGTTTAACGGGGGTATAAAAAGAATAAACATGGCGGCGACGCGAGAGAGATAGACAGAGGAGCGAGAGAAGGGAGCAAGAGAAAGAGAGAGATAAAGAAAGAGAGAGAGAGAGAGAGAGAGAAGTCAGCCAGCCAGCTAGCCAGCCAGTCAGTGTGCCAGAAGCGACGAACTTCGTTCCGTGTCGTCTTTGTTTCCATGAGTGAAAAAGATCTGTCGTTCTTAAACCATCCACCCATTTCTGCATTTATTCACTCGTGCATGAGTAAATCGTCGAGAATAACAAGTTTGCACGATTAATGCCGAGTGAACGTTTCGCTTGTAAACAGTTATCAAGGTGCGGTCACGTTCATCGTGTTCGCGGTGTTTGCTTCGATTTTCATGCGTGCGGGGTCCACGACCGAGCGTGTTAGAAATCCACTAACACATAGTCTGGCAATAGGGTGGCTCGAGTTTGAGCCTCCTCAGGGTTGACATGATATGTCATTGCCGAAGAAATTTCAACGCCGGTGACAACGACCGTGCGACAGTTTATCGAATTGATACGATGCGAATAATTACACGAAGACGCTGGATCTGGTGAAAAATCAAATAACTGCCCGGGAAGACACGAACAAGGTTTCTTCTATAGTTACGAATGATGTGTTGAATAAAATAAAATCGAGAAATTTTCTACGAGCCGAGTGTGTCGCATGGAAATGGTGTTATCAATTGGGAATCTCCGTTGGTCAGTGACGATGCTTCTACGAAATCGGTGAATCTCGTTCGTCGTAAACATCGAATAACAGTGTTTAACGTACGAACGGTAGAATAAATATTCTTGAGTGGTTCGTTTGTGGAAGAGGGGGAAAAAAGAAAAAAAGAAGAGAGGAAATAGTTCGATGGAGAGAAGTCGTGCAAGTTGGACGGCCCGGTGCCAATAACCTCCGTGGTTAGGAAGTAGACAGTTTTCGCACGATGCGTTTGCCCTCGTGCGCGATACATTATAAAATTAGACGTTCGAAACTTCGCGCGAAGGCAAAAGGATTACATTGTTTCCATGCAGCTACGAAAGTGGAAACATTGAATTGCGGTGGTAACGAGGGTAGGGTCAAGCGACGAAGGGAATTAATACGAATCGGATGAATAATTCGAGAAGGGGAGGGGGGAGGGACCTCTCCCTCGTTGAAGACAGCTGTGCACGGTCGGAAGTGACGTCAGACAGTGGGTTCATAGTTCCTCTTATTTTTCTCGCTCAGCTTTTCCGCCCGGTTTCGAAGGGTTGACGAGAGCGCCGGACAAGGAAAGACGGGCCTTTTCACGAACGACTCGTTAACCGTCGCCCAGCGAATCGTCACAATTTCTAGTCCGCTGTATTTACACCGAGAACCACGAATATTTTTTAGACGTTCAATTGTATTTCGAACGCCTGACCGAAAGGAATAAAACCGTAAGCGTATCGATGATAAGTTAATTCGAACCATTCGAATGCAGACTTATCGAGCGAGCATCGAAGACATATTGGATGCGTCTTAGGAGACTTAATAACTCGGAAGGTGTTCGCTAACGACCCACGTGGGCGGACGAGGCATTTCGCTCGTGAAATTTCGACCCTGACGAGAACGAGACTGAAAGTAAATCGCGTTAAATGCTTTTTAGTCGATTTAATTTATTGAAAAAAACGAAAGAACGTCGCTGACGATGTGACGACTCTTCTAAAGGATCGACCAAATTTACTATTATACATACATATATATATATATATATATATACGTATACAATAAAAGCTTGGAACAATAGAAGAGATATCGAGCGATAGCAATAAAACAAACTAGCGTGTTATCAACCTCGAACCAACATGTTTTTTTATTGTTCGAACGACAATACACGGTGACAGGTTGAAAGATATATGAAAAAAAATTGAAATATCGAAGAGAAGATATCAAAGGGCGAATCTGTTGGATCGTTCGATGGTTGCCTCTTTCGTCGTTCGACCGATCGGTCTGTCCGGCAAAAAACACACGCTTTTAAATCATCGTCAAATGGACACAAATGACTAGCTTAATTCTATCGGCGAACACGTACGAGATGCCCCTGCCAAGACCGAACCTGTACATACCCTCGAGCGCGATCTCCACGCAGACGTACATCACGTCGAGCGACACCAATCACCTGCCACCGTTAAAGGGTAGCGCGTTAGCCCTGAAGCCGACCGTACGTTCCAACAACAGTCTACTCAGTCTGACTGGTGGTAACTCGGACAGTCTGAACTTGAGCCTCGGCTCACACGCCGCCGGTCACAATTCCAGTCACAATTCCGGTCACAATTCCATACGTAACACCAGTCATAACTTGCATTCGCAGCCGGACGGTCAGTCGGGTAGCGAGACCAATCACATGCCACCGTTAAAGGGTAGCGCGTTAGCCCTGAAGCCGAGCTTAATCAGCTCCAACAACAGTCTCCTCAGTCTGACTGGTGGTAACTCGGACAGTCTGAACTTGAGCCTCGGCTCACACTCCGCCGGTCACAATTCCAGTAGTCACAATTCCAGTCACAATTCCATACGTAACACCAGTCATAACTCGCATTCGCAGCCGGACGGTCAGTCGGGTAGCGCGTTACCGAAGAACGGCCGTCCGAACGGTAGTTCCTGCGGTAGCGCCGGCACCTATAAACCCAAGACCATCACCGCCACTCCGGACGCCGTGCTCAAGATCTACAAGAACAGATTGACGCCGTACGAGCATCAGGAGATCCTCGATTACCCCCAGATATACTTCATCGGGGCGAACGCGAAGAAGAGGCCTGGCATAATCGGTCGACCGAACAACAATGACTACGACAACGAACACGGTTCCTACATCCACGTGAATCACGACCACGTCGCCTACAGGTACGAGGTCCTCAAGGTGATCGGCAAAGGGGCGTTCGGCCAGGTGGTCAAGGCATACGACCATAAGAAACAGGAGCACGTTGCCTTGAAGATGCTTAGGAACGAGAAGAGGTTCCATCGTCAGGCGCAGGAGGAGGTGAAGATACTGAGGAAGCTAAGGGAACAGGACAAGGACGACACGATGAACATCATTCATATGTACGACTGGTTCACGTTCCGCAATCACATGTGCATCACCTTCGAACTCCTCAGTATTAATCTCTACGAGCTGATTAAGAAGAACAAGTTCCGTGGATTCAGCATGCAGCTGGTCAGGAAGTTCGCCCACTCGTTGCTTCAGTGCCTCGTCGCCCTTTACAAGAACAGGATCATTCATTGCGACATGAAGCCGGAGAATATTCTGTTGAAGCAGCAAGGACGCGCCGGTATTAAGGTGAGCGCACCTTATATTTTAGATTTTAATAAACTAGGTAAAAGTAGAGCGAGATTTGCTCTGAAGCCAAACCTTGGAACTAAATGGAGAAAGAAAAAATTCGGTCATTCGTTGAGATTTTTGACCCACTAAACACAATGGCGCAAGAATTTTTTCGATAACAGAAAGTCACAGAAAATCTAAGATTTTCAATCTTAGAATCTATGCAGTAAACTCTTACTATATTTCTGGTTAGGGATTACAATTCAATTAATATAGAAAGAGTCGATAGCGTGTATGAAATTCAACTCGAGTGGCGATATAGCGAGAGTTTACTTATTAGCACGGATACCGCAAGAGGAACGAGCGCGACAGGCTGGCTGGCGTGCTCGTTTCATACACCCTGGACATGCAAAACACGCGGCTTTCGTGTTTATATGTACGAACGTTGAATTATACAGAAGTACCGTGAAACTGTACTACAATGCGAGATTAGTGTATTGACAAACGCAATCACACGCGCTCCCGGCGTCCTTGTCCTCTACAATAAACGAATTGCTGGTACGTAGCATAAATTTTCAGACACTTATATGGTACTATAGCTGGTGCACTTAGGTATTGCATTATCCTGAGGTCTATAGAATTAGCATTCAATATCGTGAACTTTCCTCGCGACCTTGCAACGCTGACGAAGCTGGTGAACGCTTTCGTAGCTTCCATGTTGCTCTAACTTTGCTGTAATTGCCTCGAATTATTAACAACGCGATGACCATGGCATACACGTATGTATGTCTATGTAAAAGTAATCTGTCTGAAATTGAATGCAAGGTAGAATAGATTTTACAGTTTTCACTCAGCCTTTAAGAAATGAAACTCCCATTTGCGATACTTGATCGGTTACTTAGCGAACGATAATCCGCAATTGGGTCAGAACAATCGGTCTCTGACTTGTTCATTGTTTTATTACCGATCCAAGTATGCATTTGTAATCTCCAGACGTCTGTCTGGTAGAAAGAACAATATTATCATGAATTTTATGATTATCGTTTAACCTTTTAACTGCAGCTCTATTTAAATATTGCTTTAATTAAAATATTCTAATATTTTTTTTTTTTAAGTAGTTTCGACTTCAGGGACCACAAATTATCTTGTATTTGGGAGTTTGTTCAGAAAATCTTACCGTCTCTTCTCTTTAACCATTGCACACCTACATTGTACATCTTCACTTCTCAGTCCTAAATATAAGTTACACGCTAGCTCCCCAACATCTATTTTTGAGTTCGTTTCTACGACAGCTTTTCCCTTCTTCCGATAAACAGGACGACTTACTTGATCCTCTTCGCCTTTTTTTCTTCCTCCTTGGAAACTTTTTTGGCCCACGACTCGGCTATTCAGTAGAAAGTTTCCCGTGACAATGGAAGGTGGAATAAAAAAAAGGTCGAGGGTTGTTTTAAGGGACGGCGGGTACTTTTTGGAAAGTTGTCTTGGAAGTTCGGTGAACGAGGGAGAATTCAGTTTATCCCAATTTAGGTTTCCCCTGATGGACTGCTCGATGATTTTAGCAATTTATTACTTACGAGTTTGAAAACTTGGAAAGTTAGAAATATAGAAATTTTCCAGTTTTCAAATTTGCAAATTGGGTGATTTGACAACTTGGAAAATTAGAAATATAGAAATCTCCAAATTTCCCAGCTTTCAAACTTTCAAATTTGCAGATTTGGTAATTTTAGAATCTTAGAAATATAGAAATATCCAAATTTTCCAGCTTTCAAGTTTTCAAATTTGCAAATTGAGTGATTTGACAACTTGGAAAATTAGAAATATAGAAATCTCCAAATTTTCCAGCTATCAAACTTTCAAAATTGCAAATTAGGTAATTTTAGAAACTTGGAAACATAGAAATTTCCAAATTTCATTTCCTCCACTGCTACCTTCCAAATTTTGCAAGGAAGCCTCGAAAAGATGGCAATATTTGATTTTCTCATAACAAATTTTTCCATCATTTCATTTTTGAACCGGTCAGAACCTGTGCCTATAATTTTCTCGATATTGTAAAACGGTTTACGATAATCCTCTCTGGCCACGCGATAATAAATTTTCTAAGGTTGTAACGAGCTTCTTTCACGCTGTAGTCACACGTGTGCAAGAGGAAGAGGAAGGAAAGAGATGGTCTCTAATCATTTCCGTGATTCTTCGTATCGCAACGTTTTATTCCGACGCGGTTCTTAAATAGCGGTAGCCGCAATTATGCGGAAAACGGGATAAATATACTTAAACGAGGCACGGCCTAAATGTAATTGGCGAACAGTCGGAGGAAAGAGGTACGGAGGCACGAATAAGATGCACGAACTGGCGGCAGAGCTCGGTCGTAAAAATAGGGAACGAATAGGTTTCTCTGTTCACTATTAATAGCGGGCTGCGTCGATACGATGACTTTAATCCACGACTCTAGGTTTATCGGAAATTTTACGTCACCAGCTAGACACGTTGCAGCCTTAAGAATAACGATCACTATATTTATATTCAGCAAATTTTTCAATAACACCAGGTCATTGGAAGTCTGACATAATTTGATGACATAAAAATGAAAAGAAAAAGGAACTTGCGGTATATCAATTAAAAGCTTAAACTCTAATGAAAATAACTGTACAAATTAAAAAACGACTGGTTACCAGTTCTACCAAGCAATCATAATTAATTTTCAACCATACGTTCTAATGAAGAATCATCCATTTTATAATTATTTTCTTTAATCCTTAAGCTTTAAATTGGTATACCGCATGAGCCATTAAGCGATACTTTTATGTGATGAAATCATACCAATAACCTACCTGTGATTATACTGATGATGAAACTCGCCATAACGAAAGGATTAACGGTGTTGTTTTCGAAGCAATGGACACCTTGTTGATCGAGTGATTCTCGGGCAGAGGAGCGGCTAATTATTTCGAGCGATGCATTGAAACGGGGTCGCTGAACTATTTCTGCCGTAATTCCGCAAGCGTTCCGTACCACCGGTAATCCTCTAGTGGAATAAAAAGCTAAACGGTCGATAATTAAGGAGCTTTAACAGTCCGAAATCCATAGAGCCGGCACGAAGTGGGTTAACAAACGTTCCATGAAAAAAAAAATATGTTGAAACGTAGTTATATCAACGAGCGTCTGGTTAAGCTGTAACGTTGTAATTTCGCGTTCACGCTTTCGCCCATTTTTCCATTAACGACGTGAATAAATATCGAGGTTGCTTCCGTGCACGGTACCGTCACTCGGATAGAACCATTTGAACCAGAGCCGGTGTACAGACGATTTAAGTTTCAAACCGGGACTTAAATTTTATTTAAAATGAATTTAAATTTTCGAACCAAGTTCATTAACCGAGAGGAAAGTTCGATAGCCCTTGGCCCCAGAATTCTCGATCCGTTCCTGGTTACAACCCTTAATTTAATTGTAAGAGAAGCGATGATTGTAAGAGAAGCACGCGTTTACGTGTCCATTTATGTCGCGATTTAAGTGCCACGGAAGTGGTATCGCTTTGTGTAACGACACTTCCAAGTGAGCGCAGCTCAATTAGCCTTCGAACAATGAAGAGAGTAGAGAGTTCATTCAGCGATCGAAACGCTATACACGCGTGGTTATTGAATCTTAAGTCACATCTTATTTACAAAACAGACGTCTCAATGGCTTTTCAATTATACGTTTCTCGAAATAATTAGATGTTTTAACCTCCAGACGATCTTAGAGGAACATCAGCTCAACAATAAGTTTATGGAACGCGTCATTTTGACGCATTTCGAATTTTACTCGCGTGGAAGTATAAACTCGTATATTTCGACAACAGTGCTACCGATTAAACACTCGGGACCAATCAGATAGCTGCGCTTGTCTAATCAGTCCTACTCCACCAATCACAGGGCTCGTTATTTAAGCCCTAGATAAACGGGCCAGATGCATCTGATAAAGCCACTTGCATCGCGCGGAGCCCAGTCAGTCTGCTCTTGGGCTTCGATGAAGGAGGAGTGTTTTTTTTTGCGATTGGTTTTATAGATTTTTGCCTTAGAATCGCGTCGTCAATGAAGACATTAGCGATTGATAATAAGATTATTTCTTGACTAGAAATAATTAGTTTTATAAATTTTTGCCTTAGAGTCGCGTCGTCATAAAGACATTAGCGATTGATAATAATATTATTTCTTGATTAGAAATAGCAGGGTAAAAATGAACAGGGTGGACCCCCTAGAAATATGGGTTGCGAGTAAGTCCAACAAAAATTCCATGATTCTAAAATTGTAAAATTATTTTGATAGGAAATTTGATCATAAGGACTTTTAGCATTCGTTTATCTAAGTATACACCTACGATCGGTTAACATAGTGACCGCCATGGCAATGAGAGATCGTCAATGTTGGAACTGTAAAGATTGTTTCGTGTCTGGTTCAACGATCTCTCGCGTGTTAGCTGAACAGAATCGATCGTTGAATGAATCGAGCCTCTTCATTGTTTCACTTTAATCGAGCAGCCGATGTTAGACTTGGAACGTTACCGCAGACCAGGTTGTGGCACTTCCGCGACACGGAGACTGGACCGGTTTTCCATGCTGGATACGAATTGCTCGTCCTAACCCAGGTCTCTTGGTGCACCATAACGTAGCAGCCTATACAGGGTGTCTCAAGCGAATAGGTCGTATTACATCTTTAACACAATAGTAATATTTCTAAATTTCTGAGAAACCTCCTAGTTGCTTATTATATCCATAATAAGCAAAGTTGAATATTGTGGTTTAATTTTCAGTGGGATTAAATTTAATGGAGCAAGTATTTTAAGCTCCTCTTTGAATATTTGACATTTATTAAATGCAATCCAGTTAATTAATTACGTTCAACGTCTAACCAGCTCAGAATTTGCGAAACGTGATAACAGTTGGAAATAACGTAATAACGATAATGAATTATTTATTAACCGGTACGATTTCACCGGACTTCGAACTCGTTCCGCCAGGAAACACGAATCCTCGCTTCGAAACCACCACGGAGTTGTATTTAATTAAAAAATAAAAACGAATGAATTATTCTTAACTGAAAGAGGACACGTCCAAGTTGAACCCATGCAAAGTCTACCCCGTTGGTATTTATATAGCTAACAAAAGAGGACGGGGAATTAACGGGTCGATGAAATTGTCCTCGTCCTAGAGTCGATGAAGCTTTTCATCTATTCGAGGAGTTCTTATTTTCCGTCTGGTGGAAAACATTGTCAAGGGAGGTTCAATTAATTTTCAATTATATCCGACCGCTGTAATTCAGCCCTTCTATTTTCGTTAGTCACGCGACGTTACACTTGACGCACGATCAACTTTTGCATCATCCTCGGAGGGATGAGTTGCATCTCTCTTGTTTTAACCCGTGTTCTCCTTATTCTTTGACCGTACCGTCGACCTTCTACCTATCGCGATAGAGAAATTATTGCATAATTCGTGTGTATGGGACGGATAGATAAAGTGGCCGTGGATGCACATTTATCACATATGTCCTCGTGAACGAATCGGCTACTCACTTATCTTGCGACTCTGAAAGCCTGAAGCCTACCTAAGTGGTGGAAGGCTTTGTTCTTGAGAACTATGACTAGGGTGTTTTCTTCGTGGCTGGAAAATTAACCCTTGGGTTTAATACAGCACCACTTCAGTGATTCTTTGCTTAGGGGCTCTGAAGGAAGGCCTTTGCAAGATTCTGAAATTTTTAATTCTCAAATTCTCCAAACTCCAAATCTCAAATTTCCGAATTCTCCAAATCTCATATTCTCAAATTCTCGAAATCCCAAATTCTCAAAGTCTCCAAATTTCAAATTCCCCAAATCCCAAATTTCCGAATTCTCCAAATCTCATATTCTCAAATTCTCCAAATCCCAAATTCCCCAAATTCTCCAAATCCCAAATCCCAAATTCTCAAAGTCTCCAAATTTCAAATTCTCCAAATCCCAAATTCCCCAAATTCTCCAAATTCCAAATTCTCAAAGTCTCCAAATTTCAAATTCCCCAAATCCCAAATTCTCCAAATCCCAAATTCCCAAATTTTCAAAGTCTCCAAATTACAAATTCTCCAAATCCCAAATTCCCTAAATTCCAAATTTTTAACATAGATATCTATCTATCACAACACATTTAGTCACGTTTTACTTTTATCTTTTATGCTTTGAACGCAATTTTCAACTTGACCATCGTTCCGACGTGCATATTAAAGCGGAAGAGGTAGAAAGGAAGCACGTTCGTTGAACAAATCCCAGCGAAAGAATAGTGCAAACTGACAACGGAAACAATCCGTGTATCCTACAATATCCGGTCTTCAGCCGCGGTGGAGCACCCGCGCGTTCTACACAACTTCGTTATGGCTCGTTAAATATTGATACTTCAATTTTATATCCACGCAAATATCTATAGCTTTCGTTCTTGTGTTCGTTATTGTGCAGCGAATGTGCCTCTTACGCAAAAACGTTTCAAAAACACACAATTCCGCGTTTACCTTCCGCACTTTCTGTTCTGTTATTATTCTTTCATTCATATTTTTTTTCTTCATTCACGTAATCCGCGTTTTTAGATTTTCACTCTATACGAGATTTGTACCGAAGCTTCTAACAATGGAATAGAAAATTAGTTTTTTATATTCGTTAACCGGAACTTCCCATTACCAACGAATGCATTAGGTTAAAGAATAGTCATTGTTAATAGAAATTCGCTTTGAAATCTCACGCAACGGAAGGATTTAAATGAAATTGAAGTGCAAATTAGTGTCTGCGGTGATCATTAAAGGGTTAAGCATCCGATATGAATATAATGAAGAGGGAAATTAAAATGCTGGGATACGCTTGATGCTCGACTCGATATCCCTTATACGAGGGCTCGATTGTTTCCCGAAGATGCATCACCGGCGAACCATAGGCAGCCCAAGTATTTCCGGTCAGTTGTTATGCCCGACCTTGACAATAAACTCGCTGTTCCCTCCTGATACGCACCACGATTTTTTAACAAAGCACACACGTTTTTTCTCTAATTATATTATTATCCATAAAAAAATGTATGATTTATTATAACAATTCTATTGAATTTTATAGAACAGGTATAACTGTATAATTTATTTCCAAGCAATTGCTCCTCTTACACGTAACCTTTTTAATTCAACATTTGCGCGCTACGGGAACCGACCATTAGCATTTTCGTTCAATTTTCTTTCAACGCAACGAGCTAACGAGCTAGCAAAAAAAGAAAAGATTCCAGATCTTATCGTGGAATATTTTCAGGCTTGGCCAGGAACTGTTTATCGATCGTAACTCGAAAGCAGTAACCAGAAACGTAACGAAGGTAGCCATTTCGGCTTTCCCTATGAGTCATTGTTCCCTATGGTTATTGTCTCCCAAGGGATAACTGTGCTCGATGCCCCAACTTCTCCAGAATTATCTATCCAATATTCCCAATCGTTGCTTGTTTTCAATATAAGTAGGCTTTCCCAGGGAAAATGGCGATATAGGGAATGCAAGAATTTTCAAAATCTTAATTTTTACAATTAAAAATAATTTAGAAAAAGAATAATATTATTTTTAATTATTATATATAACATTTAGAATAAAACTGAGAAATATGAATAATGGATAAATATTAACGTCTTCAGTGACGATGTTTTTTTATTTTATAGTCAAGAGGTTAATCAAATTTTCCCGCGTAAACGTTTGCTCGATAGTGGTGGTCCGCCACAGGTCTATATATATAGAGCCTCCTCCCCTACATTGTCATTCTCCTCGGGAACACCCACGGGGAAGGATGGGAACCTCGGATGTTCCCATTTTTCCAGAGCATTTCTGATTTAATCGCTAATGTAGATTTTCAGCGAGGAATGTAAATGTAAAATTTAATATCCATCTAAGAGAAGTTGAATTAATTACAAGAGTGGCGTGATAATAGCTCAATCTACTTGCTTCTTCCCATTATGATTCATTACGAAGCGAATTGCATTCTCGTTATTTAGATTGCAGTATAACACAGCACGATCGATATTACGCAATGTGTTTTTGTTTAAACGACGCATTTTCTAATTCATGTCAAGGTAAATTGAACGGTCGGTGATTGTACGTTTCCGCAGTGATATCGATTTTCTATCGTTTTTCCCTTGATCTTCCTCCGTCGTGTTGTTTCAACGTATTTTGAATAAAAGCTTCGAGGGAACCTTGACACTTTTCCGTCGTGAATTATTATCGTTTATTCTACTCCCAGAGCACAGGTGAAAAAAAATTTCCACCAGTGTAATTTGCAGACTGCGATGGAAATTCGACAAAGGTCAAGGTTCGGCTGTAATTCGATCGGTAAAAAAGAAAAATCAATTTCCCTGCCAACACTCTCCCCGTTACCGTACACACCGTTGATTATGGACACGTCAAAGGCTTGACCGTGCTTTGATCGACGTGTCCACCCTGTACGCGTGTCTCTCGACAACCTTTTTATACCCCATCGTCGAAAAACTTTTTTCAACGGTGACGTTAAAAATACACTCTACCTCGTTAACCTGGTAATTAAGGATAACGAAATTACTCGTCGTTGGAAAATAATGCAACTCCGCGAGGAGTTAACCAGATTTCAAACATGATTTCAGCGAATTTTTATCGAAAAATTCGCAGAATTATAGGTTCCTTGATAAAACGTTGTTTTGTCGGTTTCTTGTTATTTGAAATTGAACTCTCGGTACCGGAAACGGAACTTTGCCGAACCGACCGAAGCGTACACAAAAGATTTTTCGCGTCTATCGGAAAAAGAGACGAGATTTCCGGTTGTTTGTTTCACGTTTGGTCAAATATCGAAAACAAATTTCGACCGGATCGATGTTATTGGAAACGGTCCAACGATATTGGAAATAATTCCGCCTCCGGTGGCGGATGATATCGCGAGAGACCCAGACGAGCAATAACAAACCGGAAAATCTCGATGGATTTTCCTTGAGATTTAACCATCGCGCGAATAAGTAGAGATCGTACAGGTACCACCTGTTACCTCGTGAAGCTAAACAGCCATTCCAATTAGGGGAACGAGCTTCTTTTTATCGTTGGTTCCCGCAATGGAATGAAAGGGAAACCGCGAATAAACATTTTTCCCCTTTCGTATCTCGTTTCGCGGAGCATCGTAAAGAGAGTCTCGCGGGCTCGATGGTTCCTGACCCCTTTCGCTGAAAACAGACGGTACGTGGTGCGCTTTCGTAATTAGTCGCAACAAACTTGCTCCGACGAACAAACGGTAATGGTTAATTGCAATTTGAAAATTCCTCGTTTTCCAGTACACTTTAGATCCGATAAGAGGAATTATGAAACCAGTAATAGGTTGTTCACGCTTGTTTACATTGTTTTATAAAGCAATTTCACGGTAAAAGCACAAGAAGAGTCTCGCATTCGAGCCGGCTATTTTCTACTAGAACCAGGACGACCCTCCGGCCAATACTTCCGTCAAAAAGCATACCCTTCGTAAAGCTTCCGGCCCGGCACCCTTCACAATCGATCAGCTATGTCACTTTCTATTTACGGTGACGCGATACCGCTACGAACTTGATCGACCAGCTTGTCCTGCACTTTGGTACACATTGTGTGTACTGGTTTTGGTAGAAAAATGAAAGGTAGAGGTTGAGGTAGGTTTTAGAAAAGGAAAAAGTAGAGGTTTCATTTTTATATTTTCAATTATTTTTTAATTATAGTTTATTGCTCGCTCGCCAATAACCCGAGGAAACCAGTGTAACCCTGGATAAACTCCAACGCGGCGTTTCTGTTAGCTACGCGTTGCCCAAAATATTAAACTAGGCCGGTAGAAAACAAAATTATCCGCCACCTCTCTAAAATATTATACAACCTCGTTCATCTGACGTAATACAAATTTACACCGATACACCCTCGTAGTCTAACAGTTTCTATCTCCTGTCTTCTCAAACAGATCTTTACTATTTTGTCACGTTTCGTTGGCAAAGTACGTTGTAAACGATACGTGTCTCTTATTTCATTCGAATCACGTACGATATTCACGATATAACGCAGACTGTTGGGTCTTCGTGTACTCGACTGAGGGATTCTGCAACTATGTTGATCCATAAGTAAAACTAATACTCGTTCGGAGTAACGTTAAAATCGTGATGTGTATTCTGTTTCAGGTGATAGACTTTGGTTCGAGTTGCTACGAGAATCAACGCATCTACACGTACATTCAGAGTCGGTTTTACCGGGCGCCGGAGGTGATCCTGGGCGCAAAATACGGGATGCCGATCGACATGTGGAGTCTCGGTTGCATCCTCGCCGAGTTGTTCACCGGTTTCCCGCTTCTGCCAGGTGAAGACGAGGCGGACCAGATGGCTTGTATCATCGAGCTCCTAGGCATGCCACCGCCGGAGGTACTGGAATCCGCGAAACGACGCAGGCAGTTCATCAATTCGAAGGGTTATCCTCGATACTGTACCGTCACCACCACGTCGGACGGTTCGATCATCGTGAACGGTAGCAATTCTAGGAAAGGAAAAGGCCGCGGACCACCGGGTTCGAGGAAGCTGAAGCAAGTGTTGAACTGCGACGATCCTTATTTCGTCGACTTCATACGGTGCTGCCTGAGATGGGACCCGGAACAAAGGCTGACGCCTAGCAAAGCTTTGAAGCACATATGGTTACGTCGAATGTTGCCAAAGCTTCCGCAGAACACTACTCACGACGCTTTGCCCGCGTTACCAGCCGCGGCTGCTCCGCCACCTCCCTCGACCACCGGGCTAAGAACTTCGGCTACCGGTAGCCGAAGTTCCAGCAAGTCGAACATCTTGCAAACGAACAACACCGAGAACACGAACAAGGTGAAGCAGTTGAACGAGTTCCTACACACAATGTGCACGATATATTCGGCCCTGAACCGTACGAACGGAACGGGCCGACCAGCTCAGCCGGTCTCGGCTAATCATCAAGCCAGGGTCAGCAGTCATCCGTCGTTGAACTCGATCGCCGGTGACGGTGGTAGCAGCGGTGGCGACGGTTGCAGCAGTAGTACCAGCAGCGGACAGCACAGTCATCAGTTGCAAAGCGTACCGCATAACAATGGTTCGCACGGATCCCACGGATCCCATGGATCTCACGGCTCGCACGGGTCCTCGCACGATAGTCGCAGCTCCCTTCGTGTACGCGGTGTCGGCCGAGTCGACTGACGTTTAACGAGGACATCATCGAACAGCAGGGACGAGTCACCGAAATACGAGGCCACTCTTTCTCTCCTCTAACGCGTCGATGATGTTTCGTTGCTTGTCTCGGATGTAACAGGTCCTCCTCCTTGTCGATTCAAGGATAATGCTACCTGCCAAACGACACCGTATGGTGCCTCCTACCTCTGGTAGCGTTCGACTAGGGTTCAGAGAAAGGGTGGTCCCGTAATCGACCTCCAGGTATTACTGTGATCTTTAGTAAAACTGCTGATGGTGAAGGAACTGTTTAAAACAATATGCTCGCGATACCTCGAATCATGTACCTCATCGCGTTGCTGTCCGATACGCTTGTCCAGCATTCATTTCTCGTAGTCGTCGTCGATGTTGTTTACTTTTGTACTCGAGTATTTGTGTGATAACGTTGTAAGAGCGATGACACCCTAGTTTACGTTCGTTTCTATATGTTCGTAGCGTGGAAGGAATGCGGGAGGTTATTTGTGTCCAGGGAAGCGTAGAAGCAAAGATTTCTGCACCGTCTCGATGAATCGATTTTGTTCCGAGTCAAAGGGTTATTTCGTCGACGTCTAAGGACGAAGCTTATTCGATATAGCGAGGCCATTGCTGAGAGCAGCCTTTCACGCGAACAAGAATCTAATAATCAAAGGGCATGGAGCACAGCCGCCTCGTTGAATAGAGTCATCCGGCAGCTTTTTAGGTCAACCGATTCCTCCGGTAATGCTATCAGCTGCGAGCAGAAGGGGAACGTTGATTTTCAATCGACGCGAACCGCTGCTTCTTCTTCTCCATGATTAAAGGACACTTGGCTTGTCTTTTCACTGAAACGCTACTTTGAAATCACTATTACTTTCTTCAGTTTTGCGAATCCAGGATTATCGAGCATCGATCTTCATTCAACTCGATTCTTTTGTTTCGTGGAATCTGAATCTGGAAAATTATCTTCAGTCCCTTGTCTCAGTAATCTTTCTCACCTTTCAATTTCATCGTCACTCGAGTATAATTTTTAAATAATTTATTCCATGTACTTTTTAATTCTTGCCAATAGCTTTAATTTATGATCTTGCATTTTTTAATCCTTCTTTTTGCATCTGTTAGAAACATTTATTCTGCATTTTTATACGGTGCATTTATTACAAGAATTTTCACCCTGCCAATCTCTACAAAAAATAATCAAGAAGCATTTATTTTGACAAAAATTCGATATTGCGAATATTTTAAAACTTCTGATAATTTATGTAACTGAATTTGTTTTTTTCATCGATAGGTATCGACACTTTGATAATTTTTTTATCACTTCGCGTTTATTTTCTTATCTGAAACTCGGCTACTTCGCATTTCGAAGTATAAATAAATAAACTAAAGAGGCGTGCTCAAATCCGAGCGTGTAACTTCGACGGCGACCCTGGCACAAGCGAATTCACGCTAATTTTAGTTTTTGACTGAACGGATAAAGGGACGGAACAGCGTTTCGACGTCGACGTTGAAGTTTTAACCGAGAACGTTGGACGAGCAACGATCAGAAAAAGGGAAGCACGGTTGTAACGCGGGTGAAACGTCTCAATATAATCAAAGAGTGGAAAGATCAGATGCTGAAAGAAGAAGAAGAAGGAAAAAAGAAACGGCAATCAAAGCCAACGATCATAAGGGACGATCCATGATGAAGAAACGAAGAGGAAAAATAAACGAAGGCAGTGAGACGAAGGTTTATTATAAAATCGTGATACTGAACAAGATATCTTGTGATATGGAATTTTAGACGTATTGGGGTTCATTTCGATGAACATAGATAAAAATATAGATATATTATATATATGTATATGAAGTGCGTATATATATATTGTACTGTAATGTCGTGACGCGCTAATCAAGAACAAAGAAGAGCGCGATTATTAAATGAACGTGCTTAGTGAGAAGTAGCCAGCTGAAGCAGGATAAATAATGCGTTAAAAAGAAAAGAAATACAGCGACAAAGGAAGAAGAGAAAAGGTCTCGTGAAACGTTTCACGATACAATGTACGATGATATCGTTCACGATTCCTCCTCCCTCTTTAATTTTACATTTAATTCCTTTTTATCATGTGATTATATTATACGACCGCGTACGAATCTTAGAATTGTACAACGGCGATCGCGAACGTGTGTGTCTGATTAATCTCGCGAGAGAACGAACATTCATCATTATCATTCTTTTTATTTCTCTCATTTTTTTTCCTTTTTTTTTTTAATTAACACGCGAAGGCACATTGTCCCCCGCTGGTCGAGAAGAAACGCGAAGGAAATAATCTTGGCGTATTTCAATTTTTTTCAATAACGCTTTAAGAAGATCGATCGTAAATACCACTGCCAATACCTTCCTCTATATAAGTTCGGCTCTCGTTTTCTCGTAAGTACAAGCGATCGC
Organism: Osmia bicornis bicornis; assembly: GCF_907164935.1. Taxonomy (NCBI): domain Eukaryota; kingdom Metazoa; phylum Arthropoda; class Insecta; order Hymenoptera; family Megachilidae; genus Osmia; species Osmia bicornis. The sequence goes on along the minus strand of NC_060216.1, from coordinate 14,590,771 downwards.
ACGTATTAGTTACGAACCTAGTCCCCCCAGTGAAATTTCAATAATCGTGCTCGTTGCAGAAACAAGGAAATAGTATATTGGCAGAGGGATTTGAGTTAAGGAAGAATTTCGTCGTTTACGATTTGGTATAGCGAAGCGTTGCTGTCGCTCGTAACAAATTAGTATGCTAATAGAAATTCGTACCTTAATATTTTGGGTCGCGTTGGAATCGCAAAGCGTCGTTGGAATAATTTCTCAGTTGCGAAAAATTTGCTATTAGATAATTAATTCGTAAAGCAATTAATTTCTAGCTGAGAGAATTCGTCGCTTTCGATTCGATGCGACGATTAAAACCTTTGTTGCTGAAACAATTTTCAATTTAAAATAAATTTCATACTGGAATCGCGAAATTTAATATTTTTCAAATTACAATTAATTTGCTATTCATTTCTCTGCCAATCTACTCATTTCCCATGGCTCGTTCGAAGTGCTTACGCGTGTGACGATTGTCAGTAAGCACATCTCACTTATGCATACTAGGTACACGTTAAACGTATACTATCGCCGCGTTTACCAATTAACAGATAGACAAATTGCTCGAGAGTTTACGTTTGACTTAATTTCTAATCACAATCCTCACTGCTTTACTGTGATTAACGTTAACTCACGTTCGTTGTCGGTGCAAACTTCGGCTCAAACCTATCGCGTGTATATTTGTCGATTGATCTCGAAGAAGATTGCCCAGAAAATTAATTCAGGCTCCTTCTCCTTCTTTTTATTTTTATTTTCTTTTTTTTTTTATGTTTTCTGAAGCAAAACGTGTATATAAGTACGATGTAAGTGATTAGCTTTTTCTCTCCTTTTCTGTGTCCTTTCTTTTTGTATTAATTGCTTTTTACTATAACGCGTCCCGACGCCCAATGAAGTTTAAGCGATGTAGTTGTAGGCTTATACGAGACAGGATATTTCAAGGTCTAGGCTTTAACTCAAGGTAAACGAGGGTGTGTGCCGATTGTCTGGAAGATGTACACGGAGATTTATCTGAAAGAAAACCTAAGCGATATCCACCTTTTTTTTCCTTGTTTCTATCTTATCTGTTTCAAAATATTGATAGATCTGCTGCATTTCTGTGCATTTCTTTATGGATCTATGGATGCATTGAAGTTTTTTGGATATTAACACATTAAATACCGTGGGAACCATCGATGACCCTCACCAGAAATTTAATATAGACTGAAATAAAATTCCAAGTGCATTAATATTATATTTATTTCATAAGCTGGCAAGTGAAAAATTCAAATGAAATAATTATAATTATAGCCTATCGTAGGTCCATTTTCTCTACGGTATTTAATGTCTTAAATATTCTGTATAAAATACCCCTGAATCAACCCCCAAAAAATCAGAACTAATCCGAGTCATCGTGAAAGTTTCAAACATCGTATCATCATAAATAGAATGAATAATAGAAAGTTCCTTTAGCGATTTGCAACGAAGTGAGGTAGATAAGGGAAAAGTACAGTTCGCAGAGGCATGAATTTGCGATGTGCTTTTATGGCAAATACAAATTAGTAATCGCCTGCAATTATAACGAATTACTAATCCGGAATGAGTTTTCTCCTTATTTCGTTTACTTTCCCACTTTCACCTTTCAATGCTCTACTTAATAGTATAATTCACTAATTTATTTAGTGAGGTTCCCCGCTACATTTCCATCCTTTTCATTTTCTTCTCACCTCTTTCTTTATCTTAAAAAAGCATGATTTATTAATATCCATGACACCGTATTAAATATCCTTATTAAACCCCCACTACGTGATGCGTATGTAACACGCCTGGTGCATAACGCGTGTTACATCAGGGTGCATTTTAACCCCTTTTCACCCTGATTACTTTAAGATGCGTTTATATTTTAAAATAGGACGCGTGGAATAATTAGAAGTAAAAAATGATTATTTTCAAATTTGAGACGTAAGTCGTGGATGGCACCGAAAGTGCTGAGACTTAATTTTTGACCAGGTATACCGAAGGAAAGGGTTAATCTTGTGGAAGAATACGGAGATTTTATCGGATCGATCGACGAGGCGTGCTGGCCCGAAGTTCGTTGAACGCAGCCACCTCGTTCCGTGACCTTCCCTCTTTCAGATCTTGCCATTCCGGTGAATCGATGCTCTCTCCCCCCTCTCTCTAGAATCCTTATCATTCGTACAGTCAGACACGAAGGAACCTCTTCTCCTTGTCGTCTTATCCCTCTTCAAACGCGTCCTCGATGACCCTTCTTCGAGGACCAATTCCCTTCCGACACACAAGGTGGATATTGTTACGGTTCCGAACACACCCGATACTTATTTGAGAAAAAGGAAAGAGATAATAATTGTTTAAGAGAATTAGCGGTAAATAATAATAGATAAGGAACGAGGATAAACGATGTCGAATGAACAAAAGGAGAGAAAAAAAAAGAAAACGGAAGTCGGGTTAGCTTGTAGATCCTCGCCCTCCTCTTTTTCGGTTCTTCTCTTTTCCTTGATTTTTAACCCAGAGACGCGTATAACAACGTGGCGAAGAAAGGTTGTGCCAAATTTTATAATACTCGTCAAGGTAATTAGAAAATGTGGGTCCAAAAATCATTCTATTCTGAGTTATAAAAAAAATTGTATTTTGTGTGAAGGGTGTTCGATAAAGGTGTGGCATTAATTTAAATTCAATTTTTAAATAAATTCAACATTTTTCAATGTTGAAACAAAGCTTTCAGTTAATATTAATAATACTCAAACATGGATCTGGAAGTGTTTTATTTTCAATTTATACAAAAATTTTTCTATTTATTCTGACGAGTACTTCTTTTTAAATTCCGCACAACCTTTTCCGAACACCCCCGCGTCTCTCACCTTGCATCTCTCTTCCGTAGGGAACGACCAATTGATCGTGCGCCATAGCGTATCATGAAATTTATTTCCGATTTAACGAAGCGTGCATTTTTATTCACTGCGAAGGGAAAAAAAGCTGCTGTGTATTCTAGCGGATAGATTCGATTTTCCAAGATACAGAAACGAACGAACTTCGGCAATTTATTTAGGGGATAACTTGTGGTCAAAATTATTCTTTTTTCATGCTCGTAAACCGATCGTTCCTATTTTTTTTAATATAATGCAGTTCAATAAAATCATAAAATTTTAATAACTTCCTGTACGACGTCAAATTTGAATTTTTTTATATGCACGAACGAAATCAATATTCTTTTTTTCCAAACACGGTAGAATACACGGTACGCGAGTCCAATACCGATTTTCGTACAAACATGGTTCCAAATGAAAAAGAAAAATTAAAAAACACTCGTGCTACCATTAGAAATTTCATAATCATCGAAACACCTGTACTACATTTGTACAATAAAAAAAAAAAATACTGAAATAATTGTACAAAATAGACAACCGTTATCCTGCCCCGATTTTTATGGTGTTCGTTTTACGATATACGTTTCTGCACACACGCGCGCTTTCTGTACTCGCGAAATTGTCTTCAGGAAGTGGCCTCTAACATATTCTACGTGTAATTCGTTTTTACCCGGATCGAAAAAACTTCTCGTTTAATCGCAGGTGTTTCATTCGTTCGCGTCGACAGACGCCGCTGCAACGATGCGAAACGAGCGTAATTAATTATGTCTTTCATTTTCTAGGAGGATTACATTGTCGTATTCTCGGTTTGTATGATACTCGGAAGTCGCAGGAAACCCGTGGCGTTTCTTTTCTCGCAGTCTAATTTTAATCGAACGACTCCTAACGAATATCTATCAGCGTCTTGTATTCAATTGTGTACCTCGATTTGTATATAAAAAGTAAAAAAAAAAATGAAAAAGAAAGAAACGATTTGTTCCTTCAAGTGGAATGAGTTCAAGCGGCTCAGTTTAGTACCCCTTTTAATATAATTCCTCGAACAGAGTTATGTGGATCGGTTGCAGCGGCAGCGATCAATCGAATCATCCCTCTTGAATCGCAAGCTTTTTTATATTTTTTTTGTAAAAAGTGTGCATCGTACTCGATTGTTATTTCTTCTCTGATTATGATACTTTTTATGAGTTAAGTTTTATTAGGCTACAGGTATTTTGACAAACGATGAGCATTGATAATAAATGATCGTATGCAGGGTGTTCTGAAGAGCTCTATACCGTTGGATAGATCACGAAAAATCGAAACGAAAAGTTCTGTAGCATTTTTCGATAGGATCAGTAGTTTAGCCACATTTCGTAGTTGAAAATTGACCAATCACCGCGCAGCTTCAGTGGCTCGACGCGGCAGAGGAGGCGTGTCTTGCCACTGACGCTGCGCGCTGATTGGTCAATTTTCAACCACGAAATGTGGCTAAACTATTGATCCCATCGAAAAATGCTGCAGAACTTTTCGCTTCGATTTTCCATGATCTATCCAATGGTGTACAGCTCTTCAGATAATTTATATACAAATTACCTTTGTTCCCTTTGGTAACACCTGAGCCCTTAATAATTAATCATCCCAGGTCAATAATTAATCAATTATAATTCGAATCAAAATGCATTTATCCGAAATAATCTAGTGATTTTGCTAATCGTTTGTCAATGCACCGGTAGCCGTAAGTTTAATGCGGTTTCATCAGCGACAAAACGCAACGTTTGATCTCTTTACAGGCGCGAATATACATAGACGCGTCGTATGTAGGTAACGTAATTGTAATCGAATCATGCTCCCGTTTTCTTGCGTCCAGCGTCACGTATTATTTCTCCCTTGTCTTCTTCGTGTTCTCGAGTTTCCTCGAGGATACAAGAACGAAGAAACGTATAGAGGGACGCGTCGTTGTACATCTAGCAATTCTACGAATGTACCGTGGAAAATTATACGATTTAGAGCGTTTATCCGACAGCACTATGTCGGTCCTCGGAAAGACACAGAAGGATCTCGTATGTAAAGCGTTCTTTCGTCAAAGTCAAGGAAACGCGAAAACTGATTTTTCTAAAGGACTGCTCTGAAATAAACGCTGCTTACGACAGTTAACAGCTGTTGACTTGTTTTCTTTTTTTTTTTTTATTTTATTTTCTAAAACGAACGAGCAAAATGTTCCTCTTCGTTTGATTCTCTCATTCAACAGGAAATGAATGAGAGCGCGTTTCACGAAACGCCGTTGAATAAATAAGAATAAAAATAAAAGGGGTTGAAATAAGACGGAACGTTGAAGGTTCCGTGACATGCGGAAAGATAAACGCGAAGTTAGGCTTTCTGCCAAAACGTTCGATCTTCAAGGTGCGCGCGTCGTTTGATGGAAATTCCCCGACGGTAAAACCGACGCGATCATGGAACTGATGGAGAGTATCGTTAAACTCGTTTCTTTCTTTCCGAGTCGACTCTCGTCTTTGAATAGACATTGGTCGATTAAATCTTGTAGCTGTTAGGCGCCACTACAGTGGCTTCCCTCTAAGCGACTTTCTAGGACGAAACACCATTACACTGGCTTTCTTTTTTCATCTTACTTCTTCACCTATATATGTAATCGCATTAACTCTTCCGTTACCATTGGCGAGCATAGTCGTTTAACGAAATTCTAAAATTCCAGAAAAAAAATTTCTCTCTATGTTTTTGTCGTTAGAAAGGTTAAGACTAATCAAAGGGTTAAAGCGTGCTATAACGAAGAGATAATTAATCGGATCAATGATTACTCGACGTTTGAATCTCATCTCCGTTTGGTTTCGTCAGAGGAAATGCTCGAGTATCTGGAATAGATCGGATTTCGATTATGCGACATTGACTGCTTTTCCGGGTCGCATTTATTTTTAATTCACCGATACAGAGTTCAGAGGAGTGACGTCAAGCAGACTAGGCGTGGATGATTCGATGCCATGTACTTCGGCAAACCGCCAGGGTATTGCTGATCGATTGATTACCCTAATAATATTTTCCTTCCGAATGAGAACCTGCCCCTTTATGTATGTATTTCATACGATTCTATATTTGATTAAGAAAACAAAGCGTATTTGTTTCGCAGTAAATCCTTTGTGCGAGCTTGCTAAGGAAAATTAGTTGATCACCGATGACACACAAAGCGTTTGTTAACAGTGTTTTTCCATTACTCATTGCGAGCCTTATTTCGAATTAGTATAATTTTTTTTCTTTAGTCATTTAGCCTCGATAGCTCTCACGATAGTCGATCTTTCAATATTTTCTTATTTTTAACAATGGACAATTTCGTTTTAGAGGGTGCTACAGTGGAAGGGTTTGTATTAATTTGAAGTTAGCCTGCAAGAAGAACACGTTTCAACAATGATATACTATGATGTTTTGTATCCCAGGATAAACCGGTCTTTAAGAAGTGAAAGAAGAGATCGAACCTCTGTCACTGGTCCTGTCTCGTTACCGACCACTTATTTTCGGTCGGTCCAAATTCAATGGAAAAAGATACTGGCCAGTTGCCAACGGTGCTCAACGAGTACGTTGTCTTTTTACAACCCTTTTCAGACTCAGAAAACACCGAATGATGTGGTGCCTTTCAAAGAATTCTTTGTTAAATGAAATACGTTCAAATTAATCGTAAACTCTTGTTGTTAGAATACTTTAGGTTTAATTCTTAAAATATTCTACACGAAGTGCATATCGAACCATTCATAACTTTCACATTATTTATTTTAGCTATTGAAAGAATAATACGAAAGCAATTTCAAGAATTTTTATTTTTGCAACTGTTATTATTAAATTAGTTTTGTTCTAATTGGGAGATATTGAAAAGTTTATTGCAGATTTGGAGTTCGAAGTCATAGCCTTATGGTTAAATCTTTTTTCTAATTCTTTAATCGTTATTTTATTAAATATTTAAATGCAAAAAAGTAGTTTATGGTAAAAAATGATTAAATGATTTTTAACGATGTTTGAAATTGGTAGAAAAATTGACCATGCGGTGGCGCGCTTATCGAACGCTCCGCCATGTTAGTTTATGCTCTGTGCTGAAATGAAAAATTTGTATATTCAGCAACTGTAACTCGTTCAAATAAAATTAAAAATGTGATTCATTCAGTTCCCGACAAAAAACAAAATTACGGGATGAGTATTTCTGTTTGGGAAGCTTTTGAAATTAAATTGTGAATTTTGTTGAATAAATTTGAAAAGCTACCGCAATGCTTTGAATCGTGCGGTCGTTACAAACTCAAAAGTACGTTTGTCAGACGCTTAGGTATTTCCGACGACAAATATTAAGGTAGAGTTAAATAAAAGCTGTTTGTTTTGTGAGTTTTCGAGTTAGAAGGAACACCATTCTATTTTGGTATAATATCAAGTGTTATTTTGTCGCACACATTGTTTAACTACCTGTTGAATTCAAATTTTAAATCAGAGATATATGTCAATTGTTTCTGGTTCGAAATGTATAATTATTACATTCAATACCAAGGGAATAAATATTAGTCGGCAATGTTGAGAACAGTAGGAATGTATAAAACGATTATTTATTTGTTTCTTCCTATTTCGGTTTTATTTGCATTTGATGGAAATGCAATATTGAGGGAATTGGGTGAAAAACAGTATCAAATGATTAAAGGTATCTATAATTTATTATAATAAAGAACGATTCTTCTTTGTAGAAAATTGATGTCATTTTTTTTTACAGCTAAATCATCTTTGTCCCATCATGGAACATGTTGGCACAATGCTATTCAAGCAATGAAATCTAGCTGTAGTAATTTAAATGACCAAGAACATTCACTTATGGCTTTGAAATTAACAAATTGTTTCTTGGAAGATTCTGGTCATGAAACTTACAATTGTCATCATATAGAATCAGAAAATCAACGCAAGTAAATTGCACTTACTTTGTTTTATTGTAATAAGTTATATTATAATACTTTGTAGCAATATATTTATTTATTTTACAGAAATTGCATTAGTAACATGTCAGACAGGGCATTTAATGTATATAATGAATATTATATACATGCTACACACATGTGCTTTTATTTAAACTATGAAGCTTGGCAAATTGAAACTGACAATACCATTAAAGAGTAGGTTCTTGTATATGAATTATAATTATTATTACTAACTTCTGTCTGTTTACAGATTATATCAAGTTTCTTCAAGAATGAAGGAACAATTATTGGAAGCTTCAGAAATGCAAGGGGCAATGCTTGAAGGTCAAAAACAAAGTCTCAAAATGCAAAATAAACTTTTAGATCATGGAAAGGAACTTGGTTCTATACTGAAGTCTTCGTCCGAAAGTGTTAACAGTATGGCCAAAGATTTTAAGTAAGTTTATGATTTATGTAAGTGCTGTTAGAGCTTTTCAGTTAATTAATTCAATGATTTTATATTGCAGAGAAACAGCAAGGGATCAAAGAGAATTATTATATCAAATCTTCTCCTATATACGTACTTTTCAAGACTGGATTATTGGAGAAGTTTCTTGGTTTCAATCTATTATGTATTATACAATTGGTTGTATTTTATGTGCATTATTTAGTTCTTCTAAAAGAACTGTAGATGCCAGAATCACACTTTTTACAATTCTAAGTTTAAATGTTATAATAGAACGAATGTTAGTCAAATATTATGATAATGTTGTACATCATCCCAATGATAAGGTAATGGAAAATTATATTTTCAGTTAATTATGTTTCGTATATTTATAATAAAATCATGTATAATTCAGGAAAACTTAATCAGTACAACATGGATGTACAGAAAAATAGCTCTCACACTTTGTGCTGTTACATTATTGTTAACATATTATTATTACAAAGATGAACAAATAGAAAATTATAAGGCGTTAAAAAGAATTGAACATCAGTTGAATACCATACAAGAAGTAACATCTACTTGTACCACTGATTATCCATTTCGTATGTATATTAATTGCATATAATTTATATTATGAACAAATAACTGAAATTGTTTTATTATACAGGTTATTTCACTAGGCTCAGAGTGAAACAGTTACAAGCACAAACAAGTAGACAGGCTGAAATGAGAACTTCTTCATAATTAAGGTAAAATATATTTTATTCGTTTGAGGGGTATTTGAAAAACCTCGTCGAAAGATGCCAGAGAGTGCGATCGCGCTTATTTTAATGTAGCGGATCTTTCCGACATGAAATCAGAACAGCGCGATCGCTCTGAGTTGGATTCAAACAGTTATACACATAATATTACAAATACAGTAACAATAATGATGCTAAATCTTTTGTATGCAATATTTTATTAAATAGTTGGGTATTGTCGTAAAAGATAAGTAAGTTGTTTGTCTGAAAACTGTTTAGTTTCAGGAGTAGGTATATCTTTCTTACTCATTTCACTTTGATTCTTCATAGTTATTTCAAGATTTTTGTAACATTTTTGTAACTTGAGTTCAAATTCATTACAAGCACCAAAGCCAAATTCTTTTTCCTTCCAGCAATTAAATAGTAGCGACATTTCAAATAAACATTTGTCCTCTGAAATACATGAAAAGTATTGTGTATGTGAATATTGTAATATATTATTATAGTACAATATGATATTTACGCAAAGAAACCCGTCTTGTTCCGCTAACGCGATTTTGTAATTTCAGAGGATATAATTCCTTAAATGGTACTTTTTTCTCACTTTGTGGTGATCTCGCATATTTGCCAAAATATACCGCGTTTAATCTCATTTTCTGTAACAAAACAATATTAGATCACTACAGATTTAAGGTTAAGAGAAATTAATCTTAGAGCTTTCATATGATACATCGATGATTATGAATACATATTTTTATACATCGTGAAAAGATATTTAAAGATTTATATACGAGACATTTTTCAAATCAATTTCTTTATTTAAATAACACTATACCTTTAATAATGTTTATTCCAAAGAAAATACACCGTGATAGATGGCGCTAGAGTATCGAATTTTGTTGAAAACGATAAAACAGTGTCGATAATTTCCAATATTCATTCTCTTTTCAAATTTTGAAATACTTGTTGATACAAACATTTTGAAAATATTACTTATATGTAAATCGTTTTAAGAAAATAATAAAGCGCTCTATTACCCAATTAATATTATTACATTTTTTAATTTAAATTATACATATATAATTTAAAAAATGTATTAATAACTTAAAAAATGAACAAATTGTGTGTAATACTTTTCTTTTTTTTAAATTTGGTATTAAAAAAAAAAACATTCTTTACTAGTGTAGTAAGTAAAAGTAAAATCTCATAAGAGATTGGCGGACGAAACTAAACGAGGCGGGGAACTCGACGAAACGAGGATCTTTGCGAATAACATTTTAAAATATCAGTTCATCGGTTTACGCGTGCCGCATCGTATTGCATTTTCAAACTTAACCTCAATTTTTTTAAAAAGAAAATTTCATTGTTGTCTTGCCGTTGCATGGAATGCTTTTTGCATTATTCAACGAACTTTTCATAAAGGCACGAGTCTTCTACTGAAACAGTCTATAACGCTGATCGTTAAACATTTTATTTTCTAAATCTTTAAGTATTTATCATGGACAAAATGAGAAGTAAGTTTTCAAACATTCTTAACTAACATTTTGTTTTAAATATTTAATGTACATTACAATTGTTTATTAATCAAAAACATATTCCTAATATTCAATTGTGCAAATGACCTTCGTTCAAAGACACGATTAAATAATTCCAAAAGAATAGATGTTATGATCTTATTTTTATTTTTTTGTATAAATGTTAACGACAAGATAATTAAAACAAAAGCATTTTTTATCGCGAATTTTCTTACACATTCTATTTATATAACAAAATCATACGATATTTTCATTTTCACTGTAAGGTTGGATAAAAGATAACAATTCGAAGATAACTTTAATAAGCAATGATTCTTAGCATTAGTGGGTAATGAAACTTTTAAGAACAGCTTATTTATTAAATAAAAACCTGTATCTATTACTTTTTAGTTATTAAATAATCATTTTAACGAGAGTCATTTTTACGTTTTTGTCGTTGCAAAATCAGTGCAAGGTAAATTTGAAAGTAGGTCTTTCAGATTGATTCACGTGGTGAAGGATGCAACGTAGGCTTCCGTTAATTGAGGGGAATTGTAGGAGAAAAAATCTCCCACTCCATCTCTTATTTATCTATATACTTATGAAAGTAAGTGATGGGAAGTTTCTTCTCCTACCTTTCCCTTTAACTGAAAGAAGCCTACATTGCATCTGAGTGCACTAAAATAATAAAATCTGACCTTGAAAGTACATATGCACATTCATTTTTTAAGACACCAATCATACTAGTTTAAGGACCAAATGACTATGTACGTAAATTACCATAAAATTATAATAGAATGAATGTTAAAAAAGTTGAATTTATAATCATAAAACCTTTGATGAGTAATTGCACAAATACGCGTACATCTACTATCTTGTCCCACCACCGTGTTACGATCGCGTGAGTTGTACGTATCACGCATTACGATAAGCATACGGGAAAAAAGCAGTATCAATATATACGTAATAATAATTGTACTGTAAATTTTCAATTTTTATATATCTTTACTATCGAAGGATGATAAATCATGACTATACACATTTCAGTATAGTTAGCAATATAAAAATTAATTTAATCAAGATCAATTGAAAAAAAAATGTATATATTTTTAAGTTTTAGTGCCATTTGAGATAGTACGTTAGTTATCTATAGATTATCATAGGTTATCATAAAATAATAATCGTGATTTTCTCAAAGCATTACTAATAATACAAAATACGTTATAGCATTAGTAATGCATTAACTATCAGTACGTCCAACGTAATTCAAAATGCATATTCATTTGAAATTTACATTTCATTCTTCATTCATCATGTTTGTCATTAATGTTCACATAAGTGCTTAGATATAAGCCGCTCATATGCCAATTCAATGAACTTGAAAAAAGGAGAAAATAGGAAAACTGATAAAATATAAAATTCAATTTTTCCACAGTTCTCCACTTTTCTGATATGCTACAATTGAAACAAACATGAAACCTAAGAATTAACAATCTAACAGCTTCATTGTTTATAGATCGCGAACGCGTTGATGCGTTTCAAAAGTCAATTCGAAATTGATCGATCGGAAACTTCGATTTCCCTCAGCGATTCGCGCTGGATAACTCGTTATCATTTGTTACTTTGCAAAGTCATTGCCTCTTGCGAGATTAACAGGTGGCCGTTTTACACGTGTTCACGTGCATACGTAATCTGCGTTTATGCGTTAACGTTAACGCGTCACGGAGCAGGGCCGGCTCTGGACCTAGGCAAATTAGGCGGCCGCCTAGGGCCCCCATAAAACGATTTTAATATTAATCGATGTAAATGCAAATCTAAATTAGTTATACAAGCTTTAATGTTAATTTTATAAATTTTATTTGAGCTACTTTTTTATGTGATATTTGCGAAGGGGCCCTTTTTTAGAGCTCGCCTCGGACCCCGAAATCTCAGGGCCGGCCCTGGGTCTAGGCAAACTAGGCAGGCGCCTAGAGCCCCCATAAAACAATTTTGCAAATCTAAATTAATTATACAAGCTTTAATGTTAATTTTATAAATTTTATTTGAGCTACTTTTTTTTATATGATATATGCGAAGGGGCCCTTTTTCGGAGTTCGCCTCGGACCCCCGAAATCTCAGGGCCGGCCCTGTCACGGAGGGTGTGAAATCACCGTAGATTCGTAAATAAATTATTACAAAGGATTTGTAAATACAGGAAAAAAAAAATTCGACATAAGACACTCGTTCGCTTTCGCATCATGTTGCGTCCTTGAATACCGAGGAACAAAACGTTTCCATTCCTCCTACCTGTGTCTTCCTAGGTAATATTAGGCACTCTCAGGACTGCTCTAATAACAAATTCCTATTTACCTGTATAAATTCAATTCGTAATCCACTCTATTTCTTTCCACAGCTTCAGAACCATAAGTTATTCAGAGTTTACAGGAAAGGTATCGTGTTGATTGCAAATTTTTATTACAGGTATCGTACTTATGTAATTATGCGTAATGCCTCTGGCATCGCTGACAATGAATTGTATGAAATTTATTCGAAACTCTTTTGTTACTTAGGAAAAGATTTATTATCTTTTCGAAAATTTTTAGGAGATAGAATGGTTTCTATGATAAATTCATTTGGATCTATTGTTGGAAAGATAAAAATTACTGGACTCCACTTTACTAATTAAGGGAATATCCTGTTCCTCCATAAGGATTAAAGAAGGCGGAAATAATTATTCGTCGTCTCAGGGGGTCTCAACTTACGAATATCTCGGTTGCTTGTACAGGTGTGCTTGTGTTTCAAGTTCGTGCATCTTTTTGAGGCTGAGAAACAGTCCAAAGCGACGATCGCATCAGTCGATGTTGAACGGTTGAAGAGATCGGTAGTGATCAGGTATCGCTCGCGTTTCTCCTCGAGTTTCTTCCGGGACAACTTTGTTCCCAAACTTTCCTGCTACTCAAGTTCAGAATTTTTCAACACCATGTTGAGTAAGTTGAACGATACTACCGATAGAAATATATTTTTTGTGATTATCGTTTTCTTATCTTTAGAGGGCGGTCCTTCAGGTGTGATTAAGGAAATTGGAGATCTGATAGATCGTCGATGCTCGTATTTCGAACGAGGATCTTTCATTGTTTCATTTTATTTTTATTCTCGTCGAGGGATTATCAATAATATTAATAAATTGAATTATGTTAAATTAAAAAGAAAAATTGTGGTGAATATATTGTGCTTTTCTCTTTTGTAAATTAATTTTAATATTTTTTTAATGAATTCGTGCATAAGTGAATCGTGACTTTTGTTTTTTTAAATTTTTCTTCATTTCTTCAGTTAAAAAATACGGTAAACAATCATTTTTTATTTTAACTTATATAATATTGTAAAAAAGTTAAATTAAAAAATTGCAATCACGAAAGAAAATATTTTCAGTAATTTCATTAATAATGAAAAAAAAAAATGTTTTCATAGTGAGTTTGTAACACGATGCAACGAAGGGTTAATAATTATCTCTAATCGCGCTTGTCACGCATTCGCGTTTGGTTTTTTTTACATAATCCATACAAAAAGTGTCGTACCGTGATACGATTAGTTTTCTATCGTTACGTAAGACTTGTAGAACAATTTTATATTCGAATACGAAGCGCCTTAACGCGATGTAATTTTTCTGTATTTAATGATACTTCAACGCGATATTATATTCTTTCAGATTTTCAAATTGATATTATAATAATTTTATTAGAATCAATATAGTATATAAAATTTAATATTGATATTATAATAATTTGATTAGAATTAATATACTAATTTATTTCTAAAAAGCATGAAATAATAAAGAAAATAAAAATGAAAATTAGATATTCAAAAGATATAGTATCTATGTAAATTATAATAGGGTACTGTTCTAATAACCTTCAATCTCCAAAACAAAGGCAAAACAGAAATATTTCATTTCTATCTCGAGATTTCGAGATATCTCTTGAGCGAAGCCTTTGCGAGCAAACTTTTGTTTAATTTGCGACCCAAATTCATATTTTTAAGTTTGGTCATTTAACCCAGGAGCACCCTGTATATTGAGCGTTATATCGTTGTTAGATATTATGTAAAATTATCTCTGTTAGTTATTATTACCGTAATAATTGATTCTGTGTAGTCCTCATTTATATTATACAAGCTTGCGAAGGATAGCAGAGTTGATCTCCTAATCAGTGAATAGATTATTACCTCGAACGAGAATACATTCCCCTCTGAATATTACATAATTATTGATACATGCATATGCGATTACGATAGTTTCAAAAATTTCAAATCCAAGAAAAAATCATCTGATGTTTACACCATCATTCATCAATGGGTTCTCATTAACATAAATGGTGAAACTTTACAGTTCAAAGTCAACAGAAGAGAGCAAACCTCTGCAAACTTGAAATTCCACTTTTTATTTGCTTTTAAAGTAATCATTCGGATAATTTGTTGTAACAGCTATTTTGTAATGGATTTATGCTGTGCTGGCATTTGTATACGAATTACACAGTCGAAGGACGATTATAATATTGATTCGTAAACATTTATAACTGGCGTAAGCATAATTATAGAATTGAAGGAGGGGGGTCAAAAATATTTTTTCATACTTTATTAGCATCACGGTAATATTAAGTCTGATTTTCTTCATTTTTCTTTATTCCTGAAATTTTCTCTTAATCTTTGATCGATGCCTTGAATTTAATTAACGTTCGTATGTTAAAATTGTGTTCTGTAGTTTCGTATGGATATAAGTCTAACTAGTTTCTTTATGCTCTTTGACCTTACTACAAAAACTATATACAAAGTACTAATGAAAACATGAGCGACTTTTAAATGATCTTGACATTTAAATTTTAATAAATAAATAAATATAAATTATTTTAGTCAAGAAATAAATATAAAATAAATTAAACAAATTTCTTTCCATCATACTGATTTTTGCTGATCAACAAAATTAACAAAGAATTTTTGTTTCAGAAACGTCAACGGAGGAAAGCCTGCGCTATATCAGGCAATCCTTGAAGTCAGAAGAAATGGATCACCTTGAAGGAACCCATTTCGATGGATCATTTCCCCACGTGTTTGTAACTCTCGGAGCTTCTGTAAGCATAGCTTTCATTTTTTAATTTAATCCTTTCACTATTCATTAAAATAAGAGATCAATTTTGTATGTCTATACCTATAGTATTTATTATAAATTTTCTAGGTCTCCATATGTTGCTCGTACACCTAAAGAATTAATTACAAACAAAAATCACTCTCACCGTCACGATCAGAATACTAATCAATTTATATTAAATACAGGGTGACTTGGCTAAGAAAAAAATCTATCCAACGTTATGGTGGCTGTTCAGGGACAATCTTTTACCAAAAACCACCACCTTCTTCGGTTACGCGAGGACCAACATGACCGTAAAACAATTACGTGAAAAATGCCATCAGTATATGAAAGTAAAGTCAGGTGAAGAAGAGAGGTACGAAGAGTTTTGGAAGTTAAATCATTACGTGTCCGGTATGTACGACACGCAGAGAGGATTTGAAGTATTGAACGAGGAGCTGAAGAAACATGAGAAAGGGTATCAAGTCGCTCACAGGCTGTTTTATCTCGCTTTACCACCGAGTGTATTCGAAAGCGTCACTGTACATATTAGAAACGTTTGTATGGGAGAAAAGTAAGTAAGAAAAAGGAAATTTTAATTACTCGTTCCAATTACCTTTGACTTTGTACGGTTATTTTTATCAGACTTTAAGCTTTCAATTCCAATAGCATAAATTGAATTATAATAACCTACTTAATTTTTTTCTTACAGGGGATGGACCAGGGTGATCATAGAAAAACCATTCGGTCGGGATGCGATTACATCGCAACAATTATCCGATCATTTAGCCTCCTTGTTCAGAGAAGAACAGATTTACCGTATCGATCATTACCTGGGAAAGGAGATGGTACAAAATTTAATGACACTCAGATTTGGGAATAGAATATTCAATCCAACCTGGAACAGGGAAAACGTAGCATCCGTGCAGATCACTTTCAAAGAACCTTTTGGTACCCAAGGGAGGGGTGGATACTTCGACGAATTCGGTATCATCAGAGACGTAATGCAGAATCATTTGTTACAAATCCTGTCGTTAGTTGCAATGGAGAAACCAGCCTCTTGTCACCCGGATGATATCCGCGACGAGAAGGTGAAGGTTTTGAAATGCATGAAACTCTTGGAATCAGAGGATGTTGTATTAGGTCAATACGTTGGTGATCCTGAATCCGACGACCCTGAAGCACGTTTAGGATATTTGGATGACCCTACTGTACCACCTGGTTCCAATACTCCCACTTATGCCATGGCTGTGTTGAAAATTAATAATGAACGGTGGGACGGTGTTCCTTTTATTCTTAGATGCGGAAAAGGTAAATAACCACATAAATAAAAGATTAGTATAGAAAACTTGAAACTTCTTTTAATAATTTACATTTGAACTTGACATAGAAATTTTCATAATAAGCCGGCATAATGAGCGTTTACAATAGTAATTCAGAATGTCTCTAGTTGTTAAGAATCTATTTTTCTATTACCTCATGTTTCACAAGCGTGTGTATTATTCATTAGCGTTGAACGAACGAAAGGCAGAAGTTAGAATACAATATCAGGATGTGCCCGGCGATATATTCGATGGGAAAGCGAAGAGAAATGAATTAGTAATTAGAGTACAACCCGGTGAAGCATTATACATTAAAATGATGACGAAATCGCCTGGTATTACGTTCGATATGGAGGAAACGGAGCTGGATCTAACGTATGGTTATAGATACAAAGTATGTAAAGTTGAAGAACGTGTGACGAACGTTCGTTTAATGGAATATAGAAGGCAATGAAACGCCAATGATTAAATGTTGTTTAACATTTGATACATTGCAGGACTTGAAACTTCCCGACGCGTACGAACGTTTAATCCTGGATGTATTTTGCGGTTCGCAAATGCATTTCGTGCGAAGCGACGAGCTCTCAGAAGCGTGGAGAATCTTCACGCCGTTACTGCATCAAATTGAAAATGAAAATATTAAACCGATTCCTTATAAGTACGTTGTCTGGTATGAGCCTGAAATCTCAACTTGTTTCTCATACATTTATTTATTGTTCTTTCAGGTATGGTTCGCGAGGACCAAAAGAGGCAGACGAAATGGCGAAATCAAATAACTTTAAGTATTATGGTTCTTACAAATGGATAAAACCATAATCAATAAAAGTTGGTAATAATTGAATGACATTCATAGAGTCAATGTTACAGTTCTTCATCTGTAATCATATCATTCCATTTTTGATATCAATATATACAAAGTATCTTCTGAAATTTTATATCCATATACAAAGTAATTTATACGACTAATTTATTGAACAATTGAATTTCTTCCGTTTTGTTGAAACAGAGTTTTAAAGTACAAAAACACGTTTTACTGGTTAAAATGTGTAGTAATAGATATAAAAGGACATTAACTGTGGAATTCAGTGTGCATATATTGATATGCATTTTATAAGTGATTTTGGATAGAATGTCATTGTTCCACTTGTTAACTTACATCATCTCAGGTAATATAACTTATACTAGGTAATATAGAATATTATATATGTATATATATATATATATATGTATATTTATACAGTGTACAGATAAATTTGTAGATAAGCGTTTAAATATTTTGCAAACAGTTGAAAAATTACAACTTACATGTGGATCATCATTTTTTTATTTACTTTTGACGATTTAAACATGATGCCAATCACATGAAATACTTTGTACAATAGAAGAAATAACATAAATTATGCGATATCTTGCGCTGGAACTATTTAAATATACATTAAAATACATTACAATAAATAAAGAGAAAGTTGAATTATTCAGTTTATAATTCGCACAATCTACAGTTTTACGTATATGATTTTTTAAATGAAACAATGTCGTGATAGGAAAGCACCGGATAAGTGCTTTATTGATTCTTGTATGATAAATTTTTGTACGACTTATACAATTATTCAGCTCCCTCTCCCTCCCTTGTACACATACATACACTCACGCATCATACATATATATATATATAAAGAAACCAACTACTCATATGCATACAAGTCACACGCATTTTTTGCCATATTAAGTAATAAACAAAAAGTACATGATTTATATAGAATTAGCAAATTTTTCTTTAAAAAAATGCAGTTTCGAATTAAATTAATATACGATATACATGTTAACATTCATATATGTTTGTAAATACCATTATATCACGATAAATATTATCATTGTCGTAATGAAAAAGGGGGTACATATAAAAATTATACAAAATACGGGAAGTTTCAGTTGGTATGCAATTCGTAGTTTTTCTTGTTACATTATTAAAAATTAATTTACAGAAACCTAAGATGGTTGAGTATGAACGATACATTCGAATAAATTTTATCTTAGTTCATCGTAATGACATAAGAGACGATTATTATATTTACTTATAACTCTAGTAATAGTAATAGTAAAATATTGCCAGAAGCAATAAGTATTTCACAAATTAAATACACACAAACAAATGTAACAAAAAAAACATGACACAATTTCTTATGAATTATCTCTGAAAAGTCGTTAGTCTTTTCGTTAAACGTTCGTTAGATTAGGACCTTTCACTGTTCAAAGTGTAAAAACCAAATGAAAATTCAGTTTTTTTATTTTTTTATTTTTGACATAACGATATGGCAATGTCTTTTGTTTCTTTTCATTTCTGAACACTTCACGATAGTAACTTGTAAAAATGTCAAAATTTCATCCAGGTCTATGAACTGTCGAAAATATCAATTTAATGTATATATATATTACACTTATTCAAAATTTAAATTTCACACGACGATGAATCCAACAATTCGTCCCAATTAATACTTCTCTGAAATACTTCTTGCTGCAACCATAATTCGTAATGTTGTTTAAACTCATCACTTAATTCCACGTTCATACCGAGTACCGACGTGACTGACGTATCAACAGGTTCCATATCTTTGTCCTTAGGAATATTAGTATATCTTAAATTATTAAAACGATCAACGCAAGAACGTAGTACACTCTCGTCTACTTGAAAGTCCCATGGTCGTGCTTCTAAATCTGATGAAAATGAAACAATAATTGTAAATTTAACATAATACAAGGAAGTTCGGACATATAGTAGGATATTACCATTGCCATAAGCCCAATCATCGTTCAATCGATGTCTAACTTTCGCATAAATTGCACTGATTGTTTTCATATTAGTCTTCCGCCACTGGCGCCCTAAGTATCTCGTTTGCATTTTTAGCAATTTTAAAACATATAATTGCATCATTGCATGCCGAACTTTTAGTGTACGTTTTAATATAGGTGCCGACTTAAAAACGACTAGCATCTGTAAACATAATTAACGTTAATACTTCTTGACGAATGAATAAGAAATTCTTATAATTAAACATACCATAATCCTACTATGTTTCCACTTCGTCAATTTGTTAAGTATACGTAATAAATTAATGCAGGAAAATACATTTCTCCACGAATACGTTTGGTTATTCCCGATTTCAAGATTTTCTATAGTCAGCTCGGGCTGATCACCGATAACACACATGGGGAAATCTAGTATAGGAATACTGTAAATAAGAAAAATATTATATCAAATTTGTATAGATTAAAACAAACGATTAATTCTCGTTAGATAAAAACTTACACATTTTTAGCTTCAATGTAAGCTAGAATATTCTGATTTAAAAATTTTAAAACGAGCGGTATGCAATTAGCGAATACTAAATGCTGTGACATGAATTCAAATTGATATATATGATTCAGCTTGAAGTGTTTCAACAAAAGAAGTAGAATTGCAGAAACAGCTTTAGCGATTATTTCCTTATGCCTATTTACATCGATACTGAGTTTCATTGATTGTAATACTGTCATGCTATATCAAGAGAAACACGTATATTAATATACAAAATAATATATACATGTATTTTAATTTGTGAACTTACGGCATTTGTCCTGGCAGAACATCAGCCATGATATTGGTAGTGTCTGTTTTAGCTTTACTGGCTGGTGCAGTTGCTAACAAAATCTTTAATAATGCAATCATATACTGCGGGACAAACGGCAATATAGCATGATAAACGATTTCTGTCGGTGTCTGACGAATCGGAAACCTTGGAGTAGTTATAGGGTTTCTAAGCATTTGCTCTTCTTTCTGTATTTGAACTTCAGCTAAAGATGTGTACATATGCTGGAAATATTTATTACAATTAATGCGCATTGAGATTTTTTTTAAACACAAGATGTATGAATATTTAACTTACTTTTTTAAGTGTGTTGACACCTTCGTGGATTGGTTGAGGCAATCCTGCCAAACTTTCTCTATCTCCTTCTAAATTGTACCCAACAAACTTTAATCTTGTTACTTCAAGAAAAGTGTCCACATCCTTTTGTCTAACTTTTGGCGTCCACGGTAAACCTGCAGAAGTATATTATCCGAAATAATTAATGTTTATCATAAGAAGTAGAATAATTACTTTTTCCTTTGGTGAGCTGTGGAGTACTAGGCCTTATTTGTAGCTGATTATTTTGTTCCTCACAGTAATTTTGATTCCAACCAGTCTGATTCATAAGTACATTCATTTCTCCTTCGCTTTCATTATTTCCGGTATTATTTCCTAGTTCTCCACCTTCGTATTCCATTCCTAAACCTGGTTCATCCAATGAACTCTGTTTCATTAGACACTGAAAAAAAAAGGAGAGACAATGAGATAAGAAAGTTTGGCTGATTTCAAATAAAATGAAATAAAATATAAAAATAAAACAATGACGTACTCGTCGATAAGATCGATTACTTTTTTTCTGATTTTGTGTTTCTATTAAATCTGCAGCACTAACTGGAGGAGAGCTAGCTCTCATGGTCTTGGCAACTTCTAAAGTATCTTCTTGCTGAGTATCAAGACCGGCTTCCTCGCGGTATTGTTTTTTCAATTCTCTTAGTGTATCAATACCACCCAAGGACACTAAGATTAACTTCCACAGGAGTAGAAGAACCTTTTTCATAGGAAAATGTGGAGCCGATCCACTGCAATGGTACGTTACCATACCGAGAAGCTTAACTATAAGCAATTCCTCTCCATACGGATGTATTAGATCTTCTTTAAAAGATTCAATGTTATCTTTGTAAATACTGTTCTCTAAATCTTTCATTTCTTCTCTCATTACCTCGGTTATGATATATAAAACGGACAGAATTACCCTTAAATCAACAGAATCATCAAGACTAACTGATATTTTTCTCATTGCAGGGGCAGCTCTGCTACTATTCCTGTAAGTGGAAAGGTACATAAGAAAATACTGTTGAACTAAATCTTTTTTTTTTAATGTAAAAGTAAACATACGCAATTTCCATATTAAGAAGTTCAACAAATGCTGGAAATACTCCAGCTTCATACAGTAACATTACATTGATTCTAGTCCATTCTTGTTGTTCTTTGTCAGACTGTACTCCAGCCCAACAACCTTGAGCTAAATACAAGATACACCTAGCTGCTTTCATTCTCAACTGTTTATTAGAAACTTCTAATTGGTCTAACAATTTGGAAATCACAGATCTCTGTTGAGCTTCTGTCATATTTTGCCACCAGGGTCGCAATTTATAAGATTCCATTTGTTCTTCGAATGCCTAGGAACAAATACATGTTTTGTTATTTCGATGCATCATACGATAGAAATGCCTATACTCACTGTAAGATTAACATGTAATTCACACTGTTCATTGTAGCTGTATAATTCAGCAATTTCATTGGCATGCGTATCCGCATCATCATAAACAAAGTCCAAATCTGTGGTTTTAGGTGTTTCCTAAACATAAAAATACAAAAGACATGCAAATGTTACTAAATCGGTGTTAGCTTCTTTCACTATAATGAAATATGAGAAACAATCATAAATATTATATGTACCATTTTATGTATATTAATTTCAACAATTATTATTTAGAAAATGGATAAGAGACGTTATTCACGTATCATGTGATTTGATAAACAGATTGTGGCAATCCAGGCATTAAACAGTATATGCTTCTGTCAGAAAGGTTAGAAACGACTTGATCCACGACGGTTATCGTTACGTATTTCTCGCCAGGTTTTCTTGTCTTTTTAGTTGACAAAGCATTTACTCACATCGGTACTCATTATTCGTTGATGTAGAACTACTCGGGGAAGATTACGCTTCCCATTCCCATTCGCATCCATCGCTACGTCACGCATTTTCTAATAGTGATTGAAAATGCAGTATGTAATGCATCTTATACTTAATTTATCAATCGATACTTTCCTCTCGATTAATCGACGGTTATTCTATCGATCAACGAGATAATGTAATCGATTTTTTAATGAAAAAAGTCGATGATGCACTTTGCTACATTCGATAATGTTTAAGAGACTCCGGTGTATTCAAACTTTTGTTAATGAAATGTTAAAGGCTACGATGATATTTCTTATATTTCGAAAATTCTTCAAATTATCGTTGGCAGCATTGAACGATTGGTTAGCGATATCTTTTTAGAGAATTTCACAAGAAATTTTCCAAATATTGGTAAGATGCAAGCTTCCATTTTGAAAAGCGAAGCTACTCGAAAAGCACGTTAAACTGCTCTTCATATACTCTTCGGGCAAACGCGTCTCTTTTTGTGCGTCCCCTTTGCTAACATTATATTTATATTAAAAAATATTGTAGGCAATTGTAACTGTATAAAGAAAACATGCAAGGAACTATCATAGAAAATTTAAGCGGTAGAAAACTTTCGGTACTCGTCGTACTGTTGATCATCGCACAAATTGTTTGTTTTTTAATAGGTGGACTTATTGGTAAGTGAAAGAACATTAAAGAGTTTGAAAATATCATAGTATTAGAACTTAAGTTTTATGTTTATTTAAAGATAAAAATCTTAAGTAAATTACAGAAGTTTATTATTACAAATTAATAAAATATCTTTCTGTACTTGTTATTTAGCTCCAACTCCTGCTAGTAGCCAAAACATACTTGGTACCCCTTGCAAGGATAGCCGTGTAAATAGATCTGAACCTGGAGGAAATAAATGGTATTATTCAAGAGGAAGAGGAGCTTGTAATGCTGTTGATATGAACGTTAGCTTTGATGGTCATCATCAAGCCTACCAAGTTGTTTATACGTTTCAGGTAAATTTTATATTAAGAGGTACATAAAATAAATTAAAATTTAAACATTTATTCATTTTTTTATAGATGCCTGTGCCTCGAAATAGCATGAAACTTGATTATTCTAGATGGCAACAAAATCTGATTGGTGTTTTACAAGTGGACATTGTTTATCATAGTCAGATAGAAATTGGTAATTTATTAGAAGCACGATAAATGTTTCATAATCATCTGTATTAATTTACATTTCCACAGCTCCTAGAACCAAAATAACATTAGATGCAAGACTTGCATACAGAAACAAGGGTGATCCGGATGATGCTTGGAAACCTTATGCCGCATCTGTGGTTGAAAGAATTTTGGATTGTAGTATTGATGATGTAAATACATTAATTAATTAATGTAATTATATTTAATGGAAGGGGTACATTTACATTTAATTATTTTACAGGCAATGGAGCAATATAATTACAATTGCAAGCTGGTCCCATTGTTTGAACTTGGCTCCTTATTTCACGATTATTATCTTTTAAATATCCGTCTTCCGGCTGATACTGATAAAAACATAAATCAGGGTTTAGGACATATAAGTGATTTATGGCTTACAGTAAATATAAATTATGTTTAAAATATATTATATTTAGCAGGAAATTAGGAATTAATTTTACTCGTTTTATATTGCAGGCTATCAATCAGAATGGCGGATTTACGAGGGTATGGGTCAGTTTGAAAACCATTTTCTTTCCCATTGTTATATGCGTTCTTGCTTGGTATTGGAGACGAATTAATATGCTTTCAAGATCTCCGGCTCTCTTGGAATATTTGCTTTTAGCTCTAGGCGCAGCTCTGACGTTTTTAAACAGTAAGCCGTGCATTATCTACCCTCGTTATACAATACATTCATTATTCCCGTTTAAACATGATCTCTTGTAGCGCCTTTGGAGTACTTAACCCTCGCCTATGATATGCCATTTATGCTTTTATTGGGCGATATTAAACAGGGAGTTTTCTATGCAATGCTCTTGTCTTTTTGGCTCATCTTTGCTGGAGAACATCTTATGGTAAGAATGTAAAATCAGCGTATAAAAATAATTTCTCTTCAACGTACTAATTATATCTTTTTACATGTGGCTTTCTCTTCTACAGATACAGGTGAGTTAAAGTCTTTATTAATTCTTTAAATAATTATATTTGTATAAATATCACTTCTGTAATTATTTATCGTTTAGGAAGGCGATCAAAGAAATTCTTTAAAATGTTACTGGCGTCATTTATCCGCGGTGGGCATTGGCTGCCTCTCATTATTTGTATTCGACATGTGTGAACGCGGCGTGCAATTAAGAAATCCGTTCTACTCAATTTGGGTTACGGATCTTGGGACTAAATTTGCTGTATCCTTTTGTAGACAAAAAAGAAATCTATCTTCTAGTTTGTAAAATTTTAGATTCCTTGACTTGCGAAAACAAAAAACAGTTATCGTTCATAATTTTAGCAGGTATATCCGCTGGTGTGTATTTAATATTTTTATCTTACATGATATGGAAAGTGTTTATGAATATCAGCGCAAAAAGAGCTGCGTTACCCAGTATGAGTTCGGCACGACGTTTACACTACGAGGGTGTAATATACCGATTTAAATTTCTGATGATCGCTACACTGTTATGCGCATCCTTAACTGTTATTGGATTTATGCTAGGCCAGGTATTTAACTCTGCATTATATTTTAAATATCCGTAGAAAGTGAAAATTAATCGTACAAAAAATATGCAGGTCGCAGAAGGACAATGGAAATGGGATGATGAATTGCATTTGGAAATGACATCGGCATTTTTCACTGGGGTGTATGGAATGTGGAATATTTATATTATAGCATTATTGTGCCTATATGCACCATCGCATAAACAATGGCCTATCGAGCCATCCGGTAATTAATAAATTTTTCATTTTCATCTATTTACACTTAACACTATGATTTTGATTTGTCTTTTATCAGTACAACTTATCAGTACCTTATTTCCTTATATCGTTCGTTTAATCTCAATTTAATCTTTTCCAGAAAATAGTATTAGCGAAGAAATCGAATTTTCGCGTTTATCTACCGATCCAAATGAGATGTTGTCTTTGACAGCATTTGCACGAAAAGCAGCGGTAGAGTAAATAGTATACATATTTTATAAAAAAAAAAAAAAAGCATGGCAATCGACCAATCAACAATTTTGTACTTAATCATAGCATGGTACAATGCAATAACCATGAATTAATGAAGGTTTTTCAATAGTTGTAGAGAATGCAAGGACTGATAATACTCTGAAAAGTAATCTCTTAATACCAAAATTAAGTATTTATTAAAAATGATATTTTTTAAGGCTTTTATAATACAACTTAGTATCTAACAATTTTTTATGATGGTACTTAATTAGGTACTTAATATTTTCAAGATTAAACGAATGAAAAAGAGTCACTTTAGACAATGTTTTTTCGTTACGTTCATTTTCGTGTGTAATTAAAATAGAGTAACATGTAGCTGGAGTAATTTTATAAAACATTCCATTTAAAATGCAAATATTCTACCTTCCGGATAACATTTTTTCTATACGTCGCAAACATTAAATTATCATTGATAATTGAAAGGAAATATCATTGCCATGCTTACATAGTAATCATCTTCAATGAATTAATCTGGCGATATTTATTTTCTTAAACGATATTTAATCTATTCCGTCTTTTTATAATACATATCAATATTGGGCATTTATCCATAATTAATGTTCATAAATGTGCATTTAATTGTAGTTAAATAATATTGAATATGTGCATTCAACAATTCTTCATTCTTATATTCAACAGTATTAAGTTCCTCAGATACATTTTTTATATTACATATATTTAATACAAACGTTTACAAATTCCAATGCATTAATGCAGGTTTTTTAGAAGCTAAGGTATGCATGCAACAAAGTAGAATCGAAGCAGGAAGGTGTAATAAATTTGTAACATTTGAATAGAATCAACCTAGTGCACATTAGCTACTTATATATAGTACTTACATTTGCAGCAATAAGATTAGTATTTTCTACTTGTGACGTATCTAACGAAATCTATTAATGAATGGCAACTTCTATACGAATTTTGTATTATATTATTAGTTGTGATATCTTCTTAATAACTTGTGGATGT
This sequence comes from Osmia bicornis bicornis, assembly GCF_907164935.1. Lineage (NCBI taxonomy): Eukaryota > Metazoa > Arthropoda > Insecta > Hymenoptera > Megachilidae > Osmia > Osmia bicornis. Next base: position 14,563,916 of record NC_060216.1, on the reverse strand, counting down.
GAAAAAAAAAATAAAATGTAATGTATTAGGGCTATAAGAAAAAAAAAACCAACAAATTCTTATGCATGTTTATATAATTGAATTTTGGTATTATATATAATAGGAACATTTTTTCATGTATTAATCAAAATTTTTATACATTTTTTAGGTAAACCAATTTGTTAGAATAATTTTGTTAAATTGTTAAATATGATGTAACACTATATGTTATATATATGGTAATTTTACATATGGAAACATAGACTTGTATGTGTCGTTGTAGTTATGTCTTTTGTTTCAACGTTATTAAACGTCCGGGTGAAACACGAACTATTATACGTCCGATTTACCGAGTAATTCCATTTCTTTTAAACCGTTCGTGCAATTTATTCTCTTGCTGGAATAATTATTGCGAGATAAGACCATTCTTTATAACTCCACTATTGAAGGTTTATATAATTTCTCCTATAATATGTGTGAAAGGGGTTAACTTTAAATGTCAAGTTTAATCAAATTTAACAGATACTGGATTTCGCATTGTTGTTTCTAAAAGGTATTTATATATTATTTATAACAATTCTGTATAGTTACTGTATAGGTATTACGAACATGATTATCTATTTAATTTAAATTTAAATTCCACGCATACGTCATCAATTGATACTATTTTACAGTGTTACCAAGTACTAGTGATTTTTATGAATATGTGCTTTCTGTAACGAATTTGTTTCTAAATTCCAAGAGTAATTGCTTTTTGCTTTTGTTTTCGTATTAGCAAATACATAATGCGTGATAAATTTTCAATATTTCAACATCAAGTATACATGTATAAATTATTCATAACGAAATCAAAATACGTTTTTAGTTACGAAATACAACATTAATAGGATACTTTGTGCAACTGATTGCCACATAATAAAAAATAATTCGTATGAAATAATAGAACACGAAATAAGGGCATAAACGAACACGTTTTAATATTAATATTTTTATTAGTTATACAGTTTGAATTTCTTTAGGCGATTTAAAAAAAAAGAAAATTAAAAAAAAAAACGTAACAACGTTTAGCCGTATTATTTGCGGTAATTCTAGTGATATTAGTGAAACGAAAGAATTGCTGGTGATTTGTGGAGGATAGCAGGGATTTTGTATGGTGCGCGCGCATCCAGTGGCAAGACGTAAGACAGAGGTAGCAGCAAGCAAGAGAGCAGTACAGAAGCGGAATCAGATGTAGTGAAGTCTGTGAGTTGACAGTGGGGTGCACGAGAACAGGCGTTTCATAGCGGTGGAGGCGGAGGAGGTTTAGGGGAAAGAATTGTTTTCTGTGTGCGCGAGAAACGTGTCGAACAGTAAAAGTCTCTGAACGGGAATCATTGGTTGGTGGTGGTGAAATGATCCTCTAGCCCGAGGATTTTGACTTGGTCCGCTCGGACAAAGAGGAATACAATTTGTATATCGCTACACATCGACGGATCCTACGCTCGTTCATCCATAGAAAACATCATCAAACGCTGACGTCGCAAAATTCGTCTGGTGTCGTTTTCCTTCGTGGTGAGCGTCGAAGATTCAACGACTGACTAGCGACCATCACGCGCGCGTGTCTTTGTTTTTTTTGTTTCTCAATAAACTTGCTCGCAACGGGTGAAACAGTGTGTTATATCACAGTGGTGAAAGACTGATATTGTTGTGTGTATTGCTGTGATAAATAATCGGTAGCAGTCAGAGGCCCTTCCTAAACGACGATCGAGCTCAGCTGATTCAAGGACTTGCTGCGAAGGGCTCTGCTGCGATAATAGACGATAAATATGTCGTCCCCCAGCGCTGGAAAACGACGTATGGACACGGACGTTCTCAAATTGTATCCTTGAAATTCACTTTTATTTCTCCTACTTGCTATTTGTATCTCCGTCTTCTTTTTTTTCTTCTTCCTCGTCTCCTTCCCCCCACTCCGACTCCTTCTCCCGTAACCCCCCACCCTCTTGTCCCTCCTACTCCGCGATCTCTTGTTCTCGTTCTTTCTTTCTCTTTCGCTCTATCGCACGTGCTTGCGATCGGATGCGAGAGAGGCCTGCACATGGTTGCAAGTGCAAGAGCTACGTAGTATGCATGTGCGTGTTGCACGGTGGAATCGCTTATTTATCAGGTAACCGATTGGTTTATAGGCCGACGAGAAACAACACGGTGCAATGTCAATGATATTTCACGGTGACCAGAGATATTTAACTCCTTGTTTCGTCGATGACGGAACACAGCTGTTTTTAAAACCAGCTGACTCCCTACATTTCTGCGCTCGTGTGTGCGCAGCTTTATCTTGTTCCCTCAACGCATCGCGAGTGTGCCCGACCACAAATTTTTAGAGGTTAGCTTTTATATTTTTCTTTTTTTTTCTTCCTCATTTCGTTCCTTTCGATAGAATTCTTTGATTTAGGAATTCGAACGGTACCCGGATTCTATGATACTCTTTATATTTATACATTCGTAGCGAGCGTAAATATTTAAAGTCGCGCGTCAAAGAGAAGCGTATATACATATGTACGTTGCTTCGAAACGGAGTGAAGCGCGACCAACGGTAATTGAGACGTCACCGTCTCAATTACCGAATATTTCAACATTAATCGAATAATTCAGAAAAATAAACGCGAGCTTTGCAAACAGATATGAAAAATACAAACAAAAGATAATAACGATGCCAACTTATAGACTGGTTCGATTACTTTTCCACCAAACGTTATTATCTTTGATAAGTCACGTGACGATAGTGACTAATAATTTCCATTATTCTTGCCTGAGGTGGCCATTTCTGTTAGAGATACACCTTTGTCGATAAACCTGGTCAACGATCGTTGACGTATTTTACTCTTTAATCAACGTTCGAACAAATTTATCCTTTTGATATAGAACGTACATTTACGCAAGGGGTAGAATAATTGCTTCACCGATTTTGAAGTTCTAGTAACTTCTAGTATTATTACACAGGTGAATCCATGGGGGTTATTGCCATTCCACCATAAGGGGTTGTAAAATTGAAAAAGATAGATTTAATTATATAATTAACAATTAAATTCGCATATTAATATACTTATTAATTAATTAATAACATATTAATATACCAATAAATTCCCACTTGTGTAAATGTGCATAATTTTATAATTAAATGTTCATAGTTTAATCTACATATACGAACCTAATTCGTAAGAAATTGATTTTTTGCGTAATATAACGTCGCGTTTCGCTTATCATTCTTGTACAGACGTTCTTGTACGAATGTGTCAGTTTTTCTAGAGCGATGATAGTCTCTCTTTATACCGTGTTCTTTCGTGTCTCGTAACCATCGATCAGTCTTTGTTGAAGCTTACATTAAATTTGCAAGCGCTTCGTCGGGCAAAGTGAATTGGATGCGTTTATTCGCATCGGTTCGTTCGGTATAAACAGGTTTTCAAATTTCCCGAAGAAAGAATTAGCGATACGAATTTGAAGTCTTAGATAAATTGAAAATTTTCAAGGCAAATTATATCGATACCATTATCTCAACACAAGATTAAACTGGGACAAATATAGTACAGGTTTTTTTTAATAAACTGATAACAGGAAAAAAATTAATCTAAGCGTTATAGAAACAAAAATATTATCGTATCTTTTTAATTAAAATTTCCATTTAAGTTCAGAATCATTTCTCGTACCTTTTGGAATTTATTTAGAAACTTATTCGAAAGAAAAGTCGTAAAATAATAATCGGTATCTTGAAACGAAACAGTCGTAGTTTTCAGCGAACAAAAATAAAAACGATTCGTTAGAAGGGGATAAGGCGAACGGAAAAATTGGAGGATCTCAGCGATGTTAAAATAAACAGGGGAACGTATACAAGTTTTGAAATTTTATAGCGTATAAACTTGTTGGCAAATCGAAGTTAGGTAAATATTTCCATTTTAAATAACGCCGAAAGCCGTTTCCTAGCTTTATTATGGAATATGCATTAGCGACCAATTCGACTGGTTGCTTCGTTATTTTTCTACGGGGCTCGATGGAAAATTGTTTCTTTGCCAAGAATTCCTTTCTTCCGCGATGCGGCATACCGGAATTGTATTTTCGGTCTTTTTCGTTTTGTAAATTTAAGAAAAACCCCCTCTTTGTTCTTTGTCATCATCAAAAAAATGTTGAAATATTTTAATTAAGCGAGCGAATTAATAATCAATTTTGTTATCGAACCTTTTCCTTTTTTGTTGCACGGTTATCGATGATCGTAAATCAGATTGTATAAATTTCATTCTAGTTGTCGCATAATATTGTGACACAAATCGAGCCGTGTTAAAAAACACTGTTTAAAGTGTTATAAAACGTATCTATTAGTGTTCGTCGTATGATCGCGAAGGCTCACCTTGAACGCCTACATGACACGAATGACAAGGTTTGCTTCCTCTTCTAGAATTGCAACCGCATATTTATACACACCTTCCACTGTTTTAACATTGTTTTTATCATCTGTTCTAGTCCAGTTTCAATAGGACGAATAATAGACTAGAAAATGGCAATAATTCCTAGGGACATTATTAATTTTTTTTTAAATTAACACTAGAACTACCAAAGAGATCAAAATGACTGATTTCCAGTTTCTTATTTTAACCCTCTATTGCATGAATTTTTGACGAGTTTACTTAAAAATAAGTTTGGTCATAAAATAAATAATAAAATTTTATTAGAAAATTGCGCAATGTTCCCTCTTGGAACCAGCTCAGAGTCTTTAGTATTGTCTACTTAATTTATTATAGAAATAAATTTAAGTTCCCGTTTGGGAACGGAATGCAATAGAGGGTTAAATTTATAAATTTTATCCAGGTATTTTTTTTTATATTTCTTCCTTCATTTATTTAATAATTTACATTATTTTCAGTTAAAAAATAAGTCGGTAGTTCTAGTGTTAATATTTCAAAAATTCTAATTTTCATCTTCATGTACATAGATCGGAGAGTCTCTCTCTCTACATTGCCATTTTACTCGGGTAAGCTTAACGAGCCGCGCACGGTGCATCTAAAGTTTCGACCAACCCTGTCTAATTTTCATTATTTCTCTAATGCAGTGGTCAGACGAGAAACACGTAGACGTGGTGTTCCGGAAGTAATTCAATTATGGATCGACGATACTCGATGGACCTCTCAGAAGGTTCCTTGTCCGCCCGTCGAAATCAAGCTAATCAATTACGCGGCTAATTAACAAGGTTCTCGATATGGGCGGTTAATGGTTCACCGTAATGGCCTCGATAGCACGCGAGAACACGCGAAAAGTGTTCTTCGTATAATATCGTTTTACCTGAGACCCGTGATATCGACGACGCGTATTTCAATAACGTCCACCTCCACGATATCCAATCTATTCGAGACTTCAATTATTCTCTAAACATCAAAGATCGAAGTTAATAAACGTCACGGGGTATTTGTTCGCGATCGATTCTATACCTCCCAAAGAAATGGAAAAAAAACAACTTGATTTGTATGGAGATAGCGTATTGAAATGAACGGGTTCGATATGAAAGCAGTTGATTTTATCCTTTTTTTTAGAGAATATTGAAAACTGTCAAATGATTCTTTATCATAGATATTGGTACCATATTTTTATTTTTATTCTTGAAATATTCAAGTTTGGATTAGTAGATTAGGACGCATCTGGTGCGTCGAATTGGGAAATCTCGCGTCCAATACTTGACCTTTTTTGAAATGATTCTTTATCATAAATATTGGTACCATATTTTTATTTTTATTCTTGAAGTATTCAAGTTTGGATTAATAGATTAGGACGCATCTGGTGCGTCGAATTGGGAAACCTTGGCGAACGTGCGAATAAATTGAAAAATGAGGAGGTGGCCGAGTTCATCTCGTGTCCAATACTTGACCTTGTTTACGGGCAGGATTACATAGACCTTTCGCTATCAGCGTACATTTCAGTGTGTTTCTCGAATACATTATAAAAGAGGCTGTTTCGCTTTGTGCCTTATCTAAGCAATTCTTACTCCGGCCAGAAAACACAGGGCTATTATCTAAGCGGTACACAACGCCTATCCCATGTTCGTTTCTATGTAACTACAGTGCCTGGAATTCGTAACGAAGGCCAACGACGGAAGAAATAATTTTGTACGCGTTAGGGAAGTTTCCTGTCGCGTTAGAAAGAAAGTTAGAATTATGTATTTCCCTTCGACGAAAATTTTCGCGTGATTTTTCGCACGCGCACCAACGTTGGTCAATGTAAACGCGGCTTATCGAACATCGAAGATAAGAGGGCATCTAGGGGCGCGTCTTCCGAAAATAAATAACATCCAAGGGCGCGAGAGTGATGGATATTTTAAACAATCGTACCATCTGCGCAGATAGACGCGACATCGATTCGCACGTGCTGTTTATTTGGATAGACGCGACGCAGACGCGTACACTTTTTCGTGTTCGCGTTTTAGAGTTTAGTGGTCTTTGCTGGGAGTAAACGAGAAAAAGACCGATGCGCGATTTAGTTAAATTTAACCTGCTCATTAACCCTTTGAAGGCCAGCGGTACGTGCTAGTACCATCTTTTTATTTTTCGTCTTTTCTTTAATTCAGAATTAATTTGCGAATTTTTCAACATGAAAGTACTTTTTACACTCTTGGGATTCCAAGTTATATAATTTTCATGGAAAGTGTTTACTCATAATTGTAAGCAATTAAAACACAAAAAATTCATTTTTTTCCCCCGGGAATAAATTCGGTTATTTTGGAACGAAAAATCCTAGAGCTCTGAAAATTTTTGAATTTTCCAATTCTGACGTCAGAATAGTAATCAGTGACCCCAAAAATTCTCATGAAAAATGTGTCCCTCAAAGGGTTAATCACTGTTCTTACTACCTCAATCAATTTCTCTTATTGGATGTATGAATTAATTAAACGAAATGCTTGGAATGGGAGCTCTGTTTTAATTATCTTTTATTAATCATACATTTGATGAAAGATTAATTAAAAATTATTTCGATTGCCGGTACAAGTTAATTTGGATTCTATTCGGTTGCGTGTCCGAGGCGGGGTTAACGTGGCGCGTACACCTCGATTTATGCGTATCCAACGGCATTACTACGGGAATATACAAGAGAACCGATTGCGTTCACGGTAGCCTGGTCTTTCCGTATAACAAAGCTCGAAGCTGCGCCAGGTGAGAGGCCAGTAACGCTCGCCTCGTGTGTGTAACCGCTTGCCAAAACAAGAAAGTGGTTTACCGTACGTTGAATAACACATCGTTGTAATTTGATTTTCCTTTTCAACGATCGCGCGGCTCTCACGGCTTCGTTACCACTCGATGGAAATAAAAAGGATGTGTTTTCAGTGGTATAAAATACACGAGCGAGCGAGCGGGCTTTTGATAAAATGTACTCATTAGCGATGAAATTTATTGCAGTAGGAAATAAAAATTATTTCCTTTTTCTTCATTTTTCGTCTACGGGGAAACGCAAGTCTCGGAAATAATTGTTTGCCGAACTTTCTCCAAAGTCATCCGGTTCCGTTCTTCAGCATCGTTTTCTGGTTGCGTAGCTTGTTTTCGTACTCGGTCTCCGACCCCGATTCCTCCAACGACACTTTGCATGCCCGCGAATTATTCTATCGCGGTATCGGGGCCAATCTCGCGTGAAAATTTGCTCGATCCACGACGGAACGACGCCGCGTAGGTACCTTTCGATCATCGATGCGTAGTAATGAGTACCGTTTAAACGAACCTAACGATTAAAATCAAACGTACCTTGAGATTCGATGGCGCGTGATAAATCGTAATCGCAGATCTCGACGGAGAATAGCTCGTTTTCAGATTTCATTCCTTTTTCTCCTATCCACGTGAATTCTCGAGAAAGTTATAGTTAAAAATTTAATAAGAAATGATTATTTCTTCGGATGGAGCGTATTATTGTATTCGGAGAAACTCTGAGCATTGCTCAGAAATCTAAGTACTTTCTAATGTGCGGAGCTCTGCAGATGCATTAGAGACAAATTGCGCCCAGATTTCACGTGAAACCGTTATTATAATCTTCAATTGAAGTAGATCACTCATTTATATCTTTATAAATTTAATTTTAAGGTTTCTTGCAAGATTAGGGTAGTAAATCGGTCGGTTTAACCCAGGGCCTCCCACACTTTCTCGTACGGCCCTGCAAAGATTTTGCATTTTGATTTTGAAAAATTCCTAGTGTCCCCCAGCCTCGTTGTACCCTAGGCGTGTTAACTTAATTTTTGGAAATGATACCATGGTGTTTTTTCGGATAGGCACTGATGTTTAAATAAATTTAAGATTAAAACATTGATTTTTTAATTTTAATTTTTAAATTTTACATTTTTAAATTTGTAGCTGGCTCGTTTTGAAAAAGGTTGCTCATCCCTGGTTCAAGCTCTGGCGATTGAGCGCTCGATATCGCGTGGGTGGAGTGGCAGCGAAGGTGTTAATTGATGGGAAGTCGAATGAATCTAACGATCGGGATTTTTGATAAGATTTCGCGCCCGTAATAGTCTACCTTAGTTCATTGCACCGTTTTCTCGTCGACGCCAAAACACATATTTACCCCCCGTGTTTTCGCTTCTTATTTGAATTTACACCTACCTCCTCCGATCCCCGTGTTCCTTTAAATATTATTACAGATTCACATTCCTTAACCGACTCACAGAATAGAAAGCAAGCATGAGGTGACGATTCTAGGAGGATTAAACGAATTTTCCGTGAAATTCTACGGTCCAAGGGGCAGTAAGTACGAAATACACCTTTTCTTTGGATGTTTTATGTGTTTTCAGGAAAGCAAGTATTTTTTCCCTTCTTTTCTTTGTTAATTATTTGGCTAAATTTGATTTGGCAATCATAGTGGTATTCAGTGTCTGATTTATGGATAACTAACGGTGATTATAATCACTGTAATCACAATAAATTGGAATAATTACTTGCTTTCTAATTATAGAGATTGAAAGAAGTTCTATTCGATTGATTGGAAAATCCTCTTCCATATTAAACATAGAAAATTTTCGGCATTAGAATAACTTTGTTAAAAATAAATGTTTGTAATAGAAAAATACTTTTTCTAATTAATCGAATTTCTTTCAACTGATAATATTTTAAGGCAACGTATAGGAGATATCGTGTATTATTTTTTATTTGATGGCAATAGAAACCATAACATTGATTGAAAAACTAAAAGAAACGACCATGAAGCAATCTCAGAACAATGTAATCTCTCCTTACGAGTATCGCATTGCAAATATAAAAGACGATACGAAGGAGTTTCTATTGCATTTCCTTGTACACTTTATCACTTACCAGATATTTTATGTAATGCTTACCTAACAGGCTGTACATTGAAATTATTGATAATTTGTCAAACGTTCACAATTATCCCTATTAAACACCCGAATTATTTACCATTATTATCTGGGCTTAACAGTAAAGTCACTAACGAACAGATTAACTAATATAAGTACACTCATGGATCAGAGTTCAATGTATTGTTTTCTGTTACAATTAATGGAAAAATTTAAAGGTTCCTGGAAACAGTAGAATTTTTTAAAATCTTCTTCATTATACAAATTAATAATTGTGACCAAAAATAAAACACAATTTATCCTCGGTAGAAATATCTTTCCAAGGAACACTTCGTCAGGCGTTTGATTGATATCGTGTCGATCAGCTGATCGATGGAAACGCGTGTATTATTGCAAAAGTGTATCCGGTGCGAGGAACACGCGAGTCCTTGGATTCTGAAATGCTGAGAACATAGTACGATATAATCACGTGAAACGATGATTCCTCTTTGCGACTCGTGTCCGTTCGTATATATCGTGATAAATTATTCGCGGGTTCGCAGGGCAAGGTTACCAAGACCAGGAAGTAATGGATCAGGTTAACGGTGCACCGGTAACGAGGAAACTCGATAGAAATTCATTTGATAAATGAGTCTCGAGGTGATTTAAATTTTGTCATACACGGTTTTTCAATTATCACATTGTTGCATATGAACTGGCTAATTTGGAAATTATGCGTGGGTGGTACGAGTCCCATACCGCCAGAGCCTTCCCCTAATTGAATATTACGAAAGATATTTTCTTTTCCATAATTAAAAAGAGGGTTGATTTTGGAAGATTGAAATTCAGGCGCGATTTCATGACACAAAAGTATCGCGAAATATCGCTTAATTAAAATTCAATTTAAAGCTCAAGATCTATCGATAATTACCGTATAAAGGGTTTATCGATATCGTACGGGTACGAACAGGGAATGTTTACGTGCCGTAGGATTTCTGTTCGCTTGTATATTGATCGATCGAGGAATAACGCTATTCTGGAATGCCGGTGGCACGAAAGAGTGTTTTAAAATTAATTTCATTGCTTCTTCGCTTTTATTGCGTCCTTCGGAACAGTTACAGTTGGGTAAGCTGCTCGATCATTATGACCGTGTATGTGATCGTTCGTGTGTTACAACAATTATCGTAAACGGTGCATCCTGATGCATCTCGATGCAAAAAAATTCTCTTTCAACGAATATAGTTTCATCGAAGTCAAAAATATAATCATCGATCACTTGCCAGACGAGTTCGGCCTCGAAACTGTAGTTAATTAGAAAGGAATTACAGAAGCAGTAATTATGAATTGCGAATTCATCTTGTTAATTGGATATTCTTGTTCATTGTTGCAACTTTTAATTAGGTTCAAAATAAATTCATAAAAGGTTTTATTACTTAGTATCTGCACCATTGTTCTAGTGTTTTACACTCTTGACGCACCACGTGTGTCATATGATTTCCTATCGTTGACGCACCTTATGCGTCTTGCAGTTATCAATTTTTTTCTTTCTTTTTACCAAAGTTTCTTCGCAAACTCGGCGTTACTTTAACCATAAAATTCGTGTAGATAGTTTTACGGTCACGTCGAGAGTTTCTATAACTTTTCACGATATTTCAAAGGGAAGAACAACTGGATCTTACTGGCTGTAAGACCGTTTCGTGTTTTCCAGATAAATCGATGTATTACTGTGAACGGTTTGAAATAAATTACATGGGAAGAAAGAATGGCGGTGACGATAAGAGCTGTTCAGTTTAGACGCATCTCCTCGGTGGTTGCCCCTTTTATTTCTACTTGATCAACCAGCAAAATTGCGTAACCTGTATCGTCAGCACGTGAATTGTCTATCTTTCTATTTTTATTTTTTCTCTTATTACGATAGAGTTCTTATTCGAGGTGGATGTTGAGTCAATTGGGATCCAAAGCTATGGTACGAAAATTCTTTTACGATTCATGTATTGGAAAAATAATTTTAAAAAATATCAGTGATATACAGTCCGAAGGTTAAGAAAGCGTTTAGAATCCTTTTACCAGTAATTATGTCTCTTTTTAAGGCATACGAAGTAAAAGTTATAAGAATACAAACGACGTTGGTAACTGATAAGATTAACAGTGTTTCATTACGAATGTATCACAGAAACAAATATCGTCGATTTCTTGGTGAACTACAACGCAAATGATTTTCATTGGCTGTGTACCACGTAGAGAATCTTTATTGGTTCTTTATCACAGTTTAATGAGTTACTTAATAAACTCATTTGCATTGTAAACCCGCGTAAACGATTTTCATCCACGTTTCGTGATTTTTCTTATCAATTATTTCGAGCGAACCGATATTATCAGAGACTCGACCGGTGTAGGGCTTTTGATAAAATTAATTTATACCCTCGTCCATTAGAACCGGAGCATTTTTCTTTGTGACGCCCGGCGTTGTTGAACATGTGTATGCTCTCAGTACATCCGCCGCTTACACCATCCGTGTTTTACTACACAAAGCACACAGAGTTGTTTGAAAATGCCTGTAAATGAGCGGTCGCCGATACACATCGGTGATACACTGTGTTCCGTACGCTGACCCACTTTAACAACGGCCCTCTAATACGCCCAAGATTCTCTTCGACACCGATGCTGCTCCATGGGGTGTTGGAAAAATTTGCGATAAGCCTTTTATGGGGATAGTGTTCGATTATTGACTAGAAGTATTTTCTACTTTCGGGGAACGAATAGTTAATTTTCAAATTTCTAGATTTTTGGGGGGATGTTCGAGTATTAGAATTTGAGAAATTTGGACTCTTGGGATTTTAGAATTTTAGAATTTTGGGATTTTAGAATATTAGAATTTTAGAAATTTGGGCTATTGGGATTTTAGAATATTAGAATTTGGGAAATTTGGGGATTTTTAGAATATTAGAATTTGGGGAATTTGGGGATTGTAGAATATTAGAATTTTAGAAATATGCAATCTTAGAACCTAGGATTTTAAAAATATTAGAATTCGAAAAATTTGCAATTTAAAAATATTAGAATTTGAAAAATTTGCAAATTTAAAATATTAGAATTTTGGGATTTTAGAATATTGAAGTTTGAGAATTTTGGAATCTTGAAATTTTTGAATTTGGGAATTTTTGAATCCCTTGATCTCTTCCTGTCTCTCCTAATATATTTCCAAGATTGAAATCCATTCCAGAAATCTCCATAGCATCCGAATGTACATGAAAACGTATTTGACCAGAAAGCGTAGTTACAAGTAGGGATCCTCTTGCTAATGATGCTCAACAGTTCTAAATTGAGACCTTAAACAACTTCGTAGCTCGCTGGCTTTCCGGAGATACTTTCCACTAGTCTCTCCTTTTGTATAGCAGACGAGTTATTGTATAAAAGGATCCAAAAAGATCTACGTAACCGTAGCCAAAGGAACGAGTTTATTGTTTCTCGTTGTACGGTCTCGGTTGTGTATTTTTGATTATGAGGAAGCAGTTACGAGTCGGACGACCGACTTTGACTCGTTCTCTCCGTCGAGAGATGGGAATCAATTAAACTGCAATTATGGTGCATTTGGCAGTGAAAGACGACAAGAATCTGTCCGCGGATAGAATCCGAAGCGCGAGCAATGTGGCTAAGAACTATTAATGGAAACAGAAAGACCAACCGAGGAGAGCTTGTTCTTCCTCTGACAAGCAGAGCAGGTGTAATTTCAGGGTCTGTGTTCGCAATTAATTTCACGTTTCATTGAAAACCCTGATATTAAAATTAATTTAGAAAAGAAAAATATAATTTTTAATTATTAATAATTAATAATTACAAAATTTAGTATATAATTGAAAAGTACAAATAACAAAGTAAAAATGAATTCAAATTTTCCCGCGTAAAAATTAATACCCAATTGGCGGTCCGCCACAGGCCTATATAAGCAGGCCCCCTTTCGGCACATTGTCATTCTCCCCGGGGACGTCCACGGGGAAGGATGGGAACACCGTCCCATCACCGCTTTCCTCTGGGAAGCCTGATTTAATCGTGAGTGTACACGAATATTTTCCGGCACAAATGACTGCGGCGAAAGGGTTAACGCACGCATTACGCACATCTGTCAGAGATAAAAAAGGTCGCTCGCCTCTGCTCTATCAACGTACCACGAATTATTAATTCACCGAGGAGTATATTTTATTTTTCGAATTTTCTTGTAAAACCATCGCTATTACAGAAATTATCATCCCGGTAGTATCTCGTTTGCACAACGACCGCGAATTGTTTTCTTCTCAGCCAGACCGTAATTTCTCGTCTTGTTGCCTTTAATTTGCGTCCACTTCTCTGCCACGCGTTTTATCGCCATTTCTTACCAACGTCTATTTATTCGTTTTATTCCTTTCATTTAGCAAGTTATTTTTTCTTCAAATTATCATCAGTTCATTTTCCACAAATTTTCTTTTCATTAACGAGAATAGTATTCACCGTTACGATGCGATAATAACAAATCTATTTGCATGAAATTATAGGAATGTAGATTGAACGCAATCATCGTTGCATTATTACAATAACAGGGGAATATCATGATTACACGGATGCGAATGCAGGATTCAATACAGGCGTTTATTCTGCGGACAAATAACAGGAACACGGTGCAAAACAAACATGATTTCACGTTATAAAAATCACGCGAAATACCACCGTTGATTATACAAATTTAATTTACCTAACGATGCTTGAAATATTATACATCAATAACTCGATATTTCATTCGTACAGGGTGAAATGCAATTAATTAACGTTGCAGAAATTTGATCGTAATGCGTGTGTACAAATCTCATTTCCACCGGAGTGGTAATTACTGTTAACAGTATAAAAATGGATAAAAAAAAATCCGATAGGCGAGCATGAAAATGCTTCTCTCCTGGAATACGTGTAAAAGCACATTTTTTTTTTTTTCTCGATGCGTCTAAATTGCTACGCTTCCAGCTGACCCAGTTTCCACGTAGAAGCTGTCTACGTCACAGTGCAAATTATGTTGTGCATAAGGGACCCTTGGTAATCTCGTGCACCCGATCCTCCTATCCGTGTCTACCCTTTGGTTGATTGTTTCATTTCATTTATCTGAAATTAAGGGGATAGAGAAATTTTTCTTCTTACAAATAGATTTTCATTTTCAAACAGTTACTCCTCGTTTAATAGAAAATGAAATCTGATCAATTTTCATGAAAAATTTTCATTAGAAATCGCGTCGAGATTTCGATGTACACCGTGTATAATCTCTGTCGTAATTTCCAGCGAACCGTTTCACTTTCGTTGCGTGTTGCTCGCGAATTTCCACCACCCTGTCCTCAATTACGATACCTCTCGGCTCGTTCAACAACGGTTACCTTCTTTATAAATCCCTTTAATTACTCAAGATATCTTTTCTTTTTCTTTCACCCTCCCGCGGAGGTTGCATTTCGAAAGAGCTGAAGAGTCGCGCGGATGCAGTTCGATACGACGAAACTTCTCCGAGCCTGGCCCAGTGACCTAGTTTTTCCTTGCTGTTGCTGTGCTACAGGAAAACCGTGTTGCTACGCGTTCGTTTTCCATTTCTACGATTCGACCCACCCTTTGGAGCGAAGAAAAAAATTTTAATCGGTGCAAACGTGATCCACGTTTCGTTGAATCAAAGAGGCAGAGTTCGTTCGGGCATCGTTTCATCGCGTAAAAATCATAAATGAAATTCGAGTATGACGACTGATGGAAATGAGAATATATTCCAGTTAGAGGGAACAGGAAATACAGATATAGTTCGATTATCCTGCGAATGGGAGCTTATCCTACGGTCCATTACGATTCAATTGGATAGAAACAGGAAATGATCGGGTTCAGTTACGGTGTTCGATTCGCGATCATTATTCGCAACCCTTGCTTGCATTGCATCGTAACGAAATACAGTATCCTTTGATCAAACGTACGTGCTTGAAAATTGTGTAACACGATTCAGGAAAAATATTGAAAAATTTGTTTTCAATCGTTCTTTACTTTAACGTTAAATCAGTAAGTACTTTTTTCAACTTTGATTTCATTTTTGTCGATTAAATTGCAGGATGAAATTTTATGAAATAAAATATCAAAAATGTTATTGAATAAACGAAATATGAGCAAAGCGAGTTCAGGTAGATAAGAGCAAAACAGCTTTGCAATCTGAAGAGATTAAGGGTGAACAGAATTTACCGTTCAAATCCTCCCTTGCATTGTTTTCTAATCCCCAAATAGGAAGGTACTTCAATGGAATTTCGTTGATTCTAGTAGTTCTCCAACGGCCTGTGGATTCAACCATTCAATCCGTTATAATCACTATTCATCAATAAGCCTTGAAATCATTTGCAGTCAGTTAATTAATTAATCCACTAATGAATACGATTAGAATTATGCGTTTGATTAATCGAAACATAGGTAAACTCTGCTAAACAGAATAATTAATAAATAAAAATATAACAATTCTTTTTAAATTTCCAATATTATTGTCTTTTAAAATCATTCGAAATACGAGAGTTTCAAAATGATTCCTCGTCTCAATTTCAAACAGAAATAATTTAAACAGCAAACGATACGCGTGCGACTGAATAAAGGATTATCGATGCAAATGTTCCAAACGACCCACCGATAAACGGACAAAATTATTCAGTTTTGATTTATTTAATTATATTCATACGATCGTGATATAATCAAACAAATATCA
Source organism: Osmia bicornis bicornis (assembly GCF_907164935.1). Lineage (NCBI taxonomy): Eukaryota > Metazoa > Arthropoda > Insecta > Hymenoptera > Megachilidae > Osmia > Osmia bicornis. The sequence continues at coordinate 14,547,927 of NC_060216.1, read as the reverse complement.
CGTTTAACTCGTGTCTCATTATTATATCAATTAACGCGATAACAGTTCAATTAAACGTACCGGGAAATAAATTGAGACAGGGTATTTAATTAATTTGTGAATTTATAATTTACGAGAATTTTAATAAATAATCGAGTAGGGAAGAAATATGAAGATTGCGAATTTAATTGCTAACTCAATACTTGAGAGTAAGACTCGCACGAGAGTGAGTGTCAACACAGGTGGATACTTACCCTTAGGATTCCACATATAAGACTGAAATATTAAACATCCATTAGGAAATGATTGTTTGACAATTTAGAGATGTCAATTTACAATGTCCCTATTTTTCATGTCGACTCGATATGATGAGTCTTGGTTCGCTGAACCGACTGCACACCGAACAGGAATTAGCTCGGTTGCTTGTGCATTCCCGCAGCTCCGATTCCGTGTGGATATTGATACTTTCACCGTGAATCCGTTCGTCTGTGTGTTCCACGTGCGTGTACGCACAGGTGGGTCACGTTTCTCGCCTACACGTTACTGCAAGCGCGTAATGCACGCTTGTATCCTCATGTGTGTATGCATATTCGCGAAGGCAAAAGTCGGTTCACCGTGACGGGCGGAAAACTATGAGAGAGAGAGAGAGAGAGAGAGAGAGAGAGAGAGTAATTTGTGTAATAGATAGAGTGAGCAGGGGTGGTCGGAGACAGAAGGGGAATCATCATTAAGAGTTTAGAAAAATAAAAATTTCAGATCTAATTAATTAGATGTATTCGCTACTAATGAGCTGCGTTACTAATTAACAATAAAAATAATTTATTTGTTTTAATAAATTAAAAATAGCATAGATTCATTAAAAAAAAAAAAAAAGAAAGTAGGGTATCGGGATTCGAACCGAGGACCTTGAGATTTTTAGTCATGGTTGAAGTATACAAAGTGTTTATTTATGGTTTTATGGAAAAAGTTTAGAGGACAAAGTTATAATATTTCAAGAAGGACATCTAGAGGTATGATTATTTTTTTCCTAGATCGATTTTTCAAAAATTTCAAGATCATCTATATTTAAATTACAGAGGTTCGAGTTACGTTCCATTTGTCTCTTTTTCAAGTGGCCACTTCTGATTCTCTTGTTTTATTATTGGAGTAGAATTTTTCAATTTCATCGACTTCCTTTTGAAATACATCTGAAAATAAAGGTCTCGAGTAATTTGAACTGATGGAAAAGTGAAGGAAAGCTTACCTGGAATTTGCATCGTTGTTTGATATACTAGAAGCTCTCTATGCGAAAGGAGAGCGCTTTAAGTAAGCTTCTTCGATCTAAAAACACCTTCGTGCCAGGGAGTTTGATGGATTCCCTCTTTTCGTGGACAATAGAAGTCGACCTTCCTTCCTTCTCTATTTCCCGTTCATTTTTCCAGCGAGAAAGAGTATCACGTTCCAGGAGTTTTACCGTTCAACGTTCCAGTTTCCTTCATCTATATCGCTGGTTATGATTCCCAGCTGCTGGAATATTATCGATAACTGTGCTTTCAATCTCAATCACTGATGCAATATTCCATTTGTTGTGGCTATCGATTAACCATCGTGAAAATCTTTCATGGAGATTGAACGATTGACTTCTGTTTTATTTCTTCAATCTCCTGTGATTCTATTAGCTTCCTATAGAGTGTCTGTTCCGATTTGATGGCATAAAAGTAGTACAAATTTAATGAAAACGATTATATAAAGGTTTTCTGTGTCTCTACAAATTTCATTCTCTAATAATTTAAAAGAGTTCAATTGAAAATCAATTTTTCTAGCAGATTGAACTTTCGATGAGATTGAAATATTAATCACCTTCTATTTGGACTACATTACAGCACCTTACGAGGGTGGAATATGGAAGGTGAGGGTTCACTTGCCCGAGCACTACCCCTTCAAATCTCCTTCGATCGGCTTTATGAACAAGGTGTACCACCCTAACATTGACGAAGTCTCTGGCACAGTGTGTCTAGACGTAATAAACCAGGCTTGGACTGCCCTTTACGGTATGTATATTTAAATATATCATTCTTTTTCCTTTATTTGAAAGAAAATAGAAGAATATTTGTACCATTTGTTTTCTATTCAAGAAAAATCAACTTCATACTGTTAGATACTTGAATAATTCTGATGGTATCTTTTTCATTCTGTTACAGATTTATCGAATATTTTCGAGTCTTTCCTGCCCCAATTGTTAACATATCCTAATCCAATTGACCCCTTAAATGGCGACGCCGCGGCCATGTATCTACACAAACCTGAGGAGTACAAGAAGAAGGTAGCAGGTGAGTATGTTATCGTCTACCTTCTTCTTTCTTTATCCACCGAAAAGTGATATAACAGAAAGCTAAGAGAGTAAGGAAATTACCATAGAATTATTTCTCTCGGTTGAAAAGTTTTCAATTTACCCGGATATTAACTGGAAGATGTACTCGAACGAGCGTAGAGGGATCAGAGATCCAAGGGGTCGACGTGTAAATTACCTTGGCTCGGGGAAAGCTATTTCCATGTCGAATATCCGGCCGTATTAATTTGCTCGCAATATCCTTGTTGATTTGTTGCTAGATTACGTGAGGAAATACGCGACGGAGGAGGCGTTAAGGGACCAGGAGAACGGCGGTACTGAGAACGGAGTTTCGTCCGACAGCGAGTCTTCGATGAGCGATTTCAGCGAGGACGAAGCACAGGACATGGAGTTGTAACCAAATATTTTACCATCCGTACCCATATCCTTAATCTCGATTCCCTGTAAACACTCCGATCGCTCGTCCTACCAAATAGATGCTTACATTCGAACCATCAGACGGTGTTCGCCGTCTGTTTAGCCGACATGGCACTCTCGTCACTTCGTTTCCTAGGGAACACGTTTCAACTGCGACCAGATTGTTGTTAAATTATTATTCGGCAGGTAAACGAAACAGAAAGGAAGCGTTTAAAAAAATGAACAGCAAATGGATGATGAACAAAAAGAGAATATCGCTTTTGGAGTTTTCAACGAGAGAGGATTCTTTCTTTTTTTTTTTAATTTTTTTATTAATTCCAAATTGGATAGCATTCTGGTTGAACAATTACTGTGATCGACGACGATTAAAGCTTTTGTTTAATATCTTTTTTTTTTTTTATCGCACTTGGTTGTTGTTCCTCCTCGTTGTGGATTTTATTTTCTCTCTTTCTTTTTAAATCGTGCATCGAAGTTGTAGGAACGTTGTTAAAATTTCGTTTACCAACTGTTGCAATTCGTGTTACGTTGTGTTTTAGTGCGCTTTGTTATTCGTACACGTGCCGAGAATAATTACACTTGGCACCGTGTGCAGGGTGTTTGAAAAGATTTTAATGGAAATCTGAGGGATATGGTACTTATCAGAAGATAGGAAAAATGTTTAATACCATCTCTGTCTATCGTAAAGACCATTTGATAATTTTCATTTCTTACTGAAAAGATTAACAGAATAATTAGGAATTTGAAAGAAATATTTTTAAGGATATTTCAATCTTAACGCTATGACTACCTAAGGGACTGTTAACAGAATTATGTCAATTATGATTGATTCTAAATTTTAATTATCATTTGATATAGGTAAGAAAATAATACCATAAGCTAGTTAAAAACAACAAAGTGTTAAAACTTAGAATCCTTCTACTATGGCAATGAATGTATTAAACAATTTTCTAAGTACCATGAATATTACCTCTCTTCTCGAACACCTTGTACATTTAGCATCAATTTCATTTTAACGAACTTGAATGAAAAATTTTTGTAGAGTAACGACTCTTTTGTTGCCTTCACGAAACGACAGTCTCGACAGTAAATAGAAAAGAAGATAAAGGTATACTGAAACACAGGGTGCAGGGTCGATGATGTTATTCTTATCCCATTTTATTCTATTTCTCATGAACAATTTCTTTTTTTCTTTTCTGTCGATGAAAGAATGTTAAAAAATAATTGGAAAATGGGTACTAGGTCCATCTTCCTTATCATTGTTCTATCACAATCCCTGAACGTTTCCCTCGTAGGGCGCAGCAACCGGGGCATGCTTCGACAGTGTTGAAGACAGGTCTGCGTTGTAAACGTCGCTTAAGTAACGATCTTAATGTCGGATTGTCCCAACCGCAGTCGAAATCTGCACGCTCAACGATTCTCGACGGAAGAGAACGAATCAACGGTGACCCCTGTCAATACGACACGTCATTCTGTCATCAGACCGAACCGAATTCATCGCGAATTATCAGAGACGAAGATGGTACGTCCACGGCGGAAGTGCACCATATGGACGTTGATCCGGCGGACGGAAGTAGAAGCGGCAATTTGGATAGAAACACGATTTAACGCGAAAAATCTCTCCTGGTGATGTCTCTTTATATAATATATATATTTTATTATAACTGTCTGATTTAGAACGGCGATTATTGTTTGTACAGTTGTATGCGTTTTATCTCCCCACACCCTCGTGATACTCCCTCATTTATTATTCAAAATTTCTTAATAAGTTGAAATGTTTTAATTTTTTTTTTTTTTTTTTTTTAGATATATATGTATGGTTAAAGTACATTCGCGATCAAATTAGTCTTCCTTGAGGAAATGGTGATACAGGGGAAGTACAAATTCTAAGAATCATAATTTGGACGATATTTTAGAAACAAAATATTAGAAAAATTTAGTATATAATTGAGATATATGAATAGGAAATAAATATCAATTCAAATGTTCCCGCGTAAACGTTTATACGCCCGGGATGGTCCGCCACAGACCTATATAATAGAGCCTCCTCCCTTACATCGTCATTCTTCTCGGGGACGCCCACGGGGTAGGATGGGAACCCAGAACGTCCCTATTTTTTTTTATTTTTTTTTTAAGCCTCATTTGATTACGAGTGTACTCTCATTTGTTTTTTTTTTCTTTTAGAAGTTTAATTTTTATTTTTATGCGGTTACATAATTTTATTTTATGAAGTTTTGGAGAAAGAATTTTGAGGGAATTTTGTACAAAATCTTTGGTGCACAATAATCTTCGTTTAGCAGTTAATTGATCTCTTTCCCTTTGCGTGGTTTTATGGTGTATAAAATATGATCAACCATAAGCGTAGAACACATGGTATTTTTAGTGCCTTTACAGGCAGAAAATTGTGCCTTATACGTGGGTCTCCATAGAAAGGTGAATGATGAGCATTCGTTTAACGAACGTATCAATTGGCAAATCGATCGCAGAATAATGAACCTTGAGTTTTTTATTTTAGAGAAAAACAATATGGTACGAAAATTGAAATTTTCTCGTTTGTATTTTGTAGTAGGTTCACTCCCTATTTTTTAACAATTCAATTTATTATTATTCACACATGAACGTGGCTATCGTATCATTTTTATCTTTATCATTTTTATTTAGTGACATTTTAATTGAATTATTAACACTTTGATACTGCTATTATACATAATTTTTTGCACCAGTATTTAATAATTAATTAATAATAATTTTTAGTACTTTTATACATCAGTTAATATTGTAATTTTAAATGGAAAATTCTCAAATATAATTTTTCGATACAAGAAATTTAATTAAATTATGAAAGTCATTAATTAGATAAAATATGCTGCCATCAAAGTGTTAATTAAATTCGTAATACGATAGCTGCGTCCACGTTTTAATCGTCAGATTTTTTTCTTTTTTAATTAGGAAAATAAAAATAAAGATATTTACTTGATGATAAAAATTCATATTGTTCGCGATTATATGCTTTTATAATTTCATTGATACGATTCATGGTGGCTCTATCCACTCGTGGAAATGTATAGTATTGTATTAATTAATTAGAGAGGTGATTATTAAAATGGAGTGAAACCAATACGACGTTGTCTTTTCTCAGGCATTGTTACATCATCGTTTAATCGTGTTTTCTGAAGGTAAAATAAATCTTCGAAGGTTTCACAAAAATAATTCGCATTTTACGTTAGATTTCAAGAAACATAAAAAAAGAAAAAAGAATAAGCGATTTATTTAGAAAAATTTTGTAATTCTTATTAAATATAGCTGATAGTAGTTTCTCTTAGTCCTTTATATTTTCTTCATAGAATATTCTTCGAAGTAAGTCGATGTAGTAGCTTTAATTATATTCTCATTAGCATCGTTTCATCGTTAATTGAGAAAACCAAAATGAACAGCGAGAAAGAGAGAGAGGAAGAGTGAATGTCCATTGGCGTAACTGGAACTCTTTTTCTCTGTCAGATGTTAATTTTGGTATTTTAGAAATTTTAGAATCATCGAATTTTAGACTAGAAGCCAAATTTTGAAGGAATCATTCGTGACCCCCTGTCTAGTTACGCCAATGCGAACGAGAGAAAAGAAAAAGCAAGATTCAAAGATAAAAAGAATTTGCGTTCTCGTAGATTACAGTGATCGAGGCAAAGTCGTATTCACAGATCTCACGTTATTACTTTTTTATGTATGTAACATAAGATTATGAATGAATTATATGTTATTATTGATCATAATTCGCACAACGCTATTATGTATATGGTTTTTTTACTAACCGAACTTTGTTTAACCAATTGAAAGGATAGTTTTAATAATCATTTTTTATTTTTTTTGCAAATGTTGTTTGTCTCTGCTCATTATGAGTTTGTATCTACTTCTATTTAAATCCTCTACAAACATCCAAAGTTGATAAAACAAATCAATTCAGTCCCCTGTTAATCATTTGCAACATTTTTTATCAATCAGATTAATCATTCTTCAAGCATTGTTCCATGAATATTTGAATGTTTCAGAAATTTCCAAGTACTTCTACTGTCGCACTACTTATTTCAGGAATCAGAAGAATATTACAAACAATACAAAGGAGTCGTTATCTACAATTATAAATAATGCTATATCGATTAAAAAGAATTCATTTGTTTTCTTTCCATGAACCACATCTCATGTAAACAGGTAAAATCGTGGGACAACTCCAAAAGCTATCAGTGACGAGCAATGCCATTCGTTGCCAAACGTTTAATTAATTATTCTTAATTAGTCAAAGGAACAGTACACTCGCGATTTAATCAGGCTTTTTTAGGGAAGAATTCTCTATATTTTAATTTAGAAAGAAAATAATATAATTCTTAATCATTATACATTATAAAATTTAGTATGTAACCGGAAAGTACGAAAAACAAAGTAAACATCAATTCAAATTTTCGCGCGTAAAAGTCGGGGTGGTCCGCCACAGCTCTATATATATAGGGCCCCCTTCAACGCATCGTCATTCTCTCCGGGGACGCCTACGGAGGAGGGTGGGAACCCGGACACCGTCATCCTCCCTGGAGAAGCCTCTTTTGATCGTGAGTGTATAATTTTGTTCTATTCCATGACTAATTCAACCGGATCACTCGTTAAATTATTTTCCACTATATCATAAGTTTTAAAAATGAAACAATTGCAATCTTGTTATTTGCTTGTCTCTTTTATCAGGGCAAGAATAATTCTATCGAAAATTCTCGTCTTACCGGATAGTTTTTTAATTCGCACAAAATTTGTGAGTGATTTTTTAAATCGTATCGATTAGGGTTGCAATAATTTAGGAAAATTGAATGATTATTCTTGCTCTGCCGTTAAGACGCAAGTCTAGTTGGAATTTAGTTGCTAAATCAATCGAGCGATTTAATTAATTCCCACCGTTCGGATCAATATTCTCCATCGAGATAAGGAAATAGCAATATTTTTGCTACTCGTTCGTAATACTAATCTATCATCGATGTTATCTAAAAAGAAATACAAAGGGGGAAAAAAAAAAATAAATGAGAAATATGTTAGAACGACGATGCCGACGTAAGCATCCCGCAATAATGGTTAATTAAAACTAATACAATGATCTTAATCGTTAATCGTCTGATCTATATGGATCGATGCTAGTTTTTACACAAAATAACCGAAACAACAACGATGCTATTACGTTAACGGAGAATATATTAATTATTAGATTTCCTCGGATCTACGACACGAAGCTTTTTATTTTCTCCTTTTTGTTATTGTAAATCTAGTCTGGTAGGACTCGACGCGCGTTGTTCATCTTAAGTTTAAGGGTTTAAGAACAATTGTGTACGTATTCCTAATGAATATCGAAATTGCGACTGTATCGATATTTTGTACAGAAAATTCATTCTGTGTATTTTATTTTATCCGACAAATTGTTAAGCACAAACGATTGCATTTCTGCGACTTGAATGAAATCACAACGCAAAATCGATATTCATTAAATGTACCATACAGAACCACCGAACCACGTACACTTGTTCGATACAACGTTATGTGTTAAATGTTTCAGCATAGATATAAAAGAAAAAAAAAAAAAAAATCACAAAGAATGTTTCTTATTTTCTATCGTGAGAGTGTTGTACTTACTATCAAAAGGGACGACCACACCGCTAAGGGCACCCCGTATATGGTATCGAAAATTGTTATCCAAATGATTCTGTTCTCGTAAGAGAAGCATTGAGGTTAAAGAAAATAAGGGAGAAAATATATTCTCCACGTGTGCGCCTGAAATATTGAATTAGTAAGGGTAATTGATATTTTGAGATTTGTAAGCGCGCTATATACGGAAGTTGAAATAACATCCTATCCAATTTGTCTGTGAGCCGATTGCAACTAGTTGTGTAATTAAATCTATATAAATATTATATATACAATATGTGATCAAGTGGAAGGTGATGCACAATAATGGATTTACGTGAAAGCAAAGAGAAAAAAAAAAGAAAGGAACGAAGGAAAGAAAGATATTTTGTTTTAAGTATTTTTAATCCTCCGACGGTGGGTCGTTAAATAACGATTTTCATTTTCTAAATTTTACACTGTCTCTTTATTTTATAACACTTGAAAGTCTTGTTAAGAAATTTCATCCGGGTCATAATTGACCTGACTCCACCGTCCGATGGTTAATCATAGTGAGCCTCGGTTACGAGTGAAAAGAAAAGGAACACGCTTTATTCACTATTTTTACGGTCGTCCAAAATTTGATCATCCAGCTCGAAAGGATTCAGTAGATCGAGCTGTGTGTGGCTTAATCCTTCGGGGCTGTTCACGAGGTTGCCCTGCTGGCAATGGGCAAATCGATTAGAAAACTATCTCTGCCCCAAGATTTATCTTCAGGGAAAATTGTGTATCCTAAGGGCCCAGGGCGCCTCGTAGACGGCCCTATCATAGTTACACATCACTAGAAGTACTCTCGACACATAGCGTGTAACGTTAGACTAACATTTAAGATGCTGAAACATACAACCAAAAGAAACACGATTGTCATTAACTCTGCAGTAGTGATCATAGAACTTCGAAAAAGATCATGATGATTCTTGTTAATCCAATGTGTGTTCAGTTCAATTATCACAAAATGATCGGAGACCATATAAGAAACCCGTTGAAGAACAATCAATGAATGGTCGCACGAGTACTGCAGGGTTTACGGGAAATCGAGATACTCGTTAAAAGTCAAAGTTAAGCTTTATCAGAGAGAGATTAGGTAAAAAAAAAAAAAAATAATTGAGGAACGTAGCGAGAAGACATTCGGGATGCTTATTAAAAAATTTTATGCGCAATGATAAACGGCTCACATTTTTAGTAAAACAATGTTGTTCTCAGAGCTGTGTCTACGTTCTACGTACAATCGTGAGATCGAATTATTGGTGTCCGTAGAGGGTATATATATTTTCTTATTGTATAATTAGCTCCGCTGCTTTGACACGTTAAGGCCTTAGTACATTAAAATCAGTTACGTTGCATCGCAATTACCGGGAAACGAGGTTTACAATCTGTATAATGTGCAATCACGTGCAACTTGGGTTTCCTTTAGTTAACAGTACAGGTGTCGTTCTAAGACGCCACGCTCAACACGTAGTCGTGATAAAAGTATTGACTAGTTTAACGATTAGCGCTTCAATTTAAAAAAAAATTTGTCATTTTATTTTCTCCTGGTTCTCAGAGTTATTGTTTCGTATTATCTCCCAGGCTGAAAGTATAGGGGAAAGAGTTTCTAGGTTAAGTCCTCTTTAGACTCCCCAAGGCAAACGATGGGAGGTTTTATTCTTATCCAAAGGGAGCCTACGTTGCACTCGTGGGTACAACTTGGTACAGTGATCGATGGAAAAGAAATAATTCAACCGCGAATTGTTCCGAGATGTGTCAATATATAATTGTGAAGAATCGGAGATACGTTCCTCGTTTGAATTTTAATTCGAACTGATTTAAGGGAACTAGAGCCTTAAGCTAGTTGTAAAATTTTCCTTAGGTACCTATTGTTTTAATGTATGAATTGTCTATGTCTGAATGTTCGCATCGTTGAACATACCGGAAGCTACAACAAAACAAAGTGAAAGAAACAAATAATGTTTTCTGAGAAATACGGTGAAGATTCTCGTCCTTTTTGACAAAAAAAAAAACATAAGGAAAAGGCAAAACATAAAAAGGAAACAAGTACGCAACGGTGCGGCGTGCTTCTGTTAATATATCTCATGAATTTATTAAAAATCACAAAATGTCTTTCTAGCTAGTATAGTAACGGTAATTAAGAACTTGCTGATTCCACGTTCTCATGGCTCATGGCGACACAATAAAAAGAATAACAATGAACACTACACTATTACAAAATATTTATTATAAATAAGATATAACAAATATAAAGGATAAATATATTATATTGAATTAATAATGATTGAACGAGATGAAATTTTTTGGTACAATAAAATGAAAAGATTAACGTTGTTGAGATTATTATCTCCTATCGCTTCGCGTCTTATAATCTTTTTTATTAATTTTGCCTTTGTTTCAACGTAGTGATTACATTTTTAATTTTTTTATTGTGGCGCCATCTATTCAAGAACGGCTCAAACTACTCTACACCTTACCGACTGAGATTTCGAAAGGGTTAAACTGGTAGCGCCACCTACTAAAAAGTATTGAAAACTAATTATCATCTTATCGATCAAGCTTCCTGCAGTCGGTAAATACTGAACATCGCTAGCGGTAGTGACTTACCGACCGTCGGAAGGTCGATCGATATGTTGGTAAATTATTTTTGCCGCCGAGTCTCGAACCGACGCGACTCCAGTGCTCCAGTCGTGCCAGAACCATCAAGGTGTACGGACGTATGTTGTCCTGCGTCGCGTTCCAAAGTGTCGTGTATGCATACGCGCGATTAGTGATACTTCGTGACCATACCAAGTCACGCGTTTTCAATATTATTACAACTTCGTGAATATTTATCGCGATTCGATCAAGTAAGCAATCAAATTCTGTGTATAAAAAGATCGCGGTATCTGTGACACGTATGTACGCGAACAACTGACGAGGCTATCGCCAACATTTTCGTATTTTTTCGTGCATCAACGAAGAAGAATCGTCAACGCATTGAAATATTTTGAGCAAGTGTTCCGGCATTCTTAAACCGGTGCGATACCGCCTCGGAAACGATTTCAATCGCGGCGACGTGAAGTGCACTGGAAGTGTTGGGGAACGGTACAGGCGGCGAGGACGTGAGTAAACACGTTTCTTTTTTTTTTTTTCATTTCTTGACTAATGTCGATGGTACAAAGTACATACGACTTTTCTCATATTTTTTCCTTCGTTCATTTATCGTTTTATTTCTCTTTTATTATCCTACTAAACTTTCTGCGTCTTTAATAGAAATCTTATTTTTAATATAAAATGTTTGATCTTTTCTTTGCATCCTGTTAGGTTAGTTTTTGTACGATGGATCGTGTAAAAACGCGGTTTCCGATGATCGTGCGTGAGACGCGTATCAATTACTTCAATAGATCTGTCAATGTAACACGAAAGAAACATTTATCTTTTTATCTTAGAAGAATGCGTGCAGCTGTCTAAATTATGTTTCCGTACTTTTATTAGGCATCAGCTGACTGCATTAGTACGAGCTTTTTCAACGAATCCGTTTGACGTTAGCTGTTAGCCATCGCAAAGTTAATTTCCTTCACGTTCGAATCTCTAGAGGCAACGCGTTATTATTCCGCGCGAGTAGGTCGATTAATAGAATCGTCAGATTTAAACGGTCGCTCGCATAAACGATTCCATTTAACCGATTTCAATCGGCACGTTTTATTTCTCTTTCCGTTCGCTGCGTTTCCGTTGCACTAATTGCAAACGGTGGAAACCGGAACGCGTGAAACGGTTCGTTTCTTCCGTTTCCAGACGGCAATGAATATCGCTGCTATTATCGGACCGTTTTTCGCTCGGTTGACACAATTAAAGACGATAACAATTGCACACGTGAAACGTGCACGAATATTTGCATGACGTTTACTGCAAAAACGCTCACGTAACTTCGTGCGTAAGGCCAGTGACTTTACGTATATGCGATTTATATATCATTTCTGGTGAATTATTAGGGAAGAAGAGCGTGCATAAGTGCGTGCATTGTTACGTCAAGCGGTCCGTACGAACCGTTTCTATTATTAGTTTTATATTTCGTTGCAAAACGGACATATCGCGTTATATGGATCGTGTGCAGCGACGCACGCCCGACAAATCCCGCTAAGGTTAATGACATCGCGCGGGTGGCAAATCGCTTCCTCCTTTTCGACTTCGATTCCGCGGATCCGATATCGATATTGGATAATATGAATGCAATTTCACGTCGGTACCTGACAACCGAGACGAATCATTATTCTTTCCAATTCGCCATATGAAACACGGGACGACACAAATTTGATTTGCCACCTGTCGGTGGAAATTAATGCGAAAACGTGAAATGAAAATTGTAGATGAGTAAAAAATACGATATAAACGAATGGAAAAATTTTAAAGCATTAAAACGAAATCGAGGACCTTAGCAGGCTTTAATGAAGCGTTCTATTTTTTACTCTTCAGGGTGATAGCCTCTTTTAAGGCAAGTCCAATGACCTTTAAACCAAGGTCACTGAAGATTATACGCAGGCCATGAAAGTACCTTGAAAATATATCCTACTTACTTCCTATAATACTTTAATTCCAAATTTTATTTAGATGCTTTAATTACTCAAAAAAAAATCGAGAGTAGCAATCTTTGAATAATCGAACGATTTAAAACGCTACTCGGTTATTTGTGTCAGTTCGATAATACCAACTCGAACGATTTCGAATTTCGATTATTTGAACAGTTCTATTTTCGCTACCATTTTATTACGTATTTCCTGTACGACTTAGTACATATACCAGGTCGTTGTACCTTACAAAGAGCGTGCTACCAAAAATATAATCCTTCCTTGATAAATATCAGGTTGACCTTGGAATGTCCTTGGAATGACCTCTCCAATTCCTGATATTTTTTTTTAAATTAAATATCCTACTTTTATTTGCACAATATCGAATATTTTGAAAGCTGAAAATATTTATTTTTCCTGTGATATCGATATAGAGGGTGCTGTATACGTTCTCTGAATTAATTTTTCGAGTATACCGAATACCCCTCTTGAAACGTGAGATTTAAACAGGAAAAAAGATATTGTCTGCGGGAAAACCTTGGAAAAACGAAACTTAATAAGCAGGTAACGTTAAACCAATGCTATTTCGTAACGTATGGTAAATTAAGCCGGTCGTTTCTTGAAATTAGATCCGGTCTTTTTGTTATTGTGCAGTCGGTAAATTAAAGCATACGATTCGTTTGCACATCTAATGGTAAGTTGTAGAAAAGGGTGATGTTTTTGTAAGACGCATAGGGTGCGTCATTGGTTATCCAAAATATATGAATGTAGATAATTATTTTTTATATCTTTACGTAAAAAATATTACAAAATATTTGTAAATATCATGTGGCAATTGTTAATAGTTAGGCACGGAGAAAAGTAATGGTACCTAAAGACATATTACGGGATTATAAATGGCTAGTAGCTAAGCTCGAGGTTTTAACGGAGTACGCTGATGCATTGGTACGGTTTCATTTAGATCGTATTGCTAGTCAATTGACAATTTATTGTTCGATGACTGGGACATCCGATGGGAGAATAAAAGAAACATCTGCGCGTTCCCTTTTTTTCTTCTCTACTCGTTATATCCCAGTAGTATTTCCTTTTCTTATCGTACAGAATTAAAATTAATATATCAATTTCAAATAAAAATAAAAATAAAAGGAACTCCTAATAGTACGTTCCCTGAGTAATTTCTATTTTGATATAAAAATAAATGTAAAATTATCCATCAGGAAACTTTGAAACGTGAAATTAAAATTTAGTAGTACTTCCATTTTTTAAAATTATTTACATATGAAATTATTGTACTTTGTGTTGTAATGCCGATTGTTTGAAATGAAAATTAAAAACACGTTTATTTTTCATGACTCACTGTTTGTCCCTGCTACTCTCGCGGGTTTTTCTGTGAATGAATACCAGAAATAGAATGTCGCGGTTATGAATGAAGCAGCGAGTTTGGTTACATACAAGGAAGCTGAATATAGCCAGTTTAACGGAGAAAGTAGTTTACTAAAGTTTACTTGGAACTTTGCGTACGAAACTAGAATTAATTCTCGATTGAAAAATGTATAGACACTTGATATAGAAAAATCAGGGTTTCAAATGTCGTGTGTTTTCCTTGGAAGACTTTCGAGTAGTGGTACAACTAGTTACGATAGAGAATGATTTAATTACTCGATGATGCTTCAGCTGCAACTTGCCGGATGAAGCTGGTACGGTACAATAAACGCTAAATGGTCGTTTTCATTAAATCTGAACGCGTTTCAATAATAGAAATTAATTTACTATCCGATCAAAGTTTAAAAAAGGAAATAGGAGAAGACAATCGAATGTCCCTAGTTCTCGCCCTTCCCTATGGGCATCCTGGTGGAGAATGGCAATGGAGGGGAGAGGACCCCGTATATATAGACCAATGGCGGACCACCTCTAGCGTATAACCGCTTGCGCGGGAAAATTTGAATTGATATTTATTTATTAATCATACTTCTCAGTTATATAGTAAAATTTATAATAGATTATAATTAAAAATGATATTATTTTATTTTTAAATTACTTTTAATATTAATATCGTCAAAATTAAGATTTTTTAAATTCCTTAGAGATTCTCTTAGAATAATAATGAAAATTATTAGATTTATCAAGTACTATTGCTTTATTAGTAGAAAATGTATAAAAGCTTTGGTATTTAGACCGTCGAAATGAATTTCTCTGAAAATCATTAGACTAATGGTTCGTTAATTACCGCGCTTGTTTGGCGATCATTTAACAAGCCATAGAACGAACGCTAAACGGTGGGAAATTCAGCGCGATTAATCACGTTTCCCAATCAACCGAATGCAACAAATTAATCGTGTTCGAGTAGGTTGGAATTATAACTGCTAACCGCAACAGCTATTACTTCCAACCGAGCAATTTTAACTTTGATTTTCCTCTCCTCCGAGATGGACGGTCGCGAGGTTCCTAGCAAAATGGGTCAACTAAAACTCAATTTCACCATGGAAATTGCCGTCTTTTTACCTGTCCAGCCGTGTCTATCCTGAAAACGATAGGAGGGAAATTGGTTCCCGTCGAGTTTCCGATTTCTGCAGACTTGTCAGAACTGTCGCGATATGAAAAAAGTTGAAAAAATTGCGTTCATTCTTGTCGTTCGAACTTCTAAACGACTATATACGATTAGCTGAGCATCTACGAACGTTCGTAGTGCATTGTAAGCGAATTTCCTGTGCACTTGCATGCACTGATAGCAATAAAAGCGTTAGCTGGGACACGAGGAAAATTGCGAGATAACTGATTAAATCCTTCGTTCAATCGCAAATTCAGTTTCATTGACAATGAAATGAAATCAGATTCATCCTTCTTTGAAGCCCTCTTCCAAAGAAAGCCATCCCCTTTAGAGGAATCAAGCAATCCGTATTTGTTCTCGCGAGAACAGTAGTAACGATCTCGTTTCTGCCCCGTAGGTGTAGCCATGAATAATTCACTCGGTTGAAAGGCTGAATTCTCCCCGACTTCGAGGTTGCCTGAGAGCCGAAAAACAACAGCTTCAAGATGGGCGAGATCCTTGGCTCGGCGAGCTTCCTTCACCTCGGTGATATCGTCAGCCTCTACGCCGAAGGAAGCGTATCGGGATTTCTTTCCACCCTCGGGTAAGTTGAATATTCATTAAATCGTTCTGACTAATTAGCATGATTCCATAGCGTCCAAGCTGACTCCAGGATGCTTCGTTATTCGACGAAATTTGGCGAAACTCGCTCGAAATCGCGAGGAAGATTATTATACTACCTTAGAAATTTAGTTAAAATTAATGATGTTGATATACCCATTTTATTCCTGATCCTTCACACTACTTTTACTCTAAATATATTACCTCCGCTTATTGATTTTCGATAAAATATTTATCCATTTATTTGTAAATTTAAAATTAACTAATGGACGTTAAACGGGAAATTTAATAAAATGTGATCGCGAAGAATCGAGACTGACATTATATTCACCGGTGAGTCATTCGAAGAATAAATTTATGTATATCCTAAATAACAATGAATAATTTTGTTGATAGAGAATAATCATCTTTAAGAATAATTTATTCCTTCATTTTAGAAGTTTCTAAATCTGAATATTTCTTCATTAAAATAGTATGGGAATATTAATATCGAGGTAATTAAAATGTCGAGCTGAGGGTAAATAGAGGATCCTGTCTACCTGTGGAGGACAGCAAAGGGTTAAAAGGCACTTAATTCTCCGAAATAAGGTCAAAGCAGACTGTGCGACTACGTGGTCCAATTTACTGCAGTTCGTGTATTTTTGAATGAACCGTGCGTCTCGAAAGGCCGTAGGTCATGAAATATAATGTTTGAATGAATTGTGAATAAAGTAGGCCAAAGAACTGTACTCCCAGGTAGTACGGTAAGAAATCTTAGAAGTGTGATTGAAAGGTATTCTCTATTTTATTTCGTGATTTATGAAAGAAGGAAAAATGTAAAATAATTTAATTCAAAATCTTTGTTTTAATATCAGGATCATTCAGATGGCATTTAAATAAGAGATGCAAATATTTTCCAATAAGAATCGAATATCTCTAACCATCTGCAGATTAAATGTCTTCAACCGAACCTGAGATCTCGGATCGTTTAATAACATTTTTCCTTATCTCCTTTAGAATTCAATTTCAAGGGAATCGAGGATCGTTTTGCTGCTCGTCTCGAACATTTGTCAGGACTTTTT
Organism: Osmia bicornis bicornis; assembly: GCF_907164935.1. Lineage (NCBI taxonomy): Eukaryota > Metazoa > Arthropoda > Insecta > Hymenoptera > Megachilidae > Osmia > Osmia bicornis. The sequence goes on along the minus strand of NC_060216.1, from coordinate 14,530,779 downwards.
TCATTTTATCCTCGATAATCCATTTCCCGGGTCATATAACATTCAGGTCTATCAGAAAAAGGGACTAGCTAGAATAATCTTAGCATATTTGGCGTTCTCTATACATCGCTCTCGAAACGATTAGATATTCAAATCAAACATTGATATCGTTTCCTTTGGAATTCTTCAATACGTTCCTGCTTCAACAAGTACTCTTGGCTACGAGTACTTCGGCACGTTGAATTTTATATCAAACGTATGAATGATTTCCTCGGAAGTGGAAAAGCCATTTCTATGCTCCGTTGGAATCGTTTATGCAAAGAATACATCAAGATTCTTCGATATATTCTCGAGAAATGGCAGATCTTTCCTTTTTCTCCTTTGAGCTCAATTATTTCTAGTTTCTATTGGATTTCTTTAATCTTTTAATTTGGCACGGCGAGTTAAGTTAAAATTCGGCTTCTCTCCATGGTCCGCCATCGGAGGATTAACTTATTATAGAACTTCAAAGACGATCCACGTGAATTTTTAGGGTTTTTTGAAAATTTCTCCCCTCTTCTACTCCCTTTCAGTAACACCTGTTAAAATTCCTCATGTAAAGGGTAAAGGGGCCCGCGATCTTTCTCCCAGAAAAATAAAAAAAATAAAAGGACGATCCACGTGAATTCAAACTCGATAAATAATATCATAAATATGGCAATATTTTAACCAATTAATAATTGTCTGGTAGAGAATCAATATCCGATTGTTTGTATCGTTTCGAAAGGTGTTTGCGGTACTCGAAGAAAAGCATCGGGGTATTAATCGGCTTAGGAGGAAATCCAAAGCTGCCCATGTGAGCCGCTTCCGACGAATAAATTTTCTCCCCTTCGCTCTAACGTGTCGCATTTGCTATTCTTTGCCCGCTTGTATTATCCGCGCCCTGTTGACTTCGGCCAACACAAAGATAGGACGTCGATACGGCCAGGTAATAAGGCGATCCTCTTTGTAATCAAGCTCGTCTATCGTGTGCTCAAAGGGTATCTGCTATTGACGTTAATGTGAGTATCTTTGAAGCCATTATCGGGGAAAAGCATCGCCGAGCGAAAAAAAAGCAATCGGTAAAAAGTAACGTACTTTCTATGATTCTGACTCGTTATGACTTTTTTTTTAGATATTATTGAATTAATCTTCAGGGATCCATGATCTTAATTTCCTGGTGTTTTCCTTGTTGAGAGAAAGCGGTGAAATCGAAGGTGGAATAAAAATCAGAGAGGAAAGAAATTTATCCTCGAGCAGGAAAAACAGATTGCAGTCAGACTTTTGAGAAATTGCGTATTTTTTCGCAACACGGATGTGTTGTATTTTTTAAGTGGAATTTGATAAACAGATGAACGAAGATTATTAAATTGCAAAGAATAATTTGAAATTTTTACTTATTATCCAAATTATTCAAATTCCACTCGTATTAGAATATTGTAGCTTTTGTTACAATTCTAATTCCTAGCAAACAGACTCGTTCTTTTCACGTTCTTACTTGAAGAGGACTTGGTTTGCAAGTGATTATGGCAGGGTTCTCGACCACTTTGGAAATGGGTCAGGTAGGCACACTTCGCCTATTCTAGTGGCTTTCCACGGCTCGAGGCGGTATCTCAAATAAGATTCAATCGAATCTCACTCGGCGTTGCTTGTACACTAGCTATTATCTCTCTTTGTTGCATTTGTGGGCAGATAAAGCGAAGACAAACGTATGCACGCGCACGAATTTTCACGATGTCACGTATCTTGCGAAACACGTATTTTCGAACGTATCGTTCGCGTTTCACTCCGCTTCTATTCCATTCGAATTATAAGTTAGGACGATAGAGTAGAAGAGGAGAGAAATTTTCAAAAAACCCCCCAAATTCATGTGGATCGTCTTTGAACTCCGATGGCGGACCATGGAGAGAAGCCCAATTTCAATTCAACTCGCCGTGCCCAATTAATATAACTTAATAAATCAAATTTTCGAGGATAAAACTCCCTCAAATTCACGTGGATTGTCTTTGAACTCCGATGGCGGACCATGGAGAGAAGCCCAATTTCAATTCAACTCGCCGTGCCCAATTAATATAACTTAATAAATCAAATTTTCGAGGATAAAACTCCCTCAAATTCACGTGGATTGTCTTTGAACTCCGATGGCGGACCATGGAGAGAAGCCCAATTTCAATTCAACTCGCTCTGCCCAATTAATATAACTTAATAAATCAAATTTTCGAGGATAAAACTCCCTCAAATTCACGTGGATCGTCTTTGAAGTTCCATGACGAGTTAACCCTCCGATGGCGGACCATGGAGAGAAGCCCAATTTTAATTCAACTCGCCGTGCCAAATTAATATAACTTAAGAGATCAAATTTTCGAGGATAGTTCGCTGTTAATTACGAAGGAATTACATTGTGCCTTGCGGTTACCAATGCTGGCAGCACTAGTGGCAGGATATAATTTCAGCCGGTACCAGCTCGTCAAACTGAATCTCCGGCTCGTTGAATGGAGTATGCCTACTAATTCCTGTTCTCCGCTAGCATCCCGATTGCACAGCCACTTGTCATTCTCGATAACAGTGCACTCGATGCAGCAGCTCGATGCTGCGGCTGAGAGGGATGTAATTAATGTTTCCAACGATCGAGTTTCAAACATCGATCAGCCGAAAATTTACAATATATCAAAACTATTCTAGTAATTCTTCTTATTATTATTATTTGTATCTATTTTATTCATCCAGAGAATTTCTGTAACCCTTTTAACCCTTTCGGTTCACTTGCGATCAAATCTAGCTTCTTTGCTAATTCAAATTTTCGGGCGCAGTTGGTCCGCCACAGCCCTATATATATGAGGCCCTTTGCGCTGCATTGTCACTTGCTCCGCGGATGCCCACGGAGAAGGGTGGGAACCCTAGATATGACTATTTTTCCTAGGAAAACCTAATCGAGGGTATGAAACTTAATTTCTCGATACTCGAGAAATGTGATTGTTCTCAGGACAATCGTTTTCCTAGATAGCAAGATATGGAAATGCATACGCATTAGGCTGCATTGTGCATCGCGCGCTTCCTGTGCTGATCAATAAATCACCACGTTCCACGCCCTCGATAATTTTATTAATAACTTTGTCGGGTATCGTTTAATTGTTAACGCGCGCGCGTCGAAGGAACGAAATAAGAAACCCGGTTAAGATACAAATATTTTTGCTTATCCGTAAATGAAACACGGTTTATAATGCTCGCTTATCGTACGCAATCTAATCTCGCTAATTAAGCATTGACGCAAAACAGACGTGCAGCGATCGTGTGATACACTTAAAACAGCTTGAGACGATGAGAATCGACCATTAACGCGATTATCCAACATCGGTATTGCTTTAAATAGTCCTGATAAAAATTGTTAGATGAACACTACAAGATTTATGAAAAAGAAGAATTTATGATAACGGGATGTCTGATTAGGATGAATTTTATGGAGCGTAAATACGAGAGATAGTAGAATTAAAATTCTTTATTTAATTCCTTGTTTCCATATAAATGCATCGGTGCACCGTTGCATCTCAAGGGTGTTAACATTAATCACGGCTGCAATAAATGATCTGAGCGCAATCACGGCTGCATTCTATGCTATACGTGCACAGTGCACATGACGCGGTCGCCGACAACAATATCGGGTATCGCGTTATGGTCGTTTCTCTGTTTATGTGCCTTTCTCTGTTATACATATGTAGCTTTCGCGAAAATGCATCGCGTGCATCTCTCTTGTCCGCTGACCCGACAGCTTCAATTCTTACGGCTCGATGCAGTTGTGATCAACCATTATACGAGGGATATTAAAACTGCTCTCGCAAATCGAATATCGGCTCGCTTCGATAACCGATATTTATTACCAAACAAGAAACACTATCATTTATATTAATATTTGTTGAGCTGCAAAAGAATGAAAATTTTGTTTATTTCACAGAATTATTATTTCGATTCATTTTGTTTTTCTATTTGATTTAAAATTCACAGAAAATAGGATGAAAATTTTATACATAATTCAATAGAACTTTTTTTAATAAAAAAAAATATCTGACGGTGAGCTTGCAGTATTTGAACGGGCGTGCGTTTGCATAGCGATAGAGAGGATCAGTAACAATTGATTTTATCTTATATAAGTAAATTCTTTGTTTTGGGATTATTTTTGTCAAAAAAAATCGCTCTAGTTCCAATATTGATTTTTAGTTTAATGGGAAAGGTGGTAGATTTCCGAGAATTTTATAAATTCTTAATCAATTCGCTGTCGTTCTTAGAAGATATATCTTTCGACAATGACTAATGGTCAGCGGCACGTTTCCTGCGTTCTCGGTCACGCGAGAAATCGATGGAACTGCTATTTGCGAATTTATGATCTGGAAAACCATTCGTTCGCTAATTAACAGCTCGCGAAACAAGCGACAATGGCTAAAGTGAGGTGCCATTGAAAACTGTGTTTCTAAAGCCGTGTATACAATGCGCATATAAGAATTGTTTCGAAACAAAAGTACGAGTTCCGAGAGGGAATTATTAAAAATGTTCAAATTCCAGAAATACCAAAAATTTTAATTCTCCTTATCTTCTAAAGCTACAACTTAATTCATTGTTTAATCCTTCTGCTTCCATCGAAATTTCTCTGATTTCTTAACATTTCTATTTCTCTCGAAGCACAAGTAACTTGTATGACTACGTTTCGCGGTACGTATTAGCCTTCGAGGTAGTTAAAAGGAGCTTACGTTTGCGTTACGAATGAGAAGCCTAAATACAATCTCATTAGCGAACTTTGTATTCCATTAGTGACCCAACAACAAGCGACGGTGGGTACTTAGTTTGTGGCAGTGAAAAGGTGCAATTGACCGTCCTCCGTTTTTCGTTTCTAATAATTATTCGCAATCCTTAGAAAAAATCTTGATTCATGAAGATCTTATGAAATAATCTGCAACCGTTGACTACCACTGAGGCAAGATTTCCATGATCAATATGTAGCTTCATTTCTATCGGGGTTGTAAACCTCTTTTTACCATCGATTCTGTTCCCTCGAACCTATTGTTCGGCAGCCAGGTTTTGTGTTGCAGAAAATATTGAAATACTGCTCCATTTCCTACGTGGGTTCCAATTGAAAAATGAATCGTTTTAGAGTTTCCATTGTGTTTTTGATGTACTTTTTATTTTTCAAATTTCGTGAGATAATAGATTTTTCTTTTAAAAATAAGAATAATACCTAATGAAATTTTTCAGTGGTGCTAGTCAATACATTAAAGGATCCCGCGTAATGGTAATGTACTTTGGCGTCACGTTGCCACTATCGGATGCACCCGGTTGCACTATGCACCGAGTATGCGCCGTATCCGAAAGGTTAAAGCTCCTGGGCAAGTCTTGGCCTGCCCCAATATCGATCTACACCTTGTTCTCCTTCCATTTGGACCACTCTTATCCAACCGCTATTTCCGGATTTACATTGTCAATTATCAATTTCTAATTGCATTTTGGAAGGTCGCGTCACGACTAGTTTTATTGCAACGAGATGAAATGACTTCGGTTCAAATCCCAGGAGTATCAAATTTGTTTTTTTTTTTATTTATAAAACAAGCTTACTAATATAAAAATTTGGTATTTATTTTTAATAGATAATGATTTTAAAATAATATAGATTCTTTGAAATATTTTAATTGATTTTTAGATTAGTGGACGACAGGTGCGTGGTATGTCCCGAGGCAGGAGATTTATCAAATCCACCGAAGAAGTTTCGAGGTAATATTTGTACGTCTAAGGTCGTAAATCTACGCTGTCAAAAACAACAGTTCTTTTCTCAGGGCGTAGATCTACGATCTTCTGTAACAACGCGTTAACGTTGGTCTTTGATACAATTTTCAGATTGTCTCTTCAAAATATGTCCTATGAATCGTTATTCCGCTCAGAAGCAATTCTGGAAGGCGGCAAAACAAAACGCAGGCGGTACAGATGCTGTACTGTTAAAAAGACTGCACGTGAGTTTATTTCGATAAACAATTATCGTCATCGTTGGACTATTTATAATCCGAGGATTGATGTTAATTTTCAGCATGCCGCTGAAATCGAGAAGAAACAGAACGAGACTGAAAATAAGAAACTGCTGGGAAGCGTGGTATCCTATGGTAACGTCGTCCAGGTGAGAGGGATTGTTTTCTTTCCCGAGTATTTTTATATATTTTTACATTGCCCCCGTTACGCGAAGTAAATCAATTTACCTTGCGCTACACGCCTCAAAAGGTCAGGCTTAGCTTTAGAACCCAAGGACGCATACCCTTTTTTTATGCATAAAGCTTGCTGGCTACGAGGAAAATAGAAAAACGCAGTAACAATTGAAGGGTTCGTAACAAATACCCTGTCGATTTTTCCTCATTTTTGCAATAAAAATATTTGTATACTTAATAATTTGCTGGTATTTTAACGTAGGAGCCTGGCCCCCTCGCGATTCTAAGATCCTAAGATTTCAAAATTCCAAGATTTTGAATTTATGAAATGAAACTTCAATCTTTTCTTTCACATTTACATTTTCCTTGACTATGCTTGTGCTATTAATCATGAGAGTAGTGGGAAACGATAACTGCTTGCTAATTAACAGAATCTACTTCCTCTGCTCGTATCATTCCTCTTTGTAGTAACTGACTTAAAATCATAAAATCAAGTTATAAAATTTAATTACAAAGCGATAGGCTTATTCGTCTATATTCTATATTGAAGAAAATAATGTCTAAGGGAATAAAACTCAACTCCGTGGTTCACCTTATAAACTGAGTTTCATCCCAGGCAATGCTTGCTGATTGCTTGCTGTTTTAAGTATAATGATCGAATTATTAATCACATTCGTGGTGCTTTTATCGTCCACAACACGGTGAACAACGTTACACTGTAAAGGGATCCTCGGTGTGCCTGTTATACAGAAGCGAAAGAACGTCTGCTTGGAACACAGGGCCTCTGAACACCATTAGACGTCTACTTAACTTGATGCAATAACGTAGTCTGGGGTCTCCGTCGGGCTATCGAGCTACTTTATTGCTTCCCACTTTGTCAGGGAATTATGGTAGACGTGAAAATTAATCTACTACAAAGTACCTTCTTATTTTAGGACTTCCCCTCATACTGATTATTATTCTGGGATTTTCATTGAAATTTCATGCAAATTCAAATTCATATACCTTCCTACACATTTAATTCTATTGCAAGTGTAATATAACTAATGCCCCTTTCTTCAGCTGCTTCACCTCAAATCCAACAAATTCCTGACTGTCAACAAGAGGCTACCAGCCCTCCTCGAGAAGAACGCAATGAGGGTGTATTTAGATGCAAACGGAAACGAGGGTTCCTGGCTCTACATAATGCCCTTCTACAAGCTCCGTAGCGACGGTGATAGCGTGGTAGTCGGTGACAAAGTAATCCTGGAGCCAGTTAATGCTGGCAGACAGGGTCTCCATGTAGCTGCCAACTATGAACTCGGTGATAATCCAGGTTGCAAAGAAGTTAATGTGGTCAATTCAGCAACATCTTGGAAGGTGACATTGTTCATGGAGCATAGGGAGAATCAGGAGGAGATTTTAAAAGGTGGAGATGTTGTTAGATTATTCCATGCAGAGCAAGAAAAGTTTCTAACAATGGACGAGTACAAGAAAAAACAGCATGTATTTTTGAGGACCACTGGGAGAACTAGTGCCACTGCTGCTACCAGTAGTAAAGCTTTATGGGAGGTTGAAGTAAGAAGATTGTAAATAACTCAGCGTTCATCCTTTGAAAATTATTTATTACTAACTTTCTTTCTTTTTCCAGGTTGTCCAGCACGATCCATGCAGAGGAGGAGCTGGCCACTGGAATTCTCTATTCAGATTCAAGCACCTAGCCACAGGGCAATATTTGGCTGCTGAAATTGACACCGACGAACCACGTGAGACCACAAAAGGCAAGCGTGGTAAGATAGATATATACGTGTGTGGAGTAGCATCAACTTGTTTCCTCGGGGATCGTGTACCTCTTTAACTAACACTTGTGATCGTTTCATGAATCTTCATCATATTTATAATACATTGCTATTGTATCGTATAGATCCACCAGGACCAGTGTACAGACTAGTATCAGTACCTCATAGCAATGAAATTAGTTCTTTATTCGAATTGGACCCAACTACGTTAACGAGAGGGGACAGTTTGGTACCACAGTCGTCTTTTGTTAGATTACACCATATATGTACAAATACTTGGGTCCACTCGACGAGTGTACCGATTGACAAAGATGATGAGAAGCCAGTTATGTCAAAGGTAATTTTCAATAAGCATCATGTACAGATCCTGTAATTAAATTATAATCGTGTTAAAAGGTGGGTTGTGCTATCAACAAAGAAGATAAAGAAGCGTTTGCTCTGAGATCCGTATCTCCGGTAGAAGTAAGGGATTTGGATTTTGCGAACGATGCCTGCAAGGTGTTAGCCTCCATAAGTAGTAAATTAGAAAAGGGCACAATTTCGCATAACGAGAGGCGAGCTGTAATGAGTCTACTGCAGGATATAGTGTACTTCATAGCTGGTTTAGAAAATGAACAGAACAAATCTGAGGCGTTAGAATTAATCGTCGCGAATGCCGTGAGGGATCGACAGAAATTATTGCGAGAACAGTACATACTTGGCCAGTTATTTAAAATACTTCAGGTACCGTAGAGTAATTTATATTTCCATTTTGAAATTTTTATACGTTGAAGATATCTTTCTCTTGTAGGCTCCGTTCTTAGAGTCCGCCGAGGGCGAGGGACCATTTCTTAGAATAGAGGAGTTGAATGATCCAAGGCACGCGCCATATAAATATATGTTTCGTTTATGCTATCGAATACTCAGGCTTTCCCAGCAAGATTATCGGAAAAATCAGGTACTGTATATTTTTACACGTAATATTATCGACAGGTCGATATTTATTTTCTCTTTGCGATGCAGGAATACATAGCGAAACACTTTGCTTTCATGCAAAAACAAATTGGATACGATATTTTGGCGGAAGATACCATCACTGCACTTTTGCACAATAATAGAAAATTGTTAGAGAAACATATAACAGCGGCGGAAATTGAAACCTTCGTTGGTCTTGTTAGGAAGAATATGCATAACTGGGAATCGAGGTTTCTAGATTATTTGTCAGATTTGTGTATTTCTAATAAGAAGGCGATTGCAGTCACTCAAGAATTAATTTGTAAAAGTGTACTGAGTGAAAAGAATAAAGATATATTATTAGAAACTAGGTAAACAATGATATGTCTGTTGAAAAAGAGTGCCTTTTTATTTATATGTATTGATGAATGATGATTTTCTTTAGAATGGTTAAAACTCAGGTCGAGGTGGAAGAATTAGACGAGAAGCAAGAAAATGATGAACCAAGAATTACTGTGATGGAAGAATTCGAAGTTTTTCTTACATGGAATAATGGAACGGTTCGCATCAGTATCACTATACTTTCTATCTGCATTTAAAATTTATTCTAACAGATTTTTTATTTAGAAGTCAATGTCTTTAAGTGAATTATCGAGGGGAGCAAAGCTGGGGAATGTTCAAGATGCAGCGATATTGGATTACTATAGGCATCAGTTAAATCTCTTTAGCAATATGTGTCTAAATAGACAGTATTTAGCATTGAATAATTTGTCACCGCATTTGGATATTGGTCTGATACTGAAGTAAGTATAATTAATGTTAGAATCAATGCCCGTTTCCATAATATACAATGAAATTTTGTTATTAAAAATTCAGGTGTATGGAAGATGAGACAGTGCCATACGAATTGCGAGCATCATTCTGCAGACTTATGTTACATCTTCACGTTGACAGAGATCCACAAGAACAAGTGACTCCTGTTAAATATGCTCGATTATGGTCTGAGATTCCTTCGAAAATGAGTATTAACGAGTATGTAAAAATAATACTATATATTTTGTAGAATATTGGTACGATGTATTCATTGATTTCAGTTACGATGCAAACAGAATGAGAGATCAGAATAAGGAAGGCGTTCGCGCTAAATTTAGCGCAACTATTATGTTTGTAGAAGATTATCTATGCAATGTCGTGGCAAAAATGTGGTCTTTTGCGGATCAAGAGCAGAATAAACTGACGTTTGAAGTAAGGGAGAATATGCACAATATACTTGTTCCGCCAAAAAGATACAATTATTTAATACCTTCATATTTCCAGGTTGTGAAATTAGCGCGTGATTTAATTTATTTCGGATTCTACAGTTTTAGCGATCTCTTAAGACTAACGAAAACGTTGCTCAGTATTTTGGACTGCATTTCAGAAAATGACTCAGCTGACGGAAAGATTCCAACTGGTGAAATTGATTGTAAGTGGATTTTTAATTTATATTCGTTCAGTATAGAGTCAACACATCATTTCGCGATATTTCCTGTAGAGTATTATTATTCTCTAATTGTATGCACAAAAGAGAAGTCCCATTGTATCTTCCTTCCCTCTATTGTAGTCTCTAATGTTGTCATATTAACTAAATAACAATTTGTATGTAGTTAATTAAATAGACATGCTAAGTATAGTATATGTTGAAGTATTAATTAATAAATGTTAACAACTTCTAAAGCTGATTCTGTGGATTCTAAGGAAGCAGGTAATATATCAACTATGAATTAAAAACTAGGTTTTGTTAATTACATAATATATGCATGTTGCCTTGTAATCTTTGTTACACCTTGGTTTAGTATAGCACCTTCTTACACTTTGTAATTTCTATATATTTTCTATATTTAACATAAATATCTTACTAAATGTAAATACCCAAGATAAAGTATGCCTACTATGTTTAATTCCTATACCTTCATTTAAAATTCATTAAAAATTTTTACTGTTTGATACATTTTAAAGTTATATAAAACTGTTTGTAATAACTTTAATAGCTGAAGGTGGAGTATTAAGATGTATTGGAGACATGGGAGCAGTGATGACAAGTTTGACATTGGGACCAGCTGGACAAGTGTTAGCTGGCAATTCTTCACCAAGACCAAAGCCGCTCCTGAAGAAAGAATACCCTTTGGTGATGGATACAAAACTGAAGATAATTGAAATTTTGCAATTTATACTCGATGTTCGATTAGACTATAGGATTTCTTGTTTATTGAGCATTTTTAAACAAGAATTTGATGAAACTGAAAGAGCCTCAGGTGATCTAAGTCTTGGTCAGAAAACCATAGACTTGGAATTAATAGGGACACAAGCAGAGGGTATATTTGGCAGCAGGTAATACACCATAGAATCATTTATTTATATCCTTGAAATAATATTTCATAAATCATTTTATTCAGTGAAGAATGCGTGGCATTGGATTTGGATGGGCAAGGTGGTAAAACATTTCTGCGTGTTCTATTACACTTGGCAATGCACGATTATCCACCGTTAGTTTCTGGAGCACTGCATCTACTTTTTAGACATTTTAGTCAAAGACAAGAGGTTTTACAAGCTTTTAAACAAGTACGTTCTTTTGCTTCTCATATTGCCATACTTTTTGACAGGAAAATTTATTAAGGTTTTTATGAATAGGTACAACTGTTAGTTTCTGACAGTGATGTTGAATCTTATAAACAAATAAAATCAGATTTAGATGTGTTACGACAGTCTGTTGAAAAATCTGAGCTTTGGGTGTACAAATCTAGGGCGACAGAAGAACATGGTGGTAAAAAGAAGAAAAGTAAAGAGGAAGAAGACGATGGAGCTACTCCTCGCAAAGCACCACCACAACTATCCACAACTAATAAGAAAGGTTCTGATAATGATTTTAATTGAAAATATTAATTAATCTGTTTCTTTTAAATAAATTATTCTTTGTTGATTATAGGGTCTGCAATAGATTTAGACATTGGTCCTCCATTGCACGCAGACCAGGCAGAGGAATATAAAAAGATACAACAAATTTTAATTCGTATGAATAAATTATGCATACAGACGATTGGTGGTCAAATAAAACCACGAAAACACGAACAAAGACTTCTACGAAACGTCGGTGTACATACTGTTGTCTTAGATTTATTACAAGTACCATTTGACACTAAAGAAGATGTTCGAATGAACGAGTTAATGCGATTAGCACACGATTTTCTTCAGAACTTTTGCTTAGGCAATCAACAGAACCAGGTTCTATTGCATAAACAATTGGATTTGTTTTTAAATCCCGGTATAAGGGAGGCTCAAACAGTGTGCAGTATTTTTCAAGACAATTCAACACTGTGCAATGAAGTAAATGCCAAGGTGATACAACACTTTGTGCATTGCATAGAAACACATGGAAAACACGTGCAATATTTAAAATTCCTTCAAACTATAGTAAAAGCTGAAAATCAATTTATTAGAAAATGTCAAGAAATGGTTATGCAAGAAGTGAGTAGGGATTATATTTATATTGATGAATTTATTTATAGCATTTGATTAATATTATTGTTTTTGTAGTTGGTTCAAGCAGGTGAAGATGTTCTGGTATTTTATAACGATCGATCATCTTTCAATCACTTTGTGGAGATGATGCGATCTGAAAGACATAGGATGGACGAAAGTAGTCCTCTCAAGTATGTTTTACATCTTAGTAATCTAATTTATTACATATATTTTATTTTAATATACATTTTAGGTACCATGTAGAGTTGGTTAAACTATTAGCCTGTTGCACAATGGGGAAGAATGTTAATACCGAAATCAAATGCCACAGTCTTTTACCATTAGATGATATCGTTGCTATGGTGTCACATCCAGATTGTATACCAGAAGTAAGTTCCTTGATTAGGAGTTCGGTTCTAATGACTTAATTATTTAAATGTATGTGTACTTACAGGTGAAAGAAGCATATATCAATTTTCTCAATCATTGTTATATTGATACAGAAGTTGAAATGAAAGAAATTTATACTTCAAATCATATGTGGTCCTTGTTTGAAAAATCTTTTATCGTAGACATGGGTATAATAGCAACGGCTACCCACGATCGTGAACACGCTGATATCGCTCTAGAAAATTATGTGACAGGTTGTCTAATGAATATCATTACGACGTTCTTTAGCAGCCCATTCTCAGATCAAAGTACTACAGTGCAGGTATTGTATTCGTCTTATACCTTGTCAAAAGTTCATCATTTTTATATGAATAGTTTTTCAAACAAATTTATAATGTAATTGGCGTAATTATAATTTCTATCACTGCAGAAATATGTTATAGAAATTTTTTTAAACTAATATCAATATTTATATGGTGGATATTGCACCTTTGTTTTTCAGACGTATAAGCACACTAATTTACAGATGTAACTAATTAACAAAAAGGAAGAACGATTTTTCTTCTAAGTGTATTTATGTAGTTTCAGAGCACAAATTTATTGTTTTTATATGCAATGTCACTTATGTTGATAACGCTTTTTTTTTAAATTATGTTGATTTACATTAGATTATACTTTTATTTTATCAATTATGTTTCATCAGTTTTCGCGCAATATAGAATGAATTAATAAAGAAAATAATTTTTCTTGTATTTAAAGATGTTAAAATTCAGTTAATCTGCGGTGTTTGTACACAATTTAAAATTCCATATTCGTTGTTTCATTACTTAACTGAAGTACATCAAAATGGAGGTAATTTGTAGAAAAGAATATGAGATTTTTAAGTTAGTTACAATTAGTACGATTTGTAGATTATAAGTATTTCTGTAAAAGTACTTATAGGAATAATAATCAAACTTTCAGATATCACAAGTACAAGTAAAATAAGCAGTCATATGATAGATATAAGTAACATAACTAACATGTACTTAATCTAACGCAGAAACCTATCCGAATATTCTATCATTTATTTGATCTGATAATTTCTTGGTTCTTGCTTTGCATGATGAACTTCATTAATTTACATTTATTTAGAAACCAAGTACATGTCACGACCGTTTGAGATCATTAGTATTTGATTAAAAAATACCATATTTTATTTTGTTCCTTATTTATTATTTCAATTTATTTATTTGCCTTATCATGATAAGCCAGAGTACATAATCAATTAATAACTACAGTGTTAATATATCTTTTTTGATGTGTGCTTGGTAATTGGTGATTGCATCAGCGGCATGTTCTGTGTTTTTGGCATGCAACACCTGGCCTTCTTTGACTCATCAACATTGGTTTACTGGGTCTGGGTGCTGGGTCTATATGGTGGTGGGTTGATTTACTAATAGAAACATCTCCACGAGGCTAGACTTTATTGGAGCATCAAGGAGAGTGACCGGAATACTGATAATAATCTTACTGGCTATGTGAGTACTTAAAAAAAAATGCTCTGTCTATTATGAGCACTTGTAAATAACACTTGAAATACTAATATGAAAAAATCAGAAAATATTTGGGTTTGAAGTTTCAAATTAAAACAAGTGGTTTCTAACAATGTTATTTGGTGTAGATATACGGTATATGTTATATCATAAAATTAAAATGTTTTATTGTAAATACTTTCATTGTAAATACACGTGTTTATGTGTAATTCAATAACGCAGGTATATACAAACAAAATAATTAGAAACATAAGCACAAATGTGCTTTATTGATATTAGATTGGTTTACAGTATTCTTCTTTAAAATTCTATGTCTTTATGGGAAGTTATACTAACATACTCACTGTCTTCAATGAATGAAACAAGCTATCTATTTAAACTTTCTCAAGTACTAACCATAGGATCTTAATTATAATTGGGATATCCTTTTATATCTATCTTTTTTTATTTCATGCAGCATGAGTCTGTGATTTAATATCTACAGAAAAGTTTCCTTATACGAATTGCTTGGCAATGAGTGTGTTATATGAAATGCAAAGTAACAGAATCAGTAATAAATAAATAAATGCTTAATTCTCAAGACTTAAACTAAATAGGATAATGATGTTACAGTATATTCTTCTTTGGAAATAATACTTTTAACTTGATTATTTTAGCTTCTTGAATTAGTAGTTTCATAACAATATTAAATGGTGTTTAAATTTTTTTAAAACAGACACGGCAGCCTATTTTCGTTCAGTTGCTTCATGCAGGTTTTAAAGTTTCACAATGTTCATGGCTAAATGCCGGTCAAAGATTCAATGTGGAAAATTGTATACGAACATTGTCAGAAGTAGGTGAGTAAACGTTTCTCATAAATTAAAATTGTACCATTTTATAAATAAAAAATAAACTCTGTTTTCATTGTCAGCCAAAGGCAGAGGTATAGCTATACCAACTGACTTGGAAAGTCAAGTTGCTTCTATGTTCAATAAAGCTGCAATGCTTAGTAGACAAACAAGTAAATGGCTTCAGGCTGCGAAACAACCAAAAATAGAACGCACACAAAGTCAGGTAATAATAAACGTTGATTAAAAATTATTTGGGATTTCATCAATTTTTCTATTAAACCTGTTATAATAATGAATATTACTGACATAATCTCTGAATACATAGAGTGATTTAATTTGTGAGGAAGATAGTAAAACTGAGGTAAAAATTATTCACAAATCTCTGCACTTAACTAATTTGTTATAGCTGTAGTATAGTGTAGGAAAATGAGTAGTGTAGTAAATGTTCAAAGATACATGTCGAGTGCAACGTAGGCCTTTCATAATTAATTAAGAATAAATGTAAGAGGAGAATCTTCCTTGATCTTTGGAAAATTCTGGGAGAGCCTAAGTTGCACTCGACCGTACAATTAGGATTAATACACTTAATATACTGCAAAAATTAAACAAAATCAAAATATTTTTTTTATGCTTAAAAATAATATCTTTTTAGTTTCTTAGCAATCATTATGTTTCATAGCATTTGCTTATATAATTAACTTACATTATAGGAAAAATACTTATATGTATATGATCATTATTGAACAATGTATTTTTATTTAGCTAATGCGTTTGGATCGCAGTATCATAGAAGGCTTACAAGATATAGTATCATTATTGGAAGAGCAATTGAAACCACTAGTTCAATCAGAATTGTCCTTATTAGTGGACATACTCTACCGACCAGAATTACTGTTTCCAGCAGCGAGTGATGCTAGAAAAAGATGTGAAAATGGTGGATTTATAAAAAGGTAAATAAATTGTTATAATTAAGTATATTTTAAATGATAATTTTTCAATTGTTCTTTAGATTAATCAAGCATACCGAAAAATTACTAGAAGAGAAAGAAGAGAAATTATGCGTGAAGGTGTTGAGAACACTCAGGGAAATGATGGCTATTGATCCTGAATATGGAGAAAAAGTGAGTTCTATAGAATCGTGCTTTGCATGGAGTTACAAGAATCATTCATATGAAAAAGATTCACGACATTGTGGAAAAGGGCATTCAGTTGTTTCCGACAAAACGTTACTGATATTAATTAGTAGTGACAAATCCTTTAGGCATGCTTAACATTTACTAATCGCTTTGATATCTGAATAATGAATATTTTGGAATGCGATGGTAATGGCTGTTTTATAATGAACAAATATGCAATAATTCTCGTATTTTTCGAAGCTTATAAAAGTGCATTTCAGTACAGCAATAATGTGTGCTTATGTACCATTTCAAAGATGATGTTTCATGATAGTACTAGCGCTTTAACGATGATAAATTCAGAATCACTTTTGAGAGCATGCCTTTTCTTAAACTAGGATTTGCTACTATTAATTAGCACCGCACCTCGTACAACTGATTAAATATATATTACTGTTTCAAGTTCTAGCTGAACCTGAATTAACAAAAATTTGTGTCTCCACATGTATCCATTTGTACTTTACATGTTTGTTGAAAAGCTAAATGCCCATATGTTATCCGCACACTTTAGATGAACAAGTACGCGGTTAAAAGATTTTTTATTTGGAACTCTAAATGCAAACGAGATAAAGTATAATAAACTTTATGAGTGTATACTATTAAAAAAAAAAAAAAAAAAAAAAAACATAAAATAACAATGGGTGAGTAGGTTTAGTAGAATAGAAATGTAGGTAAAGATGTTTTCATGCTGCAAACGAAGATCGAAGGTGTCTCGGAAGAAGAAGAAACCGAACAGAAGAACGAGTCACAAAGTGGAACAGGCTCTGTTGATGAGCCTGAACCTCGTCAAATGACTCAACAAGAGCGGGTAAAAATTAAAGTAGATAAGAACGGTAATTTGTGGGCACAACGTATATAAATTGGCAACATGAATTTTACTTATATTACTGAGAACTTATTTCACCGTCACTCTATCGTTAATTATTATGTATTTGTATAAGTTCTCTTATATCAAATATTTTTCATTGTTGTATAACTATATACACATTTATGAAATATCAGATATTTTCAAACCACACAAACCACACATTCTCTAGTAGTTGCTTGTAGTATCAAGATTATATCATAAATTTCATGAAATTTGCTTAAATAAAATACATAATGTACGTTGTGTAGGTATACTATGCATGTGCTTGATGAATTTTATTATATTCACTTTAATTCATTCCTTATTCTATCATCTTATTATATCTTCTTAATAAATATAAGTATAATATAGGTATATGACCTCGTCTTTTTAAATAGAAGATTATTATTTGTTTTACTTCAATATAAATAATTAGACATTTAAGTAAGTATTTGTATAAGTTGAATGATTTCAACTGAATTATGATTTTGTGAATCATAATTTCTGATTAATTTTCAATTATTATTTTACTTAGTGTAAAATATTTTTTTAAGTACAATTCCAGTATGGGCATAGAGTTTAGAAAATAGTATAATATTTAAATATGTACATATATATATATTTTTATTCCAGATAGAGTGTACCAATACGTCTGTAGATCTTTCTTACTACGTATATAACACACATTTTCAATAGTAATAGGGATAGCAATGTAGAATTTAGTAATAGAATTATATTTTCAATATTTCTCCTTATGCAATTTCTTAATATTGATATTATTGGTTGTAAAGGTACTACAAGTGTACTGTTAGTAAAGTCATTGACTTTCCTGATCTGAAATATTTAATTATTTTTCAACACATAATATATGAAATCAATGTGTGATTTCTAGTTAATTCTTTCCATTTATTCTCAAATTTTGAATTTTAATGTTGTGCATTTTTCAAAGTATAATATTCATAGTTTAAGTGTTCTCTTCTATTTTATTCACACATGTATGTATAAATTAATCTAATCAACAGATTATAAATTGCACAAATTTTTCACACTACTTTGATGCACAAAGTATGTAAATACACAGTTTCATTACTTCTATTATTAAAGTAATAATTAGGCTGATACTACATATGATGCACTGGTACTCCCTTTCAAACATATTGAACTTTTTATCAATTTTTTCCGCACGATGTATTGGTACATCTCAGTTAATCAAAATGCGTTCCATTTTATCAATTTCTGTTTCTTCTCCTTCTTCCACAGGGAGATGCATTAAGGCACAATCTCTTGACTCGCTACTTTGGGAAATCTTTTATTCAGAAACCAGAAAACATAGAAATTGGAGTTGCTCATATAGCTCCAATCACTCATGGACCAGGAGGTATAAATTGATTTTGTAAAAATTAATTATAGAAGATAATAATGTATAATCTTTTGCAGCCAAACTGTTAAGTCGTGCAGGCCGCACGCTGCATGAAATTCAGAGTCATCTTGACCGTGAAGGCGCATCAGATTTAGTAGTGGAATTAGTAATTAAGAGCGTACACTCTCCAAGTATATTCGTGGAAGCTATAGAACTTGGTATTGCATTGTTAGAAGGAGGAAATCCTATTATACAGAAGAGTGTGTTCAATAAATTGATGGGTGGCGATTTAAGTCAATCATTTTTCAAAGCAAGTTATTCTCTATATATTATATTGTAGATTTTATGCGAGCAAATAATTTAAACAATGCAATTATAGGTATTTTATGACAAGATGAAAGATTCACAGCAGGAAATTAAATCTACGGTTTCGGTAAACACTTCAGACATAGCAGCTAAGGCTCATGAAGACAAGGAGCAGAGCAAGGAAATGGAGAAAATATCAAAGAAACGTACTTCAGGAAAACCTAATGGAATTGTGATAACAGATGAATTGAGAGAAGAATTAAATCAAGCAGCAACGTCTACTGTTCAAGCATATGCAAATGTGCGAAATCTTGCATCCGGTGAAGATGCAACGAACAATGCAGCCCTTGGAAATGCATTGGAAGATATGATAGCTGAAAAATTGGAGAGGCATCGTGGTGGAACGACAGAAAGGGACGAGGGGCAGTTGAGTATAAAAGTTTTAGTAATGCAACCGATATTACGTTTCCTGCAACTATTGTGTGAAAATCACAATCGTGATTTACAGGTAATTATTTTAAGTTCTTCAATAGTATATTTCTTTCAATGGTATGGTAATATTAAAACGTCCAATTTATTTTATAGAATTTCCTGCGTAATCAAAATAACAAGACCAACTTTAATTTAGTATCTGAAACGCTCATGTTCTTGGACTGCATCTGTGGTTCAACTACTGGTGGATTAGGCTTATTAGGATTGTACATAAATGAGCAGAATGTTGCGTTAATTAATCAGACTTTAGAGACCTTGACAGAGTACTGTCAAGGGCCATGCCACGATAATCAGAATTGTATCGCGACTCACGAATCCAATGGATTAGATATAATAACTGCCTTAATTTTGAACGATATCAATCCTTTGGGAAAAACTAGGATGGATTTAGTGTTAGAGTTGAAAAATAACGCTAGTAAATTATTACTAGCTATAATGGAGAGCAGAGGTGATAGTGAGAATGCAGAAAGGATTATGTACAACATGAATCCAAAACAATTAGTTGATGTTGCATGTCGAGCATTTCATCAAGAATCTTTGGATGATGATGGCGACATTGATGATTCCTCAACGGATGGTGAAGAAGGAGTATCACCCAAAGAAGTAATATAGTTTTTATATATCAAAATATCTTGATACTCATTATTAATTCATTTTAGGTTGGACACAATATCTACATTTTATGCCACCAATTAGCACAACACAATAAAGAGTTGGCGTCGATGTTGAAGCCTTCTGAACTAAGCAATGCAGATCCAAAAGTTAACAAAGCATTGCAATACTATGCAACTCACACAGCTCAGATAGAGGTGCAGCATTAATACTCACATTCATTCAACAATAATTTTGTATTTATAAAACCATAAATTCCTTTCAGATTGTTAGAAATGACAGAACACTGGAACAGATTGTGTTCCCAATTCCCGAAATCTGTGAACTTATTACTCTAGACACGAAGATCAAAGTATTGAACACTACAGAACGCGATGATCAGGGATCAAAGGTTTCTGATTTCTTTGAAAGAACAGAGGATATGTTCAATGAAATGAAGTGGCAGAAGAAACTTAGGGGTATGGTATTTTATGGCTTATAAATTTTAAAGTTATTCAATCTAAATATATTATTTTTTATTTACAGGACAACCAGTACTATTTTGGATGAGTAGTTACATGTCTTTATGGAGCAATATTTTATTTAACTGTGCAGTACTCATAAACCTTATCGTAGCTTTCTTTTACCCGTTTGTGGATTCTGTGCCTAGTAAGTTCCTTATAGAAATTTAATAAGAAAGAATGTATAAGCATTTTTTTGTTATTTCAGAATTAAGTTCACACCTGTCTGCTCTCATTTGGACAGTAATGCTTTCATCAGGTGTTATCGTCATTACGCTACCACGGGAATCAGGTATAAGAACTCTGGTAGCTTCAACAATACTACGATTAATATTTTCTATAGGACCAGAACCAACGTTATGGTTGCTCGGTTTTGTCACGGTAAATTTACAATCCATAAATCGAAAATACATTTTCATAGGACCCTTGTCTATAATGAATATGCTTTTTCAGGTTGTATTAAAAGTTGTACATCTAATAAGCATTATAGGTAATCAAGGCACATTGACGAAAAGCTTAGAACAAATAGTGACGAACGTTGAAATTCTGTATCATATATCGTACCTTATATTTTGTGTTCTTGGAATTTGTATGCATCCATTTTTCTACTCAGTTTTAGTAAGTGTTGGAATATTAACTTATTTATGTTAAATAAAACAATGTATTATTAAACTATTTATATTTGCAGCTGTTTGATGTAGTATATCGGGAAGAAACGTTGCTCAATGTAATCAGATCTGTTACAAGAAATGGAAGATCCATTATACTCACTGCTGTATTGGCATTAATTTTAGTTTACATGTTTTCTATCATTGGATTCATGTTCTTTAAAGATGACTTCTTAGTGACTGTTGATGAAGATATTGTGTGTAAGTAGCTGTTTCAACATTATGTTGTATGGTATTTCTAGTGTTGGTAGATTTATTATATCTATTATTTATATTAATTGTAGCATCATATACCAAAGGAAGCACAGAAACGTGTGATGCTGCGGGTAGTGAAAAATGTGAGGCAACAGAAACTGTATCTCGATATATTCGCGAAGGTATTTCATATTTTTGCAACTTAAACTCTTTTGATTAAATACAATAAATAGACTGACACCTTTTTAATTATACAGTTAACGAAAAAGATAGTCGATCAGAAGTAATTAACATTGGTGGAGAACTGAAGGAACGAGCATGCGATTCACTGGTGATGTGTATTGTCACAACTTTAAACCAAGGTTTAAGAAATGGCGGTGGCATTGGAGATATTTTACGAGCACCTTCCAGTACTGTAAGTATATACATAAAAAAAGGTGAGACATGACTATCATTAATATTAATGTTAATCATTTTTCAGGAACCCTTGTTTGTTGCTAGAGTTGTGTACGACTTGCTATTCTTCTTCATTGTAATAATTATTGTTCTGAATCTCATCTTTGGTGTTATCATTGATACATTTGCTGATCTTAGATCAGAGAAACAGCAAAAGGAATTGATTTTGAAGAACACTTGCTTTATTTGCGGTACATATATTTAATTTTTAATTGTATCTACACGTTTTCATTATTGTTAGTATTTACAATATTTCTTTCACAGGACTAAATAGATCATCCTTTGATAATAAAACGGTGTCGTTCGAGGAGCATGTTAAACACGAACACAATATGTGGCATTATCTGTATTTCATCGTTTTAGTGAAAGTGAAAGATCCCACTGAATTTACAGGGCCTGAGTCTTACGTGTACGCTATGGTGAAGGTAATAGTCCATGGAGCTTCAAAAAATTGAACCGTGCTTTAACTTTTAAGCTCTGTGTACTTTTTACAGGACCGGAATCTTGATTGGTTTCCAAGATTAAGGGCCAAGTCATTGGCAGCTGA
The DNA here is from genome assembly GCF_907164935.1 of Osmia bicornis bicornis. Lineage (NCBI taxonomy): Eukaryota > Metazoa > Arthropoda > Insecta > Hymenoptera > Megachilidae > Osmia > Osmia bicornis. Next base: position 14,508,484 of record NC_060216.1, on the reverse strand, counting down.
CGAGGGAGAGGGTGAACAAGTAGAATTAAGAAGCTTACAGTCTCAGTTGGAATCCACGCAATGTTTGGTGAAATGTTTGTCACAACAACTTACCGAGCTTCGTGATCAGGTAAATCATTCAACATTGTTCTTAAGCATTGGTGTAGCTAGGACATTTTTCTGTAGTGAGCCAGGACCTTTAGAAATTTTGGAATTGTAGAATCTTAAAACTTTAGAATGGTGAGGGAGGCAGTTCACATTTTAGGAAAAAGGCAGGCCCACTATTGGGGCCCCAGAAATCTTGGCCTCTGCCAATTAATTTTTTTTTTTTTTTTTTTAACGTGGGGAAATCTTGCATAAGACACCCCCGCCCCAACAGGGCGGGGGTAGTGTCGGATTCTTACCGACTAAAACCCCACGGCGGTACAAATTCAAATGAACATACCAAAGCACCCTTGCCTCCACCTAGTTACTCCGATGCTCGTAATCATATTTCAATAATATCCGTTAACATGTTTAATCATTAGATGACGGAGCAACGAAAGCAGAAGCAACGGTTGGGCCTTTTGAATTCTGCGACCGCATTGTTACAGACCGTACCGACGTAAATAAGTACATTTGAAAAATTTATTTTTAATCATCCACGAATCTCAATTTGATACTCCGATGTAATATTTAATGGATAAGTTTGTGTGTTCTTAAGAAGCATTTAAAGACACCCGGGAAAGAAGTATCATGAAAATAACACAATGCATTTGTGTAGGTTTGTTCCTAATTTCAGAGTAAATAATTTTCATACGATAATAAGAATTGATTTTACTAAGAATAACATTAATTTTGCTTGTTTTATATTAGATAGAGAAATCACATTGTAAATTGTGTTAGTCTTGTCACTTTTAGTCTTGTCTAAATAAGTTTACTTGGTACGTGTTACTTAACTTTTAACGATTGTGCAAAATTCAGTAGTACCATGGTAATTTTAATCTTTATGCGAATAAGCAACCGAATGCACGCATGGAAGTACGATATACTATGAATGTAACATATCTGAAGTTCTTATCGAGGTTTTAATATTTCTGCAACCTGTTTGAAACAGGTCTTTAAGAATGTTGAAGCTTTTATCCATGTAATGGATTTGTAAAATAAATGTCTGATATTTCACTTGATACATTAGTAAGTTCGTTTCGTTCGTTGTGTCTATAGACTTTTACGTTTGTAAAATAGGCATAATCTTACAGTAATCACATTATTTACTCATATTTTAATTGGTGATAATAATTGAATTTAGATATGTAAATCGTGTGCGTGTAAGTTTTACAAAAAATCAGGTTAGATATTGAGAATTTGTTTTATTACTTTCTTTATTACAAATCTATGTATTACAAAGAAATTATCTATTTGTTTATAAATTCTTAAACAGTTGGGTATTATCCAGTTACTTCATGAATGAAAAAAGCAATAGAGAATAAGTGAAAGAGCGATTGACAATTAAATGTTATAGAATTTTACAGTTGTCTATTTTCCTGATGTCTGATGCCAGTAGATAGATAAACCGACGATAGAGTAAAATGAAGAAAGAATGTGGATACGCGATTCAGATCCTTATATCATTAATCGTAGATATTTATAGTAAATCAATGTCAATAAATATCGTTATTTAGTTCTATGCAAATAGGCGAACATTAAGAGATAATCTTTATATTTGAAGTATATTCAATGGAAATATATTTAAGCTGTTATTCACTATGCACCAAAAAGCATTCTTGAGTATCGTAGAGGATTATGCTTTTTGTTCATCGACATATATCTTCCACCAATATGTTGATCTTAAATGATGTTCAACATCCTTGTCTCTCTCTCTGTAACATTTATACATATATGTACGTTGATAATTTTTGTTTTTAACAGCGAAACTATATGTAATGTATATACGCATACATCTTATTGGATGTTATTCACATTTTCGTGACTCGTACATATTAAGAATACAACAATAAAAATTGTTGTTTCCTTCTGTGCCAACTTTACCAGATGTTTATTATGAGTTGTTATTTAAGATTTTCATCGTACATTCGAAAGAAATGGATTACCTCTAGATGTACATGTTTCATCTTCCAATTGTAAAATGTATAAATAATAGATTGTATTCAAACTTGTATGTGAATAAATTGTTCTTTTTTTATCAAACCGGCTTTTCTATAACAGTTCAGCATTGATAAAAAGTTATATCTAGCTAATCTTGAACTCTATAAATTAGGCGCTTCGCGCTAAAGCGCGCCAGTTTGTCTTCGGACGTCGAAGAAGAAGGAGGTATACGTCGATTTTCTACCGCAGCGCCATCTATACAAAAGTGGAGCAAACTACTCAACAATGTACCGATTGATCTTCTGAAACGTTGTGGGGTGATGGTAATGCAGGCTTTCCATGAGCCAGAAGGGACTACCCCTAAATCACTTTAACCCCACAGCCCTTGTATATTGAATCCCATATAGCACTGCATCTTCCACATCATTCCTCCCTTACACCTCCATATCCCTTACATCTCCGTATTCCATACATCCCTGTATCCTTTACATACTTGCATCCCTTATACTCCAACATCTCTTATATTTCTGCATCCTTTATACTCCAGCAACCCTTACATCCCTGCATACCTCTCATCCCTGCAAACCTTATAATAAATATATTACAAATATAATAATATATTCATGGCCACTGGTTCGAGTACAGGTAAGTAAAGGTAAGTAAAGGTAAGTAAAGGTAAGTAAAGGTAAGTAAAGGTAAGTAAAGGTAAGTAAAGGTAAGTAAAGGTCATTCAAGGTCATTCAAGGTCATTCAAGGTCATTCAAGGTAAGTGAAGATAAGCAAAGATAAGTAGAGATAAGTAAAGGTCATTCAAGGTCATTCAAGGTCATTCAAGGTCATTCAAGGTAAGTGAAGATAAGCAAAGATAAGTAGAGATAAGTAAAGGTCATTCAAGGTCATTCAAGGTCATTCAAGGTCATTCAAGGTCATTCAAGGTCATTCAAGGTCATTCAAGGTCATTAAAGGTAAGTGAAGATAAGCAAAGATAAGTAGAGATAAGTAAAGGTCATTCAAGGTCATTCAAGGTCATTCAAGGTCATTCAAGGTAAGTGAAGATAAGCAAAGATAAGTAGAGATAAGTAAAGGTCATTCAAGGTCATTCAAGGTCATTCAAGGTCATTCAAGGTAAGTGAAGATAAGCAAAGATAAGTAGAGATAAGTAAAGGTCATTCAAGGTCATTCAAGGTCATTCAAGGTCATTCAAGGTAAGTAAAGATAAGTAGAGATAAGTAAAGGTCATTCAAGGTCATTAAAGGTCATTAAAGGTAAGTAAAGGTAAGTAAAGGTAAGTAAAAGTAAGTAAAGGTAAGTAAAGGTAAGTAAAGGTAAATAAAGGTCATTAAAGGTCATTAAAGGAATGTAAGGGATGCAGTAATGTAACGGATGCAGTGATACAAAGAATTCAGGGTTGTAAGGCATGCGGATATGTAAGGGGTAAGGAAATGTAAGGGATACACTGATATACGGTCGGGCCTTGTGTGGCCCTCAAAGACAAAAGAAAATAATAAATAACTGGGAAGGGTGATCCGTGGCCCATGAAGGCGGATACAATAATAAATAACTTGGATCAAATAATAAATAAAAGGGATTACCATCAACATGCGTTAGAATGTTGCAATGCGAAGTGTTTTATACAGCAGATGGCGCTCTGCGCCAATTCAAGACCTCTTGAAAACAGACATGTCCAGTCTTGTTGGATCTGTAGCAATCTGTAGTCATTGGTGTTTTTGGCATAAGGAAGTAGGAGTTCTGTTGTAATTAAATTGGAAGGCAACACTATGCAGATTTCATAAACAATAAAAGCAGTGTACTTTAATTTGATATTATCTTAATGACTGAATGAATGTGATGAGATAAAGTTCTTAAAACGAGTATATGTTTCATTTCGTAGGTTATAATTATTGTTAGAGACATAAGCATTATGAAGACTTTCTCCTACAAAGCGAAACTAAACCATTTATGTCTGTTTGAACACGAACTTATGCAGCTGTTGTTGGTTAAGAAACCTACTGGTGTTAACATTGTTCAGGAGCGTTCACCTTCTTTTAACGTATTTTCAAAAATCGAATTGACATGTTTGGCAGATTATTATTATCAAGGAACACAAAACACGTGGGCATATTAACAGTTGTTTGCATATAGTAAATAACAATGAAATAAACATACTATGTTATGTCACTCATGTTTTTGATACTTGAGTTCTTTAATTCTTTAATTCGCATATTTCCCTGACACTTTGCTCCTATTAACAAATAGAGTGCAAATGTGGATTATATGCTATTAAGTATTGTTATACAGGGTGATATACGTGTATGTTAAAATTGAAAATAATGAGATTATTCAGAGTGATGAGAAAGCTTCATAGAAGATAATTTTTAATCAAGAAAGCACAGAATGATGTGTACCATAAACAAAGTTGTAAGTTTTGATACTGATGCATATTATAAACTAATAAATACAATCTAATGATAAATTAAATATCTTTCAGAATCCTAGATTCCTTTTTAGGAGTTATTTTAATATATTAATTTATGAATTAAATGAAAGCTGTTGAAACAGTCCACTCCTATAATATGTGTACTTGGTTGGGATAGAAGATTTTAATAAAATGTCAGTTGCTTCCTGTTCAAAAGTTAAAATAATGGATATTGTAAATAGCAAAGAAGAGATGATATACGAAAAATGGGAATGTTTTCATAATTGGGTACATTGTATATGCATTGTTACTTTTGATCTTGAATTAGGTCAAGCTATAGAGGTACATTTTTATTATATTTAACATTTCTTTTTCATTTAAATGTTATTATCTATAATAATATATTTTCTTATTTATCAGGCTATATATCCACCTCATATCAAGTTATCCGAACAAGAGAGATCTAATGTCTGTTATCTTGCTTTTCCTGATTCGAACTCTGGCTGTATGGGGGATACTCAATATCATGTAAGAATAAGGCAGAATGGAACTATGGTGCAAGAGACTGCAGCTTTAAAAGAATACGGTAGAAGATCGCCTCCGTTCTTGCAGTGCGATAAAGATTATTATTGGGGATACGTCTATTTTCGTCAAGTAAAAGACAAATCCCTTCCAAGAGGATATTTCCAAAAGGTTTATTTTACATAACAAAGTAATAAATGTATAGATTCGACGTTACGACGTATAAGCAGTAATATTATTTATATTTTAGAGTATTGTTATTATAACAAAACTGCCATTTGTGAATCTCTTTGGCGAGTTGTGTGCTTTAATTGCGCCTGAGTTTTTTGAATTGGGTAACGCAGTTATGGAAGTTATAGTAAGGGAAATTAATCAATGGCCTTCGCCGATACCTGGCCAAGTAGTGCATTTACCACTTATAGGAGTTTTATTTCAGGTAAAAACACATCTTACCACTGATTCATTCTCTTTCACGTTAATTTTTATTAACTTACATTATAGACATACATCCCAAATCAAAACTATAAAGCAACCGCACCCACGATTGCTGCCATGGATCATGCGCCAAATTTTCATGCAACGCGAAGACTAATTTTAACATCCGTTTACGAAGGAGATATGTTTAGAAGTTTAGCTAGTGTTGTAAATTATGTACATTTATTATGGGAGTTAGTATTACTTAGCGAACCGATAGTTGTTATGGCTGGTTCACCTACTGGCTGCTCTGAAATGGTCCAAGCACTCATCGCGTAAGTATTCTATGTTATATAAATATTTGGAAAGTGTATATTATTAAAGAAAATTTTTTTTTCAGACTAATAGCGCCGTTAAAATATTGCGCCGATCATCGGCCTTATTTTACA